>NC_087354.1:77651971-78276971 GCF_030014295.1 Loxodonta africana | reverse complement strand
ATCGTTTATCTATTGATTTCCATGATTTCCTGTTATGTGTATTATTTTGTTTATTTATTTATTTTTTAGAATTAGTCCTAATTTGTTTGTTTTTGTGTTTTCCCTGTTTGAGTTGCGTTGATATCAGGACGTTCTGTTTTGTGACCTTGTATTGTGCTGGTACCTGATATTATTGGTCATCCGGCCAAACAATCTCCTTTAGCATTTCTTGCAGTCTTGGTTTAGTTTTTGCAAATTCTCTAAACTTGTGTTTATCTGTAAATATCTTAATTTCGCCTTCATATTTCAGAGAGAGTTTTGCTGGATATATGATCCTTGGCTGGCAGTTTTTCTCGTTCAGTGATCTGTATACGTCGTCCCATTCCCTTCTTGCCTGCATGGTTTCTGCTGAGTAGTCTGAACTTATTCTTATTGATTCTCCCTTGAAGGAAACCTTTCTTTTCTCCCTGGCTGCTTTTAAAATTTTCTGTTTGTCTTTGGTTTTGGCAAGTTTGATGATAATATGTCTTGGTGTTTTTCTTTTTGGATCAATCTTAAATGGGGTTCGATGAGCATCTTGGATAGATATCCTTTCGTCTTTCATGATGTCAGGGAAGTTTTCTGTCAGGAGTTCTTCAACTATTTTCTCTGTGTTTTCTGTCCCCCCTCCCTGTTCTGGGACTCCAATCACTCGCAAGTTATCCTTCTTGATAGAGTCCCACATGATTTTTAGGGTTTCTTCATTTTTTTTAATTCTTTTATCTGATTTTTTTTCAGCTATGTTGGTGTTGTTTCCCTGGTCCTCCAGAAGTCCCAGTCTACATTCTAATTGCTCGAGTCTGCTCCTCTGACTTCCTATTGCGTTGTCAAATTCTGTAATTTTATTGTTAATCTTTTGGATTTCTACATGCTGTCTCTCTATGGATTCTTGCAACTTATTAATTTTTCCACTGTGTTCTTGAATAATCTTTTTGAGTTCTTCAACGGTTTTATCAGAGTGTTCCTTGGCTTTTTCTGCATTTATCCTAATTTCATTTGTGATATCTTTAAGCATTCTGTAAATTAGTTTTTTATATTCTGTATCTGATAATTCCAGGATTGTATCTTCATTTGGGAAAGATTTTGATGCTTTTGTTTGGGGGGTTGGAGAAGCTGTCATGGTCTGTTTCTTTATGTGGTTTGATATGGACTGCTGTCTCCGAGCCATCACTGGGAAACTAGATTTTCAAGGTAATCAGCTAAAAAAAAATGCAGTCAGATCCCTATCTGAATTCTCCCTCTGGCTCCGGGCATTCGGATGTTAATGGAGCCACCTGGGGAGGGTGGGGGAGGGATTAGAGAGCTAGGAGTGTAGCACCACAGAATATAGAGCTGATCACCACGTTCACGCTCCGCCCCCGTCCACCAAAATCCGGGCGGGACGGCTCCCTGGCTGGGACGCTGCTTTCCCCTCTCTGAGACCAGGCACTTCCTCCCGGGGACTTCTCCCTCCAGTGCGCGGCACTGCTCCCGTGAACTGGGTGGGTGTTTCCCACACGAATGGGTGGGCCCGCCCCCAGGGTCTATTCAGGCGAATATAATTGGGCCCCGCAGTCACGCCCCGCCCGCGTGCGAGCCCAAATCCCAGCGGGACGACTTCCCAGCTGGGACGCTGCTTTCCCCAATCCGGGACAAGTCACTTCCTCCCGGGGACTTCCCCTTCCGGAGCGCCACACCCCACGCGCGAATTGGGTGGCCGTCACCCGCACGACCGGGTGGGCCCGCCCCCTGGGTCAATTCAGGGTAATAAAATTCGACCCCGCGCTCATGCCCTGCTCGCGTGCGCGCCCAAATCCCAGTGGGATGGCACCCCGGCTGGGACGCTGCTTTCCCCGCTCCGAGACCAGTCACTTCCTCCCGGGGACTTCTCCCTCCGGTGCGCCGCGCCACACGCGCAGACTGGGTGTGCTTCCCCCCCCCCGCACAAACGTGTGGGCCCCGCCCCGGGGTCGCTTTAGGGAAATATAGCTGACCCCCCCCCGCTCGTGCCCCGCCCGCTTCCCGCCAAACTCTCGGCAGGACGGCTTCCGGCTGGGACGCTGTTCTCCCCACTCCCAGATCAGTCACTGCCTCCCGGGTACTTCTCCCTTTGGCTGCACCGCTATGCCGCCCGCGCCAACCAGCTAGACTTCCTCCCGGGATGGGTTCGGGGGGGAAGGGCTGGGCCCCCCTTCTGTGCCGTCTGCCCCCCTGGGCTCTGCCCCAGATCGGGCTCCGAAGGTCACCTGCCTGGTATGCTGGCTCCTAGTTCTGAAAATGGTCGCTGTCTGCCCGTATTTGTTCGTTTTCCGTCTCTAAGTCTGTGCTTGTTGTTCAGAGTTCGTAGATTGTTATGTATGTGATCGATTCCCTTGTTTTTCCGAGTCTTTGTTGCAAGAGGGATCCACAGTAGCGTCCACCTAGTCCACCATCTTGGCCCCACCTCCCTTTCTTGTCTTTTTGATGACCTCTTGCTTTCTTCGTGTATGATGTCCTTGATGTCATTCCCCAACTCACCTGGTCTTCAGTCTTTAGTGTTCAATGTGTCAAATCTATTCTTGAGGAGGTCTTCAAATTCAGGTGGGATATGCTCAAGGTCCGGCAAGGTCCATTTGTATAGTGGCCATTTATGTTGTTGAAAAGGGTATTTGCAATGAATAAGCCATTGATCTTGCAAAATTTTATCATGCTATCTCCAGTGCTGTTTCTACCACCAAGGCCATATTTTCCAACTACCAATCCTTGTTCTTTGTTTCCAAGTTTTTTATTCCAATCACCAGTACTTATCAATGAATCTTGATTGCATGTTTGATCAATTTCAGACTGCACAAGTTGGTAAAAATCTTTAATTTCTTCATCTTTGGCATTAGTGGCTGGTGCTTGGGCCTGACCCAAGCCATGATATTTTCGATATCCTCATACGCATTTGAAAACTGGACAATGAATAAGAAAGACTGAAGAAGAATTGATGCCTTTGAATAATGGTGTTGATGAAGATTATTGAATATAATATGAATGGTCGGAAGAATGAACACGTCTGTCTTGGAAGAAATATAGCCAGAGTGCTCTTTGAAAGCAAGGATGGCAAGACTTTGTTTCACATGCTTTGGACGTGTTATCAGGAGGGACCAGTCCCTGGAGAAAGACATCATGCTCATCAAGATTGAGGATCAGTGAAAAAGAGGAAGATCCTTAACAAGAAGGATTGACATAGTGGCTGCAACAAGGGGCCCAAACGTCACAATGATTGAGATGACGGCACAGGACAGTGCAGCATTTCATTCTGTTGTGCACAGCGTCGCTGACTTGATCACCTAGTGCTGCTATAACAGAAATACCACAAGTGGATGGCTTTAACAAAGAGAAGTTTATTCTCTCACAGTCCAGTAGGCTAGAATTCAGGGACCCGGCTCCAGGGCAAGGCTTTCTCTCTCTGTTGGCTCTGGAGGAAGGTCCTTGTCATCAATATTTCCTTGGTCCAGGAACAACTCAGCACAGGAACCTCAGGTTGAAAGGACACGCTGTGCTTCTGGCACTGCTTTCTTGGTGGTAAGAGGTCCCCATGTCACTCTCTGCTCACTTCTCTCTTTTACAGCTCAAAAGAGATTGGCTTAAGACACTATCTAATCTTGTAGATCTCATCAATATAACTGCCACTAATCCATCTCATTATATCGTAGTGATAGGATTTACAACACATAGGGAAGTCACATCAGATACAATACTGGGAATCATGACCTAGCCAAGTCGACAGATACTTTGGGGGGACACAATTCAATCCATGACAGTTGCTGTGCATCAGAACCAACTCGAGGGCACCTAATAACAACAACACTTTTGTAAGAATTCTAAATGTATATACATAGAGGAAAGGTGCAGCTTTATTCTGAAGCCCAGACCAAAAAAAAAAAAAAAAAGTTAACATGAAGGCTCAGGTTAATGCTATTTAGATCACCATGAGCTAAAATTAATATATTACACATGTAAGGAAGTATGTTTTTTTCACATTGAAATATGTTAACTGTTAATTTTTAGTTAACCTAAGTGATTTTCAGAAGCCCTGAAACATTTCCAAGTAACTAAAATAATTTGCAAAACAGAGTTTAAAAGCCATTCTTTTACTTTTATACCATGTTCTTCATTCTTCGTCAAAACTATTTTCTCATCCTAATATTTATATTCTTTTGGTAAAATGGTTGTTGCCTCTTCTTTATCTCTTCACATAGAATAACCAAATCATCTTATTCCTAACTTCAATGCATATAAACTTAATTCTGTCCTTTCTTTTTTATTGCATTGCCGTTTGTGGTGTAGTGGTTAAGCGCTACGGCTGCTAACCAAAGGGTCGGCAGTTCAGATCTGCCAGGCTCTCCTTGGAAACTCTATGGGGCAGTTCTACTCTGTCCTATAGGGTCGCTATGAGTCGGAATCGACTCGATGGCACTGGGCTTTTTTTTTTTATTAGCCTTGTCTAGACTTATATTATCTCATATATGGATTATCGAAGTAGCTTCTTACATGGCCTTTCTGTTCTTCTTTCTTCCATTATATCCTGCACACTGCAAACTGACGGAAATACCACTATTCTCTCACTGGTCCCTTTCACAAGAAACTTCAATAACCTTCTACCATCCAGAAGATAAACGACGAGTTCTTCTTCTTTACTTCTAAGGTTATTCTTTACTTAAACTCTCCACTCCTTTTATCTCCAACAATAGACATATGTGCACACACACACATACACACACACAACTGAACCAAACAATTTTCTTCTCACCTGAAATCTTCAAATATCCTGTTCAGTCTTCAATATCTGCTCTAGGATGTCCTTTTACATCTTCCCTAACTGCTCAGAATCACTCTACTTTCTCCCTTCTCTGATTTCTCATTGTCCTTGTGGTCTATACCAATTTTATTGGGAGATACAATTATACTGCCAAATTGTTCTTAATGTTCCATGTATGCATGGGTTCTCTAATTTATATTTATATTTTCTTTGGCTCCACCTCTCTCCCTTACCACATGCACACACACACACACGCACACACACACGTACCCTCAGAGTGAGTAAAACAGCTGGGTATGTGGTAGTAATCTCTCGGTTAACTTGAACATTATCACTTTTCAGTGTTCATATTTAATACCAATCCTTTTATCATTTCCTGTCAATAATGTTTTTACTTTTTCTTATTTCTGTGACTTTCCCAAGAACTGTCTACGAATTCTGTATAATTACATTTTAGCTACATTAAATTTAATTCAAGCCTTGGGATAGGGAAGGACTTTCAATACCAGTAATTTTTGTATTCTCTTATGGGGTAGAAATAGCGCAGTCTCCTTAATAAGAACTCTTTCTGGCAATGGAAGAATATGTTATAAATTACTCATGACCCTCCCCCTGACACCCACTGATGTATGTGCCCGAGGCAGACATTCCCTACCCTGTTCACACACTGAGAACCAGTGCCTGAAAGGGCTCCTAATGTGGTCTTGTCATGTATATCAAATGGATTGAAAAAAGAAAAATCCATATAGGAGTTAAAATTAAAATATCAAAATATTTGATTAAAATTTGAAAATTCCATTCACCAAAAAATGCCATAATCATAACTAAAAGCAAATAACAGTCAGATTCAACTGTGTGGAATGTAACAAATTATGGATAACATTGCAAAGAAGGGGTATTCCAGAACACTTAATTGTGCCCATGATGCACCTGTACTTAGACCGAGAGGCAGTCATTTAAGCAAAACAAGGTGATACAGGGTGGTTTAAAATCAGGAAAGGTGTAATTAAAGAGTTTTATCCTTTCACCATATTTATTCAATCTGTATGTTGAGCAAAGAATCCCAGAAGCTGGACGATATAAAGAAGAACAGGGCATCAGGTTTGGAGGAAGACTCATTAAAAACCTGAGATATGCAGATGACACAGCCTTGCTTGCTGAAAGTAAAGAGGACTTGAAACACTTACTGATGAAGATCAAAGGCCACAGCCTCCAGTATAGATGACACCTCAGCATAAAGAAAACAAAAATTTTCACAACTGGACCAATAAGCAACATCATGATAAACGGAGAAAAGATTGAAGTTGTCCAGGATTTCATTTTACTTGGATCCACAATCAACAGCCATGGAAGCAGCAGTCAAGAAATCAAAGGACGCATTGCATCAGGCAAATCTGCTGCAAAGACCTCTTTTAAATATTAAACACCAAAGATATCAGTTTGAGGACTAAGGAGCTTCTGATCCAAGCCATGGTGGTTTAAATTGCATCATATGCATGTGAAAGCTGACCAATGAATAAGGAAGATGAAAAATGAATTGATGCCTTCCAATTATGGTATTGGTGAAGTATATTGAATATACCATGGACTACCAGAAGAACAAACAAATCTGTCTTAGAAGTATAGCCAGTGTACTCACTGGAAGCCAGGATGGCGAGATTTCTTCTCACATACTTTGGGCATGTTTTGAGGAGGGATCACTCACTAGTGAAGGACATCATGCTTGGTAAAATAGAGGGTCAGTGAAAAAGAGGAAGACCCTCAATGAGATGGATTGACACAGTGGCTGCAACAATGGGTTCGAGTATAGCAACGATTGTGAGTATGGCACAGAACCAGACAGTGTTTCCTCCTGTTGTACATACATAGTGTCACTATGAGTCAGTACCAATTCAATGGTACCTAACAAAAACAACAATAATCAAATTTAGATTTTTTTCTTGCTTCCTCCCTTGGATCAACCCTGGAAAAACTACTGAAGGGAGAAGGAAGCAAAGATCTGAAAAAGCAATACCAAACCTATGAAAGCCCCAGAGGCTGACGGCATCGGGGAAAGAGTGGACAGGGATGGTTGTTCAAGAGGCAGCAACCTTGGGTAAGAACAGCCAGTTGCACCCATGAGAAAAATACTTTGGAGGAGAAGTTTTGTCCTTTACTCTTCACCACATTGCCTTGGATAATCATTCCTTACTCATCATCACAGTATTTCCCTACAGCCTAGGCTGCCTTGTTTTGCGGGAGCAGACGAATATTGAAGAAAATACAGGGTAGTACAAAAATCCTGCTGGAGCAAAAAGGCAATATAAACAGTTGTGAGCAGACTAGCTGGCCTCATTTCTGCCCCAAACAGTGGGGTTTACATCAACCCCAGGAGATAATGTCTTTTAAGGCTCCTTTTTTTTCTACTTAAGGTGATTTTAAAGGTGAATCTTACTGGATTAGATTTGCTTGATGGAGTGGCAGCAATTGGGGATGGTCTACAGTGGCCCTGTAGTGCCTGGAGCAGTGTGCTCTAGTCTCCCCTTCTGCCCTTTCCTTAAACCCACAGAGACGACAGGTACTGCCGGGCCTTTGGCTTTTTCCCCAATCCAGTTGACAAGTCAGAGCAGGAAGAAGTTTCAAGAGGGCAGGAATTTACCAGCTATCTTAGTTAGCTTATGCTCTGTAACAGAAATACTGCAAGGAGTGGCTTCAATGAACAGGAATTTGTCTTCTCACAGTTTAGGTGACTAAAAGTCCCAATTCCCGGTACCACTTTAAGGAAAGGCGTTCTCTATCCTCTCTGGGAAAAATCCTTGTCTTAGATTCTCTAGGGTTCTTTTTGGCATTGGAGATCTCCACTTGGCATTTATCTTTCCTCCATCTGTGCTTGCTTCTCTCTGTATATCATCTGCTCTTTTTATATCTCAAAAGTGATAGGTTCAAAACATATCCTTTACTGAGCTGGCCTTACTAACTTAACAAAGAAAACCCTATTCCAAATATGATTACATCCACAGATATAGGGGTCGGGATTCCATCACATATTTTAGGGAACACACCTCAACCCATAACGTGAACCAATATGACTGAGCTCTTAGAAGATCAATTGTTTTCACCAGTGAATATCACATGGAACAGCTAAAATACACAAATGATTTTAAACAATTGTGAGAAATACTTTCGAAGATATAAAGATGAATATTAGTAGCATGAAGCAGAAAGGAGTCATAAAAAGGAAATGGAGATGTTAGTTCTGAAAAATAAAATAGCTGCAACAGTTTAAGATAAAGAATATAATGGAAACAGCTGAAAAAACTAATTGGTGCATTTGTAGATTATAGTGAAGAACTCTTCCCAAGAGAAGCATGAAAAGGGAAAGGGGAAGAAAATATTTTTTTAAAAGCTAAGAGATATGGACGAGAGAAGCAGAACTACCAACATATGAGGAATACGAATATCACAAAATAAAATAAAGATAAAAAATAGACATTTATAATGAAAAATGAAACTACCAGAAAGTTCTAAAAGCTTTCTACAAAGAAGTTAAGAGTCAAATCCAAATGAAAATTCTTAACAGTAACTTTGGTGACAAGAAGACAATGGATTAATGTTTTCAAAGTACTTTTAAAAAACTCTTTTGAGCCTTTAATTTTGTAATTAGACAGTCATTTATATGTGAGGCATATGCACAGACTACCTTTCGCAGCTTTCACTGTGGTTAGTTGTGGCCCAGTGATTGTATTTTGGCTATGGGACTATGGGTAGAATTGTTATATACCACTTCCAGGCTTACCCCACAAAAGACGTATGTGATCTTCATGTTCCCCATATGCTGGGTGATATTGATGCCCAAGGTAAATTTGGGAGACATGTACGGAAGGTAGTATTGCCTCATTCAGTCCCAGTTCCGGAATGCGCTTGTGGAACACATCACCTCTCCGTGGAGTTGTTAATTATGTGAGGAAGGAAGCATCTTCTATTGTGTTGAATCATTAATGTTTTGGGGATTATCTATAATAGCAGCTTATGTTATCTTAAAGGAGTCCCTAGGTGGTGCAAATAGGTAAGTGCTCAGCTACGTACCAAAAGGCTGGCTATCTAATCCACCCAGATACACCCGCAAAGAAAGGTCTGGAGATCCACTTCTGAAAGATCGTAGCCATTGAAAACCTTGTGGATCACAGTTCTACTCTGACACACATGGGGTCATGTACGCGTACATGTACGTGAGTTGAAATTGACTTGGTAACAACAGTTTTGTTTTTTTCTTCAATGTTACTTAATACAGAATTTTAGATTCTGATAAAGGAATAATAGAGGAGGAAGTGATAACCATCTTAAACATATATGTACCTAATGACATGCTTTCAAAAAATATAAAACACCTGAAGAACTACAGAAAAATTATATAAAACAGCAATTGTACTTGGAGATTTTAGTTCATCCCACTCCTAAACTGAGGTTCAAGCAGACAAAAAGTAAGAGGAGACACAATCAAAATCCTTGAACTATTTGATGTTAGACCTTGTTAGACATGTAACTAACAAATAGAATATGCTTATTCTTTTCAAGGACACAGGGAATATTTTATAAAGTACTTGAGGCATTAGATTACAGAGAAAGCTTCAATAATTCCCCAAATCAATATCTTGCAAATTATGATACTGTAATATAAACCATTATGCAATAAAATTAGAAATTAATAACAAAATGATAGATTTTAAAATCCAACATTTTCTTACTTTCAATTATTGCTTTTATCTACTTTAGGAATCCAGGTTATATAAGTCTCATGAAATATATTGGAACACTTGGCTCTTTTTCTTTTTCCTGGAAATGTTTGTTTTAAGAGGAATTAACTATTTCTTGGAAGTTGGTAACACCCACCTCTAAAACTATCATAGCCTAGGGTTTAGGGAGAAGATAGTGTTTGGTGAATTAATTTCTTTGAGATTTACTAGTCATTCCAATTTTACATTTATGAAGAATTTCCCTGGAAATGTATCATTTAGATTAGAAAATGAATTAGCATATAGTTGTCCATGATATAGTTGTTTGTTTGCTTTTGTTTTGGAGCATAATTACAGGAGATTGAGTTAATCACATTCTCAGTGCAAGAAACAATGTCATTATGGCATGTAAGGCCATGCTATTTGACTTCTTTATGTAATCTCCTTTACCTTTTGCCTAACTATACACCCTGCCCACTTTGACAGCCACTGAAATGTGCTTATGTATATTTTTATTTGTACATGATTTTTCTAAATGCCTACTCAACAGCTGTACTTGCTTTCTAGATTCTTCAACATGAACTGCCCCAGGGAATTATTTATTCTCCACATTCCCAAACAACTCCTGCCCACTCTCCCAGTCCTAGTCAATGGTATACAAACTTCCTCAAACCTAGGAAGAATCCTTTTTCCTCATCCAATGAATATGCAAGTCTTACCACTCTACCTTCAAAAACACCCCCAAATTCTTCTTTCATACTCCCCCATATTATAACCCTAATCCAAGACTCTTAGTGCTCATCTGAATTATTTCAGTAATCTCCTAACCCATCTTCCTTGCTTCCATAATTTCCCTATCCCCATCTAACCACCATCGGAGCAGTGTCATGATTAACAGTTTACATTTTTCACTGAGTTCAAAGTTTTGAAGATCCTCCCATATTGCTATGTGTACATCTGCTGTTTCATCTAACTGCTGCATAATAATCTTTGGTGGGCTTCCACGGCATTCTATCTATCTGCTCATCTGTCTGAACATTCTATATCCCTCTACTTCTTCCATCTCAAATGGCACTGCAATGAACATCCTTATACAAGTCCTCTGAAGGACCTGTGTAAGTATTTCTCCAGAATAAATGCCCAGGAGCAGGGGGGCTGTAAAGTACGTATATGCTTAATCTAAGTACTTTCAAATTGCTCCTAATATCCAAGCACAATAGTTGCTATATACCCACATCTCACCAACACTTGGCATTATCTGTACTCTCCTATTAGAAAGTAAACTCAGAGTACCACATCAGAAATTACAATTCATGATGTCTGTCTTTATATTATTATGAGCTTTTTTTACTAATATAAGTTTTTTAACTTCAAAACTGATGACAAAGGATTTTATAATAAAACCAGTGTCTGATAAGTTTTAGACAGAAATGAAGTACCTTATTCTGACATAATCAACATGTAGACATTTAATAATCAAAAGACATTGTCAGTCTAACAACATCTAAAATAACCTGCGTCTCTAAGCAAAGGAATTGCTTTTCAAATTCATGTGCTAAAACTAATCACTGTACCTTAAAATCATTTTTAAAAGTTCCTATTGTTTTTAGCACACTGACTATATTTGACATTTCCTATTTTAATTCATCTACTCTCTTTTTTTTAACTGTACCAAAATTGTATTGCTGAGTTGTAAAATTAAGTATACAAGCATTTTAATTATAACACAAATGATCATTATTAAAATATTATATGTAGCTATAGTTGGAGTTACTCTGTAATATTTTGGCTAACATAATATAAACCAGAAAACCAAACCAGTTGCCAGTTGCCATTGAGTCAATTCTGGCCTATTAGCACCACTACACAGGGACCCCTAATGTACAATTAAAAAAAAAAAAAAAAAACCATTGCTGTCAAGGATTCCAACTCATAATGACCCTATAGGACAGACTAGCACTGCCCCATAGGGTTTCCAAGGAGTGGCTGGTGGATTCGAACTAATGACCTTTTGGTTAGCAGTCAAGTTCTTAACCACTGCACCATCAGGGCCCCCAGTGTAGAATTGTAACCATTTATTTGTTGTTGTGATGATTTCATAATTTAAAACATTAACTACTTTTAAATTTAGACAACTTTTATGTGCATATTGTTTTAAAATCTTACAAACTTTAAGGTAAAGTACTGAAGTGCTATATTATTTCATTCCAGATGTCAGGATTTAAAAAAGAGCTGTGAGAATAGAAATTGCACTAATAATATTTTATATCATTGAATAAAATTGATTGAATACAGAGGGTGGGGGCAGGAATCCAAAGCTATTATTTTCTGCACACTATGGCACAGATACATCACTGATGGAGGAAGATATAAATTTACGCTCTACCTCCCTAGCAACCATTTTTAATGAATTTCAAGAAAAACTATAGGAAAAAACATGGGTAATCTATTTCACCAAATGTATTTTCTACTTATTCAGACACAATCAAAACATTCAACTAAAGGACAGTTTTGCTGAAAGTTATCCATCACAGTTGGAAGTATTAATATCTCAAAGACATTAGGAACTTTTCAATAACTTATTACACATAAGTTCTTCCAAATGTTAAAAAAAAAAAAGGTCACTTAATCCCGGCTGCTGTTTTTCCCCCTCAGGGGATTCTGTATATTTATCTATATTGAAAACCCTTTAGAAATAGGGGGGAAAATCTGAACAGCTTATGTGAAAATGAGACAAAGTATTGATATGCTGGTATTCAGTACATAATGTTTATGGTTCAGTTTTATGAGACAGTGTTTATCATTCAGTGAACCATCCACAAAACTTTGGTTATATTAATAGGAATTTTTAAAAATATTGTATGCGATAGATTAAAATAAAAAAAAATTGTCATTGAGTCGATTCTGACTCCTTTACCTCTTTTAGGCAAGTGTATTTCCCTGTATCCTTGATGAAATTTTGGGTTGATGAAATTAGGCTGAACCAATACGACCAGAGACTTGAAAAGCACTTGAGAAATATACTTGCTGTCTTGTACCGTTGCCTTCACCATGAAAAGAATGCTCAGGTCTCAGAGGAGGATGAGAGACACCTGGGGAGACACCCCAACCACCCCACCCAAGCCAAGCCCATCCCATCAGCCAACCACAGCCAACTTGCAGATATATGTGTGAGCCACATGGACAGCTGAGGTATATGGTTGAACCCATCCTAAATCAACTAACCCACAGCCAATCCAGAGTCACCTGAACAAAATAAATGCTTATCTTCGTATGCCACTGAGATTTTGTGGTTGTTTGTTACATAGCAATATCTAGCCAACACAAGGCAGAAGCCATAGCAAAATTTATTAATGGTAGAGTAAAACATTTGTGCAGAATGCAGGTATCAGAAACAAATAATACAACATATTATTTAGGGAATAAATTATGAAAATGAATACTTTAAATAAAAAGTATAATTATTTATTTTCAAAATGTAAGACTTTCTAAATATTACTTATTTTTTTTAGATACAACTTCTGAGGAAAGTGATGTAAAAAAGAGAGCAATTAGAAGATAATTTGAGTAATTTTGTCTGGTAGATAACACAACCGGAAGAGCAATATACACATTTATGTAGATTACAGCCAATCCCGAGGTTATAAATGGCTGACTTTCATACAACCTGTAGTTATCAACCTACCCTGTAAAGCCTATTATATTAAAAATTTGAGGTACATACAACAGTTCATAATAACAAATGGGTACTTTATGAAGTGCATCAAAACATTATTATTATCATTATTACTGTTTGTTATGGATTGAGTTGTGTCCCACAAAAATGTACATCAACTTGGCTAGGCCATGATTTCCAGTATTGTGTGATTGTCCTCCATTTTGTAATCTTATAATCCTATGTGTTGCAAATCCTAACCTCTAGGATGTTAATGAGAGTATTAGTGGCAGTTATGTTAATGAGGTAGGACACAATCTACAGGATTAGGTTTTGTCTTGAGTCAGTTTCTTTTGAGAGTTAAAGAAGAGAAGTCAGCAGAGAGGAGAGGGACCTCATACCGCCAAGAAAGAAGAGTCAGGAGAAGATTACATTCTTTGGACCTGGGGGTCCCTGTACTGAGAAACTCCTAGACAGAGAGGAAGGCTGATGACAAAGACCTTCCCCCAGAGTTGACACAGAGGGAAAACCTTCCCCTGGAACTGGCACACTGAATTCGGACTTCTAGCCTCCTCAACTGTGAGAGAATAAACTGCTGTTTGTTAAGCCATTCACTTGTGGTATCTGTTACAGCAGCACTAGATAACTAAGACATGTATTATTATGTTAGAGATGTTTCCATGTATCTGGAAGTGTTTCTTTAATGATTTTTATGCATAGAAAAGTACACTATCTACTATATATTAAGATAAACACTTGACTGATGTTACATACGATCCATACCTAACTGTCCCAACTTATGTACAAATTCGACTTAAAGACAGGCTTAGGAATGGAACATGTTTGTAGTCTGGTGACTGCCTGTACAGGTAGTCCCCAACTTACCACATATTCGTATGGAACCACACTTACAACCCTCCCTTTTTTTGTATGTCTTGTCATTAATATGTACTACATACGATATTGCAGCACTTCATTTGCTGATATCATTATATCTATAGGTTTATATGTAATGTTTCCAACCCCAAAGACAAATAAAGATTAGATTTATAAAGACACTGATAACAAAGGGCAATAATAATGAAAACTTAAAAAAAGAAATGACGTATTCAACTTACATCAGAACCGACTTACAACGGAGTCATCGAAATGGAACTCTATGGTAAGTCAGAGACTACCTATACTTGAAAAAACCTTATCTAGATAAAAAGAACTTGATGGACCAGGAATATGACAATGCTCTAAATATGCTGTAAAAATATTTTGATAGAATAAAAAATTTATTATAAAGATATTCTATGGCATTTTGTATTTCCCTTTGAGTGCACACTTTAAAGTTGTTCATCAACACAGAAGCAAAAATACTTTTGACATTATTGCTATTATTTACTGTTACTCAGTGAAATGTTAGAATTTGTTGAAAATTTACCAAACTAATTGGAACCCATTTTAGAATATATGATGGAAAAATTTAAAATGATGCCATCAAGTTGCTAAAATTTAAGTTAGTAGAATACTTAGTACTTTTTAAAAGAAATCATTGATAGGATGATGCCAATTCTAAAAAATGCAAATAATATGTCATTTAGAATATGTCCACTTGTAAATTTCCTAGTACAGTACCAACTTGGCATTATATTGCAATTAAAATTAGTAATTTAAGCAAATTTATGCTGAATAAAGTCCAGTATACACACTGTTTTAGGAAACATTGAAGGGAATAAGAAATTATCTGAAGAAAATTGATAGTTTGTGAAAATATGTGACTGATGCTAAAACAAATTGATGCTAAATATTTAGGCAATTTTTCAAACCTAGAAAAAAAGGTAGAACTTTAACTTCAACTGTATATCCCAAGATCAGCTTATCTATAATCTAAAAATAAATTTAAAATCAGTTTATTCTTCTAGATTATATAAAAATATATAATTTTTTAAAAAGATAGGCTTATGATTCTGAAAAAATATTATGGATTGTCATTGTTCTAGATGACATAAGTATATGTAAAATTATAATGAAAGTGAACTAGTTTAATAATGTAAAAATTTATGCTTAAAATTGCTGAACATAATCAGGAATATGATATTGATTACATCAATGTATAAGGAAATACAAATATATTTTTAATAAAGTTCATATTGAAGTGTTTTAGCTTATCTACTGCAATATTTTACTAAACTCCGAATACTTCCGTAGCTCTCAAATGTAGTTTACTTTGAAAAATTCATCCCCAATAAAGAACATAACTTCTCAAAATTATTTCTGAGAAACTACTGAAGGTCTGCAATGTCATGAGAAAGACTATTAAATCTAGCTTTCATTTCTATAGAGTATGCAATAGTGAGCCAAGCAAGCATTGATGCTGTTGAAAAGAATTCTGTTCATGAAAGCAAGATGTGTAACTATTTTATAACAATTGTTATATCCCGAAGACTTTCCCTTTTCTGTAACCAATTTCTGTCTTCATCAGGAACTGTTTGCTTTTTAAGGAACAGAATCCACTCAACCTGGTTTAAATTAAAAAGTGAAATTTTGTTTTAGGAGAAAGATATTTTATGTGATGAAACAACTGGGAAGGAAGCCAGTCTTCATGAGCCTTAAACCAGGTCCTGGAGAGCAATCAAGCATCAAGAGCGGCCATCTAAGATACATCTGCTGGTCCCATTCTGCACAGAGCAAAGGAGAATGAAAAAAACCAAAGACACAAGAAAAATAGTAGTCCAAAGGACTAATGGACCACCAGTACCACAGCCTCCACCAGCCTGAACCCAGAACAACTAGATGGAGCCCAGCTACTACCACCAGCTGCTCTGACAGGTATCACAATAGAGCGTCCCGGAAAGAGCGAGAGGATAATGAACAAAATTCAAATTCACACACACACAGAGTAGACTTACTGGTCTCACAGAAATTGGAAGAACCCCTGATACTGGGGCTCCCAGACACCCTTTTAACTCAGTATTGAAGCTACTCCCAAAGTTCATCCTTCAGCCAAAGATTAGACAAGTCTATATAAAACAAAAAATAACACATGTGAAGAACATGTTTCTTAGTTCAATCATGCATATGAGATCAAATGGACAGCACCTGCCCAAAAGCAAAGACAAGAAGGCAGGGAGGGACAGGAAAAATGGACTGATGGAAATGGGGAACCTGGGATGGGGAAGGGGAGAGTGTTGACACATTGCAAGGGTTGCAACTAATGTCACAAAAAAATTGTGTATTAATTGTTGAATGAGAAAGTAATTTGCTCTCTAAACTTTCACCTAAAGCAGACGTACACACAAAATCAAGATGTCCAGGAACTCTCTTTCTGAAGCCACATGATCACTTAACTCTTTTTCTCAGAAAGCATGCTTAAACCTTCTCTCCTTCT
This sequence comes from Loxodonta africana, assembly GCF_030014295.1. Lineage (NCBI taxonomy): Eukaryota > Metazoa > Chordata > Mammalia > Proboscidea > Elephantidae > Loxodonta > Loxodonta africana. The sequence goes on along the minus strand of NC_087354.1, from coordinate 78,260,445 downwards.
TTCTCTCTGCAGACCAACATCCTCTATTGCCCTTGTACATGGGTGTGGATACTTGTTAAATTCTCTTTATCCCATTTCCAAGTTACGAAAGATAGGCTCTGACTGGCCCCGTTTATGTCTGCCAGCTCTGACAGAGGGGGCTAGGCAACGTAGTCAGGATCCACTCAGCTCAGTTGTGGGGTCTCACTCCATGTGTAGCACAGACAAATGTCTCATAAATGAGCCCAACTACTTCATCTCTTATCAAGGGGGCTGTTTTTCTGCTCTGCTTTAGAGAGAGGTCACTCTGCCCTGTGTAAGACCAAAGTATTTTTTCTTTAAGCTTTAACATTAGATTTCTCATCTAGTTACTGGTCTCTTGTAGCCTATCCAAACCCTGCATTTTTTCAGTTTTCAGAGGGGCTAATATGAGTGAGGATATAAATAGGACTCATTTCATGTTCAGAACCCGAAATTCTTGTAGATATTACAGGAACACTGTAAATTAAGGAGGATTTTTGCATAAAAGATTAGTATTGATCTCATGGGTCCCCTGATAGAGTCTCAAGGCACCTCCGGGAACACATTGACCACATGCTGAGAATTGCATCATTCAATTTTCCTAAGGGTTTATTTTAAAAATAGATTTCTCATTGAACCAAAGAACTGGAATGGTAAATGAAAGAAAGGCTATTGCATATGAGTGATTGGAGAGAAGAGGTTAAGGAGTTGAAGCATGAAATCATCTTCCAAGGTTTTTGGTCTTGCAGTGCCTCATAGAATTATGCCTGAGTCTATGCAAGAGAACTGGTAGGCACAATCTGAAGAAGCTGTTTACATAAGGATTCTATTAGACATGGGAGCATTGTAGACCTATGATCAGTTGTCATGGCTTTAAGGCATGAAGGTCCTCAATTTACACAGGGCTGTTGGAGCATCAAGGGGCCCTGGTGGCATCATGTTTAAGGCTGTGGTTTGGACTCATCAGCCACTCTTCAGAAGAAAGATGTAGCAGTGTGCTTCCGTATAGATAGATTACAGCCTCAAAAACCCTATGTGGCAGTTCTGGTCTGTCCTGTAGGATTACTATGAGTCAGAATCAACTCGACACAATGGGTTTTGGATTTTTTAATGGAACTTCAAGAAATAGAACCCTTGATACATTCTCAGGGCAGGGTCTACCAGTTGTATCACTCATGAGATGTCCTCATGGTATGTGAGAGAAATGGGCATCTGTGAGGCGTTGAAGCAGGACAAAGTATACAACATATTCATGGTCTCATGTGTGACATCCTCAGAGAGGCTCAGCTGTAATTTCTTGAGATTTTTAAATGTTTCTAGAGATACTAAATTACCAGATAGATGCAGAAACCAGGCAAAAACTGGGGTCACCTCATTTGTGCTTATAGACGGAAGGGATTAAATTAAGTGATCATCTTCTACTTGATGATATTTCCTTTTTTTTTTTTTACTTTCAAGACCAAGAAAAACATTTGGTTGGCACATTACATTTTTTATCAGGTAATTTCAAGTGTAATATTTACGCTGTCTCAATCAATCCACATGCCTTATAAAATATTAAATAATTCTGGCACTCTACTCTCAATTTGCTAAGGGATAACTGACAAGATCCATATTTCTGTATGTTCCAAAGAAAGGTGATCCAACAGCATGCAGAAATTATCATACAATATCATTGATATCACGTGCAATGAATAGTTTACTGAAGATCATTCAAAAATGGTTGCAGCAGTACATCAACAGGGAGCTGCCAGAAACTCAAGCTGGATCCCGAAGAGGATGTGGAGGGATGTCATAGCTGATGTCAGATGCATCTTGGCTGAAAGCAGAGAATATCAGAAAAATGCTAACCTGTGCTTTATTGACTACGGAAAGGCTGCGTGGATCATAACAAATTTTGGATAACATTGCAAAGAATGGGAATTCCAGAACACTTAATTGTGCTCATGAGGAACTTGTACACAAACCCAGAGGCAGTATTTCTAACAGAACAAGGGGATATTGCATGGTTTAAAATCAGGAAAAGTGTGTGTCAGGGTTGTGTCCTTTCACTATGCTTATTCAACCTGTATGCTGAGAAAACAATCCCAGAAGCTCGACTATATGAAGAAGAATGTAGCATTGGGATTGGAGAAAGAATTAGTAACAACCTGCAATATGCAGATGACACGACCTTTTTTGCTGAAAGCAAAGAGGACTTAAAGCACTTACGGATGAGGATCAAAGACTACAGCCTTCGGTATGGATTATACCTCAACATAAAGAAAACAAAAGCCCTCAACACTGGACTAGTAAGTAACATCACGATGAACAGAGAAAATATTTAAGTTGTCAAGGATTTCATTTTACTTGGATCCACAATCAATGCCCATGGAAGCAGCAGTCAAGAAATCAAACAATGCATTGCATTGGACAAATCTGCTTCAAAAGACCTCTTTAAAGTGTTAAAAACCAAAGGTATCACTTTGAGGACTAAGGTGTACCTGTTCCAGTCCATTGTGTTTTCAATGGCCTCATATGTATGGGAAAGCTGGACAATGAATAAGGAAGACTGAAGAAGAATTGATGCATTTGAATTATGGTATTGGCAAAGAATATTGAATATACCATGGACTGCCAGAAGAACAAACAAATCTGTCTCAGAAGAAGTACAGTCAGAACGCTCCTTAGAAGCAATGATGGCAAGACTTGGTTTCATGTATTTTGGATGTGTTATTAGGAGGGACCAGTCCCTGGAGAAGGACATCATGCTTGGTAAAGAAGAGGGTCAGTGAAAAAGAGAAAGTCCCCCAACGGGATGGATAGACACAGTGGCTACAACAAGGGGCTCAAACATAGCAACAATTGTGAAGATGGAGCAAGACCAGGAAGTGTTTCGTTCTGTTGTACACAGGGTCACTATGAGTTGGATCCGACTTGATGGTACCTAACAACAACAACAACTAACAAGATTACGGCCCCTTCTGTCTAACAGGAAACAAGTCAGAAAATGGGCCATACTTCTTGATTCTATTTCCCAGAATTGGTTCAAAATTCTTACAATGAGTTTTGAATTGTCCTTTTCCTGGCAGAAGTCACTTGGGTTTACAAAGTATTTTTAACCCCAGCTTGTGGGACTCCAACATAAGAGTCAGTACGAAAGCACAGGATGCATCAAATATGAGTGAAACACACAACTGCTGGCTAATTTATATTGATTGGAAAGCTCTTTTCCTACTAGGGAGAAAAACAATTATCTCTTGGCCTTGGTTTTCGTAATCTTCATTGCTGAAATAATCCAAATCATTTCTACTAACAATTTCCAAAAGCAAGAGAGAAAATGTGTTGCCAAGGAAACTGGTGATGTGTAGAGGAGGGAAGGAGCTATGAAGTCTGGCTGTGCAGTTGTGACTCCTCTTGCCTCCATCTCTTGACCTGCAGAAACTCACAAAATCTTCTCCATGAGCCTGAGAAAACATGCAGACACTGGTGAATTCCTCATGGTCCTCAGATGGTACTTCATACCACTTATCTCAATCCAGTAACTCTGCCATATATTTTGATTAACTTCCTTGGTGGCAACAAGAAATCTCTCAGAAGGAGCAAGTAGGGGGCACAATTTTATGGCAGTTTTACTCATGAATGGAAGATAATTTACTCACAGTCATAATGTATATGAAGAAGAATGTAGAAGCAATATCTTGATTGATATTGGAATTAACCAATACAAACACTTCAAGAGAAGTATACTTCAGTGCCACTGTACCTTGAAAGGAAACCCTGGTGGCGTAGTAGTTAAGAGCTATGGCCACTAACCAAAAGGTGGGGAGTTTGAATCTACCAGCCACTCCTTGGAAACCCTGTGGGGCAGTTCTAGTCTGTCCTATAGAGTTGCTATGAGTTGGAATTGACTCGACAACAACGGGTTTGGGTTTTTTTTTTTTTTTTTGGTATCCTGAAAAATCAGGGTGGCATTCTATATTCATCAAATTTCTTTCTAACGGAGTTGAACGTTGTATGTACTAATGTCTCCTTTAAAAAAAATACATTTTAAAATCACTGAAGTCCTGTTTTTATTATTTCTATATTTGTTATTGTTGTTCCTGCTTTCAAGCCAGCTCCAACTCCTGCTGAGCCCCTGTACAACAGAACAAAAGATGCTCGGCCCTGTGCCACTTCATAATCAGTAGTATGTTTGAATCCATTGTTGTAGCCACTGTGTATTTTGAGTGCCTTCCAACCTAGGAGTCTCATCTTCCAGCATTTTATTGGACAATATTCTGTTTCGATCCATAGGATTTTCATTGGCTAATTTTTGAATGTACAATGCCAGGCCTTTCTTCCTACTCTGTTTTAGTCTGGAAGTTCTGCTGCAACCTGGCAACTCTGGGTGATCCTGCTTTTATTTGAAATACTGATAGCATAGCCTTCAGCATCACAGCAACACGAAAGCCACCAGAGTATGACAAACTGACAGAGAGGTGGTGGATTTCCATGATCAGGATACCTACAATTTCTAAGGTAATTGGAAGACCACAATGTTCCACATACTACCAACCTCAAATTACACTGCAAAGAGAAAGAATTTTTGTCCAGGCCTTGCCCAGGATGTGAGAAATGTGAGAAAACGGTAAAGAAAGTGTCTCTCGAGGGGACAGAAGTCCAAGTGCAATGTTCATCTGAAGTTGCCACAAGTAGCAAATTCATGTTGTTGTTAGGTGCCGTCGAGTCGGTTCCGACTCATAGCAACCCTATGCATAACAGAACGAAACACTGCCTGGTCCTGCGCCATCCTTACAATCGTTGTTATGCTTGAGCTCATTGTTGCAGCCACTGTGTCAATCCACCTTGTTGAGGGTCTTCCTCTATTCCACTGACCCTGTACTCTGCCAAGCATGATGTCCTTCTCCAGGGACTGATCCCTCCTGACAACATGTCCAAAATATGTAAGACACAGTCTCGCCATCCTTCCTGTATGGAGCGTTCTACTCGCACTTCTTCCAAGACAGATTTGTTCGTTCTTTTGGCAGTCCATGGTATTTCAATATTCCTTGCCAACACCACAATTCAAAGGCTTCAACTCTTCCTCGGTCTTCCTTATTCATTGTCCAGCTTTCACCTGCATATGATGCAATTGAAAATACCATGACTTGGGTCAGGCGCACCTTAGTCTTCAGGGTGATATCTTTGCTCTTCGGCACCTTGAAGAGGTCCTTTGCAGCAGATTTACCCAAGGCAATGCATCTTTTGATTTACTGACTGCTGCTTCCATGGCTGTTGATTGTGGATCCAAGTAAAATGAAATCCTTGACAACTTCAATCTCTTCTCCATTTATCATGATGTTGCTCATTGGTCCAGTTGTGAGGGTTTTTGTTTTCTTTATGTTCAGGTACAATCCATACTGAAGGCTGTGGTCTTTGATCTTCATTAGTAAGTGCCTCAAGTCCTCTTCACTTTCAGCAAGCAAGGTTGTGTCATCTGCATATCTCAGGCTGTTAATGAGTCTTCCTCCAATCCTGATGCCCCGTTCTTCATATAGTCCAGCTTCTTGTATTATTTGCTCAGCGTACAGATTGAAGAGGCATGGTGAAAGAATACAACCCTGACACACACTTTCCTGACTTTAAACCAGTCAGTATTCCCTTGTTCTGTCCAAACAACTGCCTCTTAATCTATGTAAAGATTCCTCATGAGCACAATTAAGTGTTCTGGAATTCCCATTCTTCGCAGTGTCATCCATAATTTGCTATGATCCACACAGTCGAATGCCTTTGCGTAGTCAGTAAAACACAGGTAAACATCCTTCTGGTATTCTCTGCTTTCAGCCAGGATCCATCTGACATCAGCAATGATATCCCTGGTTCCAAGTCCTCTTCTGAAACTGGCCTGAATTTCTGGCAGTTCCCTGTCGATACACTGCTGCAGCCGTTTTTGAATGATCTTCAGCAAAATTTTGCTTGCCTGTGATATTAATGATAAAAAAAAAATATTGTTCTATAATTTCCACATTCATTTGGATCACCTTTCTTGGGAATAGGCATAAATATGGGTCTCTTCCAGTCAGTTGGCCAGGAAGCTGTCTTCCATATTTCTTGGCATAGACGAGCGAGCACCTCCAGCTCTGCATCAGTTTGTTGAAACATCTCAACTGATATTCCATCAATTCCTGGAGCCTTGTTTTTCACCAATGCCTTCAGAGCAGCTTGGACTTCTTCCTTCAATACCATCGGTTCCTGATCATATGCCACCTCTTGAAATGGTTGAATATCGACTAATTCTTTTTGGTATAATGACTCTGTGTATTCCTTCCATTTTTTTTTTTTAATTAACTGTTATTAAGCTTCAAGTGAATATTTACAAATCCAATCAGTCTGTCACATGTAAGTTTACATACATCTTACTCCCTTCTCCCACTTGCTCTCCCCCTATTGAATCAGCCCTTTCAGTCTCTCATTTGGTGACAATTTTGTCAGCTTCCCTCTCTCTCTATCCTCCCATCCCCCCTCCAGTCAAGAGTTGCCAACACACTCTCAAGTGTCCACCTGATTTAATTAGCTCACTCTTCATCAGCGTCTCTCTCCCCCCCGCTGACCAGTCCCTTTCATGTCTGATGAGTTGTCTTCGGGAATGGTTCCTGTCCTGTGCCAACAGAAGGTCTGGGGAGCATTGCCGCTGGGATTCCTCCAGTAGCAGTCAGACCCTTAAGTATGGTCTTTTTATGAGAATTTGGGGTCTGCATCCCACTGATCTCCTGCTCCCTCAGGAGTTGTCTGTTGTGCTCCCTGACAGGGCAGTCATCGATTGTGGCCGGGCACCAACTAGTTCTTCTGGTCTCAGGATGATGTAGGTCTCTGGTTCATGTGGCCCTTTCTGTCTCTTGGGCTCTTAGTTGTTGTGTGACCTTGGTGTTCTTCATTTTCCTTTGCTCCAGGTGGGTTGAGACCAATTGATGCATCTTAGATGGCTGCTTGTTAGCATTTAAGACCCCAGACGCCACATTTCAAAGTGGGATGCAGAATGTTTTCATAACAGAATTATTTTGCCAGTTGACTTAGAAGTCCCCCCAAACCATGTTCCCCAGACCCCCGCCCCTGCTCCGCTGACCTTTGAAGCTTTCATTTTATCCCGGAAACCTCTTTGCTTTTAGTCCAGTCCAATTGCCTGACCTTCCATGTCTTGAGTGTTGTCTTTCCCTTCACCCAAAGCAGTTCTTATCTACTGATTGATCAATAAAAAACCCTCTCCCTCCCTCCCTCCCTCCCTCCCCCCTTTGTAACCACAAAAGTATGTGTTCTTCTCAGTTTTTACTATTTCTCAAGATCTTATAATAGTGGTCTTATACAATATTTGTCCTTTTGCCTCTGACTCATTTCGCTCTGCATAATGCCTTCCAGATTCCTCCATGTTATGAAATGTTTCAGAGATTCGTCACTGTTCTTTATCGATGTGTAGTATTCCATTGTGTGAATATACCACAATTTATTTACCCATTCATCCGTTGACGGACACCTTGGTTGCTTCCAGCTTTTTGCTATTGTAAACAGAGCTGCAATAAACATGGGTGTGCATATATCTGTTTGTGTGAAGCCTCTTGTATCTCTAGGGTATATTCCGAGGACTGGGATTTCTGGGTTGTATGGTAGTTCTATTTCTAACTGTTTAAGATAATGCCAGATAGATTTCCAAAGTGGTTGTACCATTTTACATTCCCACCAGCAGTGTATGAGAGTTCCAATCTCTCCACAGCCTCTCCAACATCTATTATTTTGTGTTTTTTGGATTAATGCCAGCCTAGTTGGTATGAGATGGAATCTCATCATAGGTTTAATTTGCATTTCTCTAATGGCTAATGATCGGGAGCATTTTCTCAGGTATCTGTTGGCTGCCTGAATATCTTCTTTAGTGAAATGTGTGTTCATATCCTTTGCCCACTTCTTGATTGGGTTGTTTGTCTTTTTGTGGTTGAGTTTTAACAGAATCATGTAGATTTTAGAGATCAGGCGCTGGTCTGAGATGTCATAGCTGAAAATTCTTTCCCAGTCTGTAGGTGGTCTTTTTACTCTTTTGGTGAAGTCTTTAGATGAGCATAGGTGTTTGATTTTTAGGAGCTCCCAGTTACCGGGTTTCTCTTCATCATTTTTGGTAATGTTTTGTATTCTGTTTATGCCCTGTATTAGGGCTCCTAGGGTTGTCCCTATTTTTTCTTCCATGATCTTTATCGTTTTAGTCTTTATGTTTAGGTCTTTGATCCACTTGGAGTTAGTTTTTGTGCATGGTGTGAGGTAAGGGTCCTGTTTCATTTTTTTGCAAATGGATATCCAGTTATGCCAGCACCATTTGTTAAAAAGACTATCTTTTCCCCAATTAACTGACACTGGGCCTTTGTCAAATATCAGCTGCTCATACATGGATGGATTTATATCTGGATTCTCAATTCTGTTCCATTGGTCTATGTGCCTGTTGTTGTACCAGTACCAGGCTGTTTTGACTACTGTGGCTGTATAATCTGAAATCAGGTAGGGTGAGGCCTCCCACTTTCTTCTTCTTTTTCAGTAATGCTTTGGTTATCCGGGGGTTCTTTCCCTTCCATATGAAATTGGTGATTTGTTTCTCCATCCCCTTAAAATATGACATTGGAATTTGGATCGGAAGTGCGTTATATGTATAGATGGCTTTTGGTAGAATAGACATTTTTACTATGTTAAGTCTTCCTATCCATGAGCAGGGTATGTTTTTCCACTTAAGTATGTCCTTTTGAATTTCTTGTAGTAGAGCTTTGTAGTTTTCTTTGTATAGGTCTTTTACATCCTTGGTAAGATTTATTCCTAAGTATCTTATCTTCTTGGGGGCTACTGTGAATGGTATTGATTTGGTTATTTCCTCTTCGGTGTTCTTTTTGTTGATGTAGAGGAAACCAAGTGATTTTTGTATGTTTATTTTATAACCTGAGACTCTTCCAAACTCTTCTATTAGTTTCAGTAGTTTTCTGGAGGATTTCTTAGGGTTTTCTGTGTATACGATCATGTCATCTGGAAATAGTGATAGCTTTACTTCCTCCTTGCCAATCTGGATACCCTTTATTTCTTTGTCTAGCCTAATTGCCCTGGCTAGGACTTCAAGTACGATGTTGAATAAGAGTGGTGATAAAGGGCATCCTTGTCTGGTTCCCGTTCTCAAGGGAAATGCTTTCAGGTTCTCTCCATTTAGAGTAATGTTGGCTGTTGGCTTTGCATAGATGCCCTTTATTATGTTGAGGAATTTTCCTTCAATTCCTATTTTGGTAAGAGTTTTTATCATGAATGGGTGTTGAACTTTGTCAAATGCCTTTTCTGCATCTATTGATAAGATCATGTGGTTTTTATCTTTTGTTTTATTTATGTGATGGATTACATTAATGGTTTTTCTGATATTAAACCAGCCTTGCATACCTGGTATAAATCCCATTTGGTCAGGGTGAATTATTTTTTTGATGTGTTGTTGTATTCTATTGGCTAGAATTTTGTTGAGGATTTTTGCATCTATGTTCATGAGGGATATAGGTCTAACATTTTCTTTTTTTGTAATGTCTTTACCTGGTTTTGGTATCAGGGAGATGGTGGCTTCATAGAATGAGTTGGGTAGTATTCCATCTTTTTCTCTGCTTTGAAATACCTGCAGTAGTAGTGGTGTTAAGTCTTCTCTGAAGGTTTGGTAGAACTCTGCAGTGAAGCCATCTGGGCCAGGACTTTTTTTTGTTGGGAGTTTTTTGATTACCATTTCAATCTCTTTTTTTGTTATGGGTCTATTTAGTTGTTCTACTTCTGAATGTGTTAGTTTAGGGAGGTAGTGTTTTTCCAAGAATTCATCCATTTCTTCCAGGTTTTCAAATTTGTTAGAGTACAATTTTTCGTAGTAATCTGAAATGATTCTTTTAATTTCATTTGGTTCTGTTGTGATGTGGTCCTTCTCGTTTCTTATTCGGGTTATTTGTTTCCTTTCCTTTATTTCTTTAGTCAGTCTATCCAATGGTTTATCAATTTTGTTAATTTTTTCAAAGAACCAACTTTTGGCTTTGTTAATTCTTTCAATTGTTTTTCTGTTCTCTAATTCATTTAGTTCAGCTCTAATTTTTATGATTTGTTTTCTTCTGGTGCCTGATGGGTTCTTTTGTTGCTCACTTTCTATTTGTTCAAGTTGTAGGGAGAGTTCTCTGATTTTGGCTCTTTCTTCTTTTTGTATGTGTGCATTTATCGATATAAATTGGCCTCTGAGCACTGCTTTTGCTGTGTCCCAGAGGTTTTGATAGGAAGTATTTTCATTCTCGTTGCGTTCTATGAATTTCCTTATTCCCTCCTTGATGTCTTCTATAACCCAGTCTTTTTTCAGGAGGGTATTGTTCAGTTTCCAAGTATTTGATTTCTTTTCCTTAGTTTTTCTGTTATTGATTTCAAGTTTCATTGCCTTGTGGTCTGAGAAGATGCTTTGTAATATTTCGATGTTTTGGATTCTGCAAAGGTTTGTTTTATGACCTAATATGGGGTCTATTCTAGAGAATGTTCCATGTGCACTAGAAAAAAAAGTATACTTTGCAGCAGTTGGGTGGAGAGTTCTGTATAAGTCGATGAGGTCAAGTTGGTTGATTGTTGTAAGTAGGTCTTCCGTGTCTCTATTGAGCTTCTTAGTGGATGTCCTGTCCTTCTCCGAAAGTGGTGTGTTGAAGTCTCCTACTATAAATGTGGAGGTGTCTATCTCACTTTTCAATTCTGTTAAAATTTGATTTATGTATCTTGCAGCCCTGTCACTGGGTGCATAAATATTTAATATGGTTATGTCTTCCTGATCAATTGTCCCTTTTATCATTATATAGTGTCCTTCTTTATCCTTTGTGGTGGATTTAAGTCTAAAGTCTATTTTGTCAGAAATTAATATTGCTACTCCTCTTCTTTTTTGCTTATTGTTTGCTTGATATATTTTTTTCCATCCTTTGAGTTTAGTTTGTTTGTGTCTCTAAGTCTAAGGTGTGTCTCTTGTAGGCAGCATATAGATGGATCGTGTTTCTTTACCCAGTCCGTGACTCTCTGTCTCTTTATTGGTGCATTTAGTCCATTTACATTCAGCATAATTATAGATAAATAAGTTTTTAGTGCTGTCATTTTGATGGCTTTTCATGTGTGTTGTTAGCCATTTCATTTTTCCACGTACCTTTTTGTGCTGAGACGTTTTTGTTAGTAAATTGTGAGATCCTCATTTTCATAATGTTTAACTTTATGTTAGTTGAGTCGTTACGTTTTTCTTGGCTTTTATCTTGAGTTATGGAGTTGATATTCCTTTTTGTGGTTAGCTTATTATTTACCCCTATTTTTCTAAGTAAAAACCTAACTTGTATCGTTCTATATCACCTTGTATCACTCTCCATCTGGCAGTTCAATGCCTCCTATATTTAGTCCCTCTTTTTGATTATTGTGATCTTTTAGCTATTGACTTCCATGATTCCCTGTTATGTGTATTATTTATTTATTTATTTATTTTTTAGAATTAACCTTAATTCGTTTGTTTTTGTGCTTTCCCTATTTGAGTTGATATCAGGATGTTCTGTTTTGTGACCTTGTATTGTGCTGGTACCTGATATTATTGGTCATCTGACCAAACAATCTCCTTTAGCATTTCTTGTAGCCTTGGTTTGGTTTTTGCAAATTCTCTAAACTTGTGTTTATCTGTAAATATCTTCATTTCGCCTTCATATTTCAGAGAGAGTTTTGCTGGATATAGGATCCTTGGTTGGCAGTTTTTCTCCTTCAGTGCTCTGTACATGTCGTCCCATTCCCTTCTTGCCTGCATGGTTTCTGCTGAGTAGTCTGAACTTATTCTTATTGATTCTCCCTTGAAGGAAACCTTTCTTTTCTCCCTGGCTGCTTTTAAAATTTTCTGTTTATCTTTGGTTTTGGCAAGTTTGATGATAATATGTCTTGGTGTTTTCTTTTTGGATCAATCTTAAATGGGGTTTGATGAACATCCTGGATAGATATCCTTTCGTTTTTCATGATGTCAGGGAAGTTTTGTGTCAGGAGTTCTTCAACTATTTTCTCTGTGTTTTCTGTCCGCCCTCCCTGTTCTGGGACTCCAATCACTCGCAAGTTATCCTTCTTGATAGAGTCCCACGTGATTCTTAGGGTTTCTTCATTTTTTTTAATTCTTTTACCTGATTTTTTTTCAGCTATGTTGGTGTTGATTCCCTGGTCCTCCAGATGTCCCAGTCTACATTCTAATTGCTCGAGTCTGCTCCTCTGACTTCCTATTGCGTTGTCTAATTCTGTAATTTTATTGTTAATCTTTTGGATTTCTACATGCTGCCTCTCTATGGATTCTTGCAACTTATTAATTTTTCCACTATGTTCCTGAATAATCTTTTTGAGTTCTTCAACAGTTTTATCAGTGTGTTCCTTGGCTTTTTCTGCAGTTTGCCTAATGTCGTTTGTGATGTCTTGAAGCATTCTGTAAATTAGTTTTTTATATTCTGTATCTGATAATTCCAGGATTGTATCTTCATTTGGGAAAGATTTTGATGCTTTTGTTTGGGGGGTTGTAGAAGCTGTCATGGTCTGCTTCTTTATGTGGTTTGATATGGACTGCTGTCTCCGAGCCATCACTGGGAAACTAGTTTTTCCAGAAAATCCACTGACTGGTACGCTGGCTCCTGGCTCTGAAAACAATCGCTGTCTCCCCGTATTTGTTCGTTCTCCGTCTCTAAATCTGTGTTTGTTGTTCAGGGTTCATAGATTGTTGTGTATGTGATCGATTCACTTGTTTTTCCAAGTCTTTGTTGCAAGTGGGATCCGCGGTAGCATCCACCTAGTCCGCCATCTTGGCCCTGCCCCCCTTCCATCTTCTTTTGATGCTTCCTGCACTGTTTAATATTTTCCCCATGGAATCCTTCACTATTGCAACTCGAGGCTTGAATTTTTCTTCAGTTCTTTCAGCTTGAGAAACGCCGAGTGTGTTCTTCCCTTTTGGTTTTCCATCTCCAGCTCTTTGCACATGTCATTATAATACTTTACTTTTTCTTCTCGAGGGCCCTTTGAAAGCTTCTGTTCAGTTCTTTTACTTCATCAATCTGAAGAATAGACCATCTGAAGAATAGATCTGATGCATTGAACACTAGTGACCGCAGACCAGACGAGTTGGGGAATGATATCAAGGACATCATCCATGAAGAAAGCAAGAGGTCAATGAAAAGACAGGAAAGAAAGAAAAGACCAAGATGGATGTCAGAGGAGACTCTGAAACTTGCTCTTGAGCAAATTCATAGGCAAATCTAAAATCCCAATCTTTAAGGGAAACCAAAGATCATGGACAGAAAAGTAGTTCCACGTTTTCAGACCAATGACTGAAGCAAAGCTAAAAATAGACATGTTGGTTGAGAGCAAGAAGGTCCAAGGCATACAGATTTTGGAAACAGCTGTTGGCGATCGCTTCAATGGTTCCTGGACGTTATCTTACAATCATATGGTGCAGGAATGATGGCTTGCCACTACTGGGCAGAATCAGTCAAGAATGAAGAGTGCATCACTCTAACTTAAGTCACAGAGAAGTTTTTTTTTGTTTTTATTTTCTTTATTAAGCTTCTCTGACTCTATGATAGAAATGTTACTATGCAATTGACTTCTGATTTGATCCAAATCTCACCAAACACTAAAGTCAGTCAGAACTTTAGGATTCTACAATGAAACTGTTCAGAGTGGAAAACAAGACCTTTGGTAATTGGCATGCTTTGATGAGCCAAGTGAAGTGCCTTTCTCTTCACATTATTTTAGGAATAGCATTATGAGTGTTGGCCTCAATAAATTCATTCAGTGAATTAAGAGAATTCCTGGGTTGTGCAAAGAGTTAATGTACTTGGCTGTGCTAGGTTGGTAGTTTAAGTCTACCCAGAGGCACGTGGGAAGAAAGGCCTAGCAATCTACTTCTTAAAAATCAGCCATTGAAAACCTTACCGAGCACAGTTCAGCTTTGACACACATGGGATTACCATGAGTCAGAATCGACTCAATAGCAACTAATTTTAATGCATAAATAGTAAACTTCTTCAAGTTTAAGGAACACTTTGTAATTATAAAAAAAACTGTTTCCTCTGTGCTTAGTTCTAGGATTACATGGTAAGAGCTCGGCTGCTAACCAAAAGGTTGACAGTTTGAATCCACCAGATGCTCCTCGGAAACCCTATGGGGCAGTTCTACTCTGTCCTATAGGGTCACTAAGAGTCGGAATCGACTGATGGCAAAGGTTTTTTTTTTTTTTTTTTTAAGTAGTGTTACTATATATTTTCAATTGAATTTTCTTAAAAAAAAAAATCTCTTCTAAAATCCAAAATTGGCTAGACCATATCAGCCATTAACACCCCTTCCCTCCTGGAAACCTTTGGTGCTGGAGGTGCTCTCTGCATTGCGTGCTGTAAGAGGGGTCCTGGCTCCCCACAGGCTCACAGATAACATTCAGGCTGTGTGTTCTCTAACGATGAACCCTAAACAAAAGTCATCAGTAAATGTTTCAAAGGCGTTAGATTCTACCTTCTTTAAGGACAAATCCCTATGCTAATTTTATTTCTTTCATAAAACCTGGCAAGGTGCTAAAAAGAAAAAATAAGGGCGCCTGGCTAGAATCTTAAATAATTAAATGAATACACTAACGAAGAATATGCAGTCAAAAGTGCTTATGGATTGGCTGATTGTTTCACCCTAACTGTACTTCAGCCACTGGGATTGGTTTAACGTATATTTAAAGCTCAGCATACATTTAAAGCTCATGAAAATTTCTTTAAGAACCGAGATCACTGTTTCGACTCAATTAGGGAAAACATACAACCACAGGAAGCCTAATGTTCTCCACTTACGTGCGTCTTCAGGACGTTGATACAGACTGCGGTTTGCTCTGTAGGAACAATACCCAAACAAACCCACTGCTGTCAAGTCGATTCCGACTCATAGCGACCCTATAGGACCAATAGCATACATTTAATCAGCAGATTATACGGCAAAGGAATGAATTCTGCAAAATCCCAGTTATCAACCAAAATATTCACATTTCATTTTATTCACTTATGGTGAACATGAAAGTGGACAGGGGTCAGTTGCCGTCCTCTCCCAAAGACATGATTATATCATCTGCAGAGCTGCTGACTACACACAAGGAGTGATTTTATCACTTATTCCTAATGAAACAGGGTCCTTAGGAGAACTACCCTGGGCTTCGTCTTCCTTACGACTGCTACTGCCTTATTCCTCCTGTCAGGACCACTGGTCCCTCCTCTCCCCAACTCCCCCACAAGGCAGCCAGTGTTCTGCCCAAACCCTAAAGACCAAACCTTGGCCATGGCTGCTCCTTGTGACTCTCAGGTGAATGTTCCCCCCATAGTCCAGATTTGCAGGCTTGTGAACACACGGACAAATGAAAAGAAGAGATTGCAATAGTTACAAAGAGGGTTTTTTTAAAACTAACATCTTCAAAGTGAAATGAAATGTGAACTTGGTCTGGTTAGCTCAATAACAGTGATTTGGAAGTGATCTCACCCAGAAGTGGAGTTTGAAGGCTTTTGAGGTGCTAGGTTTCAAGTTCCTTTATTTTATAGTTTTTATCACACTTTTTGCCCTTTGGGCTATTTTCAGTTTTGTACCCTTTATTGAACTCTCTTTGCCTGGAAAACTCCAGTTTGCCCTTTAAGATCTAAGCCAAATGTTATCTATTTTCCTCTAAATAGAGTTAGTTGATCATACAGCTGTTCTTTCTCAGCTCTCAACATGTACCTCTGTATTGTCGTCGTTAGCTGCCCTCAAGTCAGCGCCAGACTCGTGGTAAACCCGTGCAAAATGGAACAAAACACTCTCCAGTTGCGGATCTGACCATTGTGATCCATAGGGTTTTAATTGGCTGATTTTCAGAAGCAGGTCACCAGGCCTTTCTTCCTAGTTCATCTTAGCTCCGCTGAAACCTGTTCAGCATCATAGCAACACACAACCTCCACTGACAGACAGGTGGTGACTGTGCATGAGGGGCATTGGCTGAGAATCCAGCCTGGCTCTCCCGTGTGGAAGGGGAGGAATCTGCCACTGAACCATTCCTGCCTCTGTAACGTGTGCTAATATATACTATCGCATCCAGACCGGTCCGTATGATTTAGTTCTTACGGATTGGCTGATTGTTTCACTTTAATTGTACTTTATGTCGCTGAGGAAAAAAGTACTAACATTAAGCCACCAAGATTTGGGAATTTATCTGTTACAGAGTGTAATTAACTAATACATGTCTCTTTCATTTGGTATATTGGCCACCTAATGGAACCCCGGTGGGACAGTGGTTAAGTGCTATGGCTGCTAACCAAGAGGTGGCATTTTTGAATCCACCAGCCACTCCCTGGAAACCCTATGGGGGCAGTTCTACTCTTGTCCTATAGGGTTGCTATGAGTTGGAATCGACTCGATGGCAACAGGTTTGTTTTTTGTTTTTGTTTTTTACTATGTTTTAGGCACTGAAGATACCATTACAGGCCAGACATGTAAACAGCCTGCCTTCATATAGTTTAACATCACAGGGGACAGAAATTTAATATATAAGTAAACAAATAACAAGTGGTAATAAGCCCTTCAAAGGAAGTATGCAAGGGCTGACATAGCAGGAAACCTAATTTATACGGACAGCCAGGGAACATTCCTCTGAGGAGGGGCCATTTGGACAAATATCTGAAGGCAGAGAAAAAGCTAGTCATCTGTCTCGCTTGTCTGAGCTACTCTGTGAAAGCACGTGCCTGGCACGTGATGGGTGCTCATAGGTGAATCAACGCAAACTTGAAATGTTGATCTCATGCAAAAATATCTGTGTGATAAATTGGATGAGTGAATAAATGTGTTGTGAAATCTGTATTTGGTGAAAGCTCCCTTAAACTTAAAATAATTACATGTAAATTGGCCTAAATTAAATTTAGTTTAACTGCTATAATTCATTTTATTTAATTTTGTATTTAATTAGGTAATCAACATGTTCTGATCATTTTGAAAAGCTTTTACAGACTGCTGATTACAGTTGATAGATGAACATTGTACTGCGAATATTTGATATCTTGTTCCTAAGAACGATAACTCTACATTTTCTAAAATAATTTACAGTCACAAGTGCTTTCAATCATTTTTCTCTTGTGGATTACTGCTAGGCTTTGACACTATATCTTTATAATCATTCCTTTAATATTCATCTCGCCTAAAATCTTCCACAAAAAGCTACTAGGCATTTCTCAATTTTGAGCAAATTAACTCTGAAGGGACAGCTCTGCATAGCAGATTCTATTTCCTTTTAGATGTTAAAGGGTAAAAAACCCATTATCACTGAGTCGATTGTGACTCATAGCACCCCTGTAGGACGGAGTAGAATGGTCCCATAGGGATTCCAAGGGTGTCAGTCTTTATGGCAGCAGACTGCCACATCTTTCTCTTGCAGAGCACAGCTGGTAGGTTCCAATCGAAAACCTTCTGGTCAGCAGCTAAGCACTTAACCACTGCACCACCAGGGCTCCTTCTTAAAGGGTAAGGAAATTAAAAAATAACAATACCTAGATCCTTCTGACAGTTCAAACATGATCTGAATATTGAATTCCCAATTTAGATATGTACATTTAGAGAACTGGCATTATACAGATGGTTATTAGCATTTTATCTGTGTTCAGAATTCCATTGATTAAAAAGAATAAGAATAGGAGTCTTGCCTTTGAAAAGCTTATCTAGCAGTGCAATGGATTAAATTGTGTACCCCTAAATTATGTGTTGGAATCCTAACTCCTAATAAGCCCTGGTGGTGCAGTGGTTAAGTGCTTGGCTGCTAAGTGAAAGGACGGAATGAGAACCCACCAGCCGCTCTGGGGGAGAGAGATGTGGCAGTAGGCGTCTGTAAAGATTACAGCCTCGGAAACCCTATAGAATAGTTCTACTCTGTCCTGTAGGGGCTCTATGAGTCGGAATTGACTCTGTGGCAGCAGGTTTGTTTCATTACACCTGTGGATGTAATACAGTTTGGAAATAGGGTTTTCTTTGTTATGTTAGTGAGGCCATATTGGTGCAGAGTGTATCCTAAGCCTAATCACTTATGGATTATAAAATGGTCAGATTAGACACAGGAGCAAGCAAACAGGAAGGGAGAAGGGTATAGATGCCACATGATGATTGTTAAGAAACCCAGGAACACCAGGGCTACAGACGCTGAAAGAGACAAGGACCTTCCTTCCCCCAGAGCCGACAGAGAGTATTCCCCTAGAGCCACTGCCCTGAATTCAGGCTTTTAGCCTCCTTAAATGTGAGAAAATAAAGTGTTTTTTTTAAAGCCACCCACTAGTGGTATTTGCGTTACAGCAGCACTAAGAAACTTATGCTTCCACATAAGCCAGAGTAGAAGCAGGGCCCAACTCTACCATTTGACTGCAGCATTCCTAACAGTGCCCATGGAGGTGGACAAAACAGTGATAATGAATACGCAAATAAAAAATCTGGGAATAAAGTGCTTCAGCCTTTATATGACCAATGTGTGGACAGGCTGGGAAATAAAGGGGAAATGAACAAAATCCAATTTAGACAGTAAACTAAAAAGAATCATATACACTCTGCCTTTGTTTTAATCCTCTTCTTTTTCACCTTTAGCCTAGAATATAAGTATGCTTCCTGAGGGAGGATGCATTGTCTTCTAGCCAAGAGGTACGGGAAGCAGAAGAAGTAGAAATTTGAAAGGAAGAGAAGAGTCTAGAAGGAAGAGTTAAAGAAAATGTCAGACGAAAATTCAGTAATCACCATTATGTCTATTATTATTATTCTAAATGTTATTATGATGAATTATATATAAGGACACATTTGCAATTTTAACCGTTTTACATGTACAACTCAGTGACATTCGCCATGTTGTACGGCCAACACTACTGGCCATTTTCAAATATTTTTCATCGCCATAAACAGAGACTCAGTGCCCTTTAAGCAATGCCTCCCATTTCTCTCATCCCCATCACCCCTAGTACCCATTGCTGTCGAGTTGATTCCAACTCACAGTGACTCTATAGAACAGAGGAGAACTGCCCCATAGGGCTTCCAAGGAGTGGCTGGTGGATTCAAACTGCTGACCTTTTGGTTAGCAGCTATAGCTCTTAACCACTGAGCCACGAGGGCTCCCTGGTAACCACTAATGAACTTTGGTCTTTATATATTTACCTATTCTGGATATTTTATATAAGTGGGATTATACAGTATTTGTCCTTTTGTGTCTGACTAATTTCACTAAGCATAATGTTTTCAAGGTTCCTTCACATACTAACGTGTGTCAGAACCTAAAACATTTCATACAGGGGAAAAAGGAAGGCAAAAGGGCTCGTTAGTTATACCATTTAATCATCACAACTCTACAATGGAGCATTTATCTTCTTTTTCAGCCCCTTAATGTAGACACTTTCTGGAGGTAGGCTATCTCGCCACATCCAGTCTTTTCAGAGCTCACAGTAGCTGTGTATACAAGTAGAAAGAAGGAGGCCACTTTGGACTATGGGCTATGTGTTACATTCTAACTGGAAGCACCATCATTTTTTTTTAAGTATTTTGCATATTTAAACCATGAACTCCCATGGAAAATAACTCAATCACCAGTTATAGATATCAACCTTGACCTTGAGTAAAAAATGCATTTTCATAAAAACTCGAACTCTATTTTTTTTTCTAATCACTATTCTTAGTACCATCAGTCAGGTGAGAAAAGAGCATATTTTCTGCACATATTTTGTCTGATGAAGATATTTAAAACATGATATTTTTCTTAGATTTCCCTTAAAAGAGAAAATGTTTTGGATATTGAAAAATGTAGTGACCTTGAATTTTTTTTTAATCTTAATCAGAATCTGAAACATTTTTGAGCACATTACAAAATTCTCTCCTAAGAATGCAATATGGCATGTGTAGCAAATAGAATTTTACATTTGGGAAGATCTGGAAATTTATTGCTGTCGGGCAGCTGGCTTAGACACACGGGTTTTGTAAAAAAAAAATGACAAAACAAAGCTCTTTGTCAATTAAAACTTTAATAAAACAAAAATACAGTGTGTTCATTGCTTGCTTTAATGATTCTTTCAAAGGGTTATATATGTTCCAGAAATATTTGGGTTTTCTCCTTTTTCAGCTCCCCTATCTAACTGGGATCAAGCTCTCATCTTGTTGTTTGTTGCATTTATCTTCTTGGTAAAATTTTTTTTTTTTTGGTTAGGCATCTCTATTATGCTCATGGATTGGAAGGCATTGGTGAAATACAGTATATCATTTCTCCTTTCTATTTAGCTAATAACTTTAAATTCCTGCCAAAATAATTCCTGTCCACCTCACTTTGTTGATGTTTTGTGTCAGTGTTTACATAGCTGTTCAGCAAACTCATTTTCCCTCCCTGTTAGCTAAATACTTGTTGCCATCGAATTGAGTCCAACTCACATCGACCCTAGAGGACAGAGTAGAATTGCTCCATAGGGTTTCCAAGGAGTGGCTGGTATATTTGAACTGTCGACTTTTTGGTTAGCAGCCGAGCTCTTAACCACTGCGCCACCAAGGCTCCTCTTAGATAAATAGATTGCCTACATTTTCCAGCCTCCTTTACAGTCTCGTACAGCTTTGTGACTGAATAATAGCCCACAGAAGGCAAGCAGATATGTCCTGTGCCTCCTTCAGGCCTGGCCTGCAAAGCCCCCCTTCCCCTTCACACAGACTTTGGGAGCCACACGAGCAAGATAATGGAGCCACAAAAGGGAAGACGCCTGCATCAGAAACACCTACTTTAAACTTCATATAAGAAGAAATAGGCTTAAATTGGGTTAATTCATAAGATTTTAGGGTTGATCTGTTTCTGCAGTTAGCATTACATTAATTAACTGTTGTTGTTGTTATTGTTCGTTGGTATCTAGTTGGCTCTGACTCATGGCGACTCCATGTGCTATAGAAAGAAATATTCCCCCGTCCTGCACCATATTCACAACCGGTGGTATGCTTGAGTCCATTGTTGAGGCCACTGTATATTTTGAGTGCTTCCAACTTAGGGGGCACGGTATTGAACAATATTCTGTTGTGATCCACAGGGCTTTAACTAATTTTTGAGTAGAGATTACCAGGCCTTTCTTCCTAATCTGTCTTAGTCTGGAATCTCCACTAAAATCGGTCTACCATGAGCGACCTTAGTGGTATTTAAAATACCAAAAACATAGCTTCCAATGTCATAACAACATGCAAGCCACCACAGTACAACAAATTGACAGATGGGTAGTTGCCTTAAGTAATGGATACTTATAAGCAGAGAAATCACAAAAGAGACTTAAGAGGAGCGGAAGGTAGTAGAGAGAGATGGACCAGTTAAATAAAATTTTGGAAAAAACAGTGAATGTATGAAGAAATAAAAGAATAATATGTGATATTTGCATTTAGCCTCCTAAAGTCAAATTTTGCTCTTCTGGATTAGAGCAGTAAAGAGGCAAGAAAGAGCAGTGTGATCCCAACTTCCTTCTTAGTGGGTGCCACAGTGGGCAGGAGGGCCCCAGCATTGGAGGAGAGGAAGAGAGCTATCAAGATAGAAAAACGCTGTGGCTTGAAGGAAATTGGCATTACTCAACACTTAGCAATATTATTGGGGCTCTCATCTTACCAACAGAGAAAACACAACCTGGAACATTTTGACCACATATCCAACAGAGGTATAAAAAGAGTTAAATCTAGAGCTCTTGACTACTACTTTAATTAACCAGAAGGTGGCTCCCCACTCTACTATTAACGCAAACCTAAAAAAAAAAAAAAAAAAAAATGCCATATATAAATAAAATGTGTTTTATGGTCAAATAAGTGTGGGAAAAGCTGAAAAAGTAGCCAGGACTCTTTACACAGAAGTCCTCAAGGCTTAGGCATTCTATGTATTTCAAATCTCCAAGAGAAAACGGTATACGAAGTTTTTCAAAACTTACTTGATCCTAGAACTCATTGATTGGGGGTCAGAACAAATAATAGGAGAAAAGAAGTAAAGGAAAATGAGTAAAAGGTGTCAGTAAATGCTATCCTAGTAGTGCAGTAGTCAAGAGCTTGGCTGCAAATCAAAAGGTTGGTAGTTCGAATCCGTCAGCCACCCCACGGAAACCCTATGGGGCAATACTACTCTGTCCTAGAGGGTCACTACGAGTTGGAATTGACTTGACGGCCACGGGTTTGGTTTCAGTTATGGTCTTACCAGTAAGTTGATACTTTTAATATTATTTCTACTACACACTGTGTAGAACTTCACCCAGCTATGTTTATCCTTTTGTATTCCAAATTTATGTCACAAGATAATTATTCATGTTGTTCAAAGGACCTCTTTTCACTGGGGACCTGAGCTCCAAACCACTTTTCAATACCCAGGATGAGTTACAGAAGAAACCACAATAACCAGCTACATAGCTATGTCTTTGGCATCAACTTTCACTTTTCCAGCTGTTTGTCCAAATACATGCCATTGTACAAATTATTATTTGGTTAACATTTGTGTGTTTATAGAACTATCCAAACTGGATGCCATAATCTGGGAAATGCCTCTGGTTGACAGAGAAGAGCTAGACAGCAATGTCCCCAGTGTTATGTATACTGCGGCCTTGGGGAAACTGCTCCTGTCTCATGCCAACTTTTTTTAAGAAATGAAGGGGCTACAGAGCATAACCTTTTGGATTAATGCTCTCGACTTTCCATGTTCCCATCCAATTACAGGAGGGCTTTCTCAGTGTAAACGCAGCTATAATTTACAGGTGGATGCAGTATGGGCAATTACAGACAAAAAAACAACCACAAAGAGGCTACTCCATGCCTTACACATTAAGCGAAACACTGGAGAACGATAATCATATCAGAATTCCTCAAAGAGGATGACAATACGTCCATTTTAAATATATAAAAAATAGTCCTTAATGCTAAGAACAAAAGCAAATATGTTCCTCCGTCGATTTCTTTTCTTTCTGAAAAAGTAAAAATGTTATGTACCCGTGGAGTCTGCAAAAGGAAACATATGTACATTCTTTTAGCCTTTTTTTGATTTTTAATTTTAATCTGTTTTCAAGTAAAATTTTCCTTCTCCTTTGTAGCATTTGTTTTCGAGGTGGTACTATCCAATTTTGAGATTTTGAGACCTGAACTTGTAGTTTGTTTGAATGCAGTTCATTTTAAAATGCTCTATTCAGTAAAAAATAGGAAAGTATGGAAAAAAAAGTAACATTAGTCACAGACTTGTCTCTACTGTTTCATTTTAATACAGTATCATCTTTTTTTTGTATCCAGTGTTTTGAAAGCCTCAGAACATATGCACTTTAAATCTGAAATTTTGTACCGTCAGAGCCTCTTAATGCTATTGTTAAAAGTGGGGTCTTTTAATGATAAATGGGTATTTGGTTTGATATTCCTACTGTCAGCAGAAAGTATGCAGCCCTACTCTATATGGCCTTAAAGATCCAGTTCTTGCTTTCCAGAATGTTATTTCCAAGAACAGGGTCTTGGCTTTGATCACTTTGGTTCATAACAACATTTCTTCAAAAGGAACTGTGAACACTAATAGCAATAATGACAGCTACCATTTTTACTGAGTACCTTCTATTTTCTATTTTTGCATGTAGGTAAAAAAGGAGCCCTGGTGGTACAGCGGTTAAAGCAATTCACTGCTAAGCAAAAAGTCAACAGTTCAAAGCCACCAGTGGCTCTACAGGAGAAAGATGCGGCAGTCTGCTTCTGCACAGATTTACAGCCTTGGAAATCCCATGGGGTCACTGTGAGTTGGAATTGACTCGACAGCAGTGGTTTTTTTTTTTTTTTAATTATCATAATAAAGCCATAAAGTAAACCAAAACAAATCAAACTCGTTGCAGTCAAGTTGATTCCCAGTCATAGCGATTCTACAGGACAGAGTAGAACTGCTCCATAGTGTTTCCAAGGAGTAGCTGGTAAATTCAAGCTGACTACCTTTTGATTAGCACCTGAGCTCTTAACCACTGCATCATCAGGGCCATAATGTAGACTTTGTTATTTTCGTTATATAAGTAAGAACACATATGCAGAATGCTGGGTTTGAAATCCATGTCTTTGTAGCTCCAAATCTATGTTCATTACCATTAAAATGCCACATATAAATGTAATTAGCTAATTGATGCATAGTCATATTTGATACACATGCAACATATCACAGCCCTGCTCTTAGTGTTTTAGGTCCTATATACACAAGATGACTTTTCAGATATCACCAGAATTGCTCCTTTCTTACTGATTTTCACTGTGTCTTCTCTACTTCAATTATTTGATTGTTCTAGTCCAGTTTGGATCACAATTACTTCCAGTCACTTCTGCTTTGGTGATTTCTCAAGTTATCTGCATGTCACTTTTGTAAGATATATTGTTTGGGGTTCTGTTTGTTTGTTTTTATGAAACATGGAAACCTCGGGAGAAAGGACTCTGGTAAACAACCAAGATTTTCAGCTGTGACTGGAGAAAAGCTATACCCTGGGAGTAATTTAGCAGAAATAGACCCAGGCTCATAAAGAGCTTTAAATTAAGTGATATATAACTGCTTTCTAGAAGGAAAAAAAAAAAGTTCTTGCTGGAGAAATATAACATCTTCTGGAATATCAAATTATGTCTACAATTTTTCCAGGGTTTATTTTCAAATCCCAAGGGTAAGCAGGGAAAATGAGAACTAGACCAAAGAAATGCAAAAAGAAAAAAGGCACAGTAAAGCATATTCACGGGAAATTATCAGAGACGTTCTTTAAAATATCTATAATCAATATTTCACATTAATATTTTAAGAGGTATTAATCAAGAATTTTTTTAAACATATAAGAAAGTCAAGCCACAAATTAAAAAAAAAAAAAGCTACAAACACCAAGAAAGAAAAGCACAAGGAAAACCATACACCTAGGTATAACACAGTAAGACCTCTCATAAACTTAGAGGCAAAAATCCCAAGCAAACATTAGGAAAAAATCCAATTCTATATTGTAAGGATAATGTATCATATAACCAACTGTGTTTATTTTAGGCTTGGAAATTCAGTATATCATTCAAAAATCAATGAATGAATTAGCACTGTAAGGAAATAAAGAGAAAAAAATCACCTCAGCTAGAGACCCACTGGCCTGCTGCCACCCCAGGTTCGGGCTTCCACCATGCCATCTTTTTTTCCTTCCCCTTTCTTCCTTTTCTTTCTCCCTCCCACCTAGCCCTGTATACCACCCTTACCACTTCCCATCAGGTCATGCCACTCTGCCTTGTTTAGCGATCCACTGGCTTGCCAGTGCCCCAGGTCCAGCCACCAGCTCTCTCTGTGCCATGTTTTTTTCCCCCTTTCTTCCTTTTCTTTCTCCCTCCCACCTAGCCCTGTATGCCATTTCTCCAACCCCTTTCCACTGGTGCATGATGCACCACTGCAGCTATAAAGCCACTGGCCTGACACTGCCACAGGTCCACCCTGCCCCTGCCCACCAGCTCCTGACATGCCACCATTTTTTTTGTTTGTTTTCTTCTTTACTTTTTTCCTCACAGCTAGCTCCATATGTCACCCACCCTCCTTCCCAAATGGCCCTTGAATCTACTCTGCCCCAACTTGCCAGTCCCCACCATGCCACCAGTTTTTCAAATTTATTAATTTATTTATTTTTAATTTTATTACTATTTTTATTTTTTTCTTTCTCCCTTTTCTTTCTCCCTACCACCTAAAGCTGGATGACACTGTGGCACTGAAGTTAGAGAACAACCGACCTACCACTACCTCAGAGCCAGCCGGCCTCTACCCGGCAACAACCCACCAAACTGCTTTTTTTTCTCTTTATTTTCTTTCTTTCCTTTCCTCCCCCTACCTACCCCATAAGCCATCACCCCTCCCTTCCACTGGTCCCCACTCTTTTTTTTCTCTTTTCTTCCTCCCCTCCACCTAGCCCCATACACCACTTCCCCGTCCTGCCGGCCTCACCATGCTGCCATGGCTAGAGTGTCTCCAGCATTCAGGCCCACCTCTGCACTGGGCCTACACTGCCTCTCCCCTCCTGCCACTAGACCAGCTGCTAATCAGTGGGAAGCAAGCCCATAACACTCCCCATCCAACACCCCACCTATCTGAGAATGGGCTGTGAATGCTCTCAAACCACCGGACCAACAACAGCAGGCAGACAGTGCTCACCCAGTCTGCACTCAGCCACCTTGCCAAACCAGTGTACAACAAAGCAAGCTTTCCCTGCCTCTGCTGCCCTGCCCATGAACAAGCAGCAAAGGACACCTGCCCCACTCAACTGACATGCCAAAAAAACAAAAAAAAAAGTCAGGATGAAACAAACAGACATATAATCAATAAACAAAGAACATAATATCTTAATGTTTCAAAGACAGCAGACAATATCAAAACATATAACAAAAAACAGGACAAGATGGTTCCAGCAAGTGACCAAAATAAAGAATCAGAGGACATTCCAGTAGAAGAAAAGGCAGTGGAACTACCTGATAGGGAATTCAAAAGACTTAATATTTAGGGCTCTCCCAGAGATTAGGAAGGGGATCAAGGAAAACACAGACAAATCCACAGAAAAAACAGACAAAATCATGGAAGACACAGACAAAACCAATGAAAACATAGCTTAAATCAAGGAAAACACAGATAAAACAATAGAAAAATTCAAGAAAATGATACAAGAATGTAACATCCAAATAAGTAATTAGAAATCATACAAAAACAGCAACTAGAAATCCAAAAAAAAAAAAAAAAACGAAGTTCAGAAATGGACAACTCAACAGGCCTTAGGAGCAAATTTGAAACACTGGAAGACAGAATCAGAGAGACTAAAGACAAATTCAAGGGTGTTACTCTGTTTGAGGAAAAATCAGAGAAAAGGATGAAGAAAACCTAGGAACTATGCAGGACACAAACAAGAGCAAAAATGTACACTTGATCGGAGTTACAGAACAGGGGGAGAAAATGGAAAACAGAGAAGATTGTTGAAGATTTGCTGGCAGAAAGCTTCCCAAATATCATGAAAGATGAAAAGCTGACCATCCAAGAAGCTCAACAAACCCCATATAGGATAAACACAAAAAGAAAGTCACCAAGATGTATCATAATAACAATTACCAAAACCAAAGACAAAGGAAGAATCCTGAGAGCAGCTTGAGAAAATTGAAAAGTCACTTAAAAAGGGAAAAGAGTAAGACTGATTACCCAACAGAAACTATGCAGGCAAGAAGGCAATGGGATGACATACATAAAACCATGAAAGAAAAACAAACACACAAAAAACCCACTAACCGAGAATAATGTATTCTGCAAAACTCTCCCTCAAATATGATGGTGAAATCAGGACATTTTCAGATAAACAGAAATTAAGGGAATTTGTAAACACCAAACAAAAATTACAAGTAATATTAAAGGGAATTCTTAGATGAGAGAACCAACAACATCAGACAACAGTCAGAGTCTAGGACACAGAACAGCATCATCCAGATATCAACATGGGTATAGAACTCTCAATAATAAAATTAAGCTAAAAGACTTAAAACAGGGAAACAGACACATCAATCTGTAAATGATGACAACGTCAAAAAATAAAAAGGTAAATAAACAGTGTAGGTATAATAAATTCATATGGAGAGGAAGTCAAGGTAGTACCATATAGTAAAAGACTGGTTCAAATTTAAGAAAATAAGGGTAAATTTCAAGGTAACCACAAAGAAAGTCAACAAACCTACTGATCAGAATAAAAAAGAAAAACAACATAAAGATTCAGTAAATACAAAATAAACCAAACCTGTTGCCACTGAGTCAATTCTGACTCATAGCGACCCTATGGGACAGAGTAGAGCTGCCCCATAGAGTTTTCAAGGACTTTTGGTGAGCAGCTGAGTTCTTAAATCACTGTGCCACCAGGACCAGAGTAACTATGGGTCAGGATAGACTCGATGGCAATGTTTTCTTTTTGGTTTGGTTTAAACACAAAATCTATAACAAAAGAAAAAATCCACAAACAAAAGGAACTCAGCACACAAAATTAAGAGGAACAGAGAAAAAGTCAGCAACACACACACAAAAAAAGCACAATATGACAGCAGTAAACTCCTACCTATTGATAATCACACTGAATGTAAATGGGTTAATTGTACTCGTAAAGACAGTGGCAGAATGGATAAAAAAAAGAAAAAGAAAAAAACACCAATATGCTGCCTACAAGAGACACACCTTAGACACAAAGACATAACAATATTCAAAATCAAAGGATGGAAAAAAATATACCAAGCAAACAAACCAATGAAAAGCAGCAGTGACAATACTAATGTCACATAAAATAGACTTTAAGGCATAATCAATCATAAAAGACAAAGAAATACACTATATAACGATTAAAGGGACAATCCACCAAGAAAACATAACCTTAACAAATATCTATGCACCCAATGACAGGGCTCAATAATACTTAAAACAATCTATAACAGCACAGAAAAGAGAAATAGACCGTTCCACAATAACTGTAAAAGATTTCAACACACCACTCTCGGTAAAGGACAGAACATGTAGAAAGAAAATCAAGAAAGATACAGAAGATCCAATGGCTACAATCAACCAACTTGACCTCATAGACATACATAGAACACTGTACCCGACACCAGCAAAGTATATGCTCTTTTGCAATGCACATGGAATATTCTCCAGAATAGGCAACATTTTAGGCCTAAAATCAACCCTCAATAAAATCCAAAGCATCAAAATAATATAAATCATTCTCTCTGAACACTACAGCATTAAAAGCAGAAATGAATAACAGAATGATCAAGGGGAGAAAAAAATTAATCACATGGAAACTGAATAACACCTTGCTTTAAAACAAAAAAAAAATTTTTTTTTTTTTTAAAACAACTGAATAATAGAAGGAATCAAAGAGGGAATCAAAAATTTCCTAGAATCAAATGAGAATGAAACACATAATACCTAAATCTTTGGGACACGGCAAAGGAAGTGCTCAGAAGTAAATTCATAGCAATAAGTGCACACATCAGAACGGAAGAATGCAACAAAATCAAAACATTATACCTACAACTTGAAAAATAGAGAACAGCAAAAGAAGGCCACAGACACTAAAGAAAGGAAAAAGATAGGAGCAGAAATAAATAAAATAGAGAACAGAAAAATAGAAAGAATCAAGAAGACCAAAAGTCGGTTCTTTGAAAAGATCAGCAAAATCAACAAATCATTGGCCAAACTGACAAAAGAAAAACAGGGGAGGAAATAAATAACCCACATAAGAAGTGACACGGGGGACATTACAACAGACCTAATTGAAATAAAAATGATAACAGAATACTATGAAAAACTGTACTCCAACAAATTTAGGAACCCAGAGGAAAACAATAAATTTCTAGAAACACACTAGCCTACCTAAACCAATGTAAACTGAGATAGAAAATCTAAACAGATCCACAACAAAAGATGCAAGAGGTAATTAAAAAAAAAAAAAAAAAAAGCCTCCCAACAAAAATAAAGCCCTGGAATGGGTGGCTTCACTGGAGAATTCTACCAATCAGAGAAGAGTCTGCACAAGTACTACTCAAACTATTTCAGAACATAGAAAAGGAAGGGATGCTCCTGAATTCATTTTATGAAGCCAGCATAACCCTGACAACAATGCCAGACAAGACATCACAAAAAAAGAAAATCATAGGCCAATATCTCTCATGAATATAGATGCAAATATTCTCAACAAAATTCTAGCCAGTACAATTCAGCATTCTATCAAAAAAAAAAAAAAAAAGGAAATACACCAGGATCAAGTGGGATTCATAACAGGTATGCAAGTATGGTTCAACATTAAAAAATCAGTTAACGTAGTCCACCACATAAATACAACTGAGGAAAAGAATCACACGATCATCTCAATGTATGCAGAAACAGCATTTGATAAAGTCCAACACACATTCCTGATAAAAACCCAATAAAACAGGAATGGACAGGAAATTTCTCAATAAAGGGCATCTGTACAAAACCAAGAGCTAACATCATTCCCAATAGAGTCTAAAAGCATTCCCTCTCAGAATGTGTACAAGACACCATTGTCATGTAATATTCTGCTGGAAGTCCTAGCTAGAGCAATAAGGCAAGAAAAAGCAATAAATGGCACCCATTTGGAAGGGAAGAAGTAAAACTATTCCTATTCACAGATGATATGATCCTATACATATAGAACCCCAAAGATTCCACACGAAAACTACTGGAACTGATGGAAAGATTCAGCAGAGTAGCAGGATATAAGATTGACATACAAAAATCTGTTGGATTCTGATACACCCACAATGAGAACTTTGAAAAGGAAATCAGGAAAACAATACAATTTATGATAGCCCCTAAACAAATTAAAAAAAAAAAAAAAACTAAGGAATAAATCTAGCCAGGTACGTAAAAGACCCATACAAAGAAAACAACAAAACACTATTGCAAGAAAGCATAAAAGACCTATATAAATGGAAAAACATACCATGCTCATGGATAGGAAGACTCAACATTACAAAAATGTCAATTCTACCCAAAGCCATCCACAGATACAATGAATTCTTGATTCAAATACCAACAACCTTTAACAAGATTGAAAAACTATTCGCCAACTTTATGTGGAAAGGAAAGAGGCCCCAGATAAGCAAAGCATTACTGAAGAAAAAGAACAAAGTAGGAGGCCTCGCAGTACCTGATCTAGAATCTACTACACAGCCACAGCAGTCAAAGCAGCCTGGTACTTGTACAACAGACACACAAACCAATGGAACAGAATCAAGAACCCAGATGTAAATCCATCATCCTGTGGTCAATTGATCTTTGACAAAGGACCAAAGTCCATTAAATGGGGAAAACACAGTCTTTTTAACAAATCGTCGTGGCAAAACTAAATGTCCATCTGTAGAAAAAAAAAAAAAGAAACAAGGCCCATACCTGACACCCTATACAAAAACTAACTGAAAATGGATCAAAGACTAAAATATAAAACACAAAATGATAAAGACCATGGAAGAGAAAAAAAAAGGGACACTAGAGACCTTAATACATGCCATAAATACAATACAAACCATAACAATGCACAAATACCAGAAGATAAACTAGATAACTAGAAGCTCCTAAAAGTTAAACACTTTTGCTCTTCAAAAAAAACTACACCAAAACAGTAAAAAGAGAACTTACAGAATGGGAAAAAAAATTTGAATAGGACTTATCCAACAAGGGCCTAATCTCTAAAATCTATAGAATACTTCAACACCTCAACAACAAAAAGATAAATAATCTCATCAAAAAATGGGCAGAGGATATGAACAGACACTTCACCAAAGAAGACATTCAGACCTCTAATAGACACCTGAGGAAATGCTTGCCATTATTAGCCATTAGAGATATGCAAATCAAAACCACAATGACATATCACCTCACCTCAACATTACTGGCACTAATCGAAAAAGCAGAAAATAAATAATGTTCAAGAGATTGGGTGGAAACTGGAACTCTTATGCATTGATGCTAGGAATGTAAAATGATACAACCACAATGGAAACAATATGGCGCCTCCTTAAAAAGCTACTCTTTGCTGTCAAGTAGATTCCAACTCATAGCAACCAATGGCTGGTGGATTCAAATTGCCGACGTTTTGCTTACCGGCCAAGCTCTTAACCACTGTGCCACCAGGGCTGGAAACCCTGGTGGTGTAGTAGTTAAGAGCTATGGCTGGTAACCAAAAGGTTGGCAGTTCGAATCCACCAGGCGCTCTTTGGAAACTCTATGGGGCAGTTCTAAGCTGTCCTTTGGGATCGCTATGAGTCTGAATCAATTAGACAGCAACTGGTTTTTTTTTAAGAAAAGCTAGAAATAGAAATACCATAGGATCCAGCAATCCCACTCCTAGGAATACACCCTAGAGAAATAAGAGTCATCACACAAGTAAATTTATGCACACCCACATTCATTGCCACATTATTCACAAAAGGAAAAACACATGCAAACAATCCAAATGCCCATCAAGAAATGAATGGATAAATTATGGCACATACACACAGTCGAATACTGTCGTTGGTGTTATTAAGTGCCACCAAGTTGGTTCCAGCTCATAGCAACCCTATGTACAACAAAACGAAACACTGCCTGGTCCTGTGCCATCCTCACAACCGTTGTTATGCCTGAGCTCATTGTTGGAGCCACTGTGCCAATCCATCTCATCGAGGGTCTTCCTCTTTTTCGTTGACCTTCTACTTTACCAAGCATGATGTCCTTCTCCAGGGACTGATCCCTCCTGAAAACATGCCCAAAGTAAGTGAGATGTAGTCTCACAATCCTTGCTTCTAAGGAGCATTCTTGTTGTACTTCTTCCAAGACAGATTTGTTCATTCTTTCTTTGCCAACACCACAATTTAAAGGCATCAGTTCTTCTTCAGTCTTCCCTTTTCATTGTACAGCTTTCACACGCGCATGAGGCAATTAAAAATACCATGACTTGGGTCAGGCGCACATTAGTCTTCAAGGTGACATCTTTGCTTTTTAACACTTTATAGAGGTTTTCTGAGGAGATTTGCCCAATCCAATGAGCCTTTCGATTTCTTAACTGCTGCTTGATTGTGTTGATGGTGGATTTAAGTAAAATAAAATCCTTGACGACTTCAATATTTTCCTTGTTTATCATGATGTTGCTCATTGGTACAGTTGTGAGGATTTTTGTTTTCTTTAAGTTGAGGTCTAAACCATACTGAAGGCTATGATTTTTGATCTTCATCAGTAAGTGCTTCAAGTCCTCTTCACTTTCAGCAAGCAAGGTTGTGTCATCTGCATAATGCAGGTTGTTAATGAGCCTTCCTCCAATCCTGATGCCCTGTTTTTCTTCATATAGTCCAGCTTCTAGGATTATTTGCTCAGCATACAGATTGAAGAGGTATGGTGAAAGGATACAACCCTGACGCACACCTTTCCTGACTTTAAACCATGCAGTACTTGCTTGTTCTTCTGGAACAACTGTCTCTTGTTCTATGTACAGGCTCCTCATGAGCACAATTAAGTGTTCTAGAATTCCCATTCTTTGAAATGTTATCCATAATTTGTTATGATTCACACAGTCAAATACCTTTGCACAGTCAACAAAATTCAGGTAAACATCTTTCTGGTATTCTCTGCTGTCAGCCAGGATCCATCTAACATCAGCAATGATATTCCCGGTTTTGCATCCTCTTCTATATCCAGCTTGAATTTCTGGCAGTTTCCTGTCAATGTACTGCTACAATCACTTTGAATGATCTTGAGCAAAATTTCACTTGTGTGTGATATTAATGATATTGTTCAATAATTTCCTCATTTAGTTGGATCTCCTTTCTTTGGAATAGGCATAAATATGGATCTCTTCAATTGGCCAGGTAGCTGTCTTCCAAATTTCTTGGCATAGATGAGTAAGCACTTCCAGAGTTGCATCCATTTGTTGAAACATCTCAATTGGTTCTCAATTCCTTAAGCTGTGTTTTTCACCAATGCTTTCAGTGCAGCTTGGACCTCTTCCTTCAATACCATCAGAATACTATGCAACAGTAAAGAACAATGGTAAATCTATGAAACGTCTTACAACATGGATGAATCTGCATGGCATTGTGCTCAGTAAAATAAGTCAATCACAAAAGGACAAATATTTTATGAGACCACAATTACTAAAACCCCAGAAAAAGGTTTACATATAGAAAAAGCAATCTTTGATGGTTACAAGGGAGGGAGAGTTGTAGAGGAGAAATCATTAACTACATAACAGACAAGTGTTAACTTTGGTGACCCCCACGTGTCTGTCAGTTTGTCATACTGTGGGGGCTTGTGTGTTCCTGTGATGCTGGAAGCTATGCCACCAGTATTCAGATACCAGCAGGGTCACCCATGGAGGACAGGTTTCAGCTGAGCTTCCAGACTAAGATAGGCTAGGAAAAAGGACCCAGCAGTCTACTTCTGAAAAGGATTAGCCAGTGAAAACCTTATGAATAGCAGCAGAGCATTGTCTGATATAGTGCTGGAAGATGAGCTCCCCAGGTTGGAAGGCACTCAAAAGATGACCGGGGAAGAGCTGCCTCCTCAAAGTAGAGTTGACCTTAATGATGTGGATGGAGTAAAGCTTTTGGGACCTTCATTTGCTGATGTGGCATGACTCAAAATGAGAAAAAACAGCTGCAAACATCCATTAATAATTGGAACCTGGAATGTACGAAGTATGAATCTAGGAAAATTGGAAATCATCAAAAATGAAATGGAACGCATAAACATTGATATTCTAGGCATTAGTGAGCTGAAATGGACTGGTATTGGCCATTTTGAGTTGGATAATCATGCAGTCTACTATGGTGGGAATGACAGCTTGAAGAGGAATGGTGTTGCATTCATCATAAAAAAGAATTTTTCAAGATCTATCCTGAAGTACAAGTCTGTCAGTGATAGGCCTACAAGGAAGACCAGTTAATATGACTATTATTCAAATTTAAGCACCAACCACTAAGGCCAAAGATGAAGAAATAGAAGATTTTTATCAGCTGCCGCAGCCTGATCGAACATGCAATCAAGATGCATTGATAATTACTGGCGATTGGAATGCAAAAGTTGGAAACAAAGAAGAAGGATCAGTAGTTGGAAAATATGGCCTTGGTGGTAGAAACAATGCTGGAGATTGAATGTTAGAATTTTGCAAGACCAACGACTTCTTCATTGCAAATACCTTCTTTCACCAACATAAATTGTGGCTATACACATTTACATGGACCTCGCCAGATGGAACACACAGAAATCAAATTGACTACATCTGTGAAAAGAGACGATGGAAAACCTCAATATCATCAGTCAGAACAAGGCCAGGGGCCGACTGTGGAACAGATCATCAATTGCTCATAGGCAAGTTCAAGCCGAAACTGAAGAAAATTGGAGCAAGTCCATGAGAGCCAAAATATGACCTTGAGTATAAGCCACCTGAACTTAGAGACGATGTGAAGAATAGATTTGATGCATTGAACACTAGTGACTGAAGACCAGACAAGTTGTGGAATAACATCAAGGACATCATATATGAAGAAAGCAAGAGGTCATTGAAAAGACAGGAAAGAAAGAAAAGACCAAGATGGATGTCAAAGGAGACTCTGAAACTTGCTCTCAAACACCAAGCAGCTAAAGCAAAAGGAAGAATTGATGAAGTAAAAGAACTGAACAGAAGATTTCAAAGGGCGGCTTGAGAAGACAAAGTAAAATACTGTAATGACATGTGCAAAGAGCTGGAGATGAAAAACCAAAAGGGAAGAACACGCTCGGCGTTTCTCAAGCTGAAAGGACTGAAGAAAAAATTCAAGCCTCAAGTTGCAATAGTGAAGGATTCTATGGGAAAAATATTAAAAGACACAGGAAGCATCAAAAGAAGGTGGAAGGAATACACAGAGTCATTATACCAAAAAGAATTAGTCAGTGTTCAACCATTTCAAGAGGCGGCATATGATCAGGAACCGATGGCACTGAAGGAAGAAGTCCAAGCTGCTCTGAAGGCATTGGCGAAAAACAAGGCTCCAGGAATTGATGGAATATCAACTGAGATGTTCCAACAAACAGATGCAGCACTGGAGGTGCTCATTCATCTATGTCAAGAAATATGGAAGTCAGCTTCCTGGCCAACTGACTGGAAGAGATCCATATTTATGCCTATTCCCAAGAAAGGTGATCCAACCGAATGTGGAAATTATAGAACAGTATCATTAATTTTTTTTTCATTGTTAATATCACAGGCAAGCAAAATTTTGCTGAAGATCATTCAAAAATGGCTGTAGCAGTATATTAACAGGGAACTGCCAGAAATTCAGGCCAGTTTCAGAAGAGGACGTGGAACCAGGGATATCATTGCTGATGTCAGGTGGATCCTGGCTGAAAGCAGAGAATAACAGAAGGATGTTTACCTGTGTTTTATTGACTATGCAAAGGCTTTCAACTGTGTGGATCACAACAAATTATGGATAACATTGCAAAGAATGGGAATTCCAGAACACTTAATTGTGCTCATGAGGAACTTTTACATAGATCAAGAGGCAGTTGTTCAGACAGAACAAGGGGATACTGATTGATTTAAAGTCGGGAAAGGTATGCATCGTGGTTGTATACCATACCTCTTCAATCTGTATGCTGAGCACATAATACAAGAAGCTGGACTATATGAAGAAGAATGGGGCATCAGGATTGGAGGAAGACTCATTAACAGCCTGAGATATGCAGATGACACAACCTTGCTTGCTGAAAGTGAAGAGGACTTGAGGCACTTACTAATGAAGATCAAAGACCACAGCCTTCAGTATGGATTGTACCTGAACATAAAGAAAACAAAAACCCTCACAACTGGACCAATGAGCAACATCATGATAAACGGAGAAAAGATTGAAGTTGTCAAGGATTTCATGTTACTTGGATCCACAATCAACAGCCATGGAAACAGCAGTCAAGAAATCAAAAGACGCACTGGATTGGGTAAATCTGCTGCAAAGGACCTCTTTAAAGTGTTGAAGAGCAAAGGTGTCACCTTGAAGACTAAGGTGCACCTGACCCAAGCCATGGTATTTTCAACTGCATCATATGCATGTGAAAGCTGGACAATGAATAAGAAAGACCGAAGAAGAGTTGACATCTTTGAATTGTGGTTTTGGTGAAGAATATTGCATATACCATGGACTGCCAAAAGAAAGAACAAATCTGTCTTGGCAGAAGTACAGCCAGAATGCTTCTTAGAGGCAAGGAGGGCGAGACTGCATCTTACATACTTTGGACATGTTGTCAGGGGGGATCAGTCCCTGGAGAAGGACATCCTGCTTGGCAGAGTACAGGGTCAGCAGAAAAGAGGAAGACCCTCAATGAGGTGGATTGACACAGTGGCTGAAACGATGAGCTCAAGCATAACAATTGTAAGGATGGCTCGGGACCAAGCAGTGTTTCGTTCTGTTGTGCATAGGGTCACTATGACTTGGAACTGACTCGATGGCACCTAACACCAACACCAACAACAACTTTGGTGAAAGGAAAGACAACACACAATATAGGGGAATTCAATACAACATGAACAAGGCAGAGCCATACAAAGAAGTTTCCTAGACATATCCAAACACCTTGTGGGACCGAGTTACTGGGGCTGAGAGCTGGGGACCATGGTCTTGAGGGACATCTAGGTCAATTGGCATAACATAGTTCACAAAGAAAATGCTCTACAACCAACTTTGTTTAGTAGAGTCTGGAGTCTTAAAAGCTTGAGAGTGGCCATCTAAAATAAAATGGTCTGATCATGTTCAGAGCAAAGGAGAATGAAGAAAACCAAAGACACAAGGAAAGTATCAGTTCAAAGGACTAAAGGACACATGAACCACAGCCTCCACCATCCTGAGCCCAGAAGATCTAGGTGGTGCCTGGCTGCCACCACTGACTGTTCTGACAGGGATCACAATAGAGGGTTCCAGACAGAGTGGGAGAAAAATGTAGAACAAATTCAAATTCACAAAAAAGACCAGATTTACTGGCCTGACAGAGAATGGAGGAACCCCCAAGACTATTGCCTCCCAACACCCTGCTAACTCAGAACTAAAGCCACTCCCGATGTCCACTTTTCAGCCACAGATTAGGCAGGCGTACAAACAACAACATGTGAGGAACATGCTTCTTAGTTCAATCAGATATACGAGACTAAATGGGCAACACTTGCCTAAAAGCAAAGTCAAGATGGCAGGAAGTGACAGGAAACCTAGACAAAATGGACAGAGGGAACCCGGGGTGGAAAAGGAAAGGGGGAGAGTACTGACACATTGTGGGGATGGTAACCAATGTTACAAAACAATTTATGTATAAATTTTTGAATGAGAAACTAATTTGCTATGTGAACTTTCACCTAAAACACACACACAAAAAAATAATAAAGAAAATAAGTCCATGAGCGTAAAGGACAATGAATAATAATAAACAGCAGCTGAAATCAGGTGGAACCCTTGCCGTAAGTCCTAAGATATATAGAGGGTCTTTACAGGATCATGAAGAGTGAGTACATTTTGAGGTGCAGCCAGAATCCTAGCAAAGGTACAGATTTTACAAATAGAACAATGCTCTAAAAAGAAGAGCTGCAGCCCTAAACCAACGTTGTGGAAAGCCCAGCTGGTTGAACACGTAGCTTGTCAGCCACAACCACAGGTCTGGATAACATGGTTGTACCTAGCTCTGCAAATATGAAGATATATCCTCTTTCTCCTGTTGTTGAATGATAAGAATGGTTCAGAGAAGTTTCATGTTCCCTGGGAAACTTAATTATTCTGATGTTAAATCATATTTGTGCTGGAAGCCCTTCCTCAGAATTTTGTTTTCTCAGCCTTTCGCAGTCCTTCTACAGTACTGTTTTTGCTTTTTTTTTTTTTTTCTCTCTCTATCTATCCTTATCTATCCAGAATTTTTTTTTTTTTTCCTCCAATCAAGTTGACAAATATTGTAAATGTTTAACTATGTGCTGGCCATGGATATGGTATATTTATTTTGTTAAGAAAAATGGGATTTGTTTAACTCAATTTAATAAACAATATATGCCTACTATGCGTTGGATAAAACTCAGCTGTAATAAGAATTTAGCCCTAGAAAAAAAATTTTTTTTTTTATTAACTTTTATTAAGCTTCAAGTGAACGTTTACAAATCCAATCAGTCTGTCACATATAAGTTTACATACATCTTACTCCGTTCTCCCACTTGCTCTCCCCCTCTTGAGTCAGCCCTTTCAGTCTCTCCTTTCGTGACAATTTTGCCGGCTTCCCTCTCTCTCTATCCTCCCATCCCCGCTCCAGACAAGAGCTGCCAACACAATCTCAAGTGTCCACCTCATATAATTGGCTCACTCTTCATCAGCGTCTCTCTCCCACCCGCTGACCAGTCCCTTTCATGTCTGATGAGTTGTCTTCGGGGATGGTTCCTGTCCTGTGCCAACAGAAGGTCTGGGGAGCATGGCCGCCGGGATTCCTCTAGTCTCAGTCAGACCATTTAGTTTGGTCTTTTTATGAGAACTTGGGGTCTGCATCCCACTGATCTCCTGCTCCCTCAGGGGTCCTCTGCTGTGCTCCCTGTCAGGGCAGTCATCGATTGTGGCCGGGCACCAACTAGTTCTTCTGGTCTCAGGGTGATGCAGGTCTCTGGTTCATGTGGCCCTTTCTGTCCCTTGGGCTCTTAGTTGTCGTGTGACCTTGGTGTTCTTCATTTTCCTTTGATCCAGGTGGGTTGAGACCAATTGATGCATCTTAGATGGCCGCTTGTTAGCATTTAAGACCCCAGACGCCACATTTCAAAGTGGGATGCAGAATGATTTCATAATAGAATTATTTTGCCAATTGACTTAGAAGTCCCCGCAAACCATGTTCCCCAGACCCCCGCCCCTGCTCCGCTGACCTTTGCAGCATTCATTTTATCTCGGAAACTTCTTTGCTTTTGGTCCAGTCCAATTGAGCTGACCTTCCATGTATTGAGTGTTGTCTTTCCCTTCACCTAAAGCAGTTCTTATCTACTGATTATTCAATAAAAAACCCTCTCCCACCCTCCTTCCCTCCCCCCCTCGTAACCACAAAAGTATCTGTTCTTCTCAGGTTTGCTATTTCTCAAGATCTTATAATAGTGGTCTTATACAGTATTTGTCCTTTTGCCTCTGACTAATTTCACTCAGCATAATGCCTTCCAGGTTCCTCCATGTTATGAAATGTTTCAGAGATTCGTCACTGTTCTTTATCGATGCGTAGTATTCCATTGTGTGAATATACCACAATTCATTTAACCATTCGTCCGTTGATGGACACCTTGGTTGCTTCCAACTTTTTGCTATTGTAAACAGAGCTGCAATAAACATGGGTGTGCATATCTGTTTGTGTGAAGCCTCTTGTATCTCTAGGGTATATTCCGAGGAGTGGGATTTCTGGGTTGTATGGTAGTTCTATTTCTAACTGTTTAAGATAACGCCAGATAGATTTCCAAAGTGGTTGTACCATTTTACATTCCCACCAGCAGTGTATAAGAGTTGCAATCTCTCCGCAGCCTCTCCAACATTTATTATTTTGTGTTTTTTGGATTAATGCCAGCCTTTTTGGTGTGAGATGGAATCACATCATAGTTTTAATTTGCATTTCTCTAATAGCTAATGATCGAGAGCATTTTCTCATGTATCTGTTGGCTGCCTGAATATCTTCTTTAGTGAAATGTGTGTTCATATCCTTTGCCCACTTCTTGATTGGGTTGTTTGTCTTTTTGTGGTTGAGTTTTAACAGAATCATGTAGATTTTAGAGATCAGGCGCTGGTCGGAGATGTCATAGCTGAAAATTCTTTCCCAGTCTGTAGGTGGTCTTTTTACTCTTTTGGTGAAGTCTTTAGATGAGCATAGGTGTTTGATTTTTAGGAGCTCCCAGTTACCGGGTTTCTCTTCATCATTTTTGGTAATGTTTTGTATTCTGTTTATGCCTTGTATTAGGGCTCCTAGGGTTGTCCCAATTTTTTCTTCCATGATCTTTATCGTTTTAGTCTTTATGTTTAGGTCTTTGATCCACTTGGAGTTAGTTTTCGTGCATGGTGTAAGGTATGGGTCCTGTTTCATTTTTTTGCAAATGGATATCCAGTTATACAAGCACCATTTGTTAAAAAGACTATCTTTTCCCCAATTAACTGACTCTGGTCCTTTGTCAAACATCAGCTGCTCATACGTGGATGGATCTATATCTGGGTTCTCAATTCTGTTCCATTGGTCTATGTGTCTGTTGTTGTACCAGTACCAGGCTGTTTTGATTACTGTGGCTGTATAGTAGGTTCTGAAATCAGGTAGAGTGAGACCTCCCACTTTCTTCTTCTTTTTCGGTAATGCTTTACTTATCCGAGGCTTCTTTCCCTTCCATATGAAGTTGGTGATTTGTTTCTCCAACACATTAAAAAATGACATTGGAATTTGGATCGGAAGTGCATTGTATGTATAGATGGCTTTTGGTAGAATAGACATTTTTACTATGTTAAGTCTTCCTATCCATGAGCAGGGTATGTTTTTCCACTTAAGTATGTCCTTTTGAATTTCTTGTAGTAGAGCTTTGTAGTTTTCTTTGTATAGGTCTTTTACATCCTTGGTAAGATTTATTCCTAAGTATTTTATCTTCTTGGGGGCTACTGTGAATGGTATTGATTTGGTTATTTCCTCTTCGGTGTTCTTTTTGTTGATGTAGAGGAATCCAAGTGATTTTTGTATGTTTATCTTATAACCTGAGACTCTGCCAAACTCTTCTATTAGTTTCAGTAGTTTTCTGCAGGATTCCTTAGGGTTTTCTGTGTATATAATCATGTCATCTGCAAATAGTGATAACTTTACTTCCTCCTTGCCATTCCAGACACCTTTTATTTCTTTGTCTAGCCTAATTGCCCTGGCTAGGACTTCCAGCACGATGTTGAATAAGAGCGGTGATAAAGGGCATCCTTGTCTGGTTCCCGTTCTCAAGGGAAATGCTTTCAGGTTCTCTCCATTTAGAGTGATATTGGCTGTTGGCTTTGCATAGATGCCCTTTATTATGTTGAGGAATTTTCCTTCAATTCCTATTTTGGTAACAGTTTTTATCATAAATGGGTGTTGGACTTTGTCAAATGCCTTTTCTGCATCAATTGATGCGATCATGTGCTTTTTGTCTTTTGTTTTATTTATGTGATGGATTATATTAATGGTTTTTCTGATATTAAACCAGCCTTGCATACCTGGTATAAATCCCACTTGATCAGGGTGAACTATTTTTTTGATGTGTTGTTGGATTCTATTGGCTAGAATTTTGTTGAGGATTTTTGCATCTATGTTCATGAGGGATAGAGGTCTATAATTTTCTTTTTTTGTAATGTCTTTACCTGGTTTTGGTATCAGGGAGATGGTGGCTTCATAGAATGAGTTGGGTAGTATTCCGTTATTTTCTATGCTTTGGAATACCTTCAGAAGTAGTGGTGTTAACTCTTCTCTGAAAGTTTGGTAGAACTCTGCAGTGAAGCCGTCCGGGCCAGGTTTTTTTTTGTTGCGAGTTTTTTGATTACCGTTCCAATCTCTTTTTTTGTCATGGGCCTATTTAGTTGTTCTACTTCTGATTGTGTTAGTTTAGGTAGGTAGTGTTTTTCCAGGAATTCATCCATTTCTTGTAGGTTTGCAAATTTGTTAGATTACAATTTTTCATGATAATCTGAAACGATTCTTTTAATTTCATTTGGTTCTGTTGTGATGTGGTCCTTCTCGTTTCTTATTCGGGTTATTTGTTTCCTTTCCTGTATTTCTTTAGTCAGTCTAGCCAATGGTTTATCAATTTTGTTAATTTTTTCAAAGAACCAGCTTTTGGCTTTGTTAATTCTTTCAATTGTTTTTCTGTTCTCTAATTCATTTAGTTCAGCTCTAATTTTTATTATTTGTTTTCTTCTGGTGCCTGATGGATTCTTTTGTTGCTCACTTTCTATTTGTTCAAGTTGTAGGGAGAGTTTTCTGATTTTGGCTCTTTCTTCTTTTTGTATGTGTGCATTTATGGATATAAATTGGCCTCTGAGCACTGCTTTTGCTGTGTCCCAGAGGTTTTGATAGGAAGTATTTTCATTCTCGTTGCTTTCTATGAATTTCCTTATTCCCTCCTTGATGTCTTCTATAACCCTGTCTTTTTTCAGGAGGGTATTGTTCATTTTCCAAGTATTTGATTTCTTTTCCCTAGTTTTCCTGTTATTGATTTCTAGTTTTATTGCCTTGTTGTCTGAGAAGATGCTTTGTAATATTTCGATGTTTTGGACTCTGCAAAGGTTTGTTTTATGACCTAATATGTGGTCTATTCTAGAGAATGTTCCATGTGCGCTAGAAAAAAAAGTATATTTTGCAGCAGTTGGGTGGAGAGTTCTGTATAAGTCAATGAGGTCAGGTTGGTTGATTGTTGTAAGTAGGTCTTCCGTGTCTCTATTGAGCTTCTTACTGGATGTCCTGTCCTTCTGCGAAAGTAGTGTGTTGAAGTCTCCTACTATAATTGTGGAGGTATCTATCTCACTTTTCAGTTCTGTTAAAATTTGACTTATGTATCTTGCAGCCCTGTCACTGGGTGCATAAATATTTAATATGGTTATGTCTT
This sequence comes from Loxodonta africana, assembly GCF_030014295.1. Lineage (NCBI taxonomy): Eukaryota > Metazoa > Chordata > Mammalia > Proboscidea > Elephantidae > Loxodonta > Loxodonta africana. The sequence continues at coordinate 78,217,294 of NC_087354.1, read as the reverse complement.
CCTGATCAATTGTCCCTTTTATCATTATATAGTGTCCTTCTTTATCCTTTGTGATGGATTTAAGTCTAAAGTCTATTTTGTCAGAAATTAATATTGCTACTCCTCTTCTTTTTTGCTGATTGTTTGCTCGATATATTTTTTCCATCCTTTGAGTTTTAGTTTGTTTGTGTCTCTAAGTCTAAGGTGTGTCTCTTGTAGGCAGCATATAGACGGATCCTGTTTCTTTATCCAGTCTCTGACTCTCTGTCTCTTTATTGGTGCATTTAGTCCATTTGCATTCAGCGTAATTAGAGATAAATAAGTTTTTAGTGGTGTCATTTTGATGCCTTTTTATGTGTGTTGTTGACAATTTCATTTTTCCACTTACTTTTTTGTGCTGAGACGTTTTTCTTAGTAAATTGTGAGATCCTCATTTTCATAGTGTTTGACTTTATGTTAGTTAAGTCGTTACATTTTTCTTGGCTTTTATCTTGAGTTATAGAGTTGTTATACCTTTTTGTGGTTACCTTATTATTTACCCCTATTTTCCTAAGTAAAAACCTAACTTGTATTGTTCTATATCACCTTGTATCACTCTCCATATGGCAGTTCAATGCCTCCTGTATTTAGTCCCTCTTTTTGATTATTGTGATCTTTTACCTATTGACTTCCATGATTCCCTCTTATGTGTATTTTTTTTTTTTAATTAATCTTAATTTGTTTGTTTTTGTGATTTCCCTATTTGAGTTGATATCAGGACGTTCTGTTTTGTGTCCTTGTGTTGTGCTGGTATCTGATATTATTGGTTTTCTGACCAAACAATATCCTTTAGTATTTCTTGTAGCTTTGGTTTGGTTTTTGCAAATTCTCTAAACTTGTGTTTATCTGTAAATATCTTAATTTCGCCTTCATATTTCAGAGAGAGTTTTGCTGGATATATGATCGTTGGCTGGCAGTTTTTCTTCTTCAGTGTTCTGTATATGTCGTCCCATTCCCTTCTTGCCTGCATGGTTTCTGCTGAGTAGTCTGAACTTATTCTTATTGATTCTCCCTTGAAGGAAACCTTTCTTTTCTCCCTGGCTGCTTTTAAAATTTTCACTTTATCTTTGGTTTTGGCGAGTTTGATGATAATATGTCTTGGTGTTTTTCTTTTTGGCTCAATCTTAAATGGGGTTCGATGAGCATCTTGGATAGATATCCTTTCGTCTTTCATGATGTCAGGGAAGTTTTCTGTCAGGAGTTCTTCAACTATTTTCTCTGTGTTTTCTGTCCGCCCTCCCTGTTCTGGGACCCCAATCACCAGCAGGTTATCCTTCTTGATAGAGTCCCACATTATTCTTAGGGTTTCTTCATTTTTTTTAATTCTTTTATCTGATTTTTTTTCAGCTATGTTGGTGTTGATTCCCTGGTCCTCCAGATGTCCCAGTATGCATTCTAATTGCTCGAGTCTGCTCCTCTGACTTCCTATTGCGTTGTCTAATTCTGTAATTTTATTGTTAATCTTTTGGATTTCTACATGCTGCCTCTCTATGGATTCTTGCAACTTATTAATTTTTCCACTATGTTCTTGAATAATCTTTTTGAGTTCTTCAACAGTTTTATCAGTGTGTTCCTTGGCTTTTTCTGCAGTTTGCCTTATTTCATTTGTGATTTCTTGAAGCATTCTGTAAATTAGTTTTTTATATTCTGTATCCGATAATTCCAGGATTGTATCTTCATTTGGGAAAGATTTTGATTCTTTTGTTTGGGGGGTTGTAGAAGCTGTCATGGTCTGCTTCTTTATGTGGTTTGATATGGATTGCTGTCTCCGAGCCATCACTGGGAAACTAGTTTTTCCAGAAAATTTGCTAAAAAAAAAATGCAGTCAGATCCCTATCAGAGTTCTCCCTCTGGCTTAGGCTATTCAGATGCTAATGAAGCCGCCTGGGGAGCGTGGGGGAGGGAACAGAGAGCCAGGAGAGTAGCACCTCAGAATTTAGCCAGAGTTGCTTGTCTTGCTTGGGTTGACTATTATATCTGAGATTCCTGCGGGGCGCGTTGCCTATGTACGCTGGCTGTGTGGAGATTGCCCCCGGAGGGTCTGGCCCACTGGAGTCACGGTCAGATCCTCTGCTTCCAGCCCCACACCCAGGGTCAAGGCTCCCCTGCTGGGACAGTGCACTCTCGACTCCAAAATCAGTCGCTGCCTCCCGGGGACTTCTCGTCCCGCCAGCCGCGTCGCCGTGCCACCTCTGTGCACTGGCTGGGCCCCCCCCGGGGTTAGTTCAGGTGAGTAGAGCAGCTCCCCGTGCTTGTGCCGTGACCGAGTGTCCCGGCTGGGACGCTGCTCTCCCCGCTCCAATACCAGTTGCTGCCTCCGGGGGACTTCTACCGGCTGCGTCCCACGCTGCCCGAGCGAACCGGCTGGGCCCCCTCCCAGGGTTAGTTCCGGGGGGTGGAGTAGCTCTCCGTGTTTATGCTGTACCTGCGTCCAGTCCAAATCCTGGCGGGACGGTTCCCCGGCTGGGACGCTGCTCTCCCCGCTCCAAGACCAGTCACTGCCTCCCGGGGACTTCTCCCACCGGCTGCGTCGCCACGCCACCCGCGCGAACTGGCTGGGCCCTCTCCTGGTGTTAGTTCAGGGGGGTGGAGCAGCTCTCTGTGCTTGTGCCGTACCTGACTGCTACGCTGGCTCCAGGCTCTGAAAACAATCGCTGCTTCCCTGTATTAGTTTGTTCTCCATCTCTAAATCTGTGTTTGTTTTTCAGGGTTCATAGATTGTTATGTATGTGATCGATTCTCTTGTTTTTCTGTGTCTTTGCTGCAAGAGGGATCCGAGGTAGCGTCTGCCTAGTCCGCCATCTTGGCCCCGCCTCCTAGAAAAAATTTTTTAATTGATTGGCATTGCTATTCAGATGCCAAGACTTCAATGTTTTTTGAATTCGTGCAGTTCTATCTCCCCTTATAATAAACTGGCCTTTCATGTTCACACAGAATAATTACAATAATCAAAACAGACCAAAAAACCAAACCAAACTCACTGCCGTCAAGTCAATTCCAACTCATAGCGACCCTATAGGACAGAGTAGAACTGCCCCATAGAGTTTCCAAGGAGTGCCTGGTGGAGTCAAACTGCCCACCTCTTGGTTAGCAGCTGTAGCACTGAACCACTACACCACCAGGGTTTACAACCAGAACAGAGGGCAATTTAAACCTTTAAACCTTTTGTTTCTGAAAGACATATTTTGAAAGCTCATAAAAAGTATGGGATTACAGTATTTTTTTCCTCCAATCTCCAGCCTTATTGAAGTAAAGTAGAATATAGGAATATCGAGATTCTTCCGAATTATTTATATCTGTCAACATTTCATCCTCATTACTACATAGTAAGAAACTGTGGTCAGAAATTTAACCCTCATTTAACCTGCTACAACTTTTTAGCAGTTTTGTAGAAGCTGACAGAAGAAAAGAAGACACAAGACTCCTGGGTCAGAAACAAAGAATTTAGTTACTCATTGCATAACAAGGAGCATGAGCATCAGCATATTTGATTCATTTCCCTTTTTTCCAGCTCTCGTGGAGAAAACATGGGTGTGTCCTGATGAATACCCACACCCTGAATGGGTTGTTTTATAGAAGCGAACCTTGAGCTCAAGGAACCTTAATCTTTTATAAATGGCAGCATACATGCCCACCCTTTGCTTCAGAGGATAACATTATCTTCTTTACTCAACAGTTAGCATGATTGCTCTTTGTTCTGGAGAAAGACACTATCTCCATATTTCCCAGACTGCTTTTTATACAAACACTAAAAAATTTTTTTTTTAGGTCAAAAAAAGAAGGAAGTTAGTGCTTTTGTTCACAAGGCATGCAGAAACATGAGAGAGCCATGGAGAATTGTCTCCCAAAACACAAAGAAAAAATTGTGAAAAATTGACATTCTACTGATCTAAGCCACAACTCCCTCTAATCCTCCAAATAATAATTAGAATTGGAAGACAAACTCAATGTGAGAATAGATGTGATTTTTTTTGACAGCTCATTGTTTCGTTGCTTGACTCCATGAATAATGTATGGCATGCAAATTGTGCATGAAATAGCCACTCCTCTGAGATAATAATAAAGTTGGTGATGAGCTTAACTTGCTCTCCACCACTTCTCACTGTCTTCCCCCAACTCTTCCACATGAGATATTCTAGCAAAAACACACCAAGCACTAGGTACTCAACAGAGATTGAGGATGAAATCAAATAAGGATTTGTCAGAGCTGAAAATATTCCAAGGATGTGAGGATAATATTGCATATCTGTATAAACAATACAACAAAGTCAATTCCCTGAAAACTCCAGGACTGAGCGCAAACAAGAATTCTGTTGACTACCTTCTATGAGAGTATTGTGTAACAAAAATCGAGTTTCTAGAATCAAGCTCTCAAATGCATCCTAGTAGGAAGTGCAGTGCCTCTTTCCATCTAGACCACAGAGCTGGAATGTAGCAGAAGTGTGGTGTGATGTCAAGAGAATAGTCTTTCAGGTTAGATGACTAAAGATTAACTCTCATTTCTGTTACTTAAACACTTTGGAAACTTGGGGGTGTTACTTAACCTCCTCATATCTCAATTTCCTTGTCTATAAAATGAGATTCATACTACCTAGCTAAAAGGGTTGCAAAGTCTAAAAGAGGTAAGAGACTTTAGGACACAAGAAGAAAAAAAAAAAAAACCTACAAACAGCTGGTGGTAAATTTCCATTTCCTTTGTTACTCTGTTATTTCACAGGTGCTAGCACTGGTGGGTGGAAATCCTGGTGGCTTAGTGGTTAAGAGCTAAGGCTGTTAACCAAAAGGTCAGTAGTTCAAATCTACCAGGCACTCCTTGGAAACCCCATGGGGCAGTTCTACCCTGTCTTTTAGGGTCACAATGAGTCAAAATAGACCTGAGGGCAATGGGTAGCACAATGGGAGTGGTGGTTAAGAGCTGGGCTGTAAATCAAAAGGCTAGCAGTTCAAATCCACCACTATTCCATAGGAGAAAGATGTGGGAGATAGATGTGGCAGTCTACTTCTGTAAAGATTGCAGCCTTGGAAACTCTTTGGGGGCAGTTCTACTCTGTCCTACAGGGTTGCTATGAGTCAGAATCGACTCAATGGCAATGGGTTTCAAAGCCTTAACAAGCCAAAACTTTCTTCTTCAGATATATAGGTACATTGAGGTCGAGCCTAACGTACTTGGTCTGAGATAATAAATTTTGTATCTCAGATCTCGCTCTCTTGGTTTCCATCCAGCTTTGCCTCTGTCCATCTGGTCAGTGTTTCCAAGCAACTTGGACTCAGCAGCTGCTGTTTGTGATTGCATAATCTCCATCTCCAAAGCTGAGCCGTAGTATTTCTGTCTTTTACTATCATCCCCACAGACCTCCTGAATAAACCCTTCTTTCTGAACTTCTTCATAAAGCAATGGCCCAGATTAAGTCATTCATGTGAATCTTTTTCTTAATTACGTTCAGAATGCAGCATGGCTCACTCTTTTTAAAAATGTGATATCCGGGGTTATGTGAAAAGTCTATAAATAAGGCAGATTAGGGCTGTTTGATTTGCTTCCTCTGATACCAAGAGATTTGGCTTGAAGCTGTTTTTTAAAAGGTCTCCTAAATATAACAAAACCAGTGTTTCAATGGGTTTTTCTTCCGTTTTCCCATCAACATTTTATGTCGTGCAATTTTTTTTCTCCATTCATGCAAAATTTATTTAGCTCACTGATATTTAAGGTGAGTGTGTATCTGTGCGTGTGTGTGTACATAAGAGAAAAAGAGATTGAGATTCAAAAGGAAATTCAGAGGAAAGATAAAAAAGATATTTAAGTGGACTCTGAACTCATAAAAGGAACATTTTCAGTATCAGAAAATGTTAAAAATTGGAGGTGACCTTGAAAGGGCTTAGTTCAACTTCTTTATTTTACAAGTGAGGAAATTAAGAACAAAGGTCATAGACAGAGTTAGAGGTAGAGCTTGGAACAGAATAGAATCCGGAGATTGCCAGGTCAAGGTGCTTTCCATTTTAATGTAGGAGATAGTAAGCTAGACAAGCATGGTGTGGAATGGTTGCTTTTACAGGTTCCAAAAAAAGGTTTTGATATTATTCTGAGGATATTATAATCAGAGACTGAACAATAATCAAGTCTTGAACTATCACTCAGGCTTCCTTCCCAGGGGATTCTCAGGGAACTCTAGGAAAGAAGACTAATCACATAGGGAAGAAGGTATTAATTTATTAATAAGTGAGACAACATTTTACACTGCCAAAGAAGGATTTTTTTTGGTGACAGCTAAGTCTTGAGTACACCTAGACAACCTGGGCCAATGTAGTGTGAGAAACCAGGAATAAAAAGGATGATGAACCCTCTTGGAGGCTCAGTTAGATGTTCAGAGGAAACAAAGGAAGAGGGGGACCTGGTTGGGCCTACCTAAGAGAGCAAGAGAGGGTCACACACCCTTTCTGATTGGAAGTATCAGCCTATGAGCCACAACAACCTACCCAACCCAACTGATAAAACAAGACTCAGGCAGGCTTCTAACTCTGCCCTGACTAATTATTGTTCCTCCCTGAGGAGGGATCTAGACAGGGGCGGGTAGAGGAGAGGCAGTGGAGCCTAGAGGGAAGCAGCACCCCCTCCCCGCAGTGGTGCCGGACTAACATTCCATGTACGACACAAGGCTCAGAGGACAGGAACCTGCATCGTCTTTATTTGGTGAGGTAAATCTGGATATGTTTGATTAATATAAAGCAGTAATACTATAAAATGTCCTTACTTGTGATTAGAAATAAACTTATAATTCATTTCTTGAGCCAATGATAAGGTGCTCCCTAAAAACTTCATGAAGTTATTTTAAACCACATCAACCTAGTGATGGATAAATTCAGCCCAGGCAGAAAATATGTTGTTATAGCTGCTGTAGAGTCGATTCTGACTCATACTGACCCTGAGTGTGCAGAGTAGAGCTACTCCATAGGATTTCAAGGCTGTGACCTTTCGGAAGCCTACCACAAGGCCTTACCTCCAAGGAGCCTCTGGATAAGTTTCAACTGCCAACCTTTCATTAGTAGTCCAGCATCCAGCACTTAACCATCTGAACCACCTAGGAACTCCTATAGAAAATACAAAAAAAATTTTTTTTTTTTTTTACTAGCTTCAGAACTCTACCTCTGGATTTCTGTTGTACAAAAAAGAAGACTGTGGTCCAAAGGACTAATGAGGTCCATCAGGTTCCAGACTCCCAGCTCAGCATATTTTCCTTTTTACATGACAGCCTATGAATGCAGGAATAAAAATACAGTCATTTTTCACTGTTAGGTCATCAGTATTAAGGTCTACTGCAAATATGAAAGATCTAGTTTGCTTGGAAGCAGAAACGCAAATTAACAATCACAAGCTTTTTTTTTTTTTTTTTAGCTTATAGTTAGGATCTTAGTTTACAAGCTTGTCACTACATTCCAAAACAGTTCTCCTTCAAAAGGATCCTCCGAGCCTTCTTTTGCATTTTAAAACAACCCAAACTAAACAAGTGTTAAATTAGCACATTCAGGAGCTTTCAAATCCCACAGCTACCAGAAAGCCATTGAACACACTTCCCTAAATTCTCTCAATTCCAGTACAAATGTAAAGAAGACACCTGTCAGCTATCCTAATGGTGCATTCAGAAGAAAGTCCTTCACTGCTTCCCATTCAGAGCAACTTGAAATCAAAATCAAATCCTTTCTCCTCTTTCCTGCTGCCATTTAACTGTGTATAACACAGACATAAAAGATGGCCCCACCTGCCTAAGGCAGTAACATTACCATTTGAAGTGAGCTGTGGAGAAGGTGACAGCAAGATTTGCTGAACCACTGACCTGGGTGAGGGTGAAACATTCCATTAGCTGATTTATACTCCAGACTAACTTTTCACAAAGACCTAATAACAGCTTTCTAGATGGGATTTTTTAAATGGTCAATTGTTTAAAACTGGGCTTAGTTGTTTCTCAGGTACCAATGGAAGAACGGGAGAGATAGCAATCCTCAAGAGCAATGGAGATCTCTCAGCTGTAGGCACTGGTCTGAAATGGTCTGGAGGACAGATTTTCTCCACCAGAACTCTCACCAATCCAAGAGCTTCCAGGAATCGTTATAACCTGAAAGCTGGACCAGCACCCTAGTTTTTAATTTTGTTTTTGTTAGCATTCCACTACCTTATGTTAGCATGAAATGTTGACGTTCACAAAGCTTTTTGAGGCATATTATCTGTTCGAATTTCATCAAAAGGCTGTGGAGTGGGCAGAACAGATATTATTTATCCCTTTTATAGATCCAAATTCAAGACAACCCACAAACTCAAGACATTGAAAATCTAAATCCAATGTGTTCCTGGCCTCTGAAGTACCACAGACTTTGCTATGGCCCCTAGAAGCCACAGTTAAAATGACTTTGAGACTCTCATTCCACTGTTTTTGCTGGTGATTCCTAGGTAGTACTAGAAGGAGCCCTCATGGTGCAATGGTTAAGTGCTTGGCTGCTAACCAGAAGGCCTGCTTTTCAAACCCACCCAGTGGCCCCACAGGAGAAAGACCTGGCAATCTACTTCCATAAAGGTTACAGCCTAGGAAAACCATAGGATTGTTCTACTCTGTCCTGTAGGAGCACTATGAGTCAGAATTGACTTGATAGCACACAACAACAACACAACAAGTAGAAGGGCAATATAGTGTGGTAGTCACAATGCTCTGGAGCAAGACTAGCAAAGCTTGAATCCTGGCTCTTCAGCATATTGGCTGAGAATTGGAAATATGATAATCTCTCGGTGCCTCAGTTTTTTCTTCCGTAATATTGAATTAATACTAATATCAATCTCACAAATTTTTATAAAGAGTAAAAGAGCTAGCACCTGTAAAAGCACTTGGAATAGTGCCTGTTTTTATTGTTATTTTCCAAGATAACTTAAGCTGAGAGGCAGATAAAGCCAGGCTTAGTACACTATTAGTGGGCTCCAGGTACCTATACGTGCCCAGCGTCCCTTTTTACTACTAAGCACCATGCCTAGGCCTCTTCCCGCCTCCCCGTCATCAACCCCTTATCTTCCTTCTCTTTCCCTTTCTCTTCACTAAAATTCTCGTGGCTGGGTTTCAATCCCTCAGAGCCCATAGGACACCTGGTAACCTGATAAATGAACACGTGTCTATGGAATAGTTGGTGCACATTATCTGCCCTGGTGGGGTGAAAAGTTCCACTGGCTGATTGTACTCCAGATTATACTCCTTCCTAGAAAATATATGTGCATTCTAACAGCAGTTACTGAATCACCTGAATCTCAGTGTCACCCCAAATTTTCTGAATCCAAACCTCTAAAAGCAGAGCTTGTATTCTCTTTTTATTGAGATATGTTGTACGTTATATGTTATAAAATTCAGCCTTTTAATATAATCACAAAATTGCACTCACCATTTCAGAACATCTTCATCACTCCAAAAAGAAATCCCAAACCTATTAGCAGTCATTTCCCATATTTCCCAACCCTCCCAGCCCTAGACAGCCACTAATCCACTTTCTGTTATTTGCCTATTCTCAACATTTAATATAAATGGAATCACACAATATGTGGTCTTTTGTGCCTGCCTTCTCTCACATTGCATAATATTTGCAAGGCCATGCATGTTGTAATATGTATTAGTACTTCATTTTTTTTTATTGCCCTATAATACTGAGTGGAAACCCTGGTGGGCCAGTGCTTAAGTGCTATGGCTGCTAACCAACGGGCTAGCAGTTTGAATCTGCCAGGTGCTCCTTGGAAACTCTATGGGGCAGTTCTACTCTGTCCTACAGGGTTGCTATGAGTTGGAATTTACTCGACGGCACTGGGTTTGTTTGTTTTAATAATACTGAGCTGTATGGAAATGTCATATTTTGTTCATCCATTCATCACTTGATGAACATTTGGGTTGTTGTGATGGTTAAGATTGTGTGTCAACTTGGCTGGGCCATGATTCTTAGTGATTTGGCAGTTGTATAATGTTGTGATTACTTCCCTGTTGAAATTTGATATGTGATCACTTCCATGACGGAATCTGCTGAGTGGTACTGCAGGGGACAGGGTCTATGGTAGCTTACCATCCCCTCAGCCTTCATCTCTTCACCCTCCACCACCTACTCCCTTCCTGCTTGCCTTGCCAAAGCTTTTGGCTTGTTCTGGATCCTGCAGCTGCCTCTTGTTCATCTGACCTCCAGTTCTTGGGACTTGAGCTAGCAGCTTACCAGCCGATCTTGGGTTCGCCAGCCCCTGCAGCTACATGAATCAGGAGAAGCCTTGAGGTCTTGCCTGTCAATCTTGGGATTCATCAACCTTCACAGCCTGTGAGCTAGAGCCCTGCGCTCTGCCCTGCCGGTCTTGGGTTCACCAGCCTTTGCAGCTAAGTGAATCAGGAGAAACCTCTGTCCTAATCCACAGACTTGGGACATTCCAGCCTCTACAATCATGTGAGCTGTTTCCTTGATATAAATCTCTCTCTATATATCTATATGCTTCAGTGGTTTTGCTCCTCTAGAGAACCTGGCCTAAGGCAGTTGTTTCCAGTTTTTCTACTATGAATCATACTGCTATAAACCTTAGTGTACAGGTTTTTGTATATGCATATGTTTTCAATCTATTGGGTATATAACTAAGAGTGGAATTGCTGGTTCACATGGTAACTATGTTTAACATTTTGAGGAACTGCCAAACTGTTTTCCAAAGTGGCTAAGCCATTTACAATCATACCAGCCATGTATGAGAATTTTAACTTCTCCACATCCCCTCCAACTCTTGTCACTGTCTATTGTACTTTAGCCATCATAATGGGTGTGAAGTGGTTTTGATCTGGATTTCCCTGATGACTAATGACGCTGAGCAACTTTTCATGTGCTTATTTGTTGTTTGCATATCTTCTTTGGAAAAGTGTCTATTCAAACCCTTTGCCCATTTTTAAATTGGGCTATTCCTTTTTATTGTTGAATTTAATAGTTTTTTATATATTCTGGATACTAGATCCCTACCAAGTATATGAATTGCAAATATTTTTTCCCATTCTATAGCTGTCATTTAAGTTTCTTGATGGTGTTCTTGGAAACACAAATGTTTTTAATTTTAATGAAGTCCAACGTATTTAAGTTCTTTTTTCTTACTAATGCTTTTGGTGTCATATCTAGGAAACCATTGCCTAATACAAAATCAGGGAGATTTACTCCTATTTTCTCCTAAGACTTTTATAGTTTTATCCCTAAAATTTAAGCATATGACCCATTGAGTTAATTTTCGTATATGTTGAAAGGTAGGAACTAAGTTCATTCTTTTGCTTGTGGAGATTCTGTTGTTTCAGCCTCATTTGAGAAAAGGCAGTTCCTTCTCCATTGAATTTTCTTGGCACTCTTGTCAAAAATCATTTAATCATAAATGTAAGGGATTATATGGCATCAAGATTCTATTCCATTGATCTATATGTCTGTCTTTATGCCAGTACCGCACAGTCTTGATTACTGTAGTTTTGTAGTAAGTTCTGAATGCAGGCAGTGTGAGTCCACCAACATTGTTCTTCTTTTTCAAGATTGTTTTGACTATTCAGGGTCCCTTACATTTCCATATGATTTTTTGGATCAGCTGGTCAATTTTTGCAAAAATGAATACCTGAAATTTTGATAGGGATGGATGGATTGAATCTGTAGATCAATTTGGGAAGTATTGCCATCTTAATAATATCAAGTCTTCCCATTCATGAACATGGGATGCATTTCCATTTATTTAGGTCTTCTTTACTTTCTTTCCATAAGTATACAAGTTTTTTTGTTCAATTTATTGTATTCTTTTTTATGCTGTTGTAAATGAAATTGTTTTCTTAATGTTATTTTCAGGTTTTTCTTTGCTAGTATACAGAAGTACAGTAGACTTTTATGTATTGATTGTGTATCCTGCAATCTTGCTGAACTTATTATCTCTAGAAATTTTTTATGGATTCTTTAGGTAGAAAATACAGATTGTTTCACTTCTTCCTTTTATTTCTTTTTCTTGCCTAATTGCCCTACTAATACTTCCTCTACAATGTTGAGTAGAAGTGGCAACAGTCGACATCTTTGTCTTCTTCATGATCTTAGAGAGAAAACATTCAGTCTTTTACCTTTAAGAATGACATTAGCTGTAACTTTTTGTAGATGTCCTTTATTAGGGTGAATAAGTTTCCTTTTATTCCTTGTTTGTTGAGTGTTTTTAAAAGCAAAGATTATTTGATTTTGTCAGATGCTGTTTCTGCATTTATTGAGATGATCATGTGGTTTCTGTATTTTCTTCCGTTTATATGATGTAATACCACATTGATGTTTGTATGTTGAATCAACCTTGCATTTCTTGGATATATCCCACTTTGTCATTTGTATAACCCTTTTGATATGTTGCTGGATTCAGTTTGCTAGTATTTTGCTGAGGATTTTTGCATCCATATTTATAAGGGGTAGTTTTCTTTGCTCATGATGTACTTGACTGGTTTTGATGTCAGGGAAAGACTAGGATCGTAGAATGAGTTAGGAGTGTTCTTGCCTCTTCTACTCTTTGGAAAAGTTTGCAAAGGAGTGGCTTTAATTCTTCTTTAAATATTTCTTATGAATAGTGTTTGTATAATACATACTTTTTCCATCTTTTCCTTTTAACCTGTTTCTTTGTATTCAGAGTTTCTTGTAGATCTCATTGAGTTGGGTTGTGCTTTTTCATCCAACCTAACAGTTTCCTTTACCTTTTACCTGGAATGTTTAGACAATTTACATTTTAATGTTACTGTGGATTGTGGATGGGTATAAATCTCCTGTTTTGCTATTTTGTTACATTTGTCCCATCTCATATTTGTGTCTTCTTTCCTCTTTTTTTTTTTTGCCTTCTCTTAGATTAATTGTGTACTTTTTACTCTCCCATTTTATTAACATCGTCAGCTTATTAGTTCTTTTCTTTGTTGTATTTTTTTCTACAACATTCGTCCTTACCTTAGTCTTCACTTAAATAATATTATGCTATTACTGTATAAGAACCTCTGCAACCATACACTTTCATTTCCTCCATTCTGCTACTATGGTCATATATTTTATTTCTATATATGTTGTAAAAAAATTCTTGCCTTAAATAATTAGTTTTAAAAATAAAAACTTTAAAAAAAGGTCTTTTTTGTTCCCTTATGATTTTAAAAAAAAAAAAATTTTTTTTTTTTTTTTTTTTTTTTTATGATTACCATTTCCATTGCAGCACACCCTTTTGTAAGTGCAAATGTTCGGCTTGTATTTTTTTATGTCTGAAGAACATTCCTTAACATTTTCTATAATGCAAATGGAGTCCCCCAGTAGTACAGTTAAATGTTAGGCTACCAACTGACACATTGGTCATTCAGATCCATGCAGAGGCTCCGTAGGAGAAAGTCCCAGTGATTTATTTCTAAAAGATGACAGCTGTTGAATAACTTATCAAGCACAGTTTTACTCTGAAACAAATGAGGTTGTCATGAGTTGGAATTTGACAGTGACTGCTTTTTTGTTTTTTCCTGTTGTGTTTTTGCTTTTGTTAGCAAATCAGCTGAGGACAAAGCCTCTCAGTATTTGTTAGCCCAAAAAGATCTTTAATTCACTTTCATTTTTGAGTTTTATTTTCTCTCAGTAAAGAATTCTAGGCAGGCATTTATTTTTTCTTTCAACACTGTAAAGTGTTAACTTCGCTGTCTTCTAACTTGAGTAGCTTCTTATGAGAAGTCTGTCTACAATTATTCATATATTTGTCTTTTTTATTTTTCTCTGTTTTCTCCATCTGCTTTTCAGATGTTCTCTTTATTATTGGTTTCCAGCAATTTTACTACAAATACATTTTTGTGATTTTCCTTTTGCTTATCCTACTTGAGAGTCCATGAGACTCTTAGAATTGTGAGTTATAGTTTCTTTAAATTTAGAAAGATTTTGACTGTTATTTCTTCAAATATATTTTCCCGACAATTAGACTTCTTGATATTTTTCCAGGTCATTTAAGCTCTAGTATTGTTAAATCATTTTTTTCTCTCTGTTCATTTTCAGTAGTTTATATTTCTATGTCTTCAAGTAATGCTACAGTCTCCAAATCTGTAAATATATTAATCTGGTGAATTTTCATTTCAAATATTATATTTTCATCTCTAAATGTTATATTTGGGTCTTCTATTTACCTTCCATGTCTCACCTCATCATTCTTATGCTTTCCTTTAAATCCTTAAGCATATGAAATATATTCATACCAGCTATTTGAAAGTCTTTGTCTACTAATTCTATCATCTCTGCCATTTCAGTCTTCATTTCCACAAATGATCTTTTTGATATGTTTATTGGTCATATTTTCTTAGTTCTTTGCATATCTAGCAATTTTTGTTCATATGCTAGACACTGTGGCTTTACATTGCTGATTTCTGAATGTCATCGTGTTCCTATAGAGAATATCGGGCTTTGTTTTAGCAGACAGTTATTTTCAGATTATTTTTCTCTTTTGAGGCTTGTTTTTAATTGCTTTTAGGATAGGCTCTGAGTAGACTTTTCTGTAGAGCTAGTTTAGCACCATGACTAAAACATGACCGTTAGGAGTATTTACTGAATGCCCTGTATATTAAATGACATCTCTCTACTCTGCATAGTAGGAACTTTAGCAGTTTACAATCATGTGTAAGTTCTGGGAAATGGTTAGATCATAGTTCTCCAGCAATTGTACTTTGTCCGGGAGTTACTCTTTGCCCAGCCCCATGGAGTTATACCCTATCCAAGTGCAAATTGGTATTGAGACCAAGAGGTAAAAGGACATCTATCTCTGGGGCTCTTTCTCTGCATTTTCTCTTCCTCCTCTACATTGCTTTTCCCTAAACTTTCTAACAGCTTCAAAGTCCTTGAACTTCTGTCTGTCTCCTTAACTCAGCAAGACCTTCAGTCTTCCCTCTTTGTGCTGTTGTCCAGTAATTTCCTCCAGGAAGCAATCTGAGATAATAAAATAACAGGGTTTCCCACTTTCTTTCCCACTCTCAGGAATCAGTCTTGACTTGCCAGTTATTTGATGTCTGAAAATAGTAGTTACTTATAGCTCCAGTTTTCTAGCTGTTTTTGGTGAGAAGTATTAACCCTATTACTCTATCACCACTAGAAATGGAATCCCAAATAACTTGTGAAACATGATTTACACTGCCATGTATGTATGCATTTCAAAACCCTAGCCTTCTTCCTCATCTCAAGGAAGACAACAATAGAATATTATTTGAGGTAGCACATAAGTGACTACTCAAGATTTATATCACCATCACTCTGAATCTAACTCATAAACTGTTAAATCATATTTGTTAATTCTGTGATAGTATAGAAAAAAAAAAAAGCTATCTTTTTTTGTTTCCAGCAGTATTCACCACAAAATCTTGGCCCAGCTGTTTCACATGCTGGTATTCATCCATTTGAAGGATTGTATTACCAAATCAAAAAGAAAGGGAAGGATTGGCTTTCTATATATGTACATCAACTCAAAAAAATATCACTTTCTTCAAAAATTACATGGCACCTGAGATGTCTGAAGAAATCTTTTATTTTGCTGCAGGCGACAAGTCTTGTTTTATGTATTTTTTCTTTGATCAGTTTTTGCAAAATGAAAACTGGGCTTCTATCACATCTACACAGCAAAGCATTCAAGAAACAAGGTGGATGCAAAATAATGTAACCTTTTTACATGCAATACAGCTGCTGGAAAGTGCTGAATCATGTGGGTTTTCATGATCGGTGAATCCAACTTAGGCTGCCTTTCATATCATACTACCCTACCAGTCTGCCATGGACTTTGCTATCCTCCAGTCTTTGGCTGCTCTTCACTAGGGAAATAAATAGGATATTTAGAAAATACAGATTTGATAGATAGGTCTAGTGTTTACTTTCAGAAGCTAAAAAGCCAGGGTGAAGATATTGGGTAGATTATCAAGGAAGGAAATAAACCAGAAAGAAAGAAAAATGAATGGTACTACTAACCAGTAGCAACATTAAAATAAGAAAAAATATGAAAAAAAAAAAAGATGAAGAAACCTAAGGGAGAACACAAAAGGAGACTGTTGTGTGCCATTGAGTCAATTCTGACTCATAGTAACCCTACAGGGCAGAGTAGAACTGCCCCATAGAGTTTCCTAGGCTGTAATCTTTATGTGAGCAGATCATAAGGTCTTTTCTCCCACATAACAGCTGCTGACCTTTCAGTTAGCAGCCGAATGCTTTAACCATAGTGCCAGTAAACAAAAAAACCAAACAAAACCCATTGCTGTCCAGTCGATTGTGCCACTAGGTATACTTTAAAAAAAAAAAAAAAAGGGAGACTACATATGTACATATTTCCAACATGTTAATGGATGTTGTTGTTCTTAGGTGCCATCCAGTCGGCTCCGACTCAGAGCGACCCTATGTACAACCAAATGAAATACTTCCCAATCCTGCGCCATCCTCTCAATCATTATTATGCTTGAGCCCATTAATGCAGTCATTGTGTCAGTCCATCTTTTTGGGGGTCTTCCTCTTTTTTACTGACCTCTACTTTACCAAGCATAATGTCCTTCTCCAGGAGCTGATCCCTCCTGATAACTTGTCCGAAGTACATGACAGGAAGTCTCTCCATGAGAAAACTCAATATTGAAAACCTAATTTTTTATTGCACCAATTCATAAATTCAATTCACGAGATTTGAAAGAAGGATTTTAAAATTTGTATGCTGTAGTAATGGCTTATGAATAGTCAAGACAATTCTAAAATGACTGAACAAAGAAGAAGGGACTTGCTCTAACAGGTAAGAATATTTATTATAAAAACATAATAATTCAAACAATATGTCAATAAAAAAGGATTAAACAGCTAGATCAATGAACTGGATACGAGAAGCAAGGGAAAAGTATATCTGTAGGAGCTTGATCTTATATCAAGCTATTATAAAACAATGGGTTTCAATCCTTTTTCTTTTTTTCTATCACCACTATTTCCAATTTTTTGTTTTATTTTTTATTGTTTTACTTTAGATGAAGGTTTACAGAACAAACCAGCTTATCATTAAACAATTAGTACACATATTGTTTTGTGACATTGGTTACCAACCCCATGACATGTGGGTTTCAATATTTTCATGAATTTTTTCATAAATAGCTTTGAGGCACCTAGCTTTCTGTAGGAAATAAAAGCATATTAGATAGATCTTTATAACACGCCACAAATAATTAAATGTCAAATCATGATTTTTTGTAGGAAGGGTTGCTCAGAAAACAGACTCTGAGATGTGCACAAAGGAGGTTTATTGGGGAGTGCTCTTGGGAGTGAAATGGAATTGGATGGAGGGAAAAGTTGAACTGTGATTCAATTGCTGCAAGGTTTCAGCTGATTCCACAGGAAGATTTGAATCTGTAAAGATTCTTTGGTGATGTCCTGAATTGAAAAGCAGGATGACCCCAGGAAAGGAAGTAACTTTCTCGGGGAACAGTGCTCTTTAACAGAGAGCAATTCCTATGGAGGGATCCAGCTATGAACTTTCATCAGGCAAAACTCCAAGAAGCTTGAGAGACAGATTCCCTGGTTTTTAAGAGGAGATGCAGGAAGCACACCCGTGGCATCCACCACAGACCACCCACTGAACTGCTCAGAGATCATTTCTTTGTACAGGTTCACCCCAATTGGGAAATGTTCCTCCAGGATTTTGCCTCGTAACTTTGCTTGGGAAAACTTATAAAACAGTCTCCCACTTACGTAGCTGGTTTAATGGTCACCACAAATACTCATCGTCACTCCCCTCTACTACTTATTCCTCATTTCCTTCGCTCTCAGCTATCATCACCTGGTGGGATAACCTAGACCCTCATTTCTAAAGGGCCTGAGCCCCTGGTCTATAGTTCCTGCAATTTTCTATTTAAAATGAAAATTGGCAGGGGAGTACCAAGAGATGCTCCAGTGTATCAGCTGGGTGCCAAATATATTCCTCCTCACATCCACTGTATAATAGCTGCCCTGCCTCTTCTGCTAGGGTCAATCAACTCTGCCAGAAAGATGAATCCTTTCTTTGCCTACTGACCTCTTGTTACAAGAAGCTCAGAAGGGCTAAGTGGCAATCATAACTTAAATATAATGCACTCTTACTGTGCCCCCTGGTGTATTGAATATTTGAGAAACAAGATCTCTAGCCTGAAGAGCCTGGAGTTGCAGGAACAGAGATCATGAATTCTCCAAGTGGGCCTCTTGGAAGAATGGCAAATTGGACCACTCATACTTTCACTTCTTAGTTCCTTAGTTATCTATTAGGGATAAAACCACTTGCCATCGAGTCAATTTTGATTCATAGTGGCCCCATGTGTTTGGTGTAGAACTGCACTCCATAGGGTTTTCATGGCTGTGACCTTTCAGAAGCAGATTTTTCTTCCAAGGCACCTCTCGGTGGGTTTGAACTACCAACCTTTCCATTAGTAGCCAGACACAAATCATGTGTACCACCCAGGGACTCCCTACTAGGCATACGACCCTAGTCATTGGTTTAGTTAACATACTGTGTCCAGAAGGATCATGCCTCATCCTTGAAGGGTATAATTTCTAAACTGGCATGTCAGCTACACCTTCTATAGGCTATCATATTACTCCATTTGTCTGGGAGCTTCTAGGTGGTGTAGTATACGATAGGACAAGTAAATCTCATGGTCATATGCCTACTGCTACACCTTCTTTGCTATAAAGTTGACCCGTTGGTTTCATACAATTTTATACAGGGTCCCATGTTTCTTAGTGCTGCTACAACAGCGATACCTCAGTGGGTGGCTTAAACAAACAAAATTATTTTCTCACAGGTTAGGAGGATAGTCCAAATTCAGGGTGTTGGCTCTAATGGAAGGCTATCTCTGTTTTTTTTTTTTCTGGAGGAAAATCTTAGCCTCATCTTCAGTAGCCAGCAATCCTTGGAGTTTCCAGGCTTGTAGACTGGTCTGCCTCCATCGTCTTCAGATAGTGTAGGTCTTTCCCCTGTGTCTGCCTTCTTCTTTGCCTAATTTTCTCTTTTATATCTCAGAAGTGATTGGCTTAAGACACACCCTACACTGACATGGCCTCATTAACACAGCAAAGAAAATCCTATTCCCAAATGGGATTACATCCACAGGTATAGGGGTTAGAATTTACAACATATATTTTGGGTGATACCATTTGATCCATAACATGATGTCAATATTTTAAACAGTCTGAAACCCCTAAGATAACAGTGCTGGATAAAGACCTGCAGGCAGAAAAGGCAACACAACTTGATTCCCTTCAAGATGAGTCACAGACCTTTGGGGTGGAAAAGGTTCGACGTAATCAACTCATCATCGAGAGGTTGGTTAATTTCCTAGAGGGATGGTGCCACATTCAGAGCTCAACTTGTTGGTTTCCAATGTTAGCAAGCTGAACACTCAGCAGCAGTGATAGTTAAATCAGCCTTGGTGAGAGAGTCTATACTGCTGGGCTGATGTGTATTCTCTATCCTTGCCACAGCAACAACTCCATTTGCTAATCCATTTTACTGGTACTGGTTTTTTGGTGTGGTCATTGACAGTAGACGGCTGTTGTCAATGGACAGAATTGTCCTGACTACTTTGTTGTTTAGTACCTCTTCCATGATGGATGCATTCTGGTGAGGATAACTATGTGAAACAAAGATCGCACCACTCTCATTCGTTATAATTGTATCTCCCTTGCTTCTGATGCTTGGGCACAACCACCTAGTCTCTAATTAATTTTGTATAATAATTTCCTTTGCTATCAAGGACCCTAGTCCTATAACAGCATCTCCTGCCATCAGCCTGGGCCTACAGAGGACATCCACCAATGAACTTCTCAACATTGATGTTGCCCTTCTTATCAGTGTTTTCCTCATCAGTTTATAAATGGAGTGATCTCTGGGTTCCCTTCCACTAAAGCATAGTCGGTTGGTGAGTTTTTCAGTCTTATGTAGTATATTTGCAATGGCAGTTCAGGCATTTCTGCTTCGCTTAATGTAGAACATCACTTTTCCCAGGTTTTCAAGATCCATCCTAGCAGTATGTTAGCACTGACACTCAAATCTTTGCCAGGGTATTAAATCCTGTGTCATGGTTGACTGCTCCCATATCTTTTATCAGTAATTCCCCCTTAACCAAAAACCAAACCAAATCCAGTGTCTTCGAGTCGATTCCGACTCATAGCGACCCCCTTATTCAACTTTATATCTGGTCAAATATAAAGTCCTTTGATCCAGCACCTTCAGGATGTTATAGTCCGATACAGATGCTCTCATCTTTTATTGAAATATATTGGGTACTTCCTGTAGCTCTTTTGAGGTGTACTCCTCCTGTTCCTTCTGTAGCAGGCCCAATACTTCCCTGGCCAGATCACGTTATGACTTACTCCTAGTATTTTGTGTCCAGGAGATACGTCTTAAGGGCAGCATGTGTGGTCTTACAAGGAAGAGGCCACTGTGTAAACTTAGTACAAACATGGAGTGCTAGCACCTACAGCAGGAAGAGGGCCACTTATTCAGGCATGGAGCGTTCAGGAGAATCTGAAGGTGGAAATTTAAGAGTATTAACCCAGTCTTAAGGTCCCACTCCTTCTCAAGCACTGCCTTGAACTCCCTGTAGCTTCCTTTCCAAGACTGAGAATTCAACTTTCTCTGGAGCTCTATTACTCTCATTATTATGTCCTGGGCCTGATCCTCAGCTTTTTCTGTTTTCCAGCTGAAAGAGATAAGAATCTCTTTTTATGCTTCTCTGCTTTATAGGCAAAGGGTAATCTCTAGTTATCATAGAGCCATGAATTGTTGATTAATTGCTTTTGGCTTTTTCTTTTATTAGTTAATCAATATTGCTATTGTTTTCAGTTGCAGTGGAGTTGATTCCAAATCATGATGGCCCCTTGTGTGTCTGGGTAGATCTGTGAAACAAAGGGTTTTCAAGATTGTGACCATTTGGAAGCAGGTAGCCTGTCTTCTAAGGTGCTTCTGGGTAGATCTGAATTGTCAAACTTTCAGTTAGTAGTCAAGTGCTTAATTGTTTGATGACTCCTAATGCATCAATAGCCATCAGCAAGAATCAGGTTTATAGGCATCAACATAGATAGATCTCACTAGCACCTCCACCTGGTCCAGTCAGGGGGAAGCCCTAAAACCCTGAGTGCTGCTGATGAGCACCCTCCTTTTCACTTCAAAGCAGCACACTCAGCCTTGCCAGATACCCCAAGGACTCATCTCATTTTGCTCAAGACATGCCAACCCATCCTTCTCCATTCCCCCTTCCCTGTTTTATTTTTTTTCATAATATTCTCACCAGCTGACATATTACATATTTTATTTCTTCATTTGTTTGACTATATCTCTCCAGTTAACATATAAACTCAATAAAAAAAAAAAAAATTTTTTTTCAAGGGTAGGTTAACTGTTATTGTGTTGTTAATCTGTAGCCCAACATCTGGAATAGTGACCAGAAGATTATAGATGCACAATAAGTAATTGTCAAATGAATGAATAAATACTGTGGAATTTTACAAGCTGTAAAACAGAATGTGTGACATGATGCAGTTCATGTAAAACGTTAAATACATTCAAAACAATACTACATATAAGTAATCAAAACATTTTAAAATGAACTGGACAATATATTACAAATTCTTGATAGTGATTAACTCTGAGAAGAAAATAATTATAATGAGTTTGTGAAGAAAATCAGGACTTCAACTTTATCTCTAATGGGTATTTTCTTTTATTAAAAAAATCAGAAATAAATGTGGCAAAATTTTTATTTTAAAATTCTGTATGTTACTTCTTTCTATATTTAAATTAAAACAAAAAGAATCTAAGTGAGAAAAATATCACTTGCTATCAGTAACATACGGTTGAGCTAATATTCAAAATATCATAAGTTATAGGTGGTACCATGTTACTTAGTGTAATTTCACCAGGATCTAACTTCCAACTGACCCCCTCCCCACCATCCCTGTCATCTTTATAACCAAGTGTTGAATGCTTTGATTTATTCAAAGTAGACTAAGGGGCAAAATTTTTTACTCCCATCAACTAAAATAAACAATGAGCTTGATCGTTGGCCAGAGATGAACTTAATTCACTGCTTTGATTCCAGCCTAAGGATTAATGGCAGATACTAAATGCTGGGCAGGCTTGCTCAGGCAACTCCAGCCCACTGGGAGGGTCTGCCTGTGGGGAGGGGCCTGCAGTGCCTGCTGGAGCTCCAAGAGGTGAGAGAAGACCAGCTGCCTTAGAGCTACAAAGCCTACCCTGAAAGGCCCCACAAAGAGATTCCCCCTGAACCTCCATCCTCACCGCTGTCATGGTGCAGATATGATGCTCGCATGCTTCAGATTTGCTTCCTGTCAACAGAAGAGGCTGATTTCTAACAAAGTTCAGGCAGAAACGTATTCGTCCCTCTGCAGCTAGCCCTGAATAAAATCAACCTGCTAAGAACTCTGTGGCCCTTTGGACCAGCCAGGTCTCAGGAATAATTCATAACATTATTCCCAAGGCAGTTGTTACTGTTCAAGGATTCAACAATTCCCCCCCCTCCCCGAGGACTCCTTCTAATAATTTTACCCATATGGATCCCATATTTTAAAAAATTTCCTATGAAATAAATTTAATAAAAACATAATTTTGCAATTTTTATTAATGAAGGTCTTACAGAACTAAAATATATTAAGAAAAAAAAAAAATACATGAGCTGAACCAAAGATCACTAGTGCTATGCCAGCCCAAAGCCCAGAAGCTTGAGATTTTTGTTACTTTATCAGCCCTAACAGAATAAATAAATGGTTTCCACTGGGCTTTCTGAGATACTGAAAGTAGTCACAGAATCCCATCACTGGCTTTGAAAATCCCACTGGCCTAAAGCTACACTGGTCTGAACTTCAATCCCACAACAAGACTAAAATCAAATCTGGGGAGTGGACGTTAATGTAAACTTCCCTTTACTTCTGCCCAGTGCAGGACCTTTAAAGTTATGAAGTCCAACTGTCCATGTGATTTTTTAAAAAAACAAAAACCAAACCCATTGCCATTGAGGCAATTCCAACTCACAGTGACCCTACAGAACACAGTAGAACTGCCTCATAGGGTTCCCAAGGAGCGCCTGGTGGATTTGAACTGCCGACCTTTTGGTTAGCAGCTGTAGCACTTAACCACTACGTCATGCAATTTTTAGTGCATTATAAATTCACACTATGAAGCCATCTCCAGAGGACCTGAAAAAGATTATGTACCTCGCATGGTGTGTCATCAAGAATTACATAACTCCGGGTGGGCGTAGAGTGACAAACCATTATCAAGAGTCCTATCAATTCACTGTTTTTTCTTCTGGGACATGTGATTCCCCTCAGACAGAGAGCCAAGCTTTATGACTTCTCTGCACAGAGTTATCCTTTCCGAATAAAAACCAAAACAATAATGAGAGGTCAGACTGTTGAGCTTCTTTGAACCACAGAAAAACACATTTAATAAATGTTGCTCAGAAGGTACACATGAGTAATCACTAGGGCTGTTTCATGCCTCCCTCACTTTGAGAACTCACCCCTTTGTCGAGATCCATCTTTATTTGCAGAATTGTTCCACTGGGTTGACTTCTAGAATTATTTCACAGATAATCCAAGGATTAACCCAGCCTTGGTAATCAATACACTATCAGCATCAGGGAGTGAGTGTCATAAATTAGGTTAATAATACTACCAGAAGTCTTTCTACCTCAGAGAAAGAGACCAAGTGCAATTTATATATTCAACAAACAATAATCAGACAAGCTTGAAAAATGCTATGTGTTTTTCTCCCTCATTACACAGGTAGTTGAAATGTCATTTTTTAAAAATGGTATGGACCTAGGTAAGCAATCTCCAGCTTTATAGTTAATCAAGATGAATTATATAAGAATTGACAGCCTTTTGCTAGACCCAAAGGTAATAATTATATTTCAAGTAAGCTGAGAGCTCATGATTGTTTTCTTTTGCCCCTAGCCTACAAAGGAAGCTAAACAGTTCATTCTCTTAAGAAATTTGTAATGCCGGAAAAGACCAAATTTCACAGAAATGGCTATGACCAAAATCATACACTGATCTGCTGACAGTAATGTGCACAGTCTGAGTCATGTTATAGTCATGGTTACAAGATTTCGTAGATCTATGGACTTGGCTCACCCTGCTGTGTTTCTGAGCAGTGTGTAACGTTTGCAGGTTGCCTAAATGAAGCAGAGGATACAGAATGTGATAAAGAACTGCAGTCAATTATAGTTATTTGCAGGTTCCATATTTGGAAGCTCACCTACTTGCTAAAATTTATTTGTAACCCCGAAATCAAAACTTGTGATGTCTTCACGGTCATTCGTGAACATGTGCAGAGCAACAAAAAAACTGAGTCACCTGATGTGTGTGGTCCCAGCTGAGGGCAACAAAGCGATGTTCTCCGTTCTCATACTGTAAAAAAGCTTTTTTTTTTTTTTGCAGTCTATTCGGAGCCACATTTCTTTTTTCTAGGTCATTTTGCTATTTAAAATGGCTTCCAATTGTGGTATTGAAGTGCTGTTTAGTGTTCCTACGTGCAAGAAGGTTGCGATGTGCCTTACAGAGAAAATACATGTGTTAGATAAGCTGCCTTCAGGCATGAGTTATAACGTTGTTGCCCAAGAAAAAAAAATGCACTGTTAATGAATCAACATTATATATTAAATAAGGTGTCTTCAAACAGAAACATATATAAAACAAGCTTAAGTACTGATCAGTTGACAAAAATGTTGTGACCAAAGGCTTATATGAACCTAACCCTGTATTCCTCCTGGAAGCAATGGTTCCAGATTTGCTAACTTAGGGCTCACAATGACTTATAGACTATAACTACCACCTGTACTTTTTTTTGGGGGGGTACTTAACTCATCATGGGATGAGAGAGATACACGTGTGTGGGTCAGACAAAGTGACTCCAAGCATATGACGCTCATGGGAAAGATTTTACAAAGCTAAAAGAGTTTACAGTATACCTAAAAAAAAATTTGTTTTTGATAAACTTGCAAGAAATTATAAAGATCCATTTATCTATATAATGAGTCATTAAATTTGGCTTCATATATCATCTTACACAGAAACCCTGCCTAAAGGCTAGCAGAAAGAGTAATAGCATAGGCTTACCCATATAGAGAAGCCATGATTTGAAAGAATTTTAGCAATCAATGAGAGCTATTGCAGCAAATATTCATTTATTGAACTAAAGCAGACATAACCCTGCCCTCAAAACATTCACTATCTATTGAGAAAAATAGATATTAGTCAAATAATCAGGCAATATATTCTAAAAACTATAAGAAAAGCTGTGTAGAAAATGTAGACAGAGCTATTAGACTTTTAGCAAGATGATCTGACTTAGTCCACAATGTCAGAGAAAGCCTCACTATAAGGGAGTGAGATTTGATCTGAGATCAATATTGAATTACCTGAGTAAAGGGAAAACGCGAATGTAAAACATCATGTGCAAAGGTCCTGGGGAAGGTGAAAGCGTAGCATGTTTGAGGGCCTAGGAAAGACCCTTGTAGGCATTTATGCCTACGAAGAAGACCCGTTAATACCACTATTATTCAAATTTACACACCAACCACTAAGGTCAATAATGAAGATTTTTACCAACACCTGCAGTCTGAAATGGATCGAACATGCAACCAGGATCCATTGGTAATTACTGGCAATTGGAATGTGAAAGTTGGAAACAAAGAACAAGGATTGGTAGTTGGAAAATAGGGTCCTGGTGATAGAAATGATGTCAGAGACCAGATGATAGAATTTTGCAAGACCAACAACTTCTTATTACGAATACCTTTTTTCAACAATATAAACAGTGACTATACCCGTGGACCTCGTAGGATGGAATACACAGGAATCAAATCAACTATATCTGTTGAAAGAGACCATGAAAAAGCTCAAAATCATCAGCCAGAACAGGGTCAGGGGTTGATTGTGAAACAGACCATCAATTGCTCGTATGTGAGTTCAAGTTGAAGCTGAAAAAAATTAGAAAAAGTCCACAAGAGCCAAAGTATGGCCTTGAGTATTTCCCACCTGAATTTAGAGACCATCTCAAGAAAAGATTTGACACACTGGATACTAATAATCAAAGACCAGACAAGTTGTAGAATGACATCAAGGACATTATACATGAAGAAAACAAGAGGTCATTAAAAAGATGGGAAAAAAAGAAAAGACCAAAATGGATGTCAGAAGATAATCTGCAACTTGCTTTTGAATGTCAAGCAGCTAAAGCAAACAGAAGAAATGATGAAGTAAAGGAGCTAAACAAAAGATTTCAAAGGGTGGCTCTAGAAGACAAAGTAAAGTATTATAATGACATGTGCAAAGACCTGGGGTTGGAAAACCAAAAGGGAAGAATGTGATTGGAATTTCTAAAGCTGAAAGAACTGAAGAAAAAATTCAAGCCTTGAGTTGCAATAGTGAAGGATTCTATGGGGAAAATATTAAATGACGCAGGAAGCATCAAAAGAAGATGGAAGGAATACACAGAGTCACTATGCCAAAAGGAATTGGTCAACATTCAACCATTTCAGGAGGTAGCATATGATCAGGAACCAATGGTACTGAAGGAAGAAGTCCAAGCTGCACTGAAGTCACTGGGGAAAAACAAGGTTCCAGGAATTGAAGGAATACCAACTGAGATGTTTCAACAAATGGATGCAGAGCTGGAAGTTCTCACTCATCCATGCCAAGAAATTTGGAAGACAGCTACCTGGTCAACTGACTGGAAGAGATCGATATTTATGCCAATTCCCAAGAAAGGAGATCCAACAGAATGAAGAAATTATTGAACAATATCATTAATATCACACATACCACACACAAGTAAAATTTTGCTGAAGATTGTTCAAAAGAGGTTACAGCAGTACATCCACAGGGAAGTGTCAGAAATTCAAGTCAGATTCAAAAGAAAATGAGGAACAAGAGATATCATCACTGATGTCAGATGGATCCTGTCTGAAAGCAGAGAATACCAGAAAGATGTTTACCTGTGTTTCATTGACTATGCAAAGGCATTCGACTCTGTGAATCATAACAAATTATGGATAACATTGAGAAGAACGGGAATTCCAGAACACTTTATTGTGCTCATGAGGAACCTGTACATAGATTAAGAGGCAGTCATTCAAACAGAACAAGGGGATATTGTGTGGTTTTGAGTCAGGAAAGATGTGTGTCACGGTTGTATCCTTTCGCCATACTTAGTCTGTATGCTGAGCAACTAATCTGAGAAGCTGGGCTCTATGAAAAAGGAGACATTAGGATTGGAGGAAGACCCATTAACAACCTGTGTTATGCAGGTGACACAACCTTGCTTGCTGAAAGCGAAGAGGACTTCAAGCACTTACTGATGAAGATAAAAGACCACAGGCTTTAGTACGGATTACGCTTCAACATAAAGAAAACAAAAATCCTCACAACTGGACCAATAAACATCATGATAAACAGAGGAAAGACTGAAGCTGTCAAGGATTTCATTTTACTCAGATCCACAATCAACACCTATGAAGGAAGCAATCAACAAATCAAAAGGCGCATTCCATTGGGCAAATCTGCTGCAAAAGATCTTTTTTAAGCTTTAAAAAGCAAAGATGTCACCTTGGAGACTAAGGTCTGCCTGACCCAAGCCATGGTGTTTTCAGTTGCCTCATATGCATGCAAAAGCTGAGCAATGAATAAGGAAAGCAGAAGAAGAATTGACTCTTTTGAATTATGGTGATGCGAAGAATATTGAATACGCCATGGACTGCCAAAAAAAACCAGATCTGTCTTGAAAAAAAGTACAGCCTGGATGCTCCTTAGAAGTAAGGTAGGTAAGACTAAGTCTCACATTCTTTGGACATGTTATCAGGGGGATCAGTCCCTGGAGAAAGACATCATGCTTGGTAAAGCCAAAGGTCAGCGTAAAAGAGGAAGACACTTAACGAGATGGATTGATACAGTGGCTTCAGCAGTGGGCTCACAATGATTGCGAGGATGGCACAAGACCGGGCAGTGTTTCGTTCTGTTGTACGTAGGGTTGCTATGCATCTGAACCAATTCGACGGCACCTAACAACAACAACAACAGGAAAGACCCTAAATTCATTTTGGGATATTTGAAATGAATGAGACAAGAATGCAGCTGGATATATGGGTCATCATTCTGTACCTTATTTATGCCTAATACCTCTGGAATGCCACACTGGTATCTCCCACTAACATAAACAACATGATCTTGTCTTAATGATTTTTAATAAACACAGAACCTGGAGAAGAGTGTGAAACATTTTTTCTAAGTCTTTTATCCCTTTCTACATATGCATTAGTGAGTTCCTCTAATGGCCATCTAGGAGTCTTTGTGTCTGCAGGCTTCCCATGCGTTCACTCTCACAGGGCTCCAGCTCCACTCTGGAGAGACAGGAGGTACTCTATGTACAAAGCAGCACTCCTGACTCCATACAAGAAGATAGAATAAAAAAAAAAAGAAAACTAGTTGCTGCAAGGTGATCCCAACTCATGGAGACTCCATGTATGTCAGAGTAGAACTCTGCTCCATAGAGTTTTCCATGGCTTATTTTTTGGAAGCAGATTGCTTATTCCAAGGTACTTCGAGGTGGACTTGAACCTCCCATCTTTCAGTTAGCAACTGGGCATGATAACCATTTGCACCAACCAGGGATTCCTGGGAAGAGTTATGTCAGTACCTTATTGAGCAGAGCTGGAATTTCGTAGGGATGGGGGCTTTAGGAGGGTGCTTCATGATGGAACATCTACAAGACATATAAATGTCCCTGTTCTCATTATCGATTAATTTTTATAATGGTACTTCATATTCATACCAACAAAACCTCTAGGCAAACAGGATCTACCACAAAGATGTGATGAATTTTATTTATACTAAACCACTTTTGGGAAACCCTGGTGGTATAGTAGTTAAAAGCTATGACTGACTGCTAACTAAAAGGTCAGCAGTTCATATCCACCAGGAGCTCCTTGGAAACCCTACGTGGCAGTTCTGTTCTGTCCTATAGGGTTGCTATGAGTTGGAGTCAACTCGACAGAGGATTTCTCTTCTTTTACAGTGGAGAGGTGGAGAAACTTCAAACCTTACTTAGTGTTTCTCCCTAATAAATCAAGAGACCAAATGTCATAGAAATGAAAACATTTTTCTGGTCCCGTTCCAGGCTAAATTCCCCTGATGGCCTCTACTGAGCCGGCATTAAAGGCAGCCCTTTTCTAAGCCTGATGATGTCCCACTGCCAAGCATGTGCAAGTCTAGAGATGGTTGTTTCCTGTTCCCTACATTTAAGGAGACTGCTCTGGCCAGGAAGAGCCTGACAGGTCAAGTGGTTAAATGGAAACGAAGAATAAAGAGAAAAAAAAAAAAAACTGAAGCTGCTCTGAGATCATTATGTCTGGCACTGTTGTGAGTTGATCCCTCCAAGCTTTCCAAACTCAGTGAAGGTCCCGATAGTGACTATTGTGTGAGGTGGCAAAACAGCGATCTACTGTGAGGTAGCTACTCTGAGGAAGAGAAGACTGAAAATGTTCTTGGTCTAAAAGAGGAACAAAGTTAAGCACCCCAAGGCCTAAGGGCTTCTCAGACAATCCAGAATCAGAGCCACAGCTACCACCACAAGGAGCTGGTAGAAGTCTGGGCAGTCCGGTTCTGGAAAGAGGAGGCCAATCACAAGTAACCAGAACAGGGGTTCTGTGAAGAAATGGCCCATTTGCCAAAGTTAGAGTGATGTTTTCCATGAAAATTCTATAGCTGCTGACCAAATGGTCGGCAGTTCGAATCCTCCAGGCGCTCCTTGGAAACTCTATGGGGCAGTTCTACTCTGTCCTATAGGGTCGCTGTGAGTTGGAATCGACTCAACAGCACTGGGTTTGGTTTTTCGGTTTTTACACATATATATTTCAAACATTAAAAGATGTTCTTATCTGAAGGCCTCATATCTCAGGTAATTGTTCCTTGATTACACAGAAACCTCTGATAAACAAAGAGTATCTTCCACTAAAGTCCAGGAGCACAGTAACGTGGCCTTTCTGCCGTCACCTTTCACTCCCAGCTGTCCCTTCCATTCTCAGGCTTTCACCTCCTTTCAGCAGCTGCCCTGTTCACCAACCTCTCACAGAAAACAGGTACAAGAAGAGTTTAGCTTTCTGCATTAAAGTTAACACATTGGAGGTGCAGACAGAGTTGCCACAGCAACATGGTCACTGGAGTGCTTTCAGACTCATTCTGACTCAAATCTCAAATACCACCTTCCTTGTCCCCTCCAGGCTTCCCTCCATGTTCCTCCAGCATAGCATCTTTAACAGCTAGATGATGTGTTTCCTGAAGGCAGGAATGATATTACTCACCGTCATAGCTCCAGGCAGCTTGTAAGATGCTCAAAAATATTTTTCAGTTGAATCGTATTCCAGCATTTTTCTGGAAGGATATAAAAAAACTAGTTAACATTATCCCTGAAGAGAGCAATGGGCAGTCAGTGTGTGGAGGAACTGGGGCTGGAGAATTTTACCTTCCATTATGTACTTTCCTCTCTACAAGGATTTTTGTTTGCATACGAATATATGGATGTTTTTAAAATAAGATGCTCACTTTGTTTTATGCATTTGGTGTACTCTAAATATCTTGTAAAATGCAAAGAAATTAATGATGAGTTTTGAAAGTCTCAGTCAGAAAAGTTAGTGATTAATGTCTGTGGTATGAGAGGGAAATTTTTTCCAGAGAACTTCCACATACCTCCCTCTTCCAAAGCAGGTTAACACACACACACACACACACACACACACACACACACACACACGGTTGCCATGAAGTTCATTTCATGTCATAGCGACTCCAAGTGTTTCAGAGTAGAACTGCACTCCATAGGGTTTTCAATGACTAATTTTTCGGGCCTTTCTTCCATGGGACCACTGCGTGGATTTGAACCACCAGCCTTTCTAGTTAGTAGCAGAGTGAAAACCATTTGTGCCATACTTCTAATTAATCATGACATTCTTTCCTGTTGGATTCAGCTATCACCTATAAGACCTTCTCAACCAGCACTCCAGGCAGTTTCTATGAATTAACTGGAGTTGGCATGAGGTATGAAACCTGTACACCATCTTCTGATTTGATAATTCGCTGCAGTGGCAGCCCCCTTTTGAATTGCAACTTAGCACTAACAGAATCTAATAGAAATAGGAGCAATCAAACCAGACTAGGCAAGAAGGAAGCAGCAGGTGGCAGAGAACACGGTGAAATGGGATGGGATCAAACTGAAAGGCTATAATCAGCCTCCAGAAGAAAACCGTTCCTATGAACTAAAACTTTCTGTCAGAGTTGACGACTGCCTCCACGCCTCAGCGTTCTTCTCCTCGGGGACAGACAAGCAGTCTCACTGAACAGGAGCACTGCCAAATCCCCACACGGAATTCTCTGTGAAAAAGACTTGCGATTCGTCCACTTGCTGAAATACCAGTAAAAAAAAAAAAAACCAGTGCCGTCTAGTCGATTCCGACTCATAGCGACCCTAGAGGACAGAGTAGACCTGCCCCATAGAGTTTCCAAGGAGCGCCTGGCGGATTTGAACTGCCGACCCTTTGGTTAGCAGCGGTAGCACTTAACCACTACGTCCTCCTAAATCTGTGTGAAATAGTAGAGGAAAATCACATTGCAATTCAATCCCTATGCAAAACAAAATTTTGCCTGAGAGGGCAGAGTCAGCCAATATGCGTGGGCCAGCTGAGGGGAGGTCCTTGTATGCTCTGCAGTGTACTGATCACCTGGTAAGTAGCCTGAACAGCTTTTCTTATATTGAGAGAGTTAAATTCCCATTATGTACAATGTGATCAATCCAGCTATTCATCTATTGAGCCCCTACTATGCACCTGACATATGTTAAATGCTAATCAAGGTCTTTGCTCCCAAAGTGTTTGCACCCTCAGAACCAAGATACACACATTCCATAGATAATTAAAACCCGTTGCCATCGAGTACATTCCGACTCATAGAGACACTATAGGACAGAGGAGAACTGCCCTATAGGGTTTCCAGGGAGCCGCTGGTGGATTTGAACTGCCGACCTTTTGGTTAGCAGGCATAGCTCTTAACCACTACGCCACCAGGGCTCAAGAGAACAAGACAAAAGATCAGATGGTTAAGTATTAGAACAAAGGGAAGGCTATAGGAGGCCAGAGCAGGAGAGATCAATGGGAAATGAGTAGCTGGAGAAGATTCATGGATGAGGTGGGTCTTAAGCACACTTCCGTGTGAAAGGGTAAAGAAGAGACAGAAGTAAATTATAGCTAGAGAAGGGGCTAGAGAAAGGCACTGAAGCAGGCACAGAGAAGGAACATGGGGATTGGAAGGAAATAAAATTGGTCAGAGAAAAGCTTCTGTTGGGGAATATCAGGAGACAATGTGGAATGGGAAAATGGAGGCAGGCCATTGAGTTGCTTGATAATGAAGCAGTCTGTTATGGATTGAATTGTATCCCCCAAAAGAGATGTGGGAAGTCCTAACCCCTGTACCTGTGAATGTGACCCTGTTTGGAAATAAGAGTTTTCTTTAGTTACGTTAATGAGGCCATACCAATGTAGGGTGGGTCATAAACCTAGTCACTTTTGACAGATGGCTTATAAAAAAGGCAGAATAGACACAGGCACACACAGGGGAAGGCAGATGCCATGTGAGGCCCCATCTACAAGAAAAGGAGCACCAAGGATTGTGGGCAGACACCGGAAACTAGGAGAGGCCCACTGAAGGAACTGGCATGGCCAAGACCCTGATTCAGATTTGTAGTCTCCTCAACTGTGAGAAAATTAATTCCTGTTCTTTAAAGCCACTCACCTGGGATATTGTTTGTTAGGGAGGCACTAGGTGACTAGACACAGCCCCAATATAAGTGGTAACATCAGAATCCGCCACAACCTAAAGTCCTGGAATTTTTTCAGGAATCCCATTTCTGACCCAAAAATCATTTTTGTTGTTGACAAACATATGGCCAGAGCACATCACTATTTTGAGTTTTGTCACTGTAGGATTTTAAAAATCCAGGCGTGGTAATACCACCACAGGGCTCTAGAAGCCTCATCGAGTACTCAGTGGTGAGTGTGGGATCAGGGTGATTTAGCCATGTTTCAGTTTACTCTGCTAACCAAGGTCAGTCACTGTGCTATGTCATGTAATATTTACATGAAGCCACTGTAGTAGCTTCCTTATTTTCAAGTTTAAAACATGGGCTCAGTGAAACGAAGTAATTTTACCAAAATTATATCATTAATGGGCAGTATAAAAAAAAAAACCCAGTATACACACACCAAAACAGGTCTATGTGACCCTAAAGTCCATACTCGTTGTACCCTGGCACCCTCTGGCTAAACCTGAAGAAGCCTGTTTAGCATGCATTAAAGAGATTGATGCCCACCCATTATGCCCACAGTGGACACCAGCATGTTGCCCACAAATATCATTTAGGAGCACCCAGTTTGAGAATCTCTCCTGAAAAATACCTAAAAGCATTCTCTTACTTTATTCATTTATTATATGTCAAGCACTGTTGTAGGCTCAGGGGAAAGAACCATGAACAATGCAGCGCCCCTACCCTCACAGTGGACCTGCTCAGGTGAAATAAATAAATGCTTAGAAAAAATCTAAAAAGAATTTATTGACATATTATATAATGAACATGGACAATTATTTATATTTAAATTTTATAATATTCCTCTGAGGTAAAAATGCTAACATGAGCATAGAGCAAACTACAAAGAAAATATAGCTATAGATAGAGTGTGGCTTTATATTAAATAACAATTTTCATTTCTAATGTGTCGGTCTCCTCGACGGCACTGGGTAATGTGTCAGTAAAATGTTGTTGCTATTACTTGCCATTGAGGTCAGCCCCTAACTCATGTCAACCCCATGCACAACAAAACAAAATGCTGCCCTATCCTGTGCCGTCCACAGGGTCAGTTGCAGATCAAACTATTGTGATCCACAGGGCTTTCATTGGCTGATTTTTGGAAGTAGATTACCAGGCCTTTCTCCCTAGTCTGTATTAGTCTGAAAGCTCCGCTGAAACCTGTTCAGCATCATAGCAACATGGAAGCCTCTGCTGAAAGACAGGTGGTGGTTGTCCATGAGGTGAATTGGATGGGCATGGAACCCAGGCCTCCCACATGGAAAGTGAGAATTCTACCACTGAAATGTAGCATTAAAAACTGAAATGTAGCATTAGTTAGTAGAAATTCCGTGGTCCTTATTCTTGTCTGGGCCTCTTCTATTCTGGATCACCTATTTTTGATAGATAGAATCAGATCCTTCCTCTGTGTTAGGACAGAAGATCAACTCTCAAAGATCCTTCAGTCTCAAGCTACAATTATTCAAGGTAGAGACTTTACAACCATAAGCCTTTCATCAAACCCAGTTTTCTAAATCCATCCACAGCCCAGGTGCCTGTAGTTTGGGGATTCAAGGTGAGAAAGCTCTTCTCCACTGTGTGCCCTGCAAAAATGCCTGGTGGCAGCTTCCTCTCATAGCATACCTTCTCCTCTAGGCTCCAGGGATCAAGTACTAAATATGGGGATGGGGGAAGAATCCTTCAGTTTCACTTTGCCTTTTGAAGAAAAAAAAAATGCTTTTTCTGACAACCTATTCATCAAATAGATGTTCTCCACTACTTTGGAAAGCCATTGTTCTACTTTTTTTCCCCAAACTCTGTCATCTCTCCACTCACCCCACCCCCTCAGTCATCCACAAAATACCATTGTGGCTTCTTAGGAACCCTAATACTTCAAGTGACTCTAGTCAGAACCCTTGACTTATCCAACTAAAATAAAAAGAATTAATGACGTGTTAGGTTTAATATTGGTTTTTGCTTAACTTTTTGATAAATTAAAAAAAAAAAACTTTTTGATAAATTAGATTCTTTTAATTTTCTAACTTAAAAATATTCAAAAAGTGCTTTTGGAATAAAAACTTACAAAACAATTTCAAAATGATTAGCAAAGTATCTTTTTTTTAAAATTAGAAAGTATGAGTGGTTTTTCAACAGTAACCAATTTTAGTTCATATGGCCAACCATTTTTTTTTACTTTATCGATTAACAACATTTTGTTTAGTCAGCACTGTGCAAGTCAGAATGTGAAAATATCCTCAGAAAATGTGAAGATCTTACATTTTCACCATATGTCTTGCCTATGGTTTCTGTTGAGTTAATATGTTAATATGTTGAGTTAATATGTCCCAGGAAGAAAAAGTAGAATGGGAGACTTGGAAATTGAAAAAAAGTATACCTCAGAACCCCAAAGTAATTCCCTATGGTAACCATCCATCATGGTGGTCTTTCTAGGAAAAAAGAGATAGGAAATGTCCCTGAGATAGAATGGATACACATTAGATTCCGAAACAGTGCCTGAGATCAGTCAGGACTTCAAGGTCAGAAGCCTATGCTAGGTTAAGTGCAAGCCTTATAATTTGCCTCAGGTATAAAATTGCCTTGTTACATCTCAGATATTCAGCTACCAGTAACTAATTTATAGATTGACAAGGTTAAATTTGAAGAATGCATTTGAAAATATTACTTATTAGAGGTCTTTATCATTTATTTATTTATTTATTTTACTGCTGTAAATTCCATTTCCATGTAAATGGAAGCCAAAGCAGACAAATTTCTTTCATGATGCCCTTCTTATTTGTGTTTCTATGGAAATGGATTCTTAATTAGGAAGGAAAAGCTAAAATCAAAAGCCTCATAGGCAGGCAGAGCATAACTGAGGGTTTTTATTGAGAAGATGACTATTTTCCGTCCAATACAAGGTAACATAACGTTGAAGTATACAGTATTCGCAGAAATAAAAAGTCATGACTCCACTTCACCTCTCCTTTAGCTATTTGACCTCTCATGTTTTCCTGAGGTCTGTCAAACATGCTAGTGCAAGACTCTTCACTGCTTGACACATCTTCCTTCGCTGGGTCCTGCTTTTGATTATTTCTGTTTCAATTATAAAGGTCTCCTTAAAAGATAAAATCAAAAAACAAAACCAAACCCAGTGCCGTCGAATCAAATACTTAGGAATAAATCTAACCAGGACATAAAAGACCTATATAAAGACAACGACAAACACTATAGCAAGAAAGCAAAAAAGACCTGCATAAACAGAAAAACGTACAAGTTCATGGATAGGAAGATTCAACAATGTGAAATGTCAGTTCTATCCAAATCAATCTACAGATACAATGCAGTCTTAATCCAAATACCAATAGCGTTCTTTAACAAGATAGAAAAACTAATCACCAGTTTTA
The DNA here is from genome assembly GCF_030014295.1 of Loxodonta africana. NCBI lineage: Eukaryota > Metazoa > Chordata > Mammalia > Proboscidea > Elephantidae > Loxodonta > Loxodonta africana. The sequence goes on along the minus strand of NC_087354.1, from coordinate 78,180,958 downwards.
TGTGGAAAGGAAAGAGGCCCTGGATAAGCAAAGCATTATTGAAGAGAAAGAACAAAGCAGGTGGCCTCTCAGTACCTGATCTAAAGCCTACTATACAGCCACAGCAGTCAAAGTAGCCTGGTACTGGTACAACAACAGACACACAGGCCAATCGAACAGAATCAAGAACTCGATGTAAATCTATCCACCTGTGGTCAACTGATTTTGAAGGGAATCAAATTCCATTAAATGGGGAAAACACAAGTCTCTTTAACAAATGATCCCAGCAAAACTGGATGTCTTGTAAAAAAAAAAAAAAAATAGAACAGAACCTTACACCATATATAAAAACTAAGTCAAAATGGATCAAAGACTGAAATATAAAACCTAAAACTATAAAGATCATGGAAGAAAAAATAGGGACAATGCTTACAGCTCTAAATTATGGCATAATAGAATACCAAACATAACTAAAAATACACGTACAGCAGAAGATGAACTAGATAAATGGGTATAAGAGGAGATAAATGGGACCTCCTAAAAATTAAACACTTAAGCTTATTAAAAGACTTCTCCAAAAAAGTAAAAAGAGAACCTACGGACTGGGAAAAAAAAATTTGGCTATGACATATCCAACAAAGGCCTAATCTTTAAAGTTCAGAGAAAACTTCAACACCTCGACAACAAAAAGACAAACAATCCAATTAAAAAATAAGCAAAGAATATGAACAGACATTTCACCAAAGAAGATATTTAGATGGCTAACAAACACATGAAGAAATTCTTGCAATCATTAGCCATTAGAAAGATGCAAATCAAAACTACAATGATATACCATTTCACCCTGACATTACTGGCAGTAATCAAAAATAAATAAATAAAATAAAAAATGTTGAAGAGGCTGTGGGCAGATTAGAGCTCTTATATACTGCTTATGGGAATGTAAAATGATAAACCACTATGAAAAATGGCATGGTGCTTCCTTAGAAAGCTAGAAATAGAAATGTCATATGACCCAGCAATCCCACTCCTAGGTATATATCCTAAAGAAATTAGAACTGTGATACGAATAGACATACGCACATTCATGTTCATTGCAGCATTAATCACAATAGCAAAAAGATGGAAACAGCCTAAGTGCTCATCAACAGATGACTGGATTGACAAACTGTGGTACATACACAGTGGAATACTACACAAAAATAAAGAATAATGACACATCTGGAAAACATCTCACAACATGGATGAATTTGAAGGACATTATGCTGAGTGAAATAAGTCAATGACAAAAGGACAAATACTATACGAGACCACTACTATAAAGAAACAAGAAAAGGTTTACACACAGAAAAAAAAAATTCTTTGATGGTTACCAATGATGGAAGATGGAGGGAGGAAAAATTACCCAATAGACAGAAGATGTGTTAATATTGGTGAAGGGAAAGACAATACACAATATGAAGGAAGGCAAGGGAGGACATTGAGAGGAAAGCAAGAATAAAGGGCAACAATGGCAATTACTACAGCATAGATAATTCAGCAACAATAGTATTAACAAACACTAATTTATGAATCAATACATAGGTAGATAGGTATACCAAGAGCTGTGGAAGAGTGTTAGGGAACCTATCCACCTGCAGACATAAGTTTGGTGGTGGATATTTCTTCATACATAACTGTAGGTAGGTACCGCTTATATAGCAATATAGACAATAGAGCACACAAGGGCCACAGTCAGGGCAACTTCTCAGACATAACCAAACACCTCGCAGGATGAAGTTTCTAGGCTCAAAGGCAAAGGACCATAGACTCAGGGGATATCTATGTCAATTGGCACAACATAGTTCATCAGGACAAAGTCCTGCATCCTACTTTGGTGAGTAGTATCTGGGGTCTTAAAAGATTACGTGCAGCCATCTGGATATAACTATTGGTCTCTTATTGTCCAGAGTAAAGGAGAGTGAAGAAAAGTGAAGACTCAGGGAGTAATTAGTTCAAAGGACTAATGGAACACTTGAACAAAATCCTGCGTGACCCTGAGACCAGAAGAACCAGATGGTGCCCACTACCATTACTGTCTGCTCTGACTGGGATCAAAACACAGGGTCCCAACAGAGCAGGAGAAAAATTGTTGAACAAAAAACCAAATTACAAAAAAGACTAGACTGACTGGCCTGACAGAGACTGAGACTATGGCCCTAAGACACCCTTCTGAACTGGAACTGAAGCCATTCCTGGAGACCATAGACAAGACCATAAAAGAAACAATAATATGCGAGAGGAACTTGCTTCTTAGAACAATGAATTATACAAGATTGAAAGAGCAACATTTGCCCAAAAGCAAAGATTTGAAAAGGCATGAAGGGATAGAAAACCAGGACGAAAGGAAATAGATTCTAGGACAGAAATGAGGAGTGTACTGACACATTGTAGGGAATGAAACCAATGTCATGGAACACTTTGTATACAAACTATGGAGTGGGAAAATTAATTTGCTCTGTAAATGTTCACCTAATGCACAATAAAAAATAAAAAACAAACAAAATAAGTCCACATATTTATAAAAAATATTTAACAATAATCCAACCAACCAAACCCAAATAATTTACACCAAAATCTATTACAAATGGCAATGTTGATGTTATTCTCTTACCAATATTTTGACATGAGTCATGTGTCGTGTATCATATATGCTCTCAATACCTGTAAGCCTATGGACTGGCATAAGAATGAATATATATACTAGTGTAGATTGTCTAAAATCTCTGATTTCTCTAGTTCTGAACATCCTACTAATATATCCACACCAGAAAATTAAAGGACTAGCAATTATGAGGAACTGAATAATTGGGCATAGAGAAATTAGAATTTCTCTCAAGTTGATCATGATATGATGTTGTTGTTGTGTGCTGTCAAGTTGATTCCAACTTAGATTGATCCTACAGGACAGAGAAGAACTGTACCATGAGGTTTCCTAGGCCGTAATCTTTACCAGAGAAGATTGGCAGGTCTTTTCTTCCATGGAATTGCTAGTGGGTTCAAACTACTGACCTTTCTGTTCACAGCCAAGTGCTTAGCCATTGCGCCACCAGGGCTCTTTCATGATATGATAAAAAAAAAAAAAAACATTGCTATTCAGTTGCTTCTGACTCATAGCGACCCTATATGACACAGTAGAACTGCCCATAGGGTTTCCAAGGAGGGACTGGTGAATTCAAACTGCCGACTTTTTGGCTATTAGCCATAGCTCTTAACCACTGCGCCACCAGGGCACTCAACATGATAAAGCAAGAGCAAAGAAAGGAAAGGAGGAAGGCAAGGAAGGAGGGAAGAAAGAAAGAGGGAAAAAGGGAGAAAGAGAGAGAGAACGAGAAAGAGGAGAGAGAAGAATGGCGAGGGTAACTATGAGAATAAGGTATGAAGTAAGCTAGAGAGAAGAAAAGGAAAGGAAAATAAGAAATTTAGCGATGACTAAGTCAGGAAAGGTGTGTGTCAGGGTTGTGTTCTTTCACCATACATATTTAATCTGTATGCTGAACAAATAATATGAGAAGCTGGACTATATGAAGAAGAATGGGACATTAGGATTGGAGGAAGATTCATTAACAACCTGCGTTATGCAGATGACACAACCTTGCTTGCTGAAAGTGAAGAGGACTTGAAGCACTTACTAATGAAGATCAAAGATCACAGCCTTCAGTATGGACTGCACCTAAACATAAAGAAAACAAAAATCCTCACAACTGGACCAATAAGCAGCATCATGATAAATGGAGAAAAGATTGAAGTTGCCAAGGATTTCATTTTACTTGGATCCACAATCAACAGCCATGGAAGCAGCAGTCAAGAAATCGAAAGACACATTGTATTGGGTAAATCTGCTGCAAAGGACCTCTTCAAAATGTTGAAGAGCAAAGATGTCACCTTGAAGGCTAAGGTGGGCCTGACCCAAGCCGTGGTATTTTCAATCGCATCACATACATGTGAAAGCTGAACAATGAATAAGGAAGACTGAAGAAGAATCGGTGCCTTTGAATTGTGGTGTTGGTGAAAAATACTGAATATACCATGGACTGCCAAAAGAGCGAACAAATCTGTCTCGGAAGAAGTGTGGCCAGAATGCTCCTTAGAGGCAAGGATGGCGAGACTGGGTCTTACATACTTTGGACATGTTGTCAGGAGGGATCAGTCCCTAGAGAAGGACATCATGCTTGGCAGAGTACAGGGTCAGTGGAAAAGAGGAAGACTCTCAACAAGGTGGATTGACACAGTGGCTGCAACAACGAGCTCAAGCATAACAATGATTATAAGGATGGCACAGGACCGGGCAGTGTTTCATTCCGCTGTACATAGGGTCGTTATGAGTCGGAACTGACTCGACGGCACCTAACAACAACAACAAGTCGCAAATTATTTTGGAATAAAAGATAAATGAAAGTACCAAGAAAACAAACTATTAATCTTTAATAAAGTAACACTAATCGACTCTCCTTTCATATACTGACCACAAGAATAGTGTTATTTCATACTACTAGATAGCCAGATGCAAACAGGTGAGAAGAGCAGGTAAGAAAGGGGTAAAAGAAAAGGAGAGGAGAATAGCTCATGTCAATGTATCTCCAACATATACCGGTCACTTGTGTTTCTGCTGATGGACAAACAAAAGGCATGTATACCGGGCATGTTGAAATAGTCTCTTCAGATTTTGGGCATAGAATAAGACAAGTGCTATGGGTTTTTGTTTTTGTTTTGTTTTTTATGGGTAAAAAATAGGAAAAGGAAAGCTAACATAGGTATGTGATATATGACAAAAAACATGACCACATTAACATTTGGGACCATTCATCTGATTGTAGATTTCAGATCTTTTGTTAAAACAAAATAACAATAAACATATATGATGCCCATTCATTTTTTATCTTGGCTTTCAGGGGAAATGAATACTCAGCAGAATAAGGGAGTATTACTTGACCTGGAAAATTGTTTTGAAATCAATTTACCCAATTTTTCTGAAGGAAAAACACTTCCTTAATCTTGCTCTTTCTTTTTATTAAATTTCCCAATGGGGCAAGTCTTGCCAGACATTATGAGTTGCTCAACAATTGTGCCAACTAAGCAATGCCTGGCTACCCAAAACAACCTGAAGTCTGTATCATGAGAACAACAGATATTTGAAAGCAAATCAATAGATTCCATTATAGAAAACCAAGAGAACCACTTCCCAGTTGGAAAAATATCCTCCAACTCCTTCCAGTCCAATTACCAAATAGAATGATGCTAAAACTGTAGCTTCCTTAACAGAACCCTGTGTTCTCTGCTTGATTCTTTCTTCGATTGCTGTAACAGGACACACTGGTGTCTTGTGAAAGACTATTGATATGCAAAATATTCTGATTTTTCCACCCTCTTCACGAGGAGTCCCTAGGTGGCACAAACAGTTAAACGCTAAACTACTAGGCAAAAAGTTGCCAGTTGAAACCCAACCAGAGGCTCTTCGAAGACAGGGCTGGTGATCTGGTTCCAAAGGTCCAGCCTTGAAAATCCTGTGGAATATTTCTACTCTGTACACATGGGGTCTCCATGAGTTGGAATTGACTGGAAGGCAACTAACAACATCAATAACAGAGGAAGTGGTAGTGGCCACAGTGGACGAAGGAAAAAGGGCATGTGTGCAGTCAGGTTAGGACAGGAATGCAGACGACTAGATAGAAAAGCATGTTCTATCGAAGGGACCCAATAAGTCAAGCATAGACCAAAGGTGGTTAAGGATTGTCCTGTAGACATAGAAGGGATGGAAGAAGCAAAGGGACACAAGTCAGAGTTCCTTGAGTAGAACGGCAGCAAAAGGGAGCGGAAGGTATGCCAGAAAGTGGTTTTTTACCCTAATTAAATGGCACTTTGAAGATAGAAAAGAGAAAGCATGTGATGATCGTTTCCCTTCTTGCGAACAGACAGTAAAAGGATGATTGCAGTCGGATGATTAAGTTTAATGAGATAATTCTTCTGAAGCAAGAACTGAAGTTTCTGTTCATTACCCATAGCAAGCTAATTATTTGAGAGCCTATTTTTCATTTTGTAGAAAAATGAAGTATTCAATAATAACTTATCGTGACCAAGCACATGGCAAATGAAAGGGTAGAGTGGAGTGGGGAAGGACAATAATCTAATAGGGCTTTCAGCTGTTGGCGACAGATAAACTGTATCTAGACCTTTCTCTTTACTAGTAAATAGAAAAATGACTAAGAATCAGTAAATCTTTTACTTGGTTATACTAATCAATATAGAAACCCATGGAGACTAAAGAAAGGAAGGAGGAAAGGGAGAATGAAGGGAAGAAATCAGGAAGAAAGGAAAAGAGGCTTTATCAAGATGCTACTTTTAAAGTATTTAAAGTATTTTTAAAGTCAACTTTAAAATAATAATACCACACACATTTGACAATTTGGAGAAGTAAAGGCATATACTGTCATATGAACCCAAATCTGTGAATTTTAATCTAAAAGACTGAAATTGAAACACTATTTTACGATAATGCAGAGGTTTTCAAACGTCCTTGGTTCCTGGAGTCCTTAACATCTTAGTCATTTTTCACACCCTCTGCACTCAGGCCAAAGGAGAGCTGTGCTTGTCAGGTTGTTAGAGCGAAACGATTTAGGAAGTTTTTATAATTTAAGAGATCGTTGTTAGTTGCTATGGAGTTGACTCTGACTCATAGTTACATGTGTACAACAGAACAAAACGTTGCCCAGTCCTGAGCCGTCTTCACAATCACTGGTATGTGCAAGTCTGTTGTTGAAGCCACTATGTAATTTAAGGGCTTTCCAGTCTAGGGGCTTACCTTTCTGGACTATATTGAACAATGTTCTGTTGTGATCCATAGAATTTTCACTGGCTCACCTTCTGAAGTAAATCACCAGGCCTTTCTTTCTAGTCTGTTTTAGTCTGGAAGCTCTACTGAAACCTGTCCATCATGGGTGACCTTTCTGGTATTTGCAATACCTGTGGCATAGGTTCCAGCATCACAGCAACATGCAAGTCACCACAGCACAACAAACTAACAGATGGGTGGTGACAGACTTAGTCGCTGTTTAAAAAAAAACATAATTTGAAAGTTAAACATGACATTTTTCTTTCAACCTACACCCCAATAACTAACAACGAGATGTATCTACTTGGCAGGCACTGCACAAATTCTTAAGGTGGAAACTGGCACCTGCATTTCCTGCTCCAAATTATTTCCACGTGGTATTTACTTTTTCATGCAGTAACCATTAAAAACCCAGCTTCACAAAGATACGTCACTGAAAAGAAAGTAGCACAGTCTAACGTGAAACCATGAACTACCTCAAGCCAGTTGTTCACATGGTATACGCAGTACAATGAATCACTTTTATATGGCCTTTCTAGCCATGGTTTTGTAACTCACAAAATTATATTGGCAACAATGCAAATTGAGTGACTTATGGTCTATGGAGGGGATTGGTCAGTTTACGATGCAAATTCCTTACATAAGGGCCAACCCCACAGAGGTTGAGGGGGTGCCTCACTACCATCAAGAAGAAGTCTGGAGCTGAGTGTGTCCTTTGGACCAAGGACCAGGGGTCCTTGCATTGAGACTCTCCTAGACCCAGAAGACAGAGATGTAACACTGAAGGTGGCGAGAATTGGTGGCAAGTACAGCAGAGCCTTGCAGCAGAGAAATGGAGGCAGCAGTATGAGCAGCAGGAGTCATGAGACTGGTTTGCCCACCCTCAGAGCGAGAGAGAACTGAGTGCCTTCAGGTAGGAAGCTTGCTGGCGGAGTGGAGTGCCTTAGGACATTTGACGGCAGAGCTAAAAGAACTGTAACAGTTGCTTGTGCAGGGCAAGAGGGGTCCGAGTACACCTTATGCAGGGGTTGTACACTTCCCCTTCTGGACAGCAGGATCTGGTAGCATGGCTGCAAGAGATTCCTACAGGCCTGGGTAGCATGGTGGGAACTCGCAGAAGAGGCTTAGAAGGGCACAGAGGCAGAAGCTCGGGAGATCCTATGCAGGGGTTTTCCAGATGGCAGCAAGGCCCAGCAAGGCCCAGAGGCAGGGAGAAGCCTCTGGCAGCATGGTGGTAGCTGAAGGCAGTGGTGACATGAACCCAGCATCTGACATGAACCACCCTGCACCTGCCCAGGGACATAAGAGTAAACATAAGCAATTTGGGGAAGGGTAAGAGTTTCCCCTTTGGGAATCTGTTATCATTTACTGTTTGCTTTCTGTAAATAATACTGACTTTCACTTTGCCAACACAGCATAAGTCTGTGTGTCCAGCTCAATGACAGATGAATGTAGCACCATAGAATGGCTGATAGCATTAAGTGTACATACCTCATTCTTAGTAGTTTTATGGCAGCCTGGAAGTTTGAGGCATAGCCTGTCTGCAGGCTCACTGCAGATAGACAGACATATGCATACAGTATAAAATTTTGTCCAGTAAAAATACAACTGATTTTTATCACATGGAAAAGATTACTTCCAACATTATAATGCTTTGCATACAGTTTATTGCTGTATAGTATAGTAAAAAGAGCCCTGGTGGCACAACTGCAGTGTTTAAGCACTTGGCTTCTAGTCAAAACGTTGGCAGTTCAAACCCACCAGCTGCTCTTTGGGAGAAATATGTGGCAGTCTGCTTCCACAACGACAGCAAAAAAAATCCTGTGGGGCGGTTCTACTCTGTCACATGGGGTTGCTATGAGCTGAAACCAACTCGATGGCACCTAACCAAAATAACAAAGTATATTAACAAGTTTTGTAATCTACTAGCAAAATCATTTCACCATCTGTCATTTCCTACATATATGTATTTCCTTCAAATTCTGCTTTGAACTGGTTTTAATATCTTACTAGTTTCCTCATTCACTAAGAAGTTAAATACAGTCTTTAACACGTGTTCATTTGTATGAAAGCGATGACTTTACTCTTAATACATCCTTATTCTTGATAGTAATCACGAACACCCATTACAAATTTCTCACTAATGTTCTCCATAGTTTCCAGCCTTTTGCTAGTTTCCTTAGCTTTCTTCGCTTTCCTTTCTTCTCTTTTCTGATCTGCTGCATGGTTTAAAATCAGGAAAAGTGTGTCAGGGTTGTGTCCTTTCACCATACTTATTCAATCTGCATACTAACCAAATAATCCAAGAAGCTGGACTACATGAAGAAGAACAGGGCATCAGGATTGGAGGAAGATTCATTAACAACCTGTGATATACAGATGACATAGCCTTGCTTTCTGAAAGCAAAGTGGACTTGGAGCACTTACTGATGAAGATCAAAGACTACAGCCTTCAGTATAGATTATACCTCAACATTAAAAAAAAAATCCTCACAACTGAACCAGTAAGCAACATCATGATAAATGAAGAAAAGATTGAAGTTGTCAAGGATTTCATTTTACTTGGATCCACAATCAATGCCCAGGGAAACAGCAGTCAAGAAATCAAATGATGTATCGCATCAGGCAAATCTGCTGCAAAAGACCTCTTTAGAGTGTTCAAAAGCAAAGATGTCACTTTTAGGACTAAGGTAAGCCTGACTCAAGCCATGGTATTTTTGAATTACCTTATATGCATCTGAAATTTGAATAATGAATACTGAAGAATACGGAAGTATTAATGTATCTGAATTATGGTGTTGGTGAAGAATCTTGAATATACCATGGACTGCCAGAAGAATGAACAAATCTATCCTGGAAGAACTACAATCAGAATGCTCCTTAGAAGTGAGAATGGCAAGACTTCACCGTACATACTTTGGGCATGTTATCAGGAGGGACCAGTCCCTGGAGAGGGTCAACATGCTTGGTAAAGTAGCAGGCCAGTGAAAAGGAGGAAGACTGTGTATGAGATGTGTTGACACAGTGACTAAAACAATGGATTCAAGCAGAGCAATGATTGTGAGGATGGTGCAGGACCAGGCAGTGTTTCATTCTGTTGTACACGGGGTCACCATGAGTTAGAACAGATTTGATGGCACCTAACAACAACGACATCCTGAATTATCCTGGTGGGCTGAATGCAATCACAAGAGTCCTTATAAGAGGGAGACAGGAGGTTCAGGGTCATGAGAGCAGATATGACAGTGGAATCAGAGGTTGGCGTGGTGTCCTTTGAAGATGAAGGAAGAAATCAGAAGCCAAGGAAGACAAGTGGCCTCTAGAAGTTGGAACAGTAAGGAAACTGATTCTCCTTTAGAGTCATCAGAAGGAACGCAATCTTGCTAACATCTTGACTTTAGCCACCTGAGACCCATTTTGGACTTCTAACCTCAAGAACTGTGAGAATAAATTTGTGTTGTCTTAAGCCACAAAGTTTGTAGTAATTTGCTACAGCAGCAATAGCAAGCTAATATAGACATCAACAGAAGCGCCTTCCTAACACCCCAAACACTTAAAAATCATTGTAATTGACTTGTAAGGTGGTTGCCAACCAAGTACACTCTTGCTCGAAGGAGTGGTTAGAGGGACAGAAAGCCTGTCTTCATGAACTCTTTCCTCCTCACAAAAGACGATCTTCCCTAACTCTCAGGCATCTTCTTATTTCCTTGGTAAAAGAATGTTTAGCACATGGTGGCAAAACTGGCATTGTCAGAGTCAAGATCTAGCTCTTCTCCAAGCTCTGCCTGGAGGGTTCATAACTTTGTTCTCAAGAGAGCCCAATCTCTGCTCTAGTCTCTTTCATGTTGCCATTTCTGAAAGCAAGCAAGAAAAACTTCAATAGGTACCACACAGTATCCTTATACAATATTTCATCTTACCACACCTAAGGCTCTCCTCAAGATATTTAAGACACTTCATCGCATTTAATTCTCACTCAAACCAGTGATATGCTGGGAATGAAGAAGTTAATTTATAGCTTTTGCCATTTCCCATGGTATAAATACTGCATCTTTGCTGATTTAAAGTTATGAACATGACATCAGCGAACACAGAGTTGCAAATGTGCAGTCGTACATAATTATATAATATTTCCATCATACAGATTCAATAATAAATGTTAAGTAACTTGGAACATAGATAATAGTATAGTCAATTAATGAGAAAGTGATGACTTTTGAGAACTAATTAACTTTTTATTGAATATAATTTATTTAGTAGCAAGTTTATATAATTTAATTTTTAATAATGGCTGTGTTTAACAACTAGCTCAAAAAATTCCTAATAATCCTGGAGTCAGTTCAAATGCATCATGGGAAAACAAAACAATATTGTTTTCTTCAAACTCAGAGGTTGAGAAATTAGAAAAGCCAAGATTTTAACCCAGGTGCTCTAAATCCAAATTCTGTTATCTGCTCTTTATTTTGCTGCCATATCCTGAGTTATAACATTTCCCAAAGTAAATTCTCCATCACGATGTTCTCTAACCAAATGTTTCCAAGGATATAAAAGCCTGGGAAATACAATATTCTCTATCTACCTCTTGGAAATTCAAGATTACCATTAGCATATTATGTGTCCTGAAAATTCTTGACACATATAAACCTTGTTAACTGGAACTTAATTAACCCAAAATATATTCGACCAGGAACTTCCTCCCCATCCTCTTAGTACGTTGTTGTTGTTTGGTGCTGTCAGATCACTTCCAGCTCATAGCGACCCTAAGTATAACAGAACAAAACACTGCCCAGTCCTGCACTATCCTCACAATCATAGTTATGCCTGAGCCCATTGTTGGAGCCCCCGAGTCAATCCATCTCATTGAAGATCTTCCCCTTTTTCGATGACTCTCGAATTTATCAAGCACAATGTCCTTCTCCAGGGACTGGTCCCTCATGATAACATGTCCAAAGTATGTGAGACAAAGTCTTGCCATTCTTGCTTAAAATGAGCATTCTGGCTACACTTCTTCAAGACAGATTTGTTTGTTCTTTTGGCAGTCCGTGGTATATTCAATATTCTTTGCCAACACAATAATTCAAAGGCATCATTCTTCTTCAGTCTTCCTTATTCATTGTCCAGCTTTCACATGCATATGAAGCAATTCAAAACACCATGGCTTGGGTCAGGTGCACCTTAGCCCTTAAAATTTTTTTTTAATGGGTGGGGGAGTGGGGGGGAGAGATTTTGATTACTTTTTCAAACTCTTCTTTTGTTATGGGTCTATTTAGTTGTTCTAACTCTGTTTGTGTTAGTTTAGGTAGGTAGTGTGTTTCTAGGAATTCATCCATTTCTTCTAGGTTTTCAAATTTGTTAGAGCACAATTTTTCATAGTAATTTGATATGATTCTTTTAATTTTGCTTAGGTCTGTTGTGATACTGCCCATCTCATTTCTTGTTTGGGTTATTTGCTTCCTCTCCTGTTTTTCTTTTGTCTGTTTGGCCAATGGTTTATCAATTTTGTTGATTTTTTCAAAGAACCAGCTTTACAAAAAAATTAGGTCATTAATTCTTTTAATTGTTTTTCTGTTTTCTATTTCGTTTAGTTCAGCTCTAATTTTTATTATTTGTTTTCTTCTGGTGCCTGAGGGTTTCTTTTGTTGCTCTTTCTATTTGTTCAAGTTGTAGGGATAATTCTTTGATTTTGGCCCTTTCTCCTTTTTGGACGTGTGCATTTATTGATATAAATTGACCTCTGAGCACTGCTTTCTCTGTGTCCCAAAGGTTCTGATAGGAAGTGTTTTCATTCTCATTGGATTCTCTGAATTTCTTTATTCCATCCTTAATGTCTTCTATAGTCCAGTCTTTTTTGAGCAGGGTATTGTTCAGTTTCCAAGTGTTTGATTTCTTTTCCCTGCTTTTTCTGTTATTGTGGCCTTATGGTCAGACAAGATGCTTTGTAATATTTCAATGTTTTGGATTCTGCTAAGGCTTGCTTTATGACCTAATATGTGATCTATTCTAGAGTGTTCCATGTGCACTAGAAAAGAAAGTATACTTGGCTGCTGTTGGGTAGAGTGTTCTGTATATGTATGTGAGGTCAAGTTGGTTGATCGTGGCATTTAGATCTTCTGTGTCCTTATTGAGCTTCTTTCTGGATGTCCTGTCCTTCACCGAAAGTGGTGTGTTGAAGTCTACTATTATTGTGGAGCTGTCTATCTCACTTTTCAATGCTGATAGAGTTTGTTTTATGTATCTTGTAGCCCTGTCATTAGGTGCATAAATATTTAATATGGTTATATCTTCCTGGTATATTGTCCCTTTAATCAATATACAGTGTCCTTCCTTATCCTTTATGATGGATTTAACTGTAAAGTCTATTTTGTCAGAAATTAATATTGCCACCCCTGCTCTTTTTTGGTTGTTGTTTGCTTGATATATTTTTTTCCATCCTTTGAGTTTTAGTTTGTTTGTGTCTGTAAGTCTAAGGTGTGTCTCTTGTAGGCAGCATATAGACAGATCGTGTTTTTTAATCCATTATGCCACTCTCTGTCTCTTTATTGGTGCATTTAGTCCATTTACATTCAGGGTAGTTATGGATAGGTATGAATTTAGGATCGCTATGAGTTGGAATCGACTCGACGGGGTTCTGGGTATGAATTTAGTGCTATCATTTCAGTGTCTTTTTTTCTGTGTTGTTGACAGTTTCTTTTTCCCACTTAATTTTTTTGTGCTGAGTAGATTATATATTGTCTTTATCACATATTTGTTTTGTTGGTTTTGTTTCTGCTGAGTCTCTGTTTTTTCCTTGAATTTTATTTTGATGGGTAGGATAGTTTGTCTCCTTTGTGGTTACCTTATTATTTACCCCTATTTTTCTAAATTTAAGCCTAACTTTTATTTCTTTGTATCGCCTTGTCTTCCTCTCCATATGAAACATCTTTGACTACATTCCTTAAGCCCTCTTTATTGTTTTAATGTTGTCTTCTTTTACATAATAACATTGCCGTTTGCCTGATTTGAGTGTTTTTTATCTTGATTTATTTTTGTGATTTTTCTGTCTGGATTGACTTCTGATGGCTCTGCTCAGTGTTCTAGTCTTGGGTTGATACCTGGTATTATTGATTTTCTAACCAAAGAACTCTCTTTAGTATTTCTTGTAGTTTTGGTTTGGTTTTTATGAATTCCCTAAACTTCTGTTTATTTGGAAATGTCATAATTTCACCTTCATATTTGAGAGACAGTTTTGCTGGCAATTTTTTTCCTTCAGTGCTTTATATAAGTCATCCATCCCATTGCCTTCTTGCCTGCATGTTTTCTGCCGAGGAGTCCGAGCTTATTCTTATTGGCTTTCCTTTGCAGGTGACTTTTCATTTATCCCTAGCTGCTCTTAAAATTCCCTCTTTGTCTTTGGTTTTGGCGAGTTTGATTAGAAATGTCTCGGTGACTTTCTTTTAAAATCTACCTTATGTGGAGTTCGACAAGCATCTTGGATAGAAATCTCCTCTTTCATGATATCAGGGAAATTTTCTGCCAACAAATCTTCAACAATTCTCTCTGTATTTTCTGTTATCCCTCCCTGTTCTGGTACTCAAATCATTCGTACGTTATTTCTCTTGATAGAATTCTATGATTCTTAAGGTTTCTTCAATTTTAAAAATTCTTTTATCTGATTTTTCTTCAAATATGTTGGTGCCAAGTGCTTTATCTTCAAGTTCACGATTTCTGCCTTCTACTTGCTCAATTCTACTCCTCTGACTTTCTAATGAGCTGTCTAATTCTGTAATTTTATTGTTAACCTTTTGAATTTCTAATTGCTATCTGTCCATGGGTTTTTCCAGCTTATTAAATTTTTCTTTATGTTCCTAAATAACCTTTTTAATTTCTTCAACTGCTTTATCTGTGTGTTTCTTGGCTAGTTCTGCGTATTGCCTGATTTCCTTCCTGATGTCTTGAAGGGTTTTGTATATTAATCTTTTGTGTTCTGTCTCTGGTAATTCTAGGAAGGCACTTTCATCTAGAAGATTTGTTGATTCTTTGTTTTGGAACCTTGTTGAGGTGATCGTAGCCTATTTCTTTATGTGACTTGATACTGACTCTTGTCTTCGAGCCATCTATAAGTTATTGTATTAGTTTATTTTATGTTTGCTTACTGTATCATAGATTCTTGCTTTGTTTTGTTTTGATATACCCAAATGGGTTGCTTGAGTAAGCTAGCTTGATTATTTTCACCTTTGGAGCGCTGACGTCCTGTCCCCAGGTGGCTAGAGCTGTTATCAGGTATATCAGCCTAGGAGTCCATTCACTTTTCTTGTATGAATTCAGCTCAGGTGTCCAGGTAGCTGATCGTCAAGTGTGTGGTAGAAGCTCTGTCCTACAGCCTTAGAGGGGCAGGGGTGATTGGTTTAGGTACCGGTATCTGGTTGCAGCAGGGGGTCACTCTCTGAACAAGGCAGGGGGCTAAGAATTGTCCCCCACGTGTCTCTGAGGAAAGCATGTATCTCTTCCCTAGAGCATACGGGTGGGTGGGTTCTGCAGATGGACCATGGGTACCCAATGTTTTTGCTTGTAAGGACTGGGAGGTACCAGTTATCCTTGGACCTCTCTCGTGGGTAGCTGGACGACCTGAGTGAAGCCACCAGTCCTTAGGCCCCTGATGTGTGTAGGTGAGGACCCCGTTTAATAGGCAAAGCAATGTCAAACATCAAACACCCAGCTCTCCACAGCACAGCTGAAACAGTTACAGTCTGCCAACAAGGGCCTATTCTCCTGAAATAGGCCCACACAGGTCCATGCAGAGCGGAAAGGTACTCAAAGTCCATGGATTGTTTATGCCTGGACAGGAGCCACTTCTGTCCTGAGCTCCCCTGGTTAGTAAAAAAAAAGTGGAGCTGGTAAAATACCTTTTCCCTCATTTGAGAATTTATTCCTTCTCCAGGGGCTGGAGGATGGCTCTAGGCACTGGACGGGGCCTATCTCAGGCCCAGGGAAATGAACAGCCGCTGAAGCTGGCTTGGGGCCAGGGGGTGCGGTAAAATATATGGAAATGCTTAGCTTTTGCCGAAAGCAGTCTTCTTCTCTAGTTCTGGAGGTGTGAGTAGGCTGTTTGGCTGGCTGCTTCGCCCTGAGGAACTGCAGCTGAATGCTAGTACCAGCCCACCACCGCTGCTCTGGGAAGGGTGCCTGAGGCCTCCCAGCAATTCAGGTCCGATAACACCTCTCCACTTCTGAACCATCTCTTTCTCCCCCTGCCCCTCAATTCATTTTCTAACCCTAACTTTGATGTTCAGGGCTCCTAGCTAGTCATAAATATACTCGTTTCACTTATTTTTGGGGGTCTGTGTTGTAAGAGGGCTTGCTGGAAGCATCTGTCTATTCCACCATCTTGGCCCCGCCTCAGAGAAGTCTAGTCCTGAAAATTGACATCTTTGCTTTTTAACACTTGAAGAGGTTTTTTTTTACTTCAGATTTGTCCAATGCAATGCATCATTTGATTTCTGACTGCTGCTTCTATGGATGTTGATTGTGGATCCAAGTAAAATGAAATCCTTGACAATTTCAACATTCTCTCCATTTACCATGATGTTGCTCATTGGTCTAGTTGTGAGGACTTTTGTTTTCTTTATGTTGAAGTGTAATCCATACTGAAGTCTGTAGTCTTTGATCTTTATCAGTGCTTCAAGTCCTCTTCACTTTCAGAAAGCAAGGTTGTATCATCTGTATATCTCAGGTTGTTAACAAGTCTTCTTCCAAACTTGATGCCCTGTTCTTTATATAGTCCAGCTTCTGGGATTTTTTGCTTAGCATTATCCCCTTGTTCTGTTCAAACAACTGCTTCTTTGTCTATGCACAGGTTTCACATGAGCACAATTAAGTTTGCTGGAATTCCCATTTTTTGCAGTGTTATCCATAATTTGTTATGATCCACACAGTCAAATGCCTTTGCATAGTCAATAAAACACAGGTAAACTTCTTTCTGGTAGTCTCTGCTTTAAGCCAGCAGCCATATGACGTCAGCAATAATATCCCTTGTTCCATGTCCTCTTCTGAATCCAGCTTGAATTTCTGACAGTTTCCTGTCAATGTACTGCTGCAACCGCTTTTGCATGATGTTCAGTAAAACTTTACTAGCATATGATATTAATGATACTGTTCTACACTTTTCGCATTCTGTTGGATCACCTTTCTTTGGAATGAGTAAAAATATGGATCTCTTCCAGTCAGTTGGCCAGGTAGCTGTCTTCCAAATTTCTTGACATAGACGAATGATGGCTTCCAGAACTGCATCCACTTGTTGAAACATCTCATTTGGTATTGCATCAGTACCCGGAGGCTTTTTTTTCACCAATGCCTTCGGTGCAGCTTGAATTTCTTCCTTCAATACCATCGGTTCTTGATCATATGCTATCTACTGAAGTGATTGAATGTCAACCAATTATTTTTGGTACAGTGACTCTATGTATTCTTTCCGTCTTCTTTTGATGCTTCCTGTATCACTTAATATTTTCCCTCATAGAATCCTTCAATATTGCAACATGAGAGGTGAATCAAAATGAGAAGAAACAGCTGCAAACATCTATTAACAATAAGAACACGGAATTACGAAGTACGAATCTAGGAAAATTGGAAGTTGTCAAAAATGGAATTCATAAACATCGATATCCTAGGTATTAGTGAGCTGGAATGGACTAGTATTGGCCATCTTGATTCAGACAATCATATAGTCTACTGTGCCAGAAATGACAAATTGAAGAGAAATGACATCGTGTTCATAGTCAAAAAGAATATTTCGAGATCTATCTTTAAGTACAACCCTGTCAGTGATAGGATAATATCCATATGCCTACAAGTAAGACCAGGTAATACAAACTATTATTCAAATTTACTCACCAACCACTAAGGCCAAAGATGAAGAAATTGAAGATTTTTACCAGCTTCTGCAGTCTGAAAATTAATCAAACGTGCAATCAAGATACACTGATAATTACTGGTGATTGAAATACAAAATTGGAAACCAAGAAGAAGGATTGGTAATTGAAAAATATAGCCTTGGTAATAGAAAAGATGCTGGAAATTGCATGAGAGAATTTTGCAAGACCAACAACTTCTTCATTGCAAATACCTTTTTTCACCAACATAAATGGCAACTATACACATAGATCTCACCAGATGGAATACACAGGAATCGAATCGACTATATCCGTGTAAAGACACAATGGAAAAGCTCAATATCATCAGTCATTACTAAGTAAGGGGCAGATTGCGGAACAGGTCATCAATTGCACATATACAAGTTCAAGTTGAAACTGAAGAAAATTAGAACAAGATGACAAGAGCCAAACCATGAAATTTAGTGCATCCCACCTGATTTAGAGACCATCTCAAGAATAGGTTTGACTCATTGAACATTAATGACCGAAGACCAGAGAGTTGTGGAATGACATCAAGAACATCATACATGAAGAAAGTAAGAGGTCATTAAAAGTATGGGAAAGAAAGAAAAGATCAAAATGGATATCAGAAGAGAGTCTGAAAGTTGCCCTTGAACATCAAGTCACTACAGCAAAAGGAAGAATCGATGACGGCAAAGAGTCAAACAGAATATTTCAAGGGGTGGCTGTAGAAGACAAAGAAAACATTATAATGAAATACGCAAAGACCTGGAAATAGAAAACCAAAAGGAAAGAACACATTCAGCATTTCTCAAGGTGAAAGAACTGGAGAAAAAATTCAGACCTGGAGTTGCAATATTGAAGGCATCTATAGGCAAAATATTAAAATATTAAATGACACAGAAAGCCTCAAAAGAAGAGGGAAGGAATACACAGAGTCACTGTACCAAAAAGAATTGGTTGCTGTTCAACCTCTTAGTATAACAACAATTAAATTTCAGTAGAAGTTATGTTCCAAGTGTTCCCTAGTATCGTATATATGTTCATCTCATACGTGGGTGCTTGCCTCCCTCAAAATTGCTGGAAGCTTAATGACCACAGGAATTTTACCCTAAACTTTTCTTGCACCTTCCCTCCCCCCAAACTTGAGACATTAATAAAGACTCAGCACCATTTTATAACTTAATCAAATTCAAATAAATGACAATCAGGAACAGTGAAAATACAAGGACATTTCCTGAGGGCACAATTTTTCCGTTTCAAGATACAAAGACACTTTACTGATACATTTTAATTCAAGCTCATAATTTTCCTAAGTTATCCTTATTATCTCAGCTTTATGGATATTGATGCCAGAAAGAAATTAAGTCTTACCTAATAAGAAAGGATTGTCTTCATATTTTAGATTCTTCAGGTATAGTTCAAATCAGTTAATCAGTGGATAAAAAAAATATTGTAACTCTAGAATGGGAGGTATATGAATTTAGCTACATTACCACAGCACTTGTTGTCGTTAGGTGCCATGGAGTCAGTTCTGACTCATATCGACCCTATGTACCACAGAATGAAACACTGCCCAGCCTTTCACCATCCTCACAGTCATTGTTATGCTTGAGCCCATTGTTGCAGCCACTCTGTCAATCCATCTCATTGAGGGTTTTCCTCCTTTTTGCTGACCCCCTACTTTACCAAGTGTGATGTCCTCCTCCAGGGACTGATCCCTCCTATTAACATGTCCAAAGTATGTAAGACGAAGTCTTGCCATCCTTGCTTCTAAGGAGCATTCCGGTTGTACTCCTTCCAAGGCAGATTTATTCTTTCTTTTGGCAGTCCATAGTATATTCTACATTCTTCACCAACACAATTCAAAGGCGTCAATTCTTCTTTGATCTTCTTTATTCACTGTTCAGCTTTCACATGCATATGATATAATTGAAAACACCATTGCTTGGGTCAGGCATACCTTAGTCTTCAAGGTGACATCTTTGCTTTTAAACAATTTAAATAGTCTTTTCCAGAAGATTTGCCCAACACAGTGTGTCTTTGGATTACTTGACTGCTACTTCCATGGGTGTTGATTGTGGATCCAAGTAAAATGAAATCCTTGACAACTTCAATATTTTCTCTGTTTATCATGATGTTACTTGTTGGTTCAGTTGTGAGAATTTTTGTTTTCTTTATGTTGAGGTGTAATCCATATCGAAGGCTGTGGTCTTTGATCTTCATCAGTAAGTGCTTCAAGTCCTCTTAACTTTCAGAAAGTACGGTTGTGTCATCTGCATAACACAAGTCATTAATGAGCTTTCCATCAATCTTAATGCCCTGTTCTTCATAGACAGAGTCCAACATCTAGGATTATTTGCTCAGCATACGGATTGAATAAGTACAGATTGAATGGTGAAAGGGTACAACCCTGATGCACACCCTTACTGACTTTAAACCACTTAGTATCCCCTCGTTCTGTCCAAACAAGTGCCTCTTGATCTGTGTACAGGTTCCTCCTCATGAGCACAATAAATGCTCTGAAATTCCCACTCTTTGCAATGTTATCCAGAATTTGTTATGATCCACACATTTGAATACCTTTGTATAGTCGATAAAACAGAGATAAACATCTTTCTGGTATTCTCTGCTTTTGGTCAGGATCCATTTGACAACAGCAATCATATCCCTGGTTCCTCACCCTCTTCTGAATCTGGCTTAAAATTCTGGTAGGTTGCTGTGGATGTACCGCTGCAACTTCTTTTGAATGATCTTCAGCAAAATTTTACTTGCGTGTGATATTAATGATATTGTTCAATAATTTCCACATTCGGTTGGATCACCTTTCTTTGGAATAGGCATAAATATGGATCCCTTCCAGTCAGTTGGCCAGGTAGCTGTCTTCCAAATTTCTTGACATAGATGGGTGAGCACTTCCAGCTCTGTTGAAACATCTCAATTGATATTCCGCCAATTTCTGGAGGAAGCATATGATCAGGAACCGATGGTAGTGAAGGAAGAAGTCCAAGACTTCAGTGTATCTTGGACTTCTTCCTTCACTACCATCGGTTCCTGATCATATGCTACCTCCTGAAATGGTTGAACACTGACCAATTCTTTCTGGTATAATGGCTCTGTGTATTCCTTCCATCTTCTTTTGAGGCTTCCTGCATCATTTAACATTTTTTTCATAGAATCCTTCACTGTTACAACTTGAGGCTTGAGTTTTTTTCTTCAGTTCTTTCAGTTTGAGAAACACCGAGTGTGTTCTTCCCTTTTGGTTTTCTATATCCAGCTTTTTGCACTTGTCATTATAATAGTTTACTTTGTCTTCTCAAGCCACCCTTTGAAATCTTCTGTCTAGATCTTTTACTTAATCATTTTTTCCTTTTGCTTTAGCTACTCAATGTTCAAGAGCAAGTTTCAGAGTCTCTTCTGATATCCATTGTGGTCTTTTCCTTCTTCCCTGTCCTTTTAATGACTTCTTGCTTTCTTCATGTATAATGTCCTTGATGTCATTCCACAACTCGTCTGGTCTTCAGTCATTAGTGTTTAATGAGTCAAATCTATTCTTGAGACGGTCTCTAAATTGAGGTGGGATATACTCAACATTGTACTTTGGCTTTCGTCGACTTGTTCTAGTTTTCTTCAGTTTCAACTTGGCATACAAGCAACTGATAGTCTGTTCCACAGTCAGCCCCTGGCCATGTTCTGACCAATGATATTAAGCTTTCTATCATCTCTTTCCACAGATGTAGTCAGTTTGATTCCTGTGTATTCTATCTGGTGAGGTCCATGTGTATAGTCACCGTTTATGTTGGTGAAAAAGGTATTAGCAATGAAGAAGTCATTGGTCTTACAAAATTCTATGATGCAATCTCGAGCATCATTGCTTCCACCAAGGCCATATTTTCCAATTATCAATCCTTCTTCTTTTTTTCCAACTTTTGCATTGCTATCACTAGCAATTATCAGTGCATCTTGATTGGATATTTGATCAATTACAGGTTGCAGAAGCTCCTAAAAATCTTCAGTTTCTTCATCTTTGGCCTTAGTGGTTGGTGTGTAAATTTGAATAATAGTCATATTAACTGGTCTTACTTGTAGGCATATGGATATTATACTGTCACTGATAGCATTGTACTTCAAGATAGATCTTGAAATGTTCTTACCACAGCATTTAGGGGCCACCTTTCCCGTTATGGTTGGGTATTAAGAGCTTACCATGCTACTTAACATTCTTAATTGAATGTCAGTCTGACTTCCAGTGTTTCTGGCTGTTGAATTATATGGCTTTGGACTTAAACAGTAACAGAAATTAGCTTCCCTCCAGAAATTAGCCCACCTTATGTCCCTTCCATTCACTACCCTTACTAAACTCACAGTGACTCAATGTTTATCAGAAGCTTAGGTGAAAGAAATAATATTTATAGAGGGTTTTCTGAAAGACACGTTATACAGTTCAAGCCATTCTTTGTTAATTTCCTTGTTCCTCATTAAGGTAAAGTCTTAAGAAATTTAAAGACAGAGAAAAAAACTATATCACATTATATTGTACTATAGTATATTATATCATTTAGTAAATAATTTTATGTTTTGTTTTGTTTACCTAATAAAAGCTTCTACCAATATTAGCTGATGAATTCTAGGAACGGTTTCGGCCAGCTAGCCCACAAAGCTGTTCTTGTTATGAACCTAAATTACCAAACTTATATAAAACCAGGAAACGCTGGTGGTGTAGTGGTTAAGTGCTACGGCTGCTAACCAAAAGGTCGGCAGTTCGAATCTGCCAGGTGCTCCTTGGAAACCCTATGGGGCAGTTCTACTCTGTCCTATAGGGTCGCTATGAGTCGGAATCGACTTGACAGCACTGGGTTTGGTTTGGTTTTTGGTATATAAAACCAAACAAAAATTCACTCATAGAAGTAAAATTAATAAGTCAAATCTGCCCATCACCAACAGATGGTATTAACAGTCACTTGCATAAATGTTACTTTGGACTAACATATAAAGAGGTCTTTGAATCTAAATTTTTTGTAAACAGGGGAATTCATTACTTGAAACATTTTGTGTCATTTTTTTCTCAGCCATATCATCATCCTAGTTGCCTCTCTCATGTTGTATGCTATAAAGTGTGATTGTAATAATGTATGTAAGAAATTGATGTGAATATATTAATACTGAACTAGAAAATGATTTTATATTAGATAAAGCTATTAAAAAGAGTCTTAATAAGATTATTTGAAATAATATATTGAAAGACTTAACTGAAGGAAGACTTTAAGAGATATGTTCGTTTGTTTATTCACTGAACATACATTTAATAAAACCCACATTGTGACAACTGGAGCCCTGGTGGTGAAGCCGTTATAGAACTTGGCTGCTAACCAAAAGGTCAGCAGTTCAAATTCATCAACTGCTCCTTAAAAACCCTATGAGACAGTTCTACCTTTCCGATAGGGTCGTTATGAATCGACTTGATGGCAACAGGTTGTTTTTGTTTTTGATAGTGTGAAAAATAACTTGATGGCCACTTCCTGCAGAAAGAGTTTTGCTTTTATCAGCTTTCAGTGCCTTCTGTTATATTTTATTTATGCTTTTTAGCTTGTTGACTCATTTTTAATTTAATAACTTCCTTACTTTTTGGTTATTTTTAACTTTTTATTGAAGAATTACATAGTCCAGAAATGGGTAAAACTTGTCAGGGTACATATTTATGAATTTTCAAGAAATGAACACATTCACGATGCCAGAAGCCGAATTACAAACAGAATCTTACCAGCACCCCAGAAGCCCACCTGATGCCTATTCCATTCACTACCCTTTCTCCCAAACGTAACAATTTATCCCAACCTCTAAGAGCATAGGTTAGAGGGCAGTGGTTGTTCAGTCATAGAATTCTCACCTTCCACGTGGGAGGCCTGGGTTTGATTCCCAGCCAATGCACCTCAAACGTAGGCATCACCCATTTTTCAGTGGAGGCTTACATGTTGCTATGATGTTGAACAGGTTTCAGTAAAGTTCCAGACTAAGAAAGACTAGAAAGAAAGGCCTGGTGATTTAGTTCTAAAAAAGTTAACCAATGAAAACCCTATGGGTCATAACAATCCAATCTCATTTTGTAAGGGTCACAAAAAATCAGGGGCCAACTCAATATAACAACAGCAGCTAACATCAACAAGAAAGAGCAGAGATTAATTTGGCCTATTTTTGTAGTTCATGTATAAAGGGAATCATACAGCATATGCTCTTTTGCTTCTTTTACTCTATTTAAGAAATTCATCCAGAAGTGTTCTAGTAAAATTTTAACAACTAGCTCTCTGGGGACAAAAAAAAAAATCTGATTTGTAGTTTTTGCCTATTTCTATGGTATATGGTCACTGTAGTCGGAATCAACTCGATGGCAATGTGTTTGCTTTTTTCTTTTTTTTTTTATGGTATACATACTTTCATTGTGGCTAATTTCAAGTCATCAACATGATGTCACTGATAACACAGTTGGGAAGAGATGCACACAGTCACCTCTTACGAACCATGCAGACCATGACTTAATAAATTCCTATTGTTGCAGGTAGCATTTCACTGTATGATTATGCCATTATATGTTTGAAATCTGCTATTGATTGCTTGTGGGTAGTTTCAGTTCAGGATTATTAAGGTTGTTGTTGTTATTAGGTACCCTTAAGTTGGTCCCTACTCATAGCAACCATACGTACAACAGAACGAAACATTGCCCGATCCTGCACCATTCTCATAATCATTGCTATGCTTGAGTCCATTGTTGCAGCCACTGTGTCAATCCATGCCATTGAGGGTTTTGGTCTTTTTCTCTGACACTTTAACTTCTCTGGGAGCTGGTCCCTCCTGATGATATTTCCAAAGTACGTGAAATGAAGTCTCACCATCCTTGCTTCTAAGGAGCATTCTGGCTGTACTTCCTCCAGGACAGATTTGTTCGTTCTTTTGGCAGTCCATGGTATAGTCAATATTCTTTGCCAAAACCATAATTTAAAGGCATCAATTCTCCTTCAGTCTTCCCTACTCATTGCCCAGTTTTTGCAATCATATGAGGCATTTGAAAACACCATGGCTTGGGTCAGGAGTACCTTAGTCCTTAAAGTGACGTCTTTGTTTTTTTAATACTTTAAAAAGGTCTTTCACAGCAGATTTGTCCAATGCAATGTGTTGTTTGATTTCTTAACTGCTGCTTCCATGGGTGTAAATTGTGGATCCAAGGAAAATGAAATCCTTGACAACTTCAATCTTTTCTCAGTTTATCATGATATTACTTATTGGTCCAGTTGTGAGGATTTTTGTTTTCTTTATGTTGAGGTGTAATCCATACTGAAGGCTATAGTTTTTGATCTTCATCAGTAAGTGCTTCAAGTCTTCTTCACGTTCAGCAAGCAAGGTTGTGTCACTGCAGAACACAGGTTATTAATAAGTATTCCACCAATCCTAATGCCAAGTTCTTCTTCATATAGTACAGTTTCTCAGTTTATTTGCTCAGCATACAGATTGAATCAGTACACATTAAATGGTGAGAGAATACAACCCTGACACACACCTCTCCTGACTTTAAACCATGCATTATCCCCTTGTTCTGTTTGAAAGATGGCCTCCTGGTTTATGTACAGGCTTCTCATGAACACAATTAAGTGCTCTGGAATTCCCATTCTTCGTAATCTTAATACATAATTTGTTATGATTCACACAGTTGAATGCCTTTGCATAGTTAATAAAACACAGGTAAACACCTTTCTGGTATTCTCTGCTTTCAGCCAGGATCCATCTGACATCAGCAATGACATTCCTCCTTCCATGTCCTCTCCTGAATCCAGCTTGAATTTCTGTCAGTTCCCTGTGGATGTGCTGCTGCAGCCGCTTTTGAATTTGCTTGTGGTATTAATGATATTGTTGGATAATTTCTGCATTTGGTTGGATTACCTTTCTTTGAAATAGGCATAAATACAGATCTCTTCCGGTAGGTTGGCCAGGTAGTTGTCTTCCAAATTTCTTGGCAAAGATGAGTGAGCACTTCCCGTGCTGCATCTTCTTGTTGAAGCATCTCACTTGGTATTCTGTCAGTTCCTGAAGCCTTGTTTTTTGCCAGTGCCTTCAGTGAAGCCTGGACTTCTTCCTTCAGTAGCATCGGTTCCTGATCATATGCTACCTCCTGAAATGGATGAACACCGACAAGTTCTCATTGGTATAGTGACTCTGTGTATTCCTTCTATCTTCTTTTGATGCTTTCAGCATTGTTTAATATTTTCCCCATAGAGTCCTTCAAATCTCCTGCCCTTTTCTCCATTCAAACAGGTAGTTTTCACTGGCTCATTCCCTTAAGGGAAGAATGCAGCAGGGTAAAAAGCATTAGCCTGACTCATCTACTTCCAAAAATTAACCCCCAGATGAGGGAGGGAATGTACATCATATGTGACATGTTGGCTCCAGAAATATAAAGGGTTCTTTCTTTGAACACTAAGAAGTACTTGCCTTAACAAGACTACAAAAGGTGATAAAATCTCAGAGGTATATAGTTCTCAGAGAGAGGAAATCTGCCTTCTATCATCTCAGAACTGCTTACAGGGCATCAAGAGATGTGCCCAAGACCATAGAAAGAGGTGACTTGCATACCATTTCAGCTTGTGCTGCCTCAGAGGCAGAAGCTCCCAGAGATGGAGTGGCTACATGATGTGTCTTAAGGAGATGGCATCCTGGGCATATGTAACCAATGGGCAGCCTCGTAGAAAAAGCACTTGGTCTGATCATAACCAGCTGGGAAGGCTGAATTAGTCCGAGCTCATTAGGAGGTGTTCACAATTGAGAAAACAGTAAAATATATTATAACTAGTTTAAAAAGAGACAGTGTTTCCCAAAGGATATTACAATGATAAGAGAATTTCCAACTACAAGAGATCCATCCTTGGGAGCCATTTCCAAGAAAAAATATCCAAATTATACCTCTGGACAACTCAGATGGAGATCCAACTACCTCCGCTGCTGGGCACAGTCACTGCAGCTCAGACCGAGGCAGAGCATGGAACATCAGCACAGGACGCCTGCCACTTCTGCCTCTGCCTTTCACACACCCTTGTGAAAAATGATTACATAAAGAGGGTCCCTCTTCACAGCACTCTTTTGGAAGTGAAGCCTCAGGTGGTTGCATTTGGTTAGCAGAGCCTAGGTTCCATGCCTGCACCCTGATTACAAATGAGAATAGGGAAGTGAGTCTACAGCTTCTTTTTTTTTTTTAGTGAAACTGAAATCATAAGATGAGAAATACCCCAAACATCGGAATGGTGTTCAAGTGTTGATGCCAAGAATACTTGGCAAATATTCACTATAGTCCTCCCTTGGTTACCAACATTCTCCCTCTCCTAAACTTCCAACAACCACCTATCCCTGTGAACAAGAGTATAACTCCGCTTCACAGAAAGGAAAACACACTCCCTCTCCTCCAAACGGGAAACAATCTAAAATTTCATCAATCATTGCTTGCAGCTTCACAGCTGGTAGTATTTCTCTTTGGTTATCGGGACTGTATTATATTCACTAGGTTCTGTATATTTATCATCCTTATCTGTACAAATATAAGACATTTACAGGGTAGCACCAGAACAAAGACTTTTGAGATACATGAATTTGCTTCCTCACTGAGTAATAAGAGAAACCCTGGTGGAGTGGCGTAGTGGTTAAGTGCTACAGCTGCTAACCAAGAGGTCAGTAGTTCAAATCCCCAGGCGCTCCTTGGAAACTCTCTCGGGCAGTGCTACTCTGTCATATAGGGTCACTATGAGTCGGAATCGACTCGACGGCAGTGGGTTTTTTTTTTTTGTTGTTTTTTGAGTAAGAAAAAAAGAAAAAAACAGTTGCCCTGCACTTGATTCTGACTCATGGTGACCCCAGGGTTTTCAGTGACTGATTGTTTGGAAGTAGATGGCTGGCCCTTTCTTCTGAGGCACCTTTGAGCAGACTCAAACCTCTAACCTTTCAGCTTGCAGTTGAAGACATTAACAATTTGCACCACCCAGAGACTCCTGTCTCTGTTAAAGGATCTTGTAATTTCCTTTTAATCAAGACTGAATGACCAAGCCAAGCCCAAGCCCAGCGCTGTTGAATCAATTCCAACTCATAGCAACCCTGTAGGACAGAGTAGAACTGCCCTGTAGAGTTTCCAAGGAGCACCTGGTGGATTCGAACTTCCAACCCTTTAGTCAGCAGCCGTAGCACTTAACCACTACACCACCAGGGTTTCCGACTGAATGATCAGTCACTTGTATTTATTTACTAATTCCTTAATATTTCCTTTCCCAAAGAATATATTTGTACTTTCTGATTCCATAGTCATCTGTTGTTACCCAAAGCTCTTTTAAATTGCCTTTATGTTGGTTTGCTCATTTTGTGTTGTTTTTGAGAAGCTTTGAAATCATTGGGACAAAGTTTGTGACAAATTTGCATAGCAGAGAATCTGAATGATCATCCTTTTGATTGTATTTTGAAATTTGTAGTCTATATTAGATTCATGATTTTAGTTGAAAAGTATAAGATAGTTTGATTTATAGCAGTCAACTATAACAAGAATTGAAATGTACGAGAGAACTCACAAATGACTGATGAGTATAATTTGTTAGATTTATAAAATTTGTTACATTTATAAGAGGATTATAAATATGAGATATTTGGGTTGCATTGCATGCTAGGGTCATAGATTTGATGAGGCAGATATCTGATCTGTGTATACATAAAAAAAATATATTAAATGTATGATTATTTTAAGTTTAGAATGTATAAAGACTGATTATTTAGGAGAATACCACATTTTTATGCAAATAACACACGCCTTCTATGTTTGTTTGCCAAACACACCAGCCTCGAGTGAGGTATTTTCATAGGAACACTGCTAATTTATTTTTTACAGAAATGTGTAAAAAAAACTTGGCTCAATGGTGCTATGAAAATACCTTGAAGGGGGAGGGCGCAGTTGGCAAACAAACATAGAAGGTGTTTGTTATTTGGTAAAAATATAGTATAGTCTTTTAAAATTGTGGCTAAATAATATTCTTTTTCTTTTAACTTTTTTCTTTGTGTGTTTTAGGTGGAAGTTTACAAGCACAAATTAAGTTTCTCATTCAAGAATTTATACACAGATTGTTTTGTGACATTGGTTGCAATCCCCACAATGTGTCAGCATGCACCCCCTCTTCCTTCCCGCCATGGGCCCTCCATGTCCATTTGTCCAGTTTTCCTGTCCCTTCCTGCCTTCTTGTCTTTGCTTTTAGGCAGGTGTTGCCCATTTGGTCTTGTATACTTGATTGAACTAAGAAGCACATTCCTCATGTGTGTTATTGTTTGTTTCATAGGCCTGTCTAATCTTTGGCTGAAAGGTGGACTGCGGGAGCGGTTTTAGTTCTGAGTTAGCAGGGTGTCAGGGCACCAGAGTCTTGGGGACTCCTCCAGTCTTTGTCAGGCCCATAAGATGTGTTTTTGTGTGTGTGTGTGTGAATTTGAATTTTATTCTACATTTTTCTCCCACTCTATCTGGAACCCTCTATTGTGATCTCAGTCGGAGTGGTCAGTGGTGGTAGCTGGGCACCATCTAGTTCTGGGCTCAGGCTGGTGGAGGTTGTGGTTCATGTGGTCCATTAGTCCTTCAGACTAAAATTTTCCTTGTGTCTTTGGTTTTCTTTGTTCTCCTTTGTGCTGAACATGGTGGGGCCAAGAGACATATTTTAGATAGCCACTCGCAAGCTTTTAAGATCCCAGATGCTACTCACCAAAGTAGGATGTAGGGCATTTTCTTTATGAACTATGTTATGCCAATTGACCTAGATGTCCTTCAAACCATGGTCCCGAGTCCTCAGCCCCAGTAGCTCAGTCCTTCAAGGTGTCTATTTTACTTTTCAGTGTTGTTAGAATTTGTTTTAAGTATTTAGAAACTCCTACCTTTTTTTGGTCACTGTTTGCTTGCTTGATATATTATTTCCATCCTTTGATTTTAAGTATAGTTTTTTTATGCCTTTGTGTCTAAGGTGTGTCTCTTGCAAACAGTCTATTAATGGGTCATTTTTTTTTTTTTTTAATCCAGTCTCCCACTCTCTGTCTCTTTATGGGTGCATTTAAGCCATTTACATTCGGTGTGACTATTAATAGGTATGAGTTTATTGCTGTCATATTGTGCTTTTTGTGTGTGCGTGTGGTGCTGACATTTTCTTTGTTCCTCTTACTTTGCCGTACTGAGATCCTTTTGTTTGTGGATTTTCTTTTCTTTTGTTATTATAGATTTTATGTGTACTGAGTCCTTATATTTTTCTCCTTTTTTTAATCTGATGAGTAGGTTTGTTAACTCGCTTCTTTGTTACCTTGAAATGAATGTATCCTTTTCTTCTTAAGTTTTAACCAGTCTTTTATTACTTAGTATTGCCTTGACTTCCTCTGCATGTGAAAGTTCTATATGTACACTGTTTATTCCCTCTTTTATTGTTTTATGTTGTCGTCATTTAGATTGACGTCTGTTTCTGTTTTCAGTCTTTTAGATTTATTTTATTGAGAGTCCTTTACCTAGGTTGGTATCTGGCTGATGCTGCCCCAGGTCCTAGACTTTGGCGGTTGTCTAATGTTGTGGTCCTCTAACTGTAGGACTCCCTTTAATATTTCTTGTAAGTTTTGTTTGGTGTTTACAAATGTCTTAGCCTGGGTTCTCTAGAGAAGCAAAACCAGTAAAGAATATAAATATATATACATAGAGAGAAATTTATAGCAACAAAATGGCTTACGAGGTTATAGAGGAACTTCCTAAGTCTGTGGGTCAGGATAGAAGCTTCTCTTGATTTGCATAGCTGCAGGGGCTGGCAAACCCAAGATCGGCAGGTAAGAGAGCAGGGCTATTGCTCACAGGCTGTGAAGATCAATGAATCTCAAGATCAGCAGGCAAGACCGCAGTTAAGCTGCCAGCTCAAGTCCCAAGAACCAGAGGTCAGATGAGCAGAAGCAAGCTGCAGGATTCAGAACAAGCAGAAGTTCCTGAGCCTTGCCAAAACGTCTGCTTGTATTTGGATGCAGGCCACATGCCCAAGGAAACTCCCTTTCATCTGATTGGCTACTCATAGCAGACCTCATCATGGGGGTGATAACATATCAAATCTCAACAGGGAAGTCATCACAACAGTATACGACTGCCAAAACACTGAGAATTATGGCCCAGCCAAGTTGACACACAATTTTAACTATTACAATGTGTTACCTCAATTTCTGTTTATCTGGAAATGTCCTAATTTTGCCACCATATTTGAAAGTTTTGCAAGATATATTACTCTTGGTTGGCAGGTTTTTTTTTTTTTTTTTCAAGCTTTTGTCATTGCATTGCCTTCTCGCTTGAATAGTCCCTGCCAAGTAATCAGGTCTTAGTTTTATTGTTTCCCCTTTGTAAGTGATTTTTCTTTTTTCTCGAGCTGCTCTTAGGACCCTTTCTGTGTCTTTGATTATGGCAAGTGTGATTATGATATGTCTTGGTGACTTTCTTTTGGAGTTTATCATATATGAAGTTTATCATATATGGGGTTTGTTGAGCTTCTTGGATGGTCAGCTTTTCACCTTCCATGATATTTGGGAAGTTTTCTGCCAGCAAACCTCAACAATCTTCTCTGTGTTTTCCATTTTCTCCCCCTGTTCTGGAACACTGATCAAATGCAGATTTTTGATCTTGATTTTGTCCCACATAATTCTTAGGTTTTCTTCATTCTTTTCTGATTTTTCTTTAAACAAAGTAGCGTCCATGAATTTGTCTTCAATCTCACTGATGCTGTCTTCCATTATTTCAAATTTGCTCTGAAAACTACTGAGTTGTCCATTTCTGAATTTTGTTTCTTATCTTTGGGATTTCTAGTTGCTGTTTTTGTATGATTTCTAATTGTTTATTTTGACTTTTTGTTCTTGTATTATTTTCCTGATTTTCCATGGTCTGTTTTCCTTGATTTTGTCTATTTTTTCATTCATGTTCTCTGTGTTTTCCTTGATCTCTTTCCTAATCTCTTAACCACAACCCCCCCCCCAAATTGCCATTGAGTAAATTCTAACTCAGTGGGTGGTGGAGTGGTGGGAGGGGAGAGGTGGTGTGTGCACAGTGTGGCATCAATTCTGAGCCCCGGGGATACTCTAGTTGCATTAGTATGGCAGAGCCTGATGAGAAGGGGGTGGTGGCATATGGGGCTAGGTAGGTGGGAGAAAGAAAAGGAAAAAGACAGATTTTTTTCAAAAAGTGTAGCCAGCAGATGGTGGTGGGTTGGGCATGGGGGCCAGCAGGAAGGGTTTGGCGGTGGCATACAGGGCTAGGTGAAAAGGTGAAGAAAAGGAAGAAAGGGGAAAAAGTGGCATGGTGGGAGCCAGCAAATGGGGGTGGGAGGATCCATGGTCCTGGCTCATCAGTGGCTTTCTAGGCCCCGGTGCAACATGGCCTGTTGGAAGGGGGGTGACATATGGGGCTAGGTGAGAAGGGGAAAAAGTGTTGCACTAGGAGCTGATGAGTGGGGGTGGGCAGACCTGGGTAACTGCAGGTTAGTGGCTCTCTAGGCAAGTGATATGGTATGGCCCATCAGGGAGTGGTGGATTTGGCTAGGTGGGAGGGAGAGAAAAAGGATGATAGGGAAAAAATGGCACGGTGGGAATTAGCAGGTGAGGGCAGGGTAGACCCAGGGCAGTGGTGGGGTGGTGGCTCTCTAGCCAAGCGATGTAGTGTAGCCTATTGGGAAGGTGTGGAGGTGGCATATGGGGCAGAAGGGTGAGGAGTGGAAAATCGTGTTTCTCTGGTTACTGGGTGCAGTGTCTCCTCAGGGGAGCCCTGTGAAGTTGTCTTCCCACAATCACTGTCCAGGGTCCTTGGTGGCTATCTTCCAAGATGGGGATGTTGTGCTGGGTTAGTTGGCATGGGACCACCCCTCCATATCTCTCCTTATTCTCTCTTTTCCTTTAGTTTCTTCTTCCATTCAGTGTTTGATCTAGTTTTTTATCCCTTCATTTGATGGTTAGGGTTCCAGGATTGATGTTTGTATCTGTTTTGCTTAGTTTTTCAGGTCTTTGCTGCAGAAAGACAGAATGGTACATCCATCTACAGTGCCATGTAGGCTCTACCTCCTAAATAATATTCTTGATTAACACGATTTGTGAGTTTAAAGTCAAAGCTAAGGAAAATAATGTTTTTTTTTAATTTTTAATTCTAATAAATTGGATATAATTTTAAACCCAACTAACTATATTGACACAAGAAAGAGCTGCCTCAGCTCTCAAAACACTCAAATTAGGAAATATAAGTTCTATCTGAACTATGTTTCAGGAAATACGGGACTCATGAGTATACTGCCTATTTAGATAAGTTCTGACTCATTTAAAAACAAAATGACAATGAAATCCTTGGCAAGCTTAGCATAAAATAAGCAAGAGCAAACTCAAAAGATGCTACCCACTAAGGTCCAAAACCAAACCCTTTGATGATTCCAACTCATGGCAACCCCAGAAGTTACTGAGTGGAACTGATCCATATAATTTTCTTGGCTATAATCTTTATGGAAGCAGGTCATCAGGCCTATCTTCTCCACTGCTGTTGGGTTGGTTCAAATTGCAAACCTTTCGATTACTAGTCAAGGGCAAACTATTTCTACCACTCAGGGATCTCCCACTAAGTTACCATATTTAATTATATGTGTAAATTATATCTTCAAAAACACTCAAATCTAAGAAGCCCATATGCGAAGGGATTAGCTGGTTCTCATATATAAATGAAGGCAAATTCTGGAACATTGATTTTTGATTCATTTATTGAGAAGGTTTATGGGGCTTTACAATCCAAAGCCAACTGTTCCACATTCATAGGCACAAAGTCTCACTTGGTCTTATAAATGGTTTCTCACATTAAACAATTAATTTAAAATTCAATTAAAAAAAAATATGCCTATGGAAGAACAATCTAAGTTGTGAGCTCTACTCTCTCCAGTTTGTTTATATGTATGAGTTCTGTGCTTACAGTTGAGTCTATTCCATTTTTGAAAGGAAATATTTTATTTCTAACAAATTATATGATTATTAGACATGATAACTATAAAATATGAACAAATTATTTTATTTCTGCTGCAAAATTTTTTTGAAACCCTTTTTCATTATATTGTACAATGTTCTTTTCATGACGATCACTGGAGAAATTTCTTTCTGGTTTGTACTAATTGTCTCCCTCTTTTTGCACTGAATGCAGAAATCTTTAGGACAAATCAGTGAGATACCTCTAGCAAAGTTAACAGGACCTTGTAGCATGCATTTTGTGTTCAAACCTCACTTCTCATCATCTTTTCCCTATTCTGATTTTCCTTCGTGCCATTTCCTTCAGGCAGTTATTTAATTTTTTAAATCGTGTATTGTCAGTTAAATCAAGCCACCTGAATTAGTTATACATTACTATGCAGCAAATTACCCAAAAACTTAGCAGCTCAAAACAATAAACATTTATTATTTCACAGTTTCTGTGCATCAAGAATGCGGGACCAGCTTTGTTGGATGGTCCTGCCTCAAGGTCTCTCAGAAGGCTGCAGTCAAAAGTGTCAGCTGGGATTTCAGTCACCTGAGGCTTGACTGGGGCTAGCAATTTCACTTTCAAGCTCACTCTCATGGCTGTTGGTTGGAGGCCTCTGTTTCTCACCACATGGGTCTCTTCATAGGGCTGCTTGCAACATGGTGGCTGGCTTTCCCCAGAGCAAGAGGGAGGGAAGACAAGCTCAAGACAGAATATCCAGTCTTTTATACTCTAATCTTAGAAATGGCATGCTATCACTTCTATTTGTGCTACTAGTCACAAAGAACAACATGGTACAAAAGGGTGTGAATGCTAGGAGGCAGGATCATTGAAGGCCATCTTGAAGGTTGGCTCCAATATCTCCCAAATAGTCTCAGAAACAATTTTAATGTATGAAAGTGTGTGGTGTCAAATATGAGGGTGGTTAGAGAGAGAAGCTTAGAAAACTATAATTTTATTTCCATTTATGATTTTTCTTGTGGACTGAAGGTCATTAAGGTAGACACCATTTAGTAAATGGGTTGGTAGGAGAAAGTGGGAAATGAAAAGAAGGAAGGCTAGGGCTCTGGAGAACAGTATAAGTGATCAGTGCCAACACTCCCTGCTGTGTTGTGTGGTTTGCAGACACTGTTGGCTGCTTGTCCAAAGAATCATTTCCCAACCACCTTCTTTTGTACTACTCTCTAATAAAAAAAAAAAAAAAATTCATCTTTCCCAGCCTCCTTTGCAAGTAAGTGTGGCCAAGGGTTTAGCTAATGAAGCATAAGCTTCAGACTTCTAGGAAAGGGAGAAGGAGTTGTTATTGACCTTCAGCTCTTCTTCTGCCTTACCATATACATCACAGACATTACACCTGGAGCTACAGATGCTATTTGGGGACCATGAGGCAATAAATATGAGACTGAAAGGCAGCAGAATTAATTGGGGAAGAGCTAGGTCCCTGACGAGGCCAATGAGCAGCTAAACCAATACTAGAAACCATCACCCCTCAGAGTTCTTGTTATGACAGGTAAATGAACCCTGATTTGCTCAAGCCACCTTTAAGGCAGAGTTAATGTAACTTACAGCTAAATGGGAAACCCTGGTGGTGTAGTGGTTAAGTCCTACGGCTGCTAACCAAAGGGTTGGCAGTTTGAATCCACTAGGCACTCCTTGGAAACTCTATGAGGCAGTTCAGCTCTGTCCTATAGGGTCGCTATGAGTCGGAATCGACTCGACAGCAGTGGGTTTGGTTTCCTTTTTTTTTTTTTTACAGCTAAATGTATACATTAATTAAAACAGGTAGTGTACCACGATTGAAACTGTGATTGTAAACGTTGTGTGCCAACTCAGCTAGGCTGATTCCCAGTAGTTTCGCCAAACACTAGACTAGTTGCTGTTCCATAATTTAGTCTAATGAAATGTAATGTAACGTAACGTAATGTAATGTAATCACCTTTCTCAAGGTAATATAATGCAATCAATCAACCATGTCAAAGAGGGATTGCCTTAGGGTGTGTTCTGCTTCCAGACTATAAATAAATATCCTGACAGAATATACTCTCTCTCCATTTTGTACTCTTCCCATCTCCTGACCTACGGATCTTGGGATGCAAACCTGCAGGAGTCTCCAGCCTGCTGCCTTACCTACAGATTTTGGACTTGCCAGCTCCCACAATCACATGAGCCAATCCCTTGGTTAAATCTCTCTCTTGTTGTTGTTGTTAGGTGCCATCAAGTCGGTTCCGACTCTAAGTGACCCTATGCACCACAGAATGAAACATTGCCTGGTCCTGCACCATGCTCACAATCGTTGTTATGCTTGAGCCCACTGTTGCAGCCACTGTGTCAATCCATCACCTTGACGGTCTTCCTCTTTTCCACTGACCCTGTACTTTACCAAGCACGGTGTCCTTTTCCAGGGACTGATCCCTCCTGACAACATGTCCAAAGTGTGTAAGACACGGTCTTGCCATCCTTGGTCTTAAGGAGCATTCTGGTTGTACTTCCTCCAAGACAGATTTGTTCGTTCTTTTGGCAGTCCGTGGTATATTCAATATTCTTTGCTAACACCACAGTTCAAAGGCATCAATTCTTCTTCAGTCTTCCTTATTCATTGTCCAGCTTTCACATGCATATGATGTGATTGAAAATACTATGGCTTGGGGTCAGGCGTACCTTAGTCCTCAAGGTGACATCTTTGCTTTTCAACACTTTTAAGAGGTGCTTTGTAGCAGATTTGCCCAATGCAATGCGTCTTTTGATTTCTTGACTGCTGCTTCCATGAGCATTGATTGTGGATTGAAGTAAAGTGAAATCCTTGACAACTTCAATCCCTACTCTGTTTATCATAATGTTGCTTATTGTTCCAGTTGTGAGGATTTTTGTTTTCTTTATGTTGGGGCGTAATCCATACAAATCTCTCTCTATATATATACATACATCTCACTGGATCTGTTTCTCTAGAGAACTCTGCCTAAGACAGAAGATAAAAGACCAGTAAGCTGACCCAAGGCAGCGGCACAGGGAGTGAGCTCGCTGGGAGGTGTTTTCCTTCACATATGAGCTTTTCTACTACCTCTCAGCATTCAGTCAGAACCTTTGTTGCCCAAAGAACGATAGCCCATGTGACTCAGAAAAAACAAAGGGGTTCACAAGCAACAGAACTGGGGACTGCACTGGTGCTGGAAGCAGATTCACGGAAAGAAGTGTGAAACTCACTTCTGAAAAAATAAGTGGTTACCAAATGACATTTAAAATCCTGATATGACCTTGCTGTGTCCCTTGACATCAGACAGAACTTTCATAGAACACTGAGCAGTGGGCCAAATTTTAAAGAATAGATACGGGGACTTGCGGAAGGAAACTGAGAAAAAACAATTAGGATGATCAACTCTGGAAAAACAGCTAATTTTTAAATGGCTTAAGGAATCATTCGTATTTCTTGTGCCTAGAGAAAAGAAGGCAGCTATTGATGCGATTTTTCTAATCATCTGTAAACATCTGATTTGTTACAACAAATCAGAATGATATTCAATTCTGCTCCTTTTCTTTAGGGGTCAGAAGTTCATAACAGCATTATTCAAAGTGTGCATTTGTTGTTTTGCTCCCTTAGGAAAATTACTCTGTTATTCCTAGGAAAAGAGTGACTCATCAAGATGTAATGAAAGCACTCCCTGTGAGAAGACCAGCCTCGTGCTTCTAAGAGTTAGGCCTGCCTTACGACAGTGAGGTGGTGACCAAGTTTTGTGTGCTTTGCATCATTAAGGATAAAAGTCTAAAGAGGAAGGGAGTGAAAACACAGAGAGATTCCTGGAAAGATGATTAGGAGAAGGGAGAATATCTAGACCCTTCCCTAAGGGTGCTCTCAAAGAGGTCTTGAGGCTGCAATGCGTGACCCTGGAAGGTCCAGAAGCCCCATAGAAGTAACCTCAGTGCTCTGCAGGCCAGGTAACAATTCACTAGAGCCATGTGGGCCCGGAACCAGCTACCTCCCCAAACCTTGGGCTCTCTCCTGGCTAGCTGCCTCACCTCAGGTGAATGAGATCCTGATCCTCAAGTCTGAGTCCACATACAGCAAATAATATCGCCTCCTCTTGTGGATTCCTCCCTACCACAGCCCAGGGTTAATTAAGCCTTAAAGGAGTCATGGCAGGAGAGGATGAGAGAATCTCTCATATGTGGACTTTGAGGTTGGACTGGGACACTGAGAGCTAGAGATCAAGGAGAAAACACCCCTGTTACAATACAGAGGAGAAGACACTATTGAAATGCAACCTATGAACTTAGGCTAAAGATGAAGAAATTCCTGACAAAGAGCACTGTCAAACGTTAGAAAGCATCACAGCAAGTTTGCTCTCTCTCTCAAAGCCTTTAAAAACAGGCTAAAGCATCATCTGCCTGCAGGGGCTTTAGTATAATCCTGCCTCTTGGCAGATGACTATCCTGAGTGGTTCATCCTAATTTTTTCCTTGTAATCCTTTATTTAGTCTAGTGGGGGGAGGGGGCGGGAGGGGACCTTTAAAAAATATTTTATGTATTTATATTTTACTTCTTTCCAAAAAAAACAAAAAATTTTTTTCAGGTGAATTCCAGGAATACTTATAATATTAGCAAAAAAAAGTATGATGAAAGAAATACTCAAGTGGAGTGAAATACTCAAGTGAAGTGGTAAGAAAAAGTAACAACATAGATAGGTTGGCTTTTGCTTTGCTAGGAGAATGAAGCATGCCAACAGAGATAGCCGGTCAATTTGCAGTGTGTTAAATTCGTTGCAGTGGTGTGTCCCTGAGAAATTAGCAAACTTTTGCAAACTGTCTGAAGTACTCTTGAAAGCACTGTCTCACTCCTCGCCTGTCACTGATGAAATTATTCAGCACTACAATGGTCCCAAAAAACATGGCCTGCCAAGGCACCTAGACATAATTCTCCTATTTGGTCTAAGAATTATCAAGCAAGCCCAGAAGTGCCTGCCACATGCCTCAGTTCCAGACAGTCGATCCAGGCCATGGGGCCACCCAACACGGTCACAAGGGCCCCTGGACTTGACTTTATTTTTTCACCTGTTTCCCTTCTCCTGCTCCTTGGTCATTTTCTTTTGTAGAAAAGCCCTAATCAACAGCCTG
This sequence comes from Loxodonta africana, assembly GCF_030014295.1. Lineage (NCBI taxonomy): Eukaryota > Metazoa > Chordata > Mammalia > Proboscidea > Elephantidae > Loxodonta > Loxodonta africana. Next base: position 78,142,099 of record NC_087354.1, on the reverse strand, counting down.
CCTTAAGCATGCACACTGAGCCACAGAATATACTAGAATCCTTTTATTTGTTTTAATAAAAGGAATAGATGAACAATGAATCAACAACAAAAAACTGAATTATAGATTTGTTAATTGGTAAAAAAAAAAAAATACCAAAAAAAAACCCATTGCCTTCGAATTGAATTCCGACTCATAGCGACCCTATAGGACAAAGCAGAACTACCCTATAGGGTTTCCAAGGCTGTAATCATTATGGAAGCAGACTACCACATGTTCCTCCCGAGGAGCAGCTGGTGGGTTTAAACTATTGACCTTTCAGTTAGCAGCCAAGTGCTTAACCACTACGCCACCAGGGCTTCAACTGCTGAAATAATCAGTCATAAAGGGCAGGAGAAAACCAGTGGTGGGGCTTACCAGAGCTGATGCTTATATAATAGTGAGTTGCCTCAGATCCCCTTTACTCCTTCATTCCCTTTCTCCACGTTCACATCATCAACAAGCGTGAGCTGATGACCCGGAAGGAATTCCCCTGTAGCCTGCTCCTGGTGAACCCTACTCCCAACATTCCTCCTGCTTGAAATGCCTTTCCTCCTCCTTTCTGACCATCTACTGCCTGCCCCTTTCTTCGAGACTCATCCATAAAATCTCCCCTAATGTCCAAAGCCATTGCCATTTGTCCTTTTGCTGAATTCTTCCAGCATTTTATCTGTTCCTCGCAATTTAATACTTATTCAGCTATTGCCTTAAATTTTTCTTTAGATATTTCACTTATACTAAGCCTTCTTTTCCCAAAGGTATCATAAACTCGTGAAGGTTAGATCCCCATGGCTGGGCAACATCCTAAAGCTTTTATCACACTCCTTTGATCTGGCCTAATGGTAAATAAGTGACTTGGCTGTGAATTGGATAAGAAAATGGACAAGAATCTTGTTAGAGAAAATGTGCTTTAGAAATACAGACTGAAAGGCGAAGTAACTTCCCTTCTTCCCCATTACTCCCCTTCCTTTTACTGTTAATATTAAGTGATAATCCTTTGATTAAGGAGTCCCGATGATACAGTGGTTAAGCACTCCGTTGCTGCCTGAAAGGTCAGCGGCTCAAACCCTCTTGCCGCTCCACAGAAGAAAGATGTGGCGTCTGCTTCAGTAAAGATTACGGACTTGGAAACCCTGGGGCAGTTCTACTCTGTCCTATAAGGTCACTATGAGTCGGAATCTACTCTACAACAGTAGGTTTTTAATCTTTTTAATGCTCTTGCTATGTGGCTTGAATGACAGCACGTAACGTAAATCAGTAGTGAAGTCCCACTCCACTCCATGGTCCTGAACATGCCGGGAGTGATGGCAGTGGCTGAGCTTCCTGCACTAATTTGGCAAGTCCAGTACTGGTCTGTCCTTGAGCCTCCTCCCTCTGGGCCCTGCATCACTGAGAAAAAAAAAAAGCACTTCCCCACAGATGACTCATCTCTCTTCAGGCACCGTCCCAATCCTTGTTGTATGCATTTCTAATATTCATAATATATCTTTTATATTTCATCTCTAGGCATGAGCTCTACAATACAAAGAAGTTCATTTGTTATCTGCCTGGGAAATATGGGTACTCTGAGACTGGGTAGCACTGGAAAAAAAAAAGATTTAATAAAAAAGGTATGAAAGGTTAAGTCTTTAGCTCTGATTTAAAAAAAGAAAAAATGGTGGTAATTATATTAGATGGACCATTTTGTGTCCTGATGAAACGGGGCATTGTTGATCCTCAAAATTTAGCTTCAAAGTACTATTCAGTGTTTCACTCTCTTTCTCCTCTTTGATTCACTGAGGGTCCTGGCATATGTAAGCGTTTATATTAGTCCCCCCAGAAAATATAGACCACTAAGCATAATCTTAAAAGGAGAAATCATATACATATGAGCTATGATTTTTTCCTGCATTTACACATATACTTATTTCACTTCATACACATGGGGTTGCCACTGCTATCGAGTCGATTCCAACTGATAACAGCCCCATTGGGTTTCCAAGCCTGTAAATCTTTATGGAAGCAGACTGCCACATCTTTCTCCTGCCGAGCAGCTGGTGGGTTTGAACTGCTGACTTTTTAGCTAACAGCTGAGTGTTTTAACCACTTTGCCTTATTTCATATCTTCAGGAAAAGGTGTCGCATATAATTTTCAGGCATCAAAATGGCATTCGGCTCTCAAGTCCTTATTGAACTTCAGCCATCAGATGGAATCTTGTTCAACTTCCTGCAACTATAGCTAAAAATCTCTCTGCACCTACAGCTAAGCTCCTCTCTTCCCATCCTCTTACAATACAATAAGTGTCCCTCAGCCTACCAGCAGCCTCCTTCCCTGACATATTCTAAATCCTACTTCCTGTTTCCTTCTCAGAGATCTCACTCAGCCAACTCAGGGTCAATATCTTCAGCCTTTCCCTCACTACTGGTCCCTTCCCATCAACACACTAACATAATAAATTTGTTCTATTTAAAGAAAAAACAGTAATAACAGCAGCTACTTTCCCCTTCAACTTTTTCTTCTTTCTTTCTCATCTCCTCAGTTTCAAGCAACTATGATTTCCAGTGGTACACCTCCAGCCCAGGCCTTGTCTTATCCTGGCAGCCATTTTGCCATTTTTTTTTTTACTTACACATCTTGCATTGAAAAAAAAAATTTTTTTTTTATGAAAGGGTATGAAAGGTTAAGTCTTCCTTCAATGAGAATTTGCTCTGATTGTTTTTTAAATCTGCTGATAGCAATGGTGTAAGAGTTATGTTTCCTCCACTATTTCATGTCATTGATGTAAAATACCTGTGTCCTAGTGACCTGATGCTACCATCACAGAATTAAAATAAGTGAGTGACTAATTTATTTTCTCACAGTTCAGGAGGTTGAAAGTCTGCATTTGAGGTATGGCTCTAGGGGGAGGACCTTCTTTGTCTATTTCAGAGACACTATATAACAGAGTAGAACTGCCCATAGTGTTTCCAAGAGTGGCTGATGGATTTGAACCGCCAACCTTTTAGTTAGCAGTGAAGCTCTTAACAACTACGGTACCAGGGTTCCGTTTCAGCTTCTAGAAGCTAGCAATCTTTGGAGTTCTCGGTCTTGTAGATTCATCTGCCTCCATAGTCAGTAAGTATCTATCTTGCCTTTCCCCTGTGTGTGTCTCTGGGTCTATTCTGATCTTTTTATAACTCAGACGTGGTTAGATTTAGGATGTACCATACACTGGTATGACCTCAATTAACTGATTATATTACATTGTAGAAAGTTATTACATTATAATACATTAGATGTGAAGTAATTACATTATATCACATCACGTCACCTCGCTATCCACAGTTATAATGTTTAGGATTCCAATACATATTTTGTTGTTGTTAGTTGCCATCTAGTCAGCTCCAAGTTAGGGCAACCTTATGTATAACAGAACAAAATATTGCCTAGTCCTGCACCATCCTCACAGCCTTTGGTGTGTTTAAGCCTGTTGTTGCAACTGCCTTCCATCTCATGGAAGGTTTCCCTCATTTTTGCTGACCTTCCACTTTACCAAACATGATGTCCTTCTCTAGCTGGTGGTCTTTCCTGATGTCCAAAGTAAGCAAGATGAAGTCTCACTATCCTCACTTCTAAGGAGCATTGTGGCTGTACTTGCTCTAAGACAAATTTGTTCAGTCTTCTGGCAGTCCACGATATATACGATATTCTTTGCCAACACCACAATTCAAATACATCAGTTTGCATTCATCTTCCTTTTTCACTGTTCAGCTTTCACAGGCATATCAGGTGATTGAAAAGACCATGGCTTTGGTCAGGCACACTTTACACATCAAAGTGACATCTTTTCTATTTAAAACTTTAAAGAGGTCTTTTGCAGCAGATTTTCCCAATGTAGTACATCATTTAAGTTCTTGACTGCTACCTCCATGGGTGTTGATTGTTCATCCAAGTAGAATGAAATCCTTGACAACTTCCATTTCTTTGTCATTTATCATGATATTGTGTATTGGTCTACTTGTGAAGATTTTCATTTTCTTTAAAGGAAACACACAATTTAGGGGGACACAATTCAGTTCATAACAGCCTGTTATAAATACGCATTATTCATTCAATAGTTATTCATTCAACAACTATTTATGGAGTGCCTGCACTGTGCCACAAACTGTGCTGGACAATAGAGATACAGATAGTTGACAAAATATAGTCCCGGACCTCAAGTAGCTTTCTTTTCAGAGGGTGAGGGCAGCTATGTTATGCTGTGAAGTAAAAATTTTCAGGTTATCATGGGATCACAGAGGCAGAGTACCTGGCCAGATATAGAGTGGGATAGGATGTGCAGGAAACACTTCCTAGAGTTGGTGGCATCTATGCCAAGTATGGAAGGGTGAGTCTTGGTTGACCAAGTAAATTGGAGAATGGGGAAAGAGAAGCCAAGTATGTTCGGAACTTGTGCAAAAGCCCAAGTCGAGTAGACAGTGCTGCTTGACAGAATGTGGGGAGTGATTAAAAGTAAGACTGGAGAAATAAAGCACATGATTGGTAGGGCAGGTCATGAAGGACATGCTGAGGAATTTGAACCTGATTCAGAGCGTAAGAGGGGTTGTTTGAAAATTTTATGCATGTAAATACAAATATCTAATTTATGACTTAGAAAAATCAGTGCCATGTAGAGAATAGATTATATGGGGCAAGACTGGAAACAGAGGGACTAGTAGTTAAGAAAGATGTTAGTGACCTTAATTACGATAAAGACAAAGGGGTGGAGAATAGTCAGTAGGTTTTTGAGATGTTAAATGAGCATAATTAGCAGGGCTTGCTGATTCATTGAGTGTAGTGCATGAGGGTAAAAGAGGATTCAAGAACAATTCCCAGCTTGTTGATATGCTCCCATCCTAATCCACAGATGTATGTCAGAATCTGGATTTGGCTTAAAACCATGCCCTCTGTTTTCAACTATTAAATGGTTAATTCTTTACTTTCAGATGTTCTTGTTTTTATTTTTAAAATCCCTATGTATCTTATTAATTACTTTAGGAGACTTATTTGAACTTCAGATGTACTCTGTTCTCAATTATTACAAAGGATTAAATTTGATTACCTTGGGGTGAATTTCATTTTCTCCCTAATTTATTATATGTTCCAGTTTAATAAAAAAAGGGAATATTTCTTTCTCTGACATAAATAGTAGACTATTCTTCCAATTTGAATTCTTGCTGTTTAAAGATTAAGCAACCTTGACGCCTAGCTCTAAGCTTTACACCTCACAGAGAATTTTAACTTGTGCCTAAAGCACATGGGGTAAGGGTCAATTCCCAACATGGTTTAGGGTCTTGTTCAAAGTTTTTTCTGCGTTTATTCTCCTGTTAACACTTGAGGTAACTTTTTCTCTTCATCCTCTCGAGAGTATATGTGTTTACCAGAAGAAAGATTAGAGATATTCACGAAGAAGAAATAATCTGACCTTGGGCTTCCTTGATGAATAAATTAGCTTTATAAAGACTATATTTTATGTTAATGTGTCTTTTCTATACCTAGAAAATACATTTTATTACTTAATTACTGAATTTTTATGTTTTAGTCTATAATGCTCCCAAATTCATGTGATTCCTAATTTGCTGAATCCTGCTACTCCAGATGATAAAAGGCCTTCTCTTTCCCAGGTAGCACACAGGATTTATTATGGGTACAAATACATTTGTTTCTAGTCTACACTGATAACCTCTCTGTTCCTCCTGGGCTCTTGTATATAAAATAGTAATTTACTAAATGTAATAGCATTTATTCCCTATCCGCTGTGTAAAGACCACTCCTGTTTGTATTCTGGAGCAACAGAAAAGCACAAGAAACAAGTCCAGTACTATATCTAGTGAGTTTATTATTTGATTCATAACACAATTCATGGTAGTCAAATGTATTACAGAGCAGAACTGCTCCATAGGGTCTTCTTGGCTGTAATCTTTACAGAAGGAGATTGCCAGATATTTCTTCTGCAGCACTACTAGGTGCGTTCATATCATCAGGTTAGTAGCAGAAAGCAAACTGATTGTACTGCCTAGGCTGGAGTTGCAACATTGAAGGATTATATGAGCAAAATATTGAATGATGCAGGAAGCATCAAAAGAATATGGAAAGAACACACAGAGTCACTGTACCAAAAAGAATTAGTTGACATTCAACCATTTCAAGAAGTAGCATATGATCAAAAACTGGTGGCACTGAAGGGAGAAGTCCAAGCTTCACTGAAGGCATTGGAACAATCTATATAAACAGAAAATGGAGTTCAGTGAAGGAGCAATTTTAATTGAAGGGAATTTACAAGGGTAATGAGTGCTTTTCTCCTTGTTGAGGGGAGTTTTTTCCACCCGCCACCTCATCTGTATTAATTTTCTAGGGCTGCCACAATAAAACAGCACAAACTGGGTGGCCTTAAACGACAGAAATTACTGTCTCACAGTTCTGAGGCTAGGAGGGCTCCAGGGGAAGATTCTTCCTTGTCTCTTCCAGCTTCTAGTAGCCCCAGGCATTTACAGTGCATTGGCTTTTGTAGCTACATCTTCACATGGCTGTTTTCTTTGTCTCTCTGTGTGTTCTCTCCTTTTTTAGAGAACACCATTCAAATTGGATCAGGACCCAGCCTCCTCCAGCATGACCTCGTGTCAACCGATAACATCTTTGAAGACCTTAACAGGGGCACATTCACAGGTAACGGGAGGAGTCAGGACTTCAACATACCTTTTTGGGGACACAAGTCAGTCATAACATCACCCAAACAAATGCAGGGTCACTAAAAGGACCACATTTGGAGATTGTGATGCTCATCAGTCAAAACCGTCTCTCGCTCCCTGCCTAATGCTTGCTGAGTTCCTAAGACTCTGGCCACCCTTTCCAGGGGGCATGTTGAAAGGGTTCCTAGAAAACCTCTTGGGTTGCAGGAGTTAGGAGTCATATGGAAACCCGGAGTCTGGTGCTAGCTTTCCATCTGGAGAATTCTGAAGAAAGAGGGCTGGCTGGAGCCTCATAAAATTGCATACCAAGGGAAAAGGAGCAGTGAGTGCTGACTGCCTGCCATCTTGTGGCTGGGTAAGTATGTGCAAGCTTTCTACACATGACTGTAATGGAAGGTAAGCGTACATGACTTATATTGATGGGTTGCTGCCAGGGTTAGAGGCCACCAGAGTGGGAACTGAGGGAGGTACTACTAAAGACAGAAGCTGAGGGAAGTCCTCAAGAGATCATTTCAACGGGAAGTGAACACATCACTGTGAGCTTGAGCTTCCCGGGAGACTTCAAAGGACCCACAAACACACCCTTTAAGAAACAGGCAGGACAAGACTCATTTCTCCCTCCTTCTCCTAGCTAAGTACAACTAGAAACCCTGGAAATAATGCAAGAGGCAATCAAAGAAGAACTCTGAAGGGTGGTAAGTGGCAGGTGAACTGGTTTGGGATCCAAGACTGGAGTAATAACACCACAACAGGGTATCTTACGTATCCACATCCAACAGAAGAAGGCAATACAGGATCAACCTTTCCAACACCCAACCTAGTAACAGAAGGCTTCCCCGGTAGGCTCATTTCTCCCCTGGCTCAGTTCATCACTGGCAAGGGAAATTGATGGGGACACTTGCCAATAACAAGGAGGAAGCACTTTCTTTTCCTACCAGGTCTGAGATTCTCCTCCCCCTCTGAGATTTACCCAGTTGAGCAAACAGAACACACTAGAAAGGCACAGACCCACCAAGTGCCTGGCCCCAGAAGCCACTTTGTCCCCATGGGCCTGAGACTGCCCTCCCTGACCCAGTGATACCAAACAGCCCAGCCTGAGAGGACTCCTTCTTCTACCTCAGGCAGCATGGGCAAGGATTGGTGAGGTCCCCAGCGACTCCAGGTAAACCAAATGAAAATAATATTCAAAAGGCTCTGAAAATTAAACTACCATTGGAAGAAGAGGTCACAAACACAGGCCAGAACCTGTGTGCTAAACCTAAATGACGTGACTTCCTGCTGAAATAATTGATTTAAATAGGATCCGGAGTCTCCTAACATACTAAACAACTGTTTGTTGCTGAAATATAAAAATATAACTGTATTTTGCATATTGACTATGTATCCAGCAATCTTGCTGAACTTCCTTATTAATGTTAGTATTTTATTTGTAGAGTATTTGGCATTTTCCATGTACACAGTCATATCAACTGCAATTAGTTGTTTCTTGTTTTGTTTTCATTTCTGTTTTTTCCTCTCTTACCAATACTGACTCTTTTTATTCATTCTCCTTGCCTTACTGTGCAAGATGGAACCTCCAGTATAATGTTAACTAAAAGTGATAGAAGCAAGCAGATATGTGAGGATGAGGTGGGAAATAGAGCATGACTAACTTATAAAATGGGTACAAATTAGCTTTGAAGAATTAATAGTTACCTGTATTTTGGGCTGGCATATTTAATATAAATACCATAAATTTCACGTTTCTTGAAAGTGTCAATGCTCTTCTTCCCTGATAGAATGACCAATCAACCTGGTTATTAGTAGCAAATACCAAAAACACCTGAATGTAGAATGGTGAAAAATATATGGTCCCAGAGTAAGAATAACACGATGGTATGAGAGGCACTCAGCATATCCAATAGAATATTATTTTTAAGGACTAATGTTTCCAGGGAGAGGAATCACGACTATCTCCTGCACATTGCAATCACCCAGGGAGTTTTAAAAGTACTCAAGACTAAGCACCACTTTTAGAGATTCCTTTGTAGCTGGTCTGCACATCAGGGTTTTTTATCAGCTTCTGGGTGATTCTATTGTACAGCCAAGGTCGAGAACCAGTGTCCTTGAGGAAGCTTATGTTCAGCGGCATGCCTTAGCACCAACTATATCTGGAAATCAGTTTAAAGCATGATCACTTTACTGAATCAGTGTAGGCTCCATGCCAAGGGAATTTACTTTTAACAGCCAATCCATCTTCCGGGCAAGAGCTTTGGTTAGCCAAAGAGCTATCTAATTGCAAGGAGCCACAAAATTGATGGAACTTGGTAGCAGTTCAGTTCTCCTAGAAATTACCCATAATGAATAATATGGATAGCAGAGATCTTTACACACAGTTATACTTCCTTTGAAAAATCCACCAAAATCTACAAAAATAATGAATAAAAACAACTTTAAAATCAGTCTGTCTTGGCAGCCCAAATTTAGTCATTGAAAACTCTCCATCTACTATTAGTTTTAAAAATCCATCCAGTGGGGTACTGTTCTAAGAATTTCATCCCTTTAATTAAGAATCTACCTGAACCATCAACAAGCATTTCCTGATTCTCACTCTAAATATGGATTTTTCATCTAAGGATAAAAGCATAGGTATGGAAAGTTACCAATGGGATATTTGTAAAAGAAAGTATATCAGATGTATGAGGAAAAAGGAAACAGAAAACCTAATGGGACCACAAAAACAACCAGCTCGTTAATTTAGGCCATTGTTAAATAATCCTTCTCTGTGATGTCTATTCCATGTAATTTTACAATTTAGAAATATCAGTGCCATCCACTAAAAGGAATTGTTTACTGGGGAAGCCAGCACAACTTGCACAGGGCAAGGTCACGGAAGCTCCATAGACACATCCAAACTCCCCGAGGGACCAAATTGCTGGGCTGAAGGCTGTGGGGACCATGGTCTCGGGGAACACCTAGCTCAATTGGCATAACATAGTTTATAAAGAAAATGTTCTACGTTCTACTTTGGTGAGTAGCGTCTGGGGTCTTAAAATCCTGTGAGCAGCCATCTAGGGTACTCCACTGGTCTCACCCCTCCGGGGGCAAGAAAGAATGAACAAAACTAAAGATACAAGGGAAAGATTAGCCTAAGGACTAATGGACCACATCTACCACAGCCTCCACCAGACTGAGTCCAGAACAACTAGATGGTGCCTGGCTACCACCACTGACTGCTCTGACAGGGATCACAATAGAGGGTCCTGAACAGACCTGGAGAAAAATATAAAACAAAATTCTAACTCAAAAAGAAAGACCAGACTTGCTAGCCTGACAGAGACTGGAGAAACCTTGAGAATATGGCCCCCGGACACTCTTTCAGCTCAATAATGAAGTCACTCCTGAGGTTCACCCTTCAGCCAAAGGTTGGACAGGCCCATAAAACAAAACAAGCCTAAAAGAGCTCACCAGCCCTGGGGCAAGTACTGGAAGGCAGGAAGGGACAAGAAAGTCGGTAATAGGGAACCCAAGGAAGAGGGTTGACATGTCATGGGGTCGTTAACCAATGTCGTAAAACAATATGTGTACTATTTAATGAGAAATGAGTTTGTTCCATAAACCGTTATCGACAGTACAATAAAAAAAAAAGAAGAAGTTTAGAAAACTCTCATTTTTAATGTGCTTTTATAACTGAATCAATTGTGAAGGAAAGCTATCCCCAGCCCTCTGAAGTGATGAAGATAGGCAGGGCTGGTATTCAGCCAGTCAACTCTGCTCTCACTGCGCCACTTATTTCCTGGTGGCATTGGCTCTTGAGGGTCGATTCCTGCATCACACCAGTTGCTAAATATTTTACTTAATACCTGAGATCCAGGGTATGCAGGCAAACAAGCACTCCAAGAAGAAAAAAAAAATTCATTTGTAGTTATACTGGGCTGAATGGTACCCCTCCCCAAAAGATATCTCTATGCCCTAATCCTTGAAATTTGTGAATATTACCTTTTATTTCAAAAGACTGAATATTACTTTACATGGCAAAAGATGTAATTAAGCTAAGGGTGTGGAGAGGAGGACCTTATCCTGGATTGTCTCAGTGGGCCTTACTGTAATCACATGTATTCATATAGAGCAGATGCAGGAGCATGGGGGTTTAAGACAGAAGAGGAGGGAGCAAAGCAACCATGGAGGCAGACATTGGGGTAACGTGACCACAAGCCAAGGAGTGCCTGCAGCTGCCAGAAGCTGGAAGAGGCAAGGAAGAGATTGTTCCCTAGAGCCATCTGAGGGAGCACAGCCCTTCCACAGCCTTGATTTCAGACTTCTGGCCTCCAAAACAGAGCTGGTTGGTGCAGTGGTTAAGAGCTATGGCGAGCTACAGCTGCTAACCAAAAGGCTGGCAGTTCAAATCCACTAGTCACTCTTTGAAAATCCTATGCGGAAGTTCTACTCTGTCCTACAGGGTTGCTATGAGTTGGAAGCAACTCAACAGCAATGGGTTTGGTGTTTTGGGGCTTTGGTCTCTAGAACTCTGAAAAAATATCTTTTGTTTTAAGCCACCAAGTTTGTGGTGTTACAGCAACCACAGAAATTAATACAGCAGCATTTCCTGATTTATTTGGTATAACTGTCTGACTGTGGCTGATTTCAAGCTACCAACATAAGGTCACTGAACACAGAGTTAGAGAGACAGGCACACAATTTGACTGTCCTGAGCTGGTACAAGCTTGCTTCTAGCACACACTGGCTCTGGGTATAGATGTATCTTTCTAATTCCTTCATAATTTCCTATTTGACTTTCGTTTCATTTCTTTCTTCCAGAGAGTATAAAATGAAGAATCTTGTGTATTCGCTCATGTCAAAGTCACACAAGAAAGAACAATAAAAATAACTTTGAAAATCACTCCAATTAGTAAACTAGAGAATGACTGGCATTTTCATAAAACCCAAACAAATGACATTCTATTGATAGACCTAAAAGGCATTCTAACATAAAAATATAAGCTATGAAGTCAGACAGACTTGCACTAGAATTCTGCCTTCACTACTTGTAACCATCAGCAAATCGCTGAGTTTGTTTCCTCGCCTGACTGTGAAGTAATTACCCCAGTGTGTCTCCCAGGGAAAGAGTTCAATGAAAGTTAGTTATAATTATTTCACTGTCTTCTACGCCGTTGGTGGGATGATGATTACAGTAATAATAAAAACAGTCTTAATGGTAATAGTAGCAATGGCACTTGTATTAAAAACAGAATAGATAATCTTACTCACCTGTCGAGATAAAGAAAAAAAAGTAAGGTAGGAGATCAAAGACCACCTACCAGGGATCTGTGCAAAAGCAGTTGTCACATGTAGGGGATCCAGCTTTCGGAAGGAAGAGGAAGAAGAGATGAGGGGAAGAGCCATGTCGCAATGAAGGCCTTGCAGATAAAGAGAAGAGAGATTTTAGCAGTTACTATGGATGATTTTCCTTCACCTGTCAGTTTGTTGTACTATGGTGGCTGTATGTTGCTGTGATGCTGGAAGCTCTGCCACCCGTATTTCAAGTACCAGCAGGGTCACCCATGGTAGATGGGTTTCAACATAGCTTTCAGACTAAGATAGACTAGGAAGAAAGGCCTGGAAATCTTCTCCCAAAAATCAGCCAATGAAAACTTTATGGATTACAACAGAACATTGCCCAATATAGTACTGGAAGATGAACATCCTAGGTTGGAAGGCACTCAAACTACACAGTGGCCACAACAATGGACTGAAGAATACCAACAATTGTGAAGATGGCGCAGGATGCTGGACCAGGGAACATTTCCAACTATGAGTTGGAGCTGACTGGCTGGGACTAACAACAACAACTACATGGATGGCTTTGTGGAGGAAGATGTCTGCAAAGGACTCGGAGGAAGCTGGCCCATATGGTATGTGGCCACTACTACAAGGAAACGTGCAATGAGAGGTCCCCATTGTCCTCCAAGATCTTGGCCATCAAACTAATGTTTTGTACATCAACTGACCAGCAAAAATGGGCTTCAAGGCAGTCCAGAGTTAATCAGGTTACTTATTGCTGCTTTTCCTTGTTACCGAGGCTGGCTGAATTGGTAAAGACCTGAGCAATTACTTGGGGGTTTCATAAGTGAAGACAACTAATTGATCATTTTTACTCCATAAAAGAGGCATTAACTGAATGCCTCAAACATTTTCTCAACCTAGATACCTATTTCAAGATCTGATGAAAATAAAAAAAAAAAAAAAAATGCCAAGGGTTCGCAAATCTCTTCACTTGCCATAATCCTGGCGTTTAAACTTGCTCAGCTGACTTTCCCACCAGCTATAAAAAACAAAAACAAAAAAAGTCGTGCTCAGATTTCATGCTGGGCTGGCTGATGGCATTTAGTCAGAGGGCAAGCAGGTGGAAGCAATATCCCCCAGCACTAAAAGTTGCTGGCAGGTGATGGGTGGCCTCAATTACAATTGAGCATTTTTCAAGAAAACCTAAGTTTCAGCATTTGTTCTGACTTGTAATTTCCTTTCCAAAGTGCAGCATGTCAATCAAATGGCATGAAATTCCCCCCAGCTTCAGAAACAAAATAGACATGATACCTTCAATCCCTGTCTTCCCTCCTACCCTTCCATCCAGTATAAAGGATTTTGCACAGAGTTCCACAAGCTGATGCCAAAAATCAAGTTTAAAATCACTGATCGGACTTTTCTGTGCAAAAAAAAAAGGTATCTGGTAACATCATTCTGCTTCTTTTTTGGGCATAATTGTCATATGGAGCACACATTCACCATAATGTCCAGTCCAACAGTCTGCTGTTCCTACTACCAGGCAGAGCTTTCAAGTAGAATTTATCATCAAAATCAATTATCAAAATAGCGATACCCATGCCTCACCCAGATGAACTACCCACTCTCACGGAGTCTATCCTGGGAATCTATTGTTTTAAAAACTTCCCAGGTGATTCTGATCACCACACAGGTTTGGGAACCACTGTCCTGGTACATGTTACTCAGGGGTCTTGGGAAACTCTCTGACGAAATCCCCTCCTGGATCACTTTCCAAGTGTCCACTCAAGTATAACAGAGAACTTGAGAGATTCCGGCTTCCTCATATAAATAGACATTCAGTTATCCAGATATGTTCTCCCCCTGCAGCTTCATCCCACCCATCTTTTCTTAGAGCTACCTGAGAACTTACTTATAACAACCCCACAACTGCCTTGGACAGGTTGTGGAAAGGAAGATGAGGGAAGAAACAAAATATGCATCAGTGGGGACTACCAAAAACAAAAAGAACGATAGACACTATGTTTTTTATGATGTGCATCAGGTGATTTGCAAATTTCATTCCATTTAATCCTCACAACAGCACTGAGAGGTGGCCTATTAGAAGTATTCGATCTATCACAGGGTTATGCTGCTCCTGGAGATGTGGTGCTAGGGTTGGACCCAATCAGTACCAGTCGCCATCAAGTCGATGGCAACTTATGGTGACCACATGCACGTCAGAGTAGAACTGTGCTCCGTAGGGTTTTCAGTGGCTGCCTTTTCACCAGACCTTTCTTCTGAGGCACCTCTGGGTGGAACTGAACTCCAACCTTTTGGTTAGCAGCCGAGTGCATTAAACATTTGCACCACCTAGGGATTGCAGGGTTTGGACCCAGGCAGTCTGAATTCAGAAACCGCATTTTTAACCACCAAGCTATAGCACCACAGAATGGCATAAGGGAACCAAACTAGGACATTTTGACGCTGCCTGTGAGTGAGAGGAACAAAAAGTGCACAAGTGAACGGGTCAGGACCTTTTCAAGCACCTTAGTAGGGAAATATGTGTAGGAGGACCTATCAGGCCACCTAACCAGCTCCCTGCTTCCAAATCCCAGGTCTGATGAGCAGGGTACAGCTCTGCTCTCATTAGGCAAAAGGCATTTATAAAAGCCCTTAAAAAATGTGGAACCACTGCAGGTGTCCTTCTAAGACCAATGAACCACAGGACCCAGCAGGTGGCTCTGTTTCCAGGGAATCACTGCAGGTGGGTGGACCTAAGTAGCGGCCAGCATCAGCTGAAAATCAGCAGCTGTGATTTCGGTGTCTTCTCTATGGAGACGCTGTGTGCCCATGTGCAGCACGCGGTGCTCCTGCTTATTGAACGGACAGTAAATAGCATAATGGTTCATTAAAAGCAGACACATGAGAAAGACAGTCAAATGATTCTTTAGCCACATTAGGAGGGGATGGATTTATCTGCAAGATAAAGGGATTACATCTGGAAAACGTGTGTCAGGCCACTCCTAACATGAGGAGTAGGTAAAAATTTCAACTGACCAAAGGACTTTTTAAAACATGACTTTGAAGATATGAGGGCTATTAACTTGAAATGCACAATATTTGTGAATGCAGAGAGTGTCAAAAATGTGCTGCAACCCATTTCCTTTAATGTCCAAACACTCTTATTAAAACAAGTTTTAACGAGAAATAATCACTACATGAAAGGCCTGGGTTGTTTGTGGGCATCAGGATTCTTTTTATTACGGTTTCTATTCCAAGAGAGAGGGAAAAATTCCAAAGAGTAGGATAATTTTCCATTAGACAGCCTGGGACACAGACACCATTCTCAGAATGAAGACGCGATGTAGCAGAGGGAGGATTTGTTGGAGAAGAAGAGAGGGGAGGGGAGGGGACAGTGGAAGAAGGACAGGAAGGGAGAGAGCAGTTGCCTTCTGTAAACTTACTTAATCAACTGCAACATCTGAAAGGGTGTACAGGTACAGTACACAACCAGGCAAAATCAGTAGCTAATAAAGAATATGCCTGGTGCAAAATACTATCTCTTACTGTTTTTACTGGGTCACGTTCCAGTCCAAGGGAAACCATGCTTAAAAGTCCCAGTACACCTGTTTTCCCTCCCTTGTTACTTCCCCTTTGCCTTCCCTCTGAGGTCTTGGCTCCTTCCTGCATCCAGCTGTTTCCACCAAGGTTGGGAAATTCTGGCCCCTTCCTAGGAGTACTGGGGATGGCAGCTATTTACATTGTTTAAAGTGGACAACTAACAAGACCAAAATCTTCTCTTGGTGATGTTGTCTCTCTAACTCCAATGCATAATTATGCTTTAAAAAATCCTCCCTTTTTGAAGTCAGCAAAACTGGACTAAACTAAAAGCTAAGAAGTTTCCTGAACACAACCAAACACTTTGAAGGACAGAGTAGCAGGGTCAGGGTTTCAGGGAACATCTAGGTCAATTGGCATAACAAAAGTTTATTAAGAAAATGTTCTGCATCCCATTTTGGTGAGTAGTGTCTGGGGTCTTAAAAGCTTGTGAGTGACCATCTATGATGTGTCAATTTGTCCCAACCTACCTGGAGGAAAAGGAGAATGAAAAACACCAAAGACACAAGGAAAATATTAGCCCAAGAGACAAAAGGGCCGTAAAACCAGAGACTCCATCAGCCTGAGACTAGAAGGACTAGATGGTGCCTGGCTACCATCAATGACTGCCCTGACAGGGAACACAACAGAGAGTTCCTGCTGGCGCAGGAGAAAGATGGAGTGCAGAATTCAAATTAACATAAAAAGGCCAGACTTAATGGTCTGGCTAAGACTAGAGGAAGCCCAGAAGACATGGCCCCCAGACTCTCTGTTAACCCAGAACTAAAACCATTCGCGAAGCCAACTCTTCAGACAAAGATTAGATAGGACTATAAAACAAAATAATACTCATAAAGAGTGGGCTTCTTAGTTCAAGTAGATACATGAGACTAAATGGGCAGCCCCTGCCCAAAGGTGAGATGACAAGGCAGAAAGGGACAGGAGCTGGGTGAATGGACATGGGAAACCTGGGGTGAAAAGGGGGAGTGTGCTGTTACATTACAAGGATTGCAACTAGGGTCACGTAACAATACGTGTAGAAATTTTTGTATGAGAAACTAACTTGAGCTGTAAACTTTTACCTAAAGCATTAAAAAAAAAAAAACCCTTTTCATTAAAAGGAAAAGAACAAGAAAGTAAAAGGAGACAGAGCACCTTTTCCTGTCACAACCAAGAAAAGCAGCAGCAACACAAATCCCACAACTCCCCACAGCTCCTGGTGCCCTCCCATTGCCTGTTGCCGTAGAGTCAATTCCGACTAATAGCAATCCTATAGGACAGAGTAGAACTGCCCCATAGAGTTTCCAAGGAGCGCCTGGTGGATTTGAACTGCCAAACTTTTGGTTAGCAGCCATAGCACTTAACCGCTAGGCCACCTTAGCATTTTCAAATATCCCTTCATGAGGAATTTTTTTCAAACTTGCCTCCTCTGGACCTGAGAGTCTTTCCACCAAAACGTCTGCTGCACTGCCCCCTGTTGGAAGGTCAGCCCACCACTCAGCTTGGTGAATTTAGGGCCCAGCACTTGTTCAATGTGGATAGATGTCTTAGCTTCCTAGTGCTGTTGTAACAGAAATACCACAAGTGGGTGGGTTTATAGAAAAGAAATTTATATACTCACAGCTGGGAAAGCTAGAAGTCCAAATTCAGGTCTCTGGCTCTAGGGGAAGGTCCTCTTTCAGCTTCTGTAGCCTCTGCATTCCTCAGTTCCCTAGCAATATTCATGGGGCATCCATCCTCCCCCTTCCCCATTTGTGCTTCTTCTGTGTCTCATTTGCTCTTTTTATAACTCAAAAGTGATTAGGTTTAGGAAAAACCCTTCACTGATAGGGCCTCTCATTAATGTGACAAAGAAAACCCAGTTCCCAAACATGATTACATCTACAGGTATAGGGGTTAGAATTCCAACATATATTTTGGGGGAACACAATTCAATCCATGACAATAGGACTAGGAATCTCAGGCACTCTTCCACTGCTCCCTCAGTGATAATCTCTGCCCTTTCCAAGGGCCATACCTTAATTAGATAGACCATCTTCTTTAGGACAACTCAGCTGTTTACATTTGAGCCACATATGATTGACAGGAGCTCATGTAGGAGGGGGTCTCTGTGTCTCCTCGCTGAGGTTCTCCTTTGTTGCTGCTTTTCTTTCTGAATCACGAGGAAATGAGCCTGGACTGCCAAAATTATGGTGTTTCATCTCACCCATCTCTGCTTAGGGCTGCCTGACACTTTATTGCAACAGCCCCACAACTGCCTAGAAGAGGTTGTTTTAGTTAAATAAAGCCAAATCAACAGCTAATGCCAATAGCAGTCCAGACATCATTTATTTCATATAATGAGCAATGGTTAATTATTTTAGCCAAAAATAATCTCTGTAATAAGCCAAACTATTTCTTAAAACAAAATATTAGTTAAAAGAATGTGGAGTAGCTTCCCATCAAGTTGCTATATTATCAAAACTTTGTGCTGTATCATTTCCTGGGAAAAGTCATTCTCTGTAAATGGTACTTCCTTTTTCTTGCTTCTCTGTCCTTGAAGAAAGATAAGTTTGAGTGCAATCAATCACAAGATTTTATCAGGTCCTCAGTTTAGTTATAAATAATGTCTTATGCCTGCCTTACCAAAATCTCCATCCAGGGAAACCCTGATAGAATTTTGCAAGTATTTATCAAAGTTAATAGTGTCCTTGTCACCTGCATACGGTGATGTATTCTAATAAACATAAAGTGAGAAATTTAGTGCTCTTATTTCCTTATTTTGCAAGCTAATAAAACTAAACTAATATTGAGCTCTAGCTTAACACACTTTGAATCATGCTGCCTTTTCTCCAATATCTTTTCCATCCCAGCAAAACACTCCTGAGTATAAATCCAAACCAGTCCCTAATTAAATTGCTTGACCTTTATTTGCTTGAAAAGGAAAAAAATAGTAATACTTGGCTTTTTAACCTGTAAGTCTTCCATTCATCCCATTTCAATGAGCATATTTCTCAACAAAAATATTTTTCGGTTCTACTTTCTCATCAGTTTTTCAGCTAACATTTTTCAATTGGTTGCCATTTGCCTGAACAGGAGAGGAAGAAGACCACCCAGGAATTGGAGAAGGAAATGGCGTGCAGGTTTAGTTGTCTCCAAAAACTATGACTACCTTCATTACCATGAGACCAGAAAAAATGGATGGTGCCCAGCTATCATCACTGAATTTTTTGATCAAGGACCCAATAGATAGATCCAGAGCAAAAGGATCAAACTCATATGGAAACCAGACTTACTGGATCCATTGAGACTGGGAGGACCTCCCAATCTAATGCCCAGAAATAACCTTTTAAACCTTGATCCAAAACTATCCGATGGGGCCGTCATTAAACTAAACAACAGTTTAGCCCAGTTAATAAAGAATATTTGCCTCAAGCATAGTACCCTTATAAAGAATTATCTATGTGAGTATAAACTGAAAATGGTTAATCTAAAGCATAGATGAGCACTTTAAGTGTCAGAGAGCCTGAATTAAAGGTGATGAAACAATATAGGTATAGTGAGAATGATGACACAATGTGAAGAATCTAACCAATGCTATTGAACTATTCATGTAGAAATTGTGAATGCATGTATGTTTGGTTGTGTATATTGCCACTGAAAATAAATGAAATGCCTTTAAAAATTATTAAACTCACCTGATTAAAAGTACCTGGATCTGCTAAAAATGTGAGTCCAAAAAGCAAAAATAAGGGATCTTAACTCTGGATTTGCTTCCGAATGCAAAAAACTACTTTACCCTAGTCTTTTTTTTTTTTTTTAATTATTACCTCATAGTGGAATGGAGGATGTCATTGCTGATCTCAGATGGATCCTGGCTGAAAGCAGAGAATACCAGAAAAGGTTTACCTGTGTTTTATTGACTGTGCAAAGGCATTTGACTGTGTGGATCATAACAAATTATGGAGAACATTGCAAAGAATGGAGATTCCAGAATACTTAATTGTGCTCATGAGGAACCTGGACATAGATCAAGAGGCAATCGTTCGATCAGAACAAGGGGATACTGATTGGCTTAAAGTCAGGAAAGGTGTGTGTCAGGTTGTATCCTTCCACCATACTTATTCAATCTGTATGCTGAACAAATAATCCGAGAAGTTGGACTATATGAAGAAGAATGGGGCCTCAAGATTGGAGGAAGACTCATTAACAACCTGAGATATGCAGATGACACAACCTTGCTTGCTGAAAGTGAAGAGGACCCGAAGCACTTACTAATGAAGATCAAAGACCACAGCCTTCAGTATGGATTGCACCTGAACATAAAGAAAACAAAAATCCTCACAACAGGACCAATAAGCAACATCATGATAAACAGATACAAGACCGAAGTTGTCAAGGATTTCATTCTACTCACATCCACAACCAACAGCCATGGAAGCAGCAGTCAAGAAATCAAAAGAGGCATTGCATGTGGCAGTTCTGCTGCAAAAGACCTTTTTAAAGTGTTAAAAAGCAAAGATGTCACCTTAAAGACTAAGGTGCACCTAACCCAAGCCGTGGTGTTTTCATTCACCTCATATGCATGTGAAAGCTGGGCCATGAATAAGGAAGACTGAAGAAGAACGATGTCTTTGAATTCTGGTGTTGGCAAAGAGTATTGAATATACCATGGGCTGCCAAAAGAACCAAAAAATCTGTCTTGGAAGAGGTACAACCAGAATGCTCCCTAGAAGCAAAAAAGTGGCGAGACTACGTCTCACATTCTTTAAACATGTCATCAGGAAGGATCAGTCCCTGGAGAAGGACATCATGCTTGGTAAAGCAGAGGGTCAGCGAAAAAGAGGAAGGCCCTCAGTGAGGTGGACTGACACAGTGGCTGCAACAATGGGCTCAAGCATAACAATGATTGTGAGGATGACGCAGGACTGGGCAGTGTTTGTTCTGTTGTACATGGGGTTGCTATGAGTTGGAACCAACTGGATGGCATCTAACAACAACAACAACCCCATAATAGTGTTAAGTTCCTTGAAAAGTAGACATAGTTTTCCTTCAGTTAGGAGATATTTCAAACATACAGAAAATAACATATACCTGTCTACCCATAACAAGTATTTTTAAAATATTAACATTAATAATATTAACATTTAAATACATATATAACTGAAATCTTTCTTTCAGATCCCTTTTAAAGATGTAAAATATTAAAGACATGCTTTAGTTACCCAGTTGCCCCATTCTCTCTCCCTCCATCTTTTTCCAGAAATTACCCTCTGGTCCGAAGTCAGTGTCTTCCTCCCAAAGATGTTTTAGGTTTTTTCTACACATGCACATACTTGTCACAATACTGTCAGGTGTGCTTTTATGTCTTATGCATATTTGCACCCCCACAGTAACTTACACATACTAAAATCTGAATTGAACTCAGCAGATAAATCTGTAAGCGAGGAAAACCATAAACCCCCAACATTGAAAATGTCAGGCTAAAATTTAAACAGCCTAAGAATAAAACATTAAACGGAAATCAAGAAAGTTGCTTTCAAGATAGTCTTGCTTTGATGATAAATCTCTTCTTCCTTCAAATTATTCAGAAAAAACCAGTTTAGTACTGTTTCCCTGAAGAGTTCATTTCTTTCCCATTTTGCCATCAGAGTACAATCTAATTTTCTCTACCTCAATAAATTCCACCCACCTTCATGTGAAGTATAATTTACATATTTATATTTGAATAAATATCTCCTCATATACATCTGCCTCATTAACAAAAATCACCATCCTGAGTTCCATATTAATGTTAATACTTCCCCAAATCAGAGTATTAATTAAACAATTTTATCATTGCCTTACTCCAAAACCACATTATCTCTCAATGCTAGATAGCGACACTTAACAGCCAATTTTTCCCTAAGGTCTGTAACTTTCCCTAGTGTATGTAGCAAATGAATGCACAATAAGTAACCCATAAGGTCAAAAAAAGGGAAACGTATTGTCCTAATCGATTCAGCACAGCCTTGTCTGGGACAATGGTGATTTATGCTCCTGCCAATGCTTTCTGCTATCTTTTAGAGAAATTCAGTAAAAGTTTCAAAGGCTTGCTACACGTTGCACCCTAGCAAAAACAAGCGCACTCACACTGTAAATGTTGCCAGGTAATCCACAGCCTTCAAGCATGACCTGCGGACTAGCAGCACAGGCATCACCAAAGAGCTTGTCAGAAATGCAGAGTAGCAGGCCCACCTCAGCCCTGCGGAATAGGAATCTTCATTTTAATTACACAGCCTCGTAGAGTAGCCATCTGGTCCAGAGGCATGTGTGCTACCTCTGTCCACATTCAGTCGAAGTGCTTTTTACAAAAGGTTATGGATTGAACTGCATCCCCAAATTTATGTGCTGTAAATCCTAATCCTTAAAGAGTTGCTATGAGTCATGAATAGACTCAATGGCAAAGAGTTTGGTTTTGGTTTTTATACCTGTGGTTATAATCCCATTTGGGGATGGGTTTCCTTAATGTTAAGTTAATGAGAAAATGTAGTGTAGGATGTGCCTTAAGTCTATCTCTTTGAGATGTAAAAGAAATTAAATAAGCAAGCAAGAAGCAGAGATGGGGGAAGAGAGATGTCAAGCCTCATGAAGATTCCCCAAGAGCAGAAGCTCAAAAGAGACAAGGACCTTCCTCCTGAGCCAACAAATAAAGCAAGCTTTTTCCTACAGCAGGCACCCTGAATTCGGACTTCTAGCCTCCTAAAACGTGAGACAATAAATTCTGTTTGTTAAAGCCACCCACTTGCAGTATGTCTGTTACAGCAGCACTAGATGACTGAGACATAAAAGTACAGAAAAAGCCTTATATGTATTTGTGAGCATTCTCTGCAGAGTGCCCAGCAGGGTTGATTTTAACAAATAGCTGTGTTGCATTAAGAATCCAGCCAAATTGGATTTTGAAACAGAAGACTCAGCGCTCTTTCCCTTCACCTTCTCCCAAAGGTCACTAGTAAGATAGGTTTAATGATAATGGAGTCATCTGTATATGGAAAAAATATTAATAATATTACATTTCTATTTGCTGTCTTTATTGGCCAGATACTGTTCTTGCCCTCAGAGACATAATATAGCAGAGAAATTAGCTAAATATCAGTTATAGCTGCTAGCTAGACTAGAAGCAGTTAGAGCAGGGTTAAGAGCATACTTTCCAGCCGTACCAATTTCTGTACCTCAGTTTCCTCTTCCAAGGACTCTGCGCAGATGGGGTATTTGGGTTTCCATTTGGATAGCAACAGGAAAAAAAAAAATTCCAAAAAAACTGCTCTCTCTTTACAAAAGGGAAGAAGATAGAACAAGTTCTAAAACCTTTTCCCACACAGATATATGAGACTTGCGGAAGAGAAAAAGGAACAGGTTACAATTCTCTTTGTAAATAGAAAGGTGCCTTCCTAGGTGGATTTGTTTGGGTTCCTGTGGAAATACAGCCTGAAGCGGGGACTGGGCTGCAGGTAGTTGACTTGGGGAGTGGCCTGAGAAAGCAGGGGTGAGGGAGTGGGAAGAATGAGACAGGGAAGAAGGAAAAGTCAGTATAAAGGTATATTAGGGGCTTGATTCCACAGAACCTCAGAAAACATGCAACCTGCCTCCCCACATTGTCGCTATGACAACAGGAGGCTGGGCTTTTGTCCATCGGATCCCACCCCACACTGGTCAAGTGTC
This sequence comes from Loxodonta africana, assembly GCF_030014295.1. Classification (NCBI taxonomy): domain Eukaryota; kingdom Metazoa; phylum Chordata; class Mammalia; order Proboscidea; family Elephantidae; genus Loxodonta; species Loxodonta africana. Next base: position 78,118,876 of record NC_087354.1, on the reverse strand, counting down.
GCCACCGCTACCACCACGACTACTCTCCCCAGCACGTTAACTCCACTGCACTTCTGGGCACAAGAGCTGATCAGGCTCCCTTGACTTTAGAGAAAGCTCAGAGAGAGAAAAACAGAGGGACTCTTGGCTAAGTTGATCACCTCAAACATGTTATAATGTACCCACTAGTTGCTATCAAATCTACTCTGACTCATGGTGATCCCGTGTGTCAGAGTAGAACTGTGCTCCATACGCTTATTTTTCAGAGGTAGATTTCCAAGCCTTTCTTTCGAGGTGCCTATTGTTGTTGGTTGCCATTGAGTTGGTTCCAACTCATAGCGACCCTATGTACAACAGAACGAAACACTGCCCAGTCCTGTGCCATCCTCACAATCATTGTTATGTTTGAGCCCACATTGTTGCAGCCACTGTGTCAATCCATCTCGTTGAGGATTTCCTCTTTTTCACTGACCTTCTATTTTACCAAGCATGATGTTCTTCCCCAGGGCTGATCCCTTCTGATAATGTGTCGAAAGTGTGTGAAATGAAATCTCACCATCCTTGCTTCTAATGAAAGTTCTGGTTGTGCTTCTTCCAAGATAGGTGCTGTGATAGTTGAGATTGCATGTCAACTTGCCTGGGCCATGATCTTCTGTTTATATGTGATCACTTCCATGACTGAATCTGCTATGAGTAGCCAATCAGTCGAAAGGGAGTTTCCTTGGAGGTGTGGCCTGCATCCAAATATAAGCAGATGTTCTGGCTTTTTTGCTCACTCTGGATCCTGTGGCTGCCTCCTGTTCATCTGACCTCTGGCTCTTGGGACTTGAGATACCAGCTTATCTGGAGACCTTGGGATTTATTGGTCTTCACAGCCTGAGAGTGGGATCCCTGCTCTCCCACCTGCAGATCTTGGGTTCGCCAGCCCCTGAGGCTATGTGAATTAAGAAAAGCTTTTTTTTTTTTTTTTCTATCCTGATCCACAGGCTTAAGACATTCCAGCCTCTACAATTATGTGAGCTATTTCCTTGATATAAATCTCTCTGTATATACATTTACACACTTTACAGGTTTTGCTTCTCTAGAGAACCCAGCCTAAGACAGGTGCCTATGGGTGGACTTAAACCAGGGCTTCCAACTGGTTCATTCCACTTTGAACACCTGCTGAGAATTTGCGTTTTACCCCAGATATACTAAATCAGAATCTACAGTTTAACAAGATTCTCAGATGATTCTTATGTATAATAAAATTTGAGAACCACTGCTGTACTAGTGGTTCTCAAAATTGGCTCCGAACAGCAGCATTAGCATCACCTGGGAACTTGTTAGAAGTGCAAATTCTCAGCAGGGGTTTCAACCAGAAGAACCAGTTCAAAGCCCTGACTTAAACCTTCAACTCGTTAGCAGCTCAATGCATTAACCATTTGCACTACCCAGAGACTAATTATAAAAATCTGTTCGTATTTTGTGGCTATTATATCAATCTTCTGTGGTTCTGATATTAGTTTACATTATTAGTTTATTTTATGGCCATAAAATGTGAACAGATTTTTATATTTGTTATTGAAATTACTTTTGATATTGTAATTTTTGTTTCATATTTTTTAGTTGATTTTCCTTTTCAGTCTTAAAATTTTTTAAGGTTTTAAATATTTTAGCCAACTGAATAAAACAGCCCTGAAGCCTCCTTAAAGACTGTTCAATAGGAACAAGTAGCGACAGCTCTACTCAAAACCCTATCCTTTAAATAGTTGCAGACAAATAATGAGAATTCAAATTCTCTAAAATTGGTGTTACGAGCCCTAACATCAGGCATCAACCATCCCTGGTGCAAACAGGCGTGGAACAAAACGGGTGCTGAGCAAGAATAAAATGACCTGAGAGAATTAAAAAAGTAGACTAGAACAGAGAGCAGGCCAGGAAAGAGAGATTGCTATCAGTTCCACCTAGAGATGACTCAGCAATTTCCTGATAAAGTGAAATTATAAACCAATATCAGAACCACAGAAGATTGATATAGTCATTATAATCCATTTAACTATTTCATTAACTGCAAAATTCTGACTCAAAAATGTAAGTCTAGCTTTCTCAATTGATCTTTGAGTTTTCTTTATACAGCCCAAGTCAAGAGCCCTTCCAGGCATTGATAAAACTGACAGTTGTAAAAGTCTGTTATCCAGAGTAAATGAACAAGGTAAGCTATGCTTCACAAAATACTGCCTTAACAGGGCTTTTTGTATGCCTGTCTCTATCTCAGAATATACTCATATTGAGGACCTTGCACTGTCTTTTCTTCGTTCTTCAGTTTACAGGAATCTCCAACACCATTTCTCTAACTCTGTCATCTCCCAGCAGAGCTTGAGAGAATCATTAACCATCTTCAAGTAAATAAGTCTTCGGTGGCACCCAGCAAGGAGCAGAGCACACTGAGTTGGTCGTGTGAAAAGAAGTTCAGTTGCATATGCATGTCCGCCATTCAGACACCCGCCCTTGAGATTTTGATTCAAGTTTCTATTTGAAACTGCTGTGTATTTCATCTCTCCATGGACCTTGAACACTTACAGTAGAGAGGCTTTCATCCAAAACAACAGAAGTCTGTTCAAGTTTTAAAAAAACCATTGCATACACAAGCTTAAAAGACATGACTATACATTCATTCACCAATCTTTTGATATTGGGCCAAGTTTTTTCTTGTTTTGCACACAAATAACACAGAATTTACCATGTCAAGCTTCATTTTTCTTAAATGGTGCTGAGAACGTAAAAGATGAAGAGAAGCAACCTGAGAGTAGAATCCTTCTGTTTTGTTTTTGTTTTTTGAGGGGTTTTTGTTGTTGTTGTTGTTCTTTTTTTTTTTTTTACCATTTTTCTCCCAAATCTGTGGCAGTTGTCTCACTGGCACCCCTCTGACAATAATCAAGGGCTGGGAGGCACTGTGTTCTAAACTTTTGCCTGTACTGTTTCCTTTTATTGCTGCCAATTCAATAATATCACCTTTTTCAAAATCCAGTTAAAGCTCACTTGCCCAAGAGCGGTTCCATAGATCTCTCTCCAACTGTGGTCTTCTTCAAAGTATTTGTACCCAGTGGCTCTGCAATTCCCCGACCATTTGATTTATATCTGTTCCTGTTTTCCATGGGCGTGTTTTATTTTATAGGACAGAAAGTCTTGTTGTTAGTTGCCGATGAGTCAACTCCAACTCATGGTGACCCCATGGCACAGAGTAGAACTGTGCTCCGTAGGGTTCTCAAAGCTGTAACCTTCAGAAGCAGGGATTTCACAGAAAGTCCTACCAGATAGATATGGACATGTACCACCGGGACAGTGTTTCTCACACTGCTGGTGATGATCCCATTTGTGAGGAGTAATACCGGTTTAGTGGGATTTTTTTTTTTTTAATGAAATTATACAGAAAAGAAAATTACAGAGTGAGAATGTAACCCAAATCATAAGTAATTAGTTCAAATTTTTTTTAAGCTTGATATGTCTGTCTATGAGTATGTGAACTGGACCACAGTATAAACTGTATTTCTTACTATGGGTCACAGTTAGGAAAGTTGAAAAGTCACTGATGCAGGCCAGTGTTACTCAAATAGTTATTAGCCAGCAAATGCGTGGTGGTGGCCTTAAACAAAAATGATTACTCAATGTAAAAATGTACTGTCTTCATTGGTGCTAGCTATACAAAATTAAAACTTCCAACAAATATTTATTGAATATTTGTGCCAGCCACTGCAGATATAATAGTGGAAATGACTTGGTCCCTTTCTTCACAGAGCCTACAAGAGTAATGGGAGGAAGACAGCTAAAGAAGAAATTTTTAGTCAATATAATATGGCATAAGTCGGGAAGCCATGAGAGCACATAGAAGGTGCTTCCAACTATCTCCAAGGATTGGTTTTAACTCCAATCCCAGGATTTAACTGACCTAAATCCTTAGAGGAGTCTTTGGGTGGTGCAAATGGTTAACACACTTGGCTGCTAAGCAGAAGGTTGGAGGTTTGAATCCACCCAGAGGTACCTCAGAGGAAAGGCTTGGTGATCTAATTCCAAAAAACCAATCATTAAAACCTGCAGCAAGCACAGTTCTGCTCTGACACACATGGGGTTGCCATGAGTCAGAATCGACTCAATCACAACTGGTTTTTTGTTTTTATTTTTTAATCTTTATTGTTGTTGTAGGTCCCATCAAGTCAGCTCCAACTCACAGCAACCCCACGTACAAGAGAATGAAACATTGTCCTGTCCTGTGCCATCCTTATGATCATTGTTATGCTTGACCCCATTGTTGCAGCTACTGGACCAACCCATCTTGTTGAGGGTCTTCCTCATTTTTGCTGACCAAGGGTGATGTCCTTCTCCAGGGACTGATCTCTCCTGATAACATGTCCAAAGTATGTGAGACAAAGTCTCGCCATCCTTGCCTCTAAGGAGCATTCTGGCGGTACTTTTTCCAAGACAAATTTGTTTGTTCTTTTGGCAGCTCATGGTATATTCAATATGCTTCACCAACACCATAATTCAAAGGTGTCAATTCTTCAGTCTTCCTTATTCATTGCCCAGCTTTCACACGCATATGAGGTGGTTAAAAACACCATGGCTTGGGTCAGGTGCACGGTAGGCCTTAAAGTGACATCTTTGCTTTTTAACACTTTAAAGAGGTCTTTTGAAGCAGATTTGCTCAATGCAATGCATCGTTTGATTTCTTGACTGCTGCCTCAGTGGGTGTTGATTGGGGATCCAAGTGAAATGAAATCCTTGACAACATCAATCTTTTCTCCCTTTATCATGGTGTTGCCTACTGGCCCAGTTGTGAGGATTTTTGTTTTCTTTATGTTGAAGCGTAATCCATACTAACGACTGTAGCCTTTGATTTTCATCCGTAAGTGCTTCAAGTCCTCTCCACTTTCGGTAAGAAAAGTTTAATCTTTAGAACACCCTAATCTATAAACTAGTTAGATTTTTGACACATGTGTATACTACAGGTATAAAACCAACATTCTATGTGAACAAAATCATGTCATGCTACACAATGGAAACTCCTTTGGACTAACTAGCCTGTCAATCAGGCTTCAAATGCTTTAAGGTTTCAGGAGGCCACTTACTACTGTGTTCACTTTTCTCTGAGACTTAAAGATGAAAGACAGCCCACCACTCCCACTGTCAGGAGATAGTTGTATGGTATTATGTACGCTCTCTGTCTCAACTCAGTCCCCAGGAAACGAACTAAGGCTTGCATTCTGGATGTGTATTGTGAAGTTGTCTCTGGAATAATATCTATGAGGAGAGAAAGAAGCAGAATTGAGTAAACTAAGAGTTTGAACTGTAAAAGAGTTCAAAGGAGGTCTCAATCAATCTCAGTGGGAGCTCTAGAGCTGGGATGACCTTCAGAGATACCTCACATTCAAAATGGTTGTGCCATTTTGCATTTGATATGGTACATCCTTAAAAAGCTAGAAATAGAAATACCATATGACCCAGCCATTCCACTCCTAGTAATATACCCAAGAGAAATAAGAGCCATCACATGAATAGACATATGCACACCCATGTTAATTGCAGCATTATTCACAATAGCAAAAAGAGGGAAACAACCTAAGTGCCCATCAATAGATGAATGGATAAACAAATTATGGTACATATTACACAATGGGATATTACAAAACATTAAAGAACAATAATGAATCTGTGCAACGTGTCACAACATGGATGAATCTGGAGGGCATTATGCTCAGTGAAATAAGTCAATCACAAAAGGATAAACATTGTATGAGACCACTATTATAAAAACTCATGAAAAGGTTTATACACAAAAAGAACAATCTTTGATGGTTACAAGAGAAGGGAGGGATGTGGAAGGAAAAACACTAACTAGACAACAGATAAGTGGTAACAATGATGAAGGATAAGGCAATACGCAATACTGGGGAAGCCAGCAAAACTTGAACAAGGCAAGGTCAAGGAAGCTCCATAGACACATCCAAACTCCCTGAGAGACTGAATTACTGAGCTAGGGTTGGGGACATGGTCTTGGGGAACATCTAGCTCAATTGGCATAATGTAGTTTATAAAGAAAATGTTCTACATTCTACTTTGGTGAGTAGCATCTGGGGTCTTAAAAGCTTTTGACCAGCCATCTAAGATACTCCACTGGTCTCAACCTGTCTGGAGCAAGAAAGAATGAAAAAAACAAAGACACAGGGAAAAGATTATTCCAAAGGACTAATGGACCACAACTACCACAGTCACCACTAGACTTAGCTCAGCACGACTAGATGGTGTCCAGCTACCACCACCAACTGCTCTGACAGAGATTATAACAGAGGGTCCCAGACAGAGCTGGAGAAAAATGTAGAACAAAGTTCTAACTCACACACACACAAAAAAAACTTACTGGTCTGACAGAGACTGGAGAAACCCTGAGAGTATGACCACTGAACTCCCTTTTAACTCAGCACTGAAGTCACTCCTGAGGTTCACTCTTCAGCCCAAGATTAGACAGGCCTATGAAACAAAGTGAGACTGAATGGGCACACCAGCCTAGGAGCAAGGATGAGAAGGCAGGAGAGGACAAGAAAGCTGATAATAAGGAACCCAAGATCAAGAAGGGGAGAGCATTGACATGTCGTGGAGTTGGCAAACAATATGTGTATTAATCATTTAATGAGAAAATAATTTGCTCTGTAAACCCTCATCTAAAGCACAATACAAAAAAAAAAAAAAAAAAGGCAAGAGTCTTTGTCTACAGATACCCCTGTCCTTACCAATCAGTCACTGAATGTGGGCTGCTTCCAGGGAGAGTATGTGGCTGTGGTTGATGATTCTTTAAACCAAAACCACTTGCCATCAAGTTGACTGCTTCATGGTGACCTCATGTGTGTCAGAGTAGAACTGTGCTTCATGAGTTTTCAACACCTGATTTTTCTAAAGTAGGTACCAGACCATTCTTCCAAGTTACCTCAGGGTGAAATCAAACCTTCAACCTTTTGGTTAGCACCAGAGTGTGTTAATTTTTTACACCACCCAGGGACTCCTTAACCCAAGGGCAATTAATTTCCTGAGAGTGATGCAGCTGTGAGCTGTCAGACACAAACCCTCTGTACAGCTGGGAGTGTAAGGGCCTTGTGCCTGAAGAGGGGCCTGGATGGCACACTACAGCATCCACTACACTCTCCCTGTGGAGAATTTGTCTTCAGTAACCATTCTGATGTTTACCAAATGTATGCTAACATGACCAGGAATCAAAGCAGACAAAAAAGGCCAAGTTTTCTTCAAATTCTTACCTGACAATTCTAAGTCAAGTAATAATCAGTGAGAAAAATGTGACAGCCCACTGTGAAAAGACAACAAGTCTTTCTCATCCCTATAATTGAACTTTTTGTTAATTTAAGCTTAATAAAAATTCTGCACAAACATTTTAATTTTAATATTGTACCATACAGTTGTGATCCTGACAACATAGGACAGGTGATGTGTAATCCTCTCTTAAAAATATCTTAGATATTCTCCCTGCCAGGAACTCACTATAGGCTATAGTCAAGTTGTAGAGTAACAAGTAAAAAAATCCCACAATAAGAACTTAGGCAGAAATTTGCCAGCTAAGAGTTTAAAATACATTGCTGAAGTTTATGACTGTGCCTTATTTACTCACCCAAACTGAAATTTCAGACACTTTCATGTGGATGGAGTCAATACATTCCTTTAAAAAGAGCTTTGAAGTCGCTCACGTACTTTGACAAGTTAAACCTCAGAGTTCTACCACTTATAACATAAAACCAGAAAACCAAACTCACTGCTGTCGAGTGGATTCTGACTCATAGCGACCCTATAGGACAGAGTAGAACTGCCTGATAGAGTTTCCAAGGAGCACCTGGCAGATCCGAACTGCCAGCCTCTTGGTTAGCAGCAGTAGCACTTAACCACTACACCACCAGGGTTTCCCCTCTTATAACATAAACGCAGGAGACATTATTTCGTACTGGGGGTTTTTAGGAGCCCTGGTGACACAGTGGTTAAACATTCGGCTGCCAACCAAAAAGGTCAGCAGTTCAAATCTACCAACTGCTGCTTCTTGGAAATCCTATGGGGCAGTTCTACTCTGTCCTATAGGGTCTGTATGAGTCATAATCAACTAGATGGCAATGGGTTTGGGGATTTTTAAGGGAAAATCTCAAAAAAGCTCAGTGTGACTCCAGAGTCCCATCTAACTCTACATGGTTCCACATTTTCACCACAAATAGGCTGCCTACAAAACACATCTTCAAGTAGTTAGATGAATTGATCCAGATGATGAGGACATTCAGTATTTCTCACTAAAGACACTAACACCCATGAAAAGCAATTTTTATTCTAGTGCACTGAGATAAAGTAACACTGATACTCCCTGGCAATAATTAGCCACCAGGTTTGACTATGATGACTCTGAGTTTCAGAGAAGAAAAGTATATTCCTACCACAAAACAGGACACCTGATTGCTATAAATTAATGTATCCAAATGTTTTGTGAAGGGACTACATTGCAGCTGTTTTAGAAGAATGAACGTGAGTTGGCCAGGCTGGGGAAATATTCCAAGTAGAGGAAACCAAAGAAAGGGAGGGAGGATAGTCTGTTCAGGTAATTGCCACTAATTCTGCATGAGTGGATGGGGACGGGGGGGACATTGGGAGGGAAGGATCTGGAGAAGTTTGCAGGTGCAAGATCATCAAGAAATTTATAGTCTTTGTAGGAGTTTGGGCTTCACAGGGAACATAATGATAAGTCATTAAATTTATTTTAAGTTAATGTGATCAAATATGTATTTTAGAACAATCTGGGACCAGAGGAAAGACGACCTTTTGTATTTACTAGTGTCATGATACCAGTTTTAAGAAGTTAATAGCCAAGGATTTATAAAAGATTATAGAGTTTAGTCCTTAGGCAGCTTCTACCTTAAAGTCAATAGCTGTTGACATTCTAATGAATACTCTTGATGATAACAACCGAACACAGCTGTGATCAGTAGTAAAATAATTGTTCATAAATCCAGTTCATTTCTCTTGAAGTTTATATTGAAAAACTAAAATATGCAATTTGTTGTACAAAACAATGAGAAGAGTCACAAAGGAAAAGATCAATCAATGTAATTTCCCAAAATTTAAAAGTGAATATATCAAAAGCCATATATAAATTTGAAGGCAAAGAAATCGAGACAAAATATTTGCAACATATACAAAATACAAGTTGTCATTCTTAATATATAAAAAAAAACAACTTTAAAATCTAAATGTATCTATTAATATACCAGTAGTAAAAATGTCAAAGAATATTAATTCAAAGAAAAATACAAAAAGCCAATGCCAATGACAATGTTTAATCTCATTAGTGATAAAAAATACAAATTTTTTTACCTACCAAATTGAAAAACTTTAAAACAATAACCTAGTGAGATTGAAATAGGAAACTGAAAAACTGCTGGTGGTATTATGAACTGGTAGCAATCAGAAAAGCAGTCTGGCAGAATATATCAAGAGCCTCACACTGGCATAATATATTGGCAAACAATCATAGAAGACGAACGTTATTTCCATAAAAATACCTTGTCTTGGAAACACAACAGAGAATCCCTGATGGAGCAAGAGAACAGTGGGATGCAGACCTCAAATTCTTGTAAAAAGACCGTATTTAATGGTTTGACTGAGACTGGAGGTACCCCAGAGGTCATGGTCCCTGGACCCTCTGTTAGCCCAAGACTGGAACCATTCTTGAAGCCAACTCTTCAGACAGGGATTGGACCGGACTACAAGACAGAAAATGATACTGGTGAGGAGTGAGCGTCTTGGCTTAAGTAGACACATGAGACTATGTGGGCAGCTCCCGTCTGGAGGGGAGATGAGAAGGCAGAGCGGGACAGGAGCTGGCTGAATGGACATGGGAAATGCAGGGCGGAGAGATGGAGTGTGCTGTCACATTAGGGGGAGAGCAGCTAGGGGTACATAGCAAGGCGTGTATAAGTTTCTGTATGAGAGACTGACTTCATTTGTAAACTTTCACTTAAAGCACAATAAATTAGAAAAAAAAAGAATAAAAGCAAAACAACTCATAGCAGTTTAAGCAAAGGACCGTTGTGAACATAAAATGTTCGAAATAGTGCAGGTTGAAAGCTTGGTCTTTTGCAGCTGTAGTGAAACCTGTGAAAGCAGGAACTCAGTGGGACTGCCTTGTTTTTCTGCATCTCCCAAGTTCTCTGCCTTTGACTTTTCTATCACCTGTTTTAGTGGAAAATATTTGCGTTTTCCTTCTCTGACAGGTTTCTACCTTATACAGCTTCTGGCTTTTGCAGGCTTTGCTGTCCTACATTTTCCCCCTGCTCGTTTTCTCAGATCTTCTCCAGGAAATGTAACCTTAATGAATGTCAAGTGTGGAGATGAGGAGACGTTACAATGTGGAGCTGGCCAACTAGAGAATTATGTAATTAATTGGAGAGAAAGCTGTGCCACTCCTGCCATCTATCACATGCCCCCCTGAGGTACGGTGGTTGTCATCGCTGGTTTTCTGCACCTCATTGACATGAGCTGAGGAAGCCAAGACTCCCCCACTAGCACAGCGAGGTGCAGTGGTCCCAGGGGTGAGGCCAGAGCCCTCCCGCCACCGAGGACAGGGAGGATCCAAAAGGGTCTCTATGTTCTGCAGTTTTCTGTCTTCTTTATGCTTATATTCAGAGTACACAGTCTGACAAGACTGTACCTGGTTTTGATTTTTTTTTTCTTATTCTTTCCACCTACGTTTAGCTTCCACCACAGTTGAATAAACAAACTACTTTAAATACCTAAAAATAAACAAATAAATACCTGTTTAATCTAATCGTTAACTATGGAAGAAGGTCAAATGCAATACCTGTTAAAACCTATTGCCATCAAGGGGATTGCGACTCATAGTGACCCTACAGGGCAGAGTAGAACTGCCCCATAGAGTTTCCAAGGAGCAGCTGGTGGATTTGAACTGCTGACCTTTTGGTAAGCAGCCAAGCTCTTAACCACTGTGCCACCAGGGCTCCAATTATTACCCATAGTCTACAAATCTCTTCAGTGAACACAAAGGAAGAAATTAGAGGTATGGCACAAGGATCATCATGACAAAAGGTCCATAAGCCCCTTGGCTGTAAGTAATAAGCCCAACTTTAGTTATTCTTGAATAAATAAATCAGGAATTACAGTACATGTATATATATGGTTTTTTCCAGCTAATTCAAAACTCAATATGCTCTGAGTAAAAATTGAGATTGGTACAAAGATCCTACCAATGATGTGACAAAACTTTGTAAGGGGTGTTATGAGGCCCAAATGAAGAACAGTGATCTATACTAATATGGGTATAGCTGGAGAAACCATGGCATGAGACAGCTGGGTCACTGAGGAGGGCATTGGGGAAAGTTGTACCAGTGGAATTTATCCACTCTTCCAAACCTCCATGAATCAGAACTCACTATTAAAGCAGCTGAGCCAAGAACAAGGTAACTCAAGGTGCAGTTTCCCAGTTTCTAGTAAGCACTTGTTAGGATAAGTGAGAGAAAAACCCAGAATATTCCAATATGTTATTCTGGTTGCCTTTAAGGTTACAGGAGATTTTATTTTCTTCCATAAAATTTTACCTTTGAATTTTTCCGCAGTTAGCGTGTATCCTTACTTTCCATTCAACCAACAAATATTTAATGAGCACTTTGTGCCCAACACTGTCCTAGGTGCTAGCAGTGAATCATGGAACTAAGCAGACATACACCCTGGGTGATGAAAATGGTTAACGTACTCAGCTACTAATTGAAAGGTTGGAGGCTCAAGTCCAACTAGGGCACCTCGGGAAACAGGCCTAGCAATCTACTAAAAAACCAGTCACGGATCAGGGGCCAAGATGGCGGACTAGGCAGACGCTACCTCGGATCCCTCTTACAACAAAGACACGGAAAAACAAGTGAATCGATCACATACATAACAATCTACGAACCCTGAACAACAAACACAGATTTAGAGACGGAGAACGAACTAATACGGGGAAGCAGCGATTGTTTCCAGAGCCTGGAGCCAGAGCACCAGTCAGCGGATTTTCTGGAAAAACTAGTTTCCCAGTGATGGCTCGGAGACAACAATCCATATCAAACCACTTAAAGAAGCAGACCATGACAGCTTCTCCAACCCCCCAAACAAAAGAATCAAAATCTTTCCCAAATGAAGATACAATCCTGGAATTATCAGATACAGAATATAAAAAACTAATTTACAGAATGCTTAAAGATATCACAAATGAAATTAGGATAACTGCAGAAAAAGCCAAGGAACACACCGATAAAACTGTTGAAGAACTCAAAAAGATTATTCAAGAACATAGTGGAAAAATTAATAAGTTGCAAGAATCCATAGAGAGACAGCATGTAGAAATCCAAAAGATTAACAATAAAATTACAGAATTAGACAACGCATTAGGAAGTCAGAGGAGCAGACTCGAGCAATTAGAATGCAGACTGGGACATCTGGAGGACCAGGGAATCAATACCAACATAGCTGAAAAAAAATCAGATAAAAGAATTAAAAAAATTGAAGAAACCCTAAGAATTATGTGGGACTCTATCAAGAAGGATAACCTGCGGGTGATTGGAGTCCCAGAACAGGGAGGGATAACAGAAAACACAGAGAGAATAGTTGAAGAACTCCTGACAGAAAACTTCCCTGACATCATGAAAGACGAAAGGATATCTATCCAAGATGCTCATCGAACCCCATTTAAGATTGATCCAAAAAGAAAAACACCAAGACATATTATCATCAAACTCACCAAAACCAAAGATAAACAGAAAATTTTAAAAGCAGCCAGGGAGAAAAGAAAGGTTTCCTTCAAGGGAGAATCAATAAGAATAAGTTCAGACTACTCAGCAGAAACCATGCAGGCAAGAAGGGAATGGGACGACATATACAGAGCACTGAAGGAGAAAAACTGCCAGCCAAGGATCATATATCCAGCAAAACTCTCTCTGAAATATGAAAGCGAAATTAAGATATTTACAGACAAACACAAGTTTAGAGAATTTGCAAAAACCAAACCAAAGCTACAAGAAATACTGAAGGATATTGTTTGGTCAGAGAACCAATAATATCAGATATCAACACAACACAAAGTCACAAAACAGAACGTCCTGATATCAACTCAAATTGGGAAATCACAACAACAAACAAATTAAGATTAATTAAAAAAAAAATACACATAACAGGGAATCATGGAAGTCAATAGGTAAAAGATCACAATAATCAAAAAGAGGGACTAAATACAGGAGGCATTGAACTGCCATATGGAGAGTGATACAAGGCGATATAGAACAATACAAGTTAGGATTTACTTAGAAAAATAGGGGTAAATAATAAGGTAACCACAAAAAGGTATAACAACTCTATAACTCAAGATAAAAGCCAAGAAAAACGTAACGACTCAACTAACATAAAGTCAAACACTATGAAAATGAGGATCTCACAATTTACTAAGAAAAACGTCTCAGCACAAAAAAGTATGTGGAAAAATGAAACTGTCAACAACACACATAAAAAGGCATCAAAATGACAGCACTAAAAACTTATTTATCTATAATTACCCTGAATGTAAATGGACTAAATGCACCAATAAAGAGACAGAGAGTCACAGACTGGATAAAGAAACACGATCCATCTATATGCTGCCTACAAGAGACACACCTTAGACTTAGAGACACAAACAAACTAAAACTCAAAGGATGGAAAAAAGTATATCAAGCAAACAACAAGCAAAAAAGAAGAGGAGTAGCAATATTAATTTCTGACAAAATAGACTTTAGACTTAAATCCACCACAAAGGATAAAGAAGGACACTATATAATGATAAAAGGGACAATTGATCAGGAAGACATAACCATATTAAATATTTATGCACCCAATGACAGGGCTGCAAGATACATAAATCAAATTTTAACAGAATTGAAAAGTGAGATAGATACCTCCACAATTATAGTAGGAGACTTCAACACACCACTTTCGGAGAAGGACAGGACATCCAGTAAGAAGCCCAGTAGAGACACGGAAGATCTAATTACAACAATCAACCAACTTGACCTCATTGACTTATACAGAACTCTCCACCCAACTGCTGCAAAATACACTTTTTTTTCTAGCGCACATGGAACATTCTCTAGAATAGACCACATATTAGGTCATAAAACAAACCTTTGCAGAGTCCAAAACATCGAAATATTACAAAGCATCTTCTCAGACCACAAGGCAATAAAACTAGAGATCAATAACAGAAAAACTAGGGAAAAGAAATCAAATACTTGGAAAATGAACAATACCCTCCTGAAAAAAGACTGGGTTATAGAAGACATCAAGGAGGGAATAAGGAAATTCATAGAAAGCAACGAGAATGAAAATACTTCCTATCAAAACCTCTGGGACACAGCAAAAGCAGTGCTCAGAGGCCAATTTATTTCAATAAATGCACACATACAAAAAGAAGAAAGAGCCAAAATCAGAGAACTGTCCCTACAACTTGAACAAATAGAAAGTGAGCAACAAAAGAATCCATCAGGCACCAGAAGAAAACAAATAATAAAAATTAGAGCTGAACTAAATGAATTAGAGAACAGAAAAACAATTGAAAGAATTAACAAAGCCAAAAGCTGGTTCTTTGAAAAAATTAACAAAATTGATAAACCATTGGCTAGACTGACTAAAGAAATACAGGAAAGGAAACAAATAACCCGAATAAGAAATGAGAAGGACCACATCACAACAGAACCAAATGAAATTAAAAGAATCATTTCAGATTATTATGAGAAATTGTACTCTAACAAATTTGAAAACCTAGAAGAAATGGATGAATTCCTGGATAAACACTACCTACCTAAACTAACACATTCAGAAGTAGAACAACTAAATAGACCCATAACAAAAAAAGAGATTGAAACGGTAATCAAAAAACTCCCAACAAAAAAAAGCCCTGGCCCGGATGGCTTCACTGCAGAGTTCTACCAAACTTTCAGAGAAGAGTTAACACCACTACTTCTGAAGGTATTCCAAAGCATAGAAAAGGACGGAATACTACCCAACTCATTCTATGAAGCCACCATCTCCCTGATACCAAAACCAGGTAAAGACATTACAAAAAAAGAAAATTATAGACATATATCCCTCATGAACATTGATGCAAAAATCTTCAACAAAATTCTAGCCAATAGAATCCAACAACACATCAAAAAAATAATTCACCCTGATCAAGTGGGATTTATACCAGGTATGCAAGGCTGGTTTAATATCAGAAAAACCATTAATGTAATCCATCACATAAATAAAACAAAAGACAAAAACCACATGATCTTATCAATTGATGCAGAAAAGGCATTTGACAAAGTCCAACACCCATTTATGATAAAAACTCTTACCAAAATAGGAATTGAAGGAAAATTCCTCAACATAATAAAGGGCATCTATGCAAAGCCAACAGCCAATATCACTCTAAATGGAGAGAATCTGAAAGCATTTCCCTTGAGAACGGGAACCAGACAAGGATGCCCTTTATCACCACTCTTATTCAACATCGTGCTGGAAGTCCTAGCCGGGGCAATTAGGCTAGACAAAGAAATAAAAGGTATCCGGATTGGCAGGGAAGAAGTAAAGTTATCACTATTTGCAGATGACATGATTATATACACAGAAAACCCTAAGGAATCCTCCAGAAAACTACTGAAACTAATAGAAGAGTTTGGCAGAGTCTCAGGTTATAAAATAAACATACAAAAATCACTTGGATTCCTCCACATCAACAAAAAGAACACCGAAGAGGAAATAACCAAATCAATACCATTCACAGTAGCCCCCAAGAAGATAAAATACTTAGGAATAAATCTTACCAAGGATGTAAAAGACCTATACAAAGAAAACTACAAAGCTCTACTACAAGAAATTCAAAAGGACATACTTAAGTGGAAAAACATACCTTGCTCATGGATAGGAAGACTTAACATAGTAAAAATGTCTATTCTACCAAAAGCCATCTATACATTTAACGCACTTCCGATCCAAATTCCAACGTCATATTTTAAGGGGATAGAGAAACAAATCACCAATTTCATATGGAAGGGAAAGAAGCCCCGGGTAAGCAAAGCACTACTGAAAAACAAGAAGAAAGTGGGAGGCCTCACTTTACCTGACTTCAGAACCTATTATACAGCCACAGTAGTCAAAACAGCCTGGTACTGGTACAACAACAGGCACCTAGACCAATGGAACAGAATTGAGAACCCAGACATAGATCCATCCACGTATGAGCAGCTGATATTTGACAAAGGACCAGTGTCAATTAATTGGGGAAAAGATAGCCTTTTTAACAAATGGTGCTGGCATAACTGGATATCCATTTGCAAAAAAATGAAACAGGACCCATACCTCACACCATGCACAAAAACTAACTCCAAGTGGATCAAAGACCTAAACATAAAGGCTAAAACGATAAAGATCATGGAAGAAAAAATTGGGACAACCCTAGGAGCCCTAATACAAGGCATAAACAGAATACAAAACATTACCAAAAATGATAAAGAGAAACCCGATAACTGGGAGCTCCTAAAAATCAAACACCTATGCTCATCTAAAGACTTCACCAAAAGAGTAAAAAGACCATCTACAGATTGGGAAAGAATTTTCAGCTATGACATCTCCGACCAGCGCCTGATCTCTAAAATCTACATGATTCTGTCAAAACTCAACCACAAAAAGACAAACAACCCAATCAAGAAGTGGGCAAAGGATATGAACACACATTTCACTAAGGAAGATATTCAGGCAGCCAACAGATACATGAGAAAATGCTCTCGATCATTAGCCATTAGAGAAATGCAAATTAAAACTACGATGAGATTCCATCTCACACCAGCAAGGCTGGCATTAATCCAAAAAACACAAAATAATAAATGTTGGAGAGGCTGCGGAGAGATTGGAACTCTCATACACTGCTGGTGGGAATGTAAAATGGTACAACCACTTTGGAAATCTATCTGGCGTTATCTTAAACAGTTAGAAATAGAACTACCATACAATCCAGAAATCCCACTCCTCGGAATATACCCTAAAGATACAAGAGCCTTCATACAAACAGATATATGCACACCCATGTTTATTGCAGCTCTGTATACAATAGCAAAAAGTTGGAAGCAACCAAGGTGTCCATCAACGGATGAATGGGTAAATAAATTGTGGTATATTCACACAATGGAATACTACGCATCGATAAAGAACAGTGACGAATCTCTGAAACATTTCATAACATGGAGGAACCTGGAAGGCATTATGCTGAGCGAAATGAGTCAGAGGCAAAAGGACAAATATTGTATAAGACCACTATTATAAGATCTTGAGAAATAGTAAACCTGAGAAGAACACATACTTTTGTGGTTACGAGGAGGGGAGGGAGGGAGGGTGGGAGAAGGTTTTTTATTGATTAATCAGTAGATAAGAACTGCTTTAGGTGAAGGGAAAGACAACACTCAATACATGGAAGGTCAGCTCAATTGGACTGGACCAAAAGCAAAGAAGTTTCCGGGATAAAATGAATGCTTCAAAGGTCAGCGGAGCAGGGGCGGGGGTCTGGGGAACATGGTTTGCGGGGACTTCTAAGTCAATTGGCAAAATAATTCTATTATGAAATCATTCTGCATCCCACTTTGAAATGTGGCGTCTGGGGTCTTAAATGCTAACAAGCGGCCATCTAAGATGCATCAGTTGGTCTCAACCCACCTGGATCAAAGGAGAATGAAGAACACCAAGGCCACACGACAACTAAAAGCCCAAGAGACAGAAAGGGCCACATGAACCAGAGACTTACATCATCCTGAGACCAGAAGAACTAGTTGGTGCCCGGCCACAATCGATGACTGCCCTGACAGGGAGGACAGCAGAGGATCCCTGAGGGAGCAGGAGATCAGTGGGATACAGACCCCAAATTCTCATAAAAAGACCAAACTTAATGGTCTGACTGAGACTAGAGGAATCCCGGCGGCCATGGTCCCCAGACCTTCTGTTGGCACAGGACAGGAACCATCCCCGAAGACGACTCATCAGACATGAAAGGGACTGGTCAGCGGGGGGGAGAGAGATGCTGATGAAGAGTGAACTAATTATATCAGGTGGACACTTGAGAGTGTATTGGCAACTCTTGTCTGGAGAGGGGATGGGAGGATAGAGAGAGAGGGAAGCTGGCAAAATTGTCAAGAAAGGAGAGACTGAAAGGGCTGACTCAATAGGGGGAGAGCAAGTGGGAGTAGGGAGTGAGATGTATGTAAACTTATATGTGACAGACTGATTGGATTTGTAAACGTTCACTTGAAGCTTAATAAAAGGTATATTAAAAAAAAAAAAAAAACCAGTCACTGAAAACCCTATGGAGCCCAGCTCTACTCTGATACACGTGGGGTCCCCATGCGTCAAGTCAACTTAACAACAACTGGTTAAGAGGAGTTGGTGACTGATTGGAACACTACATGTGGTTGCCTTAGGACATCATCTGCCAATTAGTCATCACCTGCTGGAAAGCGCAGTAGCACAACGGATGCAAGGCACCTTTTCTGCCTTTCTTATCGTTATTCATGTTAGGTGTACAAACTCCAAAGAGTAATTTCAAATGAAGTTGATATAAGGAAAAAAAAAAAACTTGCCATGTCAAAGTCTCCTTCAAATAAATTCTTTCTTCCTATTAAATAGTTAACATTATTTGGCTCTGGTACGCTTAATCCCTCTAGTTTTCTCTTAAAATTAAAATAAAGTTGTGTTCATAAAAAGTCCCAGCGAGAACAGTTTGATAGTTGAAACATTACTACTGAGATGCTTCTTTTTATGCCTGAAGCCTTGACATTTGAATAGCTCTTTATTATAAAACACTTGAGATACATGTTATAGACACTGAGAGCCAGAAGGGGCTCTTGGAAATTGTTTAAACCAATCCTATAATCTTCTTGATTTTGACAACAATCCTATGAACTTGTTATGCAAGAATTATTACTCCGATTTTATAGTTGCAAATGGAAAGCACAGGGAAATTCAAAGACTTTTGTAGATCAGAGCTGAGAATTTAGAGAAGTGGCATTAACCCCCGGCTTCTGACTCCCAGCCCAGTGCCTCCTCTAAAACACCATGCTGCCACCCACTAATCATCAATTTCTAAGGAATCCGTTCTTTATCTTGGTGAATTGTCTAGGGAACCAGACCTTTATTCCTTTAAGTGGCAAGATATTGGTCATCATTATGAGTGATAGCTCAGGGGAAGCTGGAAAGTCCTACATTGTTTGTTTTCCATCACCAGCTTGGAGGAAGGCTTTGCTCTATCTTGATCTAAAATCCAACAGCAAACAATTATATGAAAATGGCAAGAAAGTGTGATGGAAAATGTTGAACTAAACATTAGGATTTTAATTTAACTTAATTTTAATCTTTGGGTTAAAGACTCCTGATTGAAGTTATGACGTGAAATCAAATGATATTTCGAGTCAATAGTTGGTTGAGCACCTAACATGTTTTTAACTGAAAACTACCCTCCAGGAAAGCACAGTCTGGTTAGGAGGAAGGGCCATGTGCAATAGTGAGAAGCAGCTTGCTGAGGCAGAGAGTCTTGGCCTTCAGGGGCCTATAGGAGTAGGTTTAAATCTAAGTTCAGTGACCTACCATCTGTGGACTTTCACTTCTCTGGGCCTCAGCCTCCTCATCAATAAATTGGTGATAATGCCTACTTGACGTAATGTCTGACAAATGTTCTGTTTAACCTCAGACCCATTTTCTAACCTTCTCTGCTGACTTGGAAGGACTGCACCACTCAGGCTCCTGAGTCTTCTGAATTCTGGGAGGTTTCAGCCAAAGGGAAGCACTGTTAGAAGATTGGAGTTAAGAAGTGAGAATTCGGGGGATTTTTTCCTCCTGCTCCTTTCCTGCTTTGCAAGGATCTTTCATGACTACAGTTCAGGTTGAACAACCCCTCTTCATGGCCCCAGCTCTAAATCAGATCTGCAACACTGTTCCCCCTCTGCCCTTTCAGGTCAGGGGTGACAATAACTTCCTAGTGCAAGTCCCAGGGTGCTCCAGCACTCATTGTTGCTTCCCATCACCCTGTCCACACCTCTGTAAATAATTCCTTCACAAAAAGGACCTTCAAAAATCCTAGCACAGCATGCCATCTGTTGCTGCCAGGATCTACTTTGATTATACAGCTCTTTTAGTGCTAACTATTATCATTATGAGTCCTAAACTTTTCAAACTTGATGCAGATGCTACAAGTTTGAAGAATAAGATCATAAATGAAGGGCAGAAGAGTCATGGAAGGTGCGTATAGAAAACAAGCATTAAGTTGGACCGTGAAGCAGAAATGTGGTGTCTTAGTTTCTTAAAAAAAAAAATGCTGTAATAGCACAGCGGGAGGTTTTAAAGAACAAAAATTTATTTCCTCACAGCTTAGGAGGCTAGAAGTCCAAATTTGGCACTGGCTCTATTTTTTTTATAGAGGAAGGCACTTTGTTTTGTCTGGGGGAAGATCTCTTTCAGTTTCTGTACACCTGGCATCCTTGATTCTATTTCCTCCTCATTTGTGCTTGTTTCTCTGTGCCACATCTGCTCTTTTACATCTTGAAAGTAAGTAGATTTAAGACACACCCTACACTGATAATGACCTCATTAACATAACAAAGAAAACCCTATTTCCAAATGGGATTGCATCCACAGATATGGGGTTAGGGTTCAAACACGTATTTGTGGGGTACACGATCAATCCATAACACATGGCTAGGCAGCCAGCAGACAGGGGAAGGTGAGTGGTTGTACCCACTGATTATACACTTATTTATTTTAATGGCATGGTAGCATAATTGTTTTTACCAGAGGAAGCAGTACAAAAACAAGACCAAGACACCAGTAAAGAAGCTAGTCAAAGAAGTGCCTCTTTTATGTGCTTTTTCTCCATTGGCCGCATCCACAGTACCTGAGAACATAGTGAGACACTGGAGGGCATTTCAAGAAAGGAAACAATAACAGAAACAGATGGCTGTGGGTAGTAAAAGACTAGAGGATTTCATACAGCGGAGGATTCTGGCCTTTGAGTTCAACTGCTGTTTCCATAAGCATTGATTGTAGATCCAAGTAAAATGAAATCCTTCACAACTTCAATATTTTCTCCTTATATCATGATGTTGCTTATTGGTTCATTTGCGAGAATTTTGTTTTTTTTATGTTGATGCGTAATCCATACTGAAGGCTGTGGTCTTTGATCTTCATCAGTAAGTGCTTCAAGTCCTCTTCACTTTCAGCAAGCAAGGTTGTGTCACTGCATATCGCAGGTTGTCAATGAGTCCTTTTCCAATCCTGATGGTACTTTCTTCTTCACACAGTCCAGCTTCTCAGATTGTTTGTTCAGCATACAGATTGAATAAGTATGGTGAAAGGATCTAACCCTGACATACATCTTTCCTGATTTTAAACCACACAATATCCCCTGTCCTATTCAGACAACTGTCCTCTTGGTCTATGTACAGATTCTGCATGAGCACAATTCAGTGTTCTGAAATTCCTATTCTTCACAATGTTATCCATAATTTGTTATGATCCAGTCAAATGCCTTTGCATAGTCAATAAAACACAGGCAAATATCTTTCTGGTATTCTCTGCTTTCACCCAGGATCCATCTGACATTAGTTATATCCCTGTTTCCCCATCCTCTTCTGAATCTGACTTGAATTTCTGGCAGTTTCCAGTTGAAATAAGCATTTTTGAATTATCTCTAGCAAAGTTTTACTTGCATGTGATATTAATAATATTGTTGCATAACTTCCACATTTCATTGGATCAGATTTCTTTGAAATGGGCACAAATACAGATCTCTCCCAGTCAGTTGGTCAGGTAGCTATCTTCCAAATTTCTGTGCACGGACAAGTGAGCACTTCCAGCTTTGTACCCCTTTGTTGAAACATCTCTGTTGGTATTCTGTCAATTCCTGGAACCTTGTTTTTCGCCAATGCCTTCAGTGCAGCCTGGACTTCTTCCTTCAGTACCATCAGTTCTTGATCATATGCTATCTTATGAAATGGTTGAACGTAGACCAATTTTTTTTGGTACAGTGACTGCGTATTCCTTCCATTTCTTTTGCCCATAGGATCCTTCAAAATTGTAACTTGAGGCTTGAATTTTTTTCCTTCAGATCTTTTGGCTTGAGAAATGAAAAGTGCATTCCTCCCTTTTGGGTTTTCTAATTCCAGGTCTTTTCATATCTCATTATAATACTTTACTCTGTCTTTTGAGCTGTCCTTCTTTGAAATTTTCTGTTTAGCTCTTTTATTTCATTATTTCTTCCATTCACTTTAGCTACTCTATGTTCAAGAGCACATTTCAGAGTCTCTTCCGACATCTATTTTGCTCTTTTCTTTCTTTCCTGTCTGTTTAATGACCCTTTTGCTTTCTTTATGTGTGATGTCATCCCACAACTCGCCTGGTCTTCCATCGTTAGTGTTCAATGCATCAGATCTATTCTTGAGATGGTCTCTAAATTCAGGTGAGATATACTCAAGGTTGTACTTTGGCTGTTGTGGACTCTTTAATTTCCTTCAGCTTCGACTTGAACTTGCATATGAACAATTGATGGTCTGTTCCACAGTTGGCCCCTAGCTTTGTTCTGACTAATGATATTGAGCGTCTCCGACATCTCTTTCCACAGACGTAGTATATTTCATTCCTGTGTGTTACTTCTGGTGAGGTCCACCATATAGTCGCCATTTATGTTGTTGAGAAAGGTATTTGCCATGAATAAGTTGTAGGTCTTACAAAATTCTATCATGCGATCTCTGGTGTCATTTCTATCACCAAGGCCATATTTTCCAACTGCTGACCCTTCTTGTTTGTTTCCAACTTTCACATTCCAATCATGAGTAATTATCAATGTATCTTGACTGCATGTTCGATAAATTTCAGAATGCAGAAGTTGGTAAAAATCTTCAATTTCTTTATCTTTGGCATTAGTGTTGGTGCATAAATTTGAATAATATTCATATTAACTAGTCTTCTTTGTAGGTGTATGAATATTATCCTATCACTGACAGCATTGTACTTCAAGACAGATCTTGAAATGTTCTTTTTAACAATGAACATGATGTCGTTCTTCAATTTGTCCTTTCTGGTATAGTAGGCCGTATGATTGTCCAATTCAAAATGGCCAATACCAGTAAATTTCAGCTCACTAATACCTACGATATCAATCTTCAAGAGTTCCCTTTCTTTTTTGACAACTTCAAGTTTTCCTAGATTCATACTTCATACATTCCACGTTCCGATTATTAATGAATGTTTGCAGCTGTTTCTTCTCATTTTGAGACATGCCACATCAGCAAATGTAGGTCCCAAAAGCTTTACTCCATGCACGTAATTAATGCTGACTCTACTTTGAGGAGACAGCTCTTCCCTAGTCATATTTTGAGCACCTTCCAACCCAAGGGGCTCATCTTCTGGCCCTGTATCAGACAATGTTCCTCTGGTAGTCATAAGGTTTTCACAGGATGATTTTTTCAGAAGTAGACTGCCAGATCCTTCTTCCCAGTCTATCTTAGTCTGGAAGCTCCACTGAAGTTTGTCTGCCATGGGTGACCCTGCTGGCATTTGAAATACTGATGGCATAGCTTCCAGCATCACAGCAACACTCAAGCCACCACGATATGACAAACTGACAGATGAGTGGTGGTCATCTTATGGTATATAATAAAAATAATGCTAGTGGTTTCCAGGGCCTGCTGTGCTCCCCATGTGAAAACAAACTGTCAGAGAAAATACTGACACATCAACAACCCTGCTATGGTCCAATCCCTTAAATGAAATTCTGAAGTATGAAAAGAAAACAATTCCAAAAATAATAGTCTAGTTACTATTTTAAATAACCAAGGGGTCTAAAGTGGACTCTTGATTAATGCAGATAATCATCTTATCATTTCTAGAACATTTGGGTCATCACACTGTGCAAACCTCCAGCTAAATCTTTAAGGGGCAATGCCATCCCGTAGGAGACTTCCGGCCCCTGATCCAGAGAACCTGGCTTTATACCAGACGGACAAAACAATTGAAGGATTAAATTAAAGGTTATTCAGGATTGTTGGGTTAAATGTAGATTGCATGGCCATGTTGAAAGAAGAGTCCTTTCAGTTCTCTTTCAGAATTCCTTTTTAAAGAGGCGTGCACAGAATTTTACTTAATAAGCAAGACATTGAACTGCTTTGAGTGTGGTAGAATTCTATTAAGCACTAAGACGAGTCCCTGGGTGGCATAAATGGTTAACATGCTTGACTGATAACTCAAAGGTTGGAGGTTTGAGTCTACCCAGAGGCACCATGGAAGAAAAGCCTGGCGATCTGTTTCCAAAAACATCAGCCATTGAAAACCCTGTAGAGCACAGTTCTACTATGATACACCATGAGTCCAAGTCAACTGGACGGTAATTGGTATAGGGTCACTATGAGTCGGAATCAACTCCACGGCAGTGGGTGGGTTTTTTTAAGTACATTACCTAGTGATAGTGATAAAAACCAAAAAACCAAACCTGTTGCCGTTGAGTCAATTCCAACTCATAGTGACACTACAGGACAGAGTAGAACTGCCCCATAAGGTTTCCAAGGAGGAACTGGTCATCTTGAATTGCTGGCCTTTTGGTTAGCAGCCAAATGCTTAAATGCTGCACCACCAGGACTCTGATAGTGATAAAGTCACCAAAAAATGTGAAGTCTGGGTATAGTTATAACTCATTTGGGAATAGGCTTTCTTTGTTATGTTAATGAGGCACCGTTAGTGTAGGAGTATTTTATATCAATCCCTTTTGAAATAGAAAAGAGCAGATTAAGCAAGCAAGCTAAGCATAAAAGAAGGGGAATAGAAGCTGAAAAGAGACAAGGACCTCCCCCCATATGGGGACAGAGGGAGAGTGCCAGAGAGAAAGCAGGGCTTCAAACCAAACCAGTTCCTTCCTCTCTGAACCCTGGCTGAGAATTCTAACAAGTTTCCACAATGTGCTAATGATGCTGGTTAGGGACCAGCATTCTGCTGAATATTCTGATTCAGTATATCTGTGGTGGAAATGCAAGTTCTCAGCAGGGATTCAAACCTGAACCAGCTCAAAGCCCTCGAGAGTATGCCTTCCCTAGAGCCAAAGCCTGATTCAGACTTCTTGCCTCCTACTATCAGAAAACAGATTTCTGTTCATTAAAGCTACTCACTGATGGTATTTGTTACAGCAGCACTAGATAAGTAGATAAATAGGACAAAACAACACATTTTATTCTTTTTCAGAAAGGGTCAGCTATTGATCCTACCTCCAAAAAAAAAAAAAATCCTTCTACATAATGGGATTTAACATCACCCTATACCAAGGGGCTTGACAAATGTTTGAGATCTAACTGCAGAATGTGGCTCAAGCAAGAAAATCCACCCAACAAATCAATAATGAAATACAGAAATGAAAGAAATAGGAAGAGATAATAACCCTGGAAGGATGCTTGGGCTAAGTCTAGTGACATACACATATCTGCAATATGTGTCTTCAACAGACATTTTCCTAATTCTATTTTTTCTAAAGTATTGAGGTACAATATTTATTAATATTTAATATTTATTAATATACAAAGAGAAAACTCATTATACCAGAATGATGACTAGAAAGTAGGAGACCATGGCAATTACTTTAACATCATAATGTTGTTGTATTGTTAGGTGTCATCAGGTCAGTTCCAACTCATAGCAACCATATGTACAACAGAACAAAACTCTGCGGGGTCCTGTGCCATCCTCACAATGGTTGTTATGTTTGAGCCCATCATTAAAGAGAGGCTTGTCTTCCAGCACTATATCAGATAAGGTTCCTCTGCTCTTCATAAGGTTTTCCCCAGCCAGTTTTTTTCAGAAGTAAACCATCAGGTCCTTCTTCCTAGTCTGTCTTAGTCTGGAATAATAAACAGTTATAATATTTTTATTAGACATATTGGATAGATCATTGCTCTCAAAGTAAACACAAACTGAGATATTTGGTCTAAGCCCTAAGGATAAAGGATTTTTAGCAAAGAGAATTACAAATTGGATATACTTTTAATGCTGAAGCTCATCTTCAGTATCTACTATAGGGTCGCTATGAGTTGGAATCGACTCGACGGCACTGGGTTTGGTTTGGTTTCCCAAGATCATTAGATCTTTCTTCCTAATAATAAATAGTCGATACCCTTGTGAATCTTGTAGGAAACTCGAGGGAGAAGAAAAATAAAGGCTAGGTCGAGAAATGATCATCAGCTAAATAAGCATGATTTCCTTTATGTTTAATCGGTCCCACGGAAACTACCCAGACCTCACCTGGCAATTCATTACTCATTTATTCACCTGACAAATACTTATAAAGTGCCTAAAAAGTAAATCTGCTAAGCACTGGAGTTACGCATGCACACAGAAATAGTGTCTGACCCTACTCTCGTGTGCTCTCAGTCTGGGGGCGGTAGGTAGGGGGAGGACAGGGACATTAATCACCTGAGGAAATAGTTAATTACACAGTGAGGCAACTGCAGTGGACAGCAATTAAGATAGTCCCTAGGACAGCATGTAACAAAGGACCCTGTATAATTTGTGGGACAGGGAAAGGTACTTGAAAAATGATAAGAGAGCTCTCTGAGGGAAGACCAGTTTCTGTGGAGTTTATTACAACTCATGATGACCTTATATGTGTCAGAGAACTGTTCCCCAAAGGATTTTCAATGGCTGATTTTTTTTTAAAACAGATTGCCAGGCCTTTCTTCCAAGATTCCTGTGGGTATACTCGAACCTCAAAACTTTTGGTTAGCAGTCAAGTACATTAAGCATTTGCACCACCCAGGGGTTCCTATCCGTACATGGTACTAGCTGTTAAAACAAAAATCATATTAAGCCAATAGTAGAAAATGATTGAAGTTTATTTAATATACAATTCACAAATTGGGGCAACATTTCAACTAGAGAGTCAAAAATGTTCCAAAGATGAGAAGAACTTCCAAAATTCTTATACCAAATCTTATCTGCATTTCCATGGAAAAAGGGCTGGAACAGAACTGATAAACAATTTGTGGTCAGGAAAAGTTTCTACAGCATTGTCTTGAAAAACAATTAAAATAATTACTGATTTACCCTCTCACTTAGCTCCCAGTCTGATCTTTGGAGTTGCTGTTTTCCAAAACTGGCTAAATTCTTCAAAAGAGCGCAATGCCCAAGGCAAAACAGTCTTACTAGTTTACCTAGACCAATGCTTGACTCAAAGATGAAGTTTAGAAAACCAGTTTCTTCAGGGCTCAAGGTTCAAGAGGACATCTAATGGGCAATGGCCTGGGTGAGTCACCCCAACTCCATCATGGACCCCAGAAATCTGTATTTCAGGAGAATTAAAACAGTTTCTTATAGCTACGTGTGTGAAAGAATAGCATCAGTACCTCCTTCCCATTACTCGGAGAATATGCCCCAAGCTGGCTGCTTAACATCCTCATTGTTCCCAATTGCCAGCCAAGGTTCTCCCCTGGCAAGACCTACCTGATTATATTCTTTCACGTCTGATTTCATTCTGCCACCAAAGTTTGCCTGCCTTGTGTTTCATTTTCCAAAATATGGTTTTAAGGTTAATGTCAGCTAAACAATACCCCCTCTGGGTAACATTCACTTTGTTTTACAAGGAAGAACTTTCAGTGGTGTAAAGCTAATGTTTCTCAGGGTATGATCTATGGACCACCTGCAGCAGCATTCCCAGTGGTGTTTGAAAGCAATACATTTCCCGGGGTCCCACTGAACACTAATGAATCAGAAATCTGAGATGTATCCTGGGGATCTTATACAAGTTCTTTGTTATTTCCCTGAACACTGAAGTTTATGAATCACTACTTAACCTAAAAGAATGGATGATGGTACTTAGAAGTGTAGGCAGCAGTCTGGGGCAAGGAGGAAACAGCACTGGACTAGGTCTTAGTACATCTGACTAGTAATCATGGCTTGGTTGCTCTCTGACTGAGCGACATTTGGTGGATCACTTGCCCTCCCTGTGCCTGGCCTTTCCTATCTGGAAAACACAGGGGGCAGGACTGGATAATCCTTAAGATCCCTTTCAACTAGACTCCACCAGACCCAGAGGAGACATGTTGGTTGGAGAAGGATGCATTATAGGTTGGAGTCCAGTGTACTCCCCCAAGTGTTGAAGTGCAACCTTAAAGTGCTCAGAATTGCCACCAGCAGCAAACAGGCTACTATAACTCATATTAAAAACAAAACCAAAAAAAAAAAAAAAAAAAAAACTGCCTGACTCCATATCTTCATTTGACCACTGGCTCTTTTTCTCTGCTCTTGATAGCAAAAGTGCTTGAAATAGGTCCCTCACCATAATTGCAGGCTGACGGACCTCTATATTTATATTATCTCTGGAGTGTGTCAAAACACTATGCTTGCCAAGAAAAGAAAATATCCTTGACTTAAAGTCTTAGTAGAGACAAGGCTATTTTGGTTTCTAAAGTTTTGCTCCTTTCCCAAATCATATACATGAGCATTTTTATTCACAATACCTTCCTACTTATCTTTCTTCTCCAAACTCTATGCAACATGCATAGTAGGGCTTTGCAGATAACAGGTATACAAAAGACATATGATGCATGAGCAAATGAACAGAGGTTTATTCTTAGCTTCTGTTTTTCTCTTGAAGTGTTTCTTCCTGAAGAACAGACCTGATTCTTTTAAGAACTGCCTTACCTTATGTCCTTATCAGCAGCTGGTCAATGTGTAAGTACTGCTGCAAGAGATGACTCAGAACACCTACTATGTGCAGACACTATCCTAGGTCTTGGTGATTGCATTACACATGTAGGTTTCTGTATTTCACCCAGTGGTACCAACCACTCCACGGGTGTTATATCCATTTATCATGATCAAGTCATACACATGAGACACGTTATACACTATGTTGGTAATAGTGAAAGCCATTTTAATTACTCACAGATAACAGTGTACAACAAGGAAAGCAAGATCACAAATGGTCCTCCCTGGCTCAGAAGCTGCCCTGGCAGCAGGATGAAAAATGTCCATGGGTGTCCCCTCTCTTTGCACTGTGGACAAAGGCTCCCAAGGATTTTATATTCCAGGGGTTGTATATTTCACTGCACAGAGTGCAATGCTCGTTTTCTCACCTGATCATCTGAAAGAGTGGGGTAGACAGACATGAGGGCACCAGCCTGGAATTGTATCTCTTTTACCCTGCTGTCTATTTAGATAAACCATTACGCTGCAGAGGGGGAGGTGCAGCTGTTTGTTCCAAAGCCCAAAGATGCTAGCGGGGGGAGAGGAACGAGCAGTAATGATAGCCATTTGAGTCATCCTAAAAACTGCCTCCTCTCAGTGATAGAGAAGTAAAAATAGGTTCAGTTTGACTTCATGGAGATGGCTTTATTCAGTGAATCAGACAGATAAAAAATAAGTAAATATAAAGCTACATTAATAATATCAGGTAGAAATAAGAACTATGAAAAATAAGGTAAAATGACAGATACCATCATGAAGTGCTATTTCAGATCGGGTAGTCCAGCCTATCATTAAAGACAAATCATGTAAGTATCCACCATTCAAAGTATCGGCACTAGCAGGTACAAAGGTCCTACCTAGTATGGGAGCATCTTGGAGTTTTCAAGGAATGTTAAGGAGGTCCATGTGGATGGAGGAGATGACCAGTTAGAGTGATCAGTAGGGATCAGGCTATGCAAGGTTGTGGCTAAAAGCAAAAATTTTTATTTTTTTCTAAAGAATTGAAAAGAAGAGCAACATAACATTTCAGGTTTTAAAGAATCACAATTGCTGCTGTTTGCAAAATAAGCTTTAGGGGTAGAAAGAGGGAAAGCAGGGAGGCTGTAAAGAGGCTATTGAAGTCCTCAGGCAAGAGAGCTGGTGGTCCAGACTCTTTAGGTAGCAATGGGAAAGGGAAGACATGGTTTTATTCAGGACATATTATGACAGTAGAGACAAGTAGATATGACTGGATATCGAGTTTGAGAGAAAGAGAGGATCCAGGAGTGACTCCAAGATTTGTGGAGTGAAAGTTTTATTGTTGACTGAAGTGCGGATCCTGGGGAAGCCAAGAATTCATTTTGGGACAGGTTAAATGTGGGATGATTACTATACATTCAAGTAGAGATGTTGAGAAAGTAGTTCAAGGTATTAGTCTGGAGTGAAGGGGAAAGATTGGAACCCAAGGTAAATGTTGCTCAGTCTTTCGAGTAATGGTATTTAAAGTCATTAGACTTGATGAGATTAGGCAGTGAGTGTAGGTGAACTAAAGAGTTCTTACTCCTGGGACCCGAGGTCTTCTAATACATAGAAATTAAAGAGAAGATGTGGAGGGAGAGGGGAAAAAAACACTGAGAAGGTTTGAAGAGTGGTTAGTAGAAAAGTCAAGAGAGTTGGATGCCCCAGAATCCACACAAAGAAAATGTTTCAAGAATGAAGAACTCAAATACTGTTAAGAGCTCAAGAGATAAAGACTATGAATTAAGCGTTAAATCTGGCAATGTGAAGGTCATTGGATATCTTAACAAGGGCAGTTTCATCGGAGTGATGGAGAAAACATGTTTTCTCCCAAATAATATTACCTTCATCTTTGCTTTGGTTACAATTCCAAACGCTATGGAGGATTTTGGAGTTTAATATTATTATTTAAAATTTTTTATATAGGAGACAAAGTCTGCAAATAAGATTTAAATTCTACCAGACAAGCCTGGATTGTAGGCAGTAACCTGTCTCAAACTGCCAGAGTTCTGTAATTCTTCACTCTAGAAACTAGATTTAGAAAGCACAGCCAGTTTTTATTTCCCTAATTTATTACCAAAAAGCATTACCTCAACCATGAGAACGAGAACTAAAAGGAGGTAAATAAATAAGGAAATCAATACTTAACCTACATAAGTTTTTCAGCAAGACTTGTTAGAATGACAAATTTTTTAAAGTGTGTGAAGGAATTTCAGTTAAGATTTCTGGCTGTTTCATGGAAATATTAAATTAGAAACCAAGGTATATAACTTATAATATGACAGATATCTTTATCTTTTTGGTTACTTGTATGTTTAAAGGAGACTCTATATAAATATCAGAAACCTAGAATATTACAAGACTAATTTGTATACTTTTAGCGTAATTGAGTTATGCACCATATAACTTAGGTTATAGTCTTGAATAATGTGTAACAACTTCAGCACCTTTTGTAAGTTTTCTGTTTTTGTTAGAATAACACATGAAATAAAATGTTCAGCTTGTTAATAATCAAGGAATGCATTTTTTTAAAAGACAAAATAGTCAAAATCAATTATCTTTGTCTTAAACGTAAATAGGATAGTAGAAAATCTTTGCTCTTTTTCCATTCATAGTTGAAAATATGAAAAAAAGCATGGAATTGTGCAAATACATAGTCTGCCATTTAACTGCAATAATGAATAACTATTTGGAAGGAGTTTATCATCTAGAAATGATAAATAACTTAAAGCTTATTTTATACATATATTATTTCATTTTCAGTTTTTATATAATTCCCATTTGAAACTATTGTCATTGATATTTATTGGTTCTATGACTTAGATTCTTAGCTATTTGAAGAGAAAATAAGAAATGTGTCTCCCCTTTTTAAAACACAAAACCAAAAAAGAACCAAACCTGTTGCTGTCGAGTCAATTCTGACACATAGCAACCCTTTTGGACAGAGTAGAACTGCCTCATAAGGTTTGCCAAGGAGTGGCTGGTGGATTTGAATTGCCAGCTTCCTACCACTGAGCCACCAGGTCATACCAAATAGAATGCTCTTACGCTCACATTTCATTTATGAATGTATCTTGCTTTGTGCAATAGAGAATCCTAAAAGATAAATTCGTACATAGTAGTGTATTGTTTAAAAACATTAGAATCCATTTAGATGAACAAATGAAAAAAACCTACCACTAACACATTACATGGCCATTGTTTCCCCTGTCTATTCACACAGCTTCAAGATGGCAGACTCACTGAAAACATTTTTTTTTAATTTTTATTGTGCTTTAAGTGAAAGTTTACAAACCAAGTCAGTCTTTCATACAAAAACTTATATACACCTTGCTATATACTCCTAGTTGCTCTCCCTCTAATGAGACAGCACACTCCTTCCCGCCACTCTCTATTTTCGTGTCCTTTTTTAGCCAGCTTCTGTCCCCCTCTGCCCTCTCATCTCTTCTCCAGACAGGAGCTGCCCACATTGTCTCATGTGCCTACTTGATCCAAGGAGCTCACTCTTCACCAGTATCAGTTTCTATCCCATAGTCCAGTCCAATCCCTGTCTGAAGCATTGGCTTTGGGAATGGTTCCTGTCTTGGGCTAACAGAAGGTCTGGGCACCATGACCTCTGGGGTCCTTCTAGTCTCAGTCAGACCATTAAGTCTGGTCTTTTTACAGGAACTTGGGGTCTGCATCCTACTGCTCTCCTGCTCCCTCAGGGGTTCTCTGTTGTGCTCCCTGTCAGGGCAGCCATCAGTTGTAGCCAGGCACCATCTAGTTCTTCTGGTCTCAGGCAGATGTAGTCTGTGGTTTATGTGGCCTTTTCTGTCTCTTGGGCTCATAATTACCTTATGTTTTTGGTGCACTTTGAAAACATTTTCAAATGCTGGAACTAATTACTAGTTTACCCTAAACTGAGGATCGCTGGTGGTGCAATGGTTAAGTGCTTGGCTGCTAACTGAAAGTTTGGCTGTTGGAACCCATTCAGAGGCTCTGTGAGAGAAAGATCTGATGATCTGCTCCTGTAAAGATTATAGCCTAAATATCTACTCTGTCAGATAGGGTCTCTATGACTCAGAACTGACTCGAGGCACACAGCAACAACAAAATCTTACCTATCTGTGCCCTATAAGATTTTATAGCAGATAAAGGCAAATTCAAAATCATAGTTGAAGATTTTAACATACCTAAGTAGCCGTAGCAGTAAGAATACAAAAGATTTGAACAACACTATTAAACAACATGATTTAATTGTTACTTATAGACACTGTGATGGTTAGGGTTGTGTGTTACCTTGGCTGAGCCATGATTCTCAGTGGTTTAGCAGTTATGATGTAATTTGGCAGTTATGTAATGACGTGATCAATTCCATGATGAGATCTGCTATGATTAGCAGATCATTTGAAAGGGAGTTTCCTTGGGGTTGTGGCCTCACTCCAGTATATAAATGGATGTTCCAGCAAGGCTCTTACAATGGACCCTGTACCTGGCTCATCATTATCTGACCTCTGGTTCTTGGGACTTGAGCTAGCAGCTTATCTACCAGTCTTGGAATTCATCAGCTTCTGCAGCCTGTGAGCCAGCAGCCAGCTTCCTGACCTGCTGATCTTGAGATCCTCAGCCCCTGCAGCTATGTGAGTCAGGAGAAGCCTCCAGCCTGATGCTTGACCTATGGATTTGGGACTTGTCAGCCTATACAACCATGTTAGCCATTTTTGCTTCTCTAGAGACCAATCCCGGTACCAAATGTCTTAGGTTGGGTTCACTGGTTTTGCTTCTCTAAAGAACCCAACCTAAGACATTTGGTACCAGGATTGGGCTCTAGAGAAGCAAAATTGTAAGGATGAGTTTTCTAAATTGGTTCTCAACTCTGGCTAGTCTTAAAGATGTTGATGACTCTGCTTCCAGTAGTAAAGAGGGCTCTGCTAATCCATGGCATGAGATGGCAATAGAAACATGCAAAATATCACCACCAACAGATGAAGTATTGGTGAGAGGTGACACTCTTGGTGATTGCATGTTTGATCCTTTTCTACAATTCTGTCATAATAAGAAGTATAGGGAAGCCGGTTGGTTGGTCTTACTTTTGCTAGACAAACTGGTGAAAATAGAGATGAGCTCAGGGCTTCAGAGTCACAGCTAAAGCTCTACATAAACAACCTCAAAGTTGCCAATTGTGCCTTGAAAGAAAGCCTTATTTCTTGTAGTAATAGAGCTGATATTACTGAAAACCAAACCCAAAGTCTTATCGTATGAGTGACTAGATTACAATGCCAATTGAATTGCCAACCTTGAATGGTGTCTAAAGTTAAAGTGAGAGACCTGATTGGGAAGAAATAAGATCTTGAAACTTGGGATGGGGACACATGGGTAGATAATTAGGAATCTGGGGACAACGAGCCCCTAAATTCTGTTGAATTACTTCTGCCAACAGAACTAGCCCTCTCACTCCCATCTGAAGAGATTACTCCATCTTTGTCTGCTTTGTCTGCATGAAAATAATCCAGCTGTGTCTGAAGAGTTTTTGTCTGAGTCATCTCCTGTGGAGGCATCTGAGTCATCATCTGGGGCATCACCTGAGGCAGATGCCTGACGAGACATTGCTGAATGTATTCAGAACACACCCTCACCACCCATTCTTGCTTCTAGACCTATAACTAGACTTAAGTCCCAGCAGGCTCCAAAAAGTGAAGTACAATGTGTGACCCAGGAGGAGGTACTCTACATTCCAAATGAACTGCTTGACATTTCTAATATGTAAAAACAGAAACATGGGTAATATGTGTGGGAATGGCTATTAAGGATATGGGATAATTGTGTAACGAACATAAAGTTGTATCAGTCTTAGTTTATTGTTTTGGGCTATCTTAGTCATCTAGTGCTTTAACAAACACAGATTTATTCTCTCACAGCCTAGGAGGCTAGAAATCTGAATTCAGGGGACAAGTTCCAGGGAAAGTCTTTCCTTCTCTGTCAGCTCTGGGGGAAGGTCCTTGTCATCAATCTTTCTGTGGTCTAGGAGCTTCTCAGCACAGGAGCCTCAGGTCCAAAGGATGTACTCTGCTCCCAACACTGCTTTCTTGGTGGTATCAGGTCCCCTGTCTTTCTGCTCTCTTCTCTCTTGTATATCTTAAAAGAGATTGACTCAAGATACAACCTAATCTTGTAGATTGAGTCCTGTCTTTAATTCTGCCTCATCAACTTCATAGAGGCAGTATTTACAACACATCAGAAAATTACATCAGATGACAAAATGGTGGACAATCACACAATACTGGGAACCACGGCCTAACCAAGTCAACACACATTTTGGGGGGACACAATTTAACACACAACATGTTTCAGCTCAAAAGGTTAGGAAAGGATCTAATAGTTCATTTGGTTGGGTCACTGAAGTATGGATTACTCAGTGGCCTACACTAAATAAAGTTTAAGAACCAGACCTGCCTTGGTATACTATAGAAGAAGGCATCAAAAGGCTTAGGGAAATTGGCGTGTTAGAGTAGATTTATCAGGTTAGACCCACAGAGCTACACAGGAGTGCCCAGAGGACACACCTTTTACCACAATAGTGAAGAACAAATTTGTGAAGGAACCCCAGTATCCTTGAAGACTGCTCTGATTGCTATTTTATGTAAGTTAGATTTGACAGTGGGAGCTGCCCTAACTGAATTAAGACACCTAATTACCCTGGAGCTGATTAGACTCTGTGGTGGTAGGGACAAAGTGGCAGTACTCAATTGACAAAGACAAGGTCGGCATGGTTGCCATAATAGACAGCGGAATCAAAGCAGTGATAGTCTGATTCACATGGACTTATGGAATTGGTTACTTAGTCATGGTGTCCCTAGGAGTTAAACAGATGTGAAATCTACTAAATATTTACTTGGTCTGTACAAGTGGAATAATTCTAGCTCAAATGAACAGCAGTATAATTCAAACTGCCAGAATAGAGGTTCACAGTCCCTCAATCAATTCCTAGGCTTGAGCAAGTTTACAACCCTTGAATGAAGGAGAGGCTGAGTTCCTTGAGGAAGGGCACCATCGTACTTCCAAAAATTTATACTATTAATCTTTCTCATAGCCTTACCCAAAGGGATCTACAGTCTTTTATGAGAGTGACTATTTATTGGAGAAAAGAAAATTTTCAGGGATTACAGGACACTGGCTCTGAACCTGGTGGTGTAGTGGTTAAGTGATATGGCTGCTAACCAAAAGGCTGGCAGTTTGAATCCACGAGGTGCTCCTTGGAAAGTCTATGGGGCAGTTCTACTCTGTCCCATAGGGTCACTATGAGTCAGAATCAACTCGACAGCAATGGGTTTGGTTTGGTTTTGGCTCTGAACCAACATTAATTCCAGAAGACCCAAAACGTCACCGTTGCCCACCAGTGAGAGTGGGGATGTGTGAGGTCAGGTTATTAATGGAGTTTTAGCTCATTTCAGTCTCCCAGTGGTTCCCCAAACCGATCTTGTAGTGATTTCTCCAGGTCCAGAATGCATAATTGGACAGGCATACTAAGGAACTGGCAGAACCCCCACACTGGATCCCTGACATGTAGAATTAAGGTTATTATGGCAGCAAAGGCTAAGTGGAAGCCATTAGAATTGCTACTACCTAGGGAAATAGTAAAGCAAAAGCAATACCACATTCCTGGAGGGGATACAGAGATTAGCGCCACCATCAAGGACTTGAAGGATGCGAGGGTAGTGATTCCCAACATGTCTTCATTCAACTTGCCTACTTGGCCTGTGCAAAAAATAGATGGACCTTGGAGAATGATAGTGGATTATCAAAAACTTAACCAGGTGGTTACTCCAATTGCAGCTACTGTTCCAGATGTGGTTTCATTGCTTGAGCAAAGTAATACATCTGGTACCTGGTATGCAGCTATTGATTTGGTTACTGCCTTTTTCTCCACACACGTTTCGAAGGACTACCAGGCACAGTTTGTCTTCAGCTGGCAAGGCTGGTAATGCATTTTTACTGTTCTTCCTCAGGTATAACAATTCCCCAGACCTATGTCACAATTTAGTCCATGAGGACCTTGATCACCTTTCCCTTCCACAAGACATCACACTGGTCCAATACATTGATGTATCAATAACTTTAGACTTATTGGTAGCCATTTGCATGTCAGGAAATTAACTCAAATAAAAAATTCAGGTGCCTTCCACCTCAGTGAAATTTCTAGGGGCCCAGTAGTATGTGGCATGTTGAGATATTCTTTCTAAAGTAAAGGATAAATTCTTGCACCTGGCCTCTCCTACAATTAAAAAGGAGGCACAATGCCTGGTGGGTCTCTTTGGATTTTAGAGGCAACACATCCCTCATTTGGGTGTGCTACTCTGGCCTATTTATCAAGTGACTCAAAAAGCTTCTGCTTTTGAGTGGGGCCCAGAACAAGAGAAGG
This sequence comes from Loxodonta africana, assembly GCF_030014295.1. NCBI lineage: Eukaryota > Metazoa > Chordata > Mammalia > Proboscidea > Elephantidae > Loxodonta > Loxodonta africana. The sequence continues at coordinate 78,081,672 of NC_087354.1, read as the reverse complement.
CTCTGCAACAGGTTCAGGCTGCTGTGCAAGCCTCTGTGCCACTTGGGCCATATGATCCAGCTGATAAAATGGTACTTGAAGTGTCAGTGGCAGATGGTAGAGATGCTGTTTGGGGTCTTTGGCAGGCCCTTATTGGTGAATCACAGTGCACGCCCTTAGGATTTGGGTGCAAAGCCCTGTCATCCTCTGCAGATAACTACTCTTCTTTGAGAAACAGGCTCATTACTGGGGCCTTAGTAGAGACTGAATGCTTAACCATGGGACACCAAGTCATCATGCAGCCTAGGTGCCCATCATGAACTATGTATTGTCTGACCCACAGAGTCATAAAGTCGTGCATGCACAGCAGCACTTCATCATTAAATGAAAGTGGTATATACAAGATCGGGCCTGAGCAGGACCTGAAGGCAAAAGTAAATTGTGTGAGGAAGTGGCTCAAATTCCCATGGTCTCCACTCTTGTTACATTACCTGCCCTCTCCTAATCTGCACTTATGGCCTCATAGGAAGTTCCTTATAATCAGCTGACTAAGGAAGAGAAAACTTATGCCTGGTGTACAGATGGTTCTGCACAATATGCAGGCACCACTCAAAAGTGTACAGCAGCAGCATTGCAACCTCTTTCTGGGACATCCCTGAAGGACAGTGGTGAAGGAAAATGCTCCCAATGGGCAGAACTTCAAGCAGTGCACCTGGCTGTTCACTTTGCTTGGAAGGAGAAATGGACAGATGTGTGATTGTATACTGATTCATGGGTTGTTGTTTGGCTGGATGGTCAGGGACTTGGAAGGAATATGATTGGAAAATTGGTGGCAAGGAGGTATGTGGAAGAGGCATGTGGATAGAACTCTCTGAACTGGCCAAATGAAGGTATTTTTGTCTACGAGAATGCTCACCAAAGGGTGACCTCAACAGAGGAGAATTTTAACAATCAAGTAGATAGTATGCCACATTCTGTAGATACCACTCAGTCTCTTTCCCAGCAACTCCCATCATTGCCCAATGGGCTCATGAACAACATGGCCATGGCGGCAAGGATGGAGGTTATGCATGGGCTTGGCAACATGGACTTGCACTCTCTGATACCAGCTTGGCTACAACCACTGTCGAGTGCCCAATCTGCCAGGAGCGGTGACCAACACTGAGTCCTCAATATGGCACCATTTCTCGAGATGATCAGCTAGCAACCTGGTGGCAGATTGATTACATTGGATCACTTCCATCATAGAAAAGGCAGTGTTTGTTTTTACTGGAATAGACACTCTGAATACAAGTTGTCTTCCCTGCATGCAATACTTCTGACAAAACTACCATCTGTGGACTCATAGAATGCCTTATCCACCACCATGGTATCCCAAGAAGAATCGCCTTGGATCAAGGGACACACTTCACAGCAAATGAAGTGTGACAATGAGCCCATGCTCACGGAATTCACTGGTCTTACCATGCCCCCTTTATCCTGAAGCAGCAGGCTTGATAGAACGATGGCATGGCCTTCTAAAGACACATTTATGACACCAGCTACATGGTCTTACCTTGCAGGGTGTGGGCAATGTTCTCCAAAAGGCTGTGTATGCTCTAAACCAGAGCCCGATATATGGTACTGTTTCTCCCATAGCTTAGACTCATAAGTCTAGGAATCAAGGGGTGGAAATGTGAGTGGCACCACTCACTGTTACCCCTAGTGACCAACTTGTAAAATTTTGCTTCCTTTTCCCACAACCCTGTGCTCTGGGGGTCTAGAAGTCTTAGTTCCAAAGGGAGGAATGCTCCCACCAGGAGGCACAACACTGATTTCATTGAACTGGAAGTTAAGAATGCAACCTGGCCACTCTGGGCTCCTCATGCCTCTGGATCAACAAGCAAAGAAGACAGTTACTGTCCTGTCTGGTGTGATAGATCCTGATTAACAAGGAGTAACTGGATTTGATATTACATAGTATAGATAAAGAAAAGCATGTCTGGAATACAGGATATCCCTTAGGGCATTTCTTAGTGCTACCATGCCCTGTGATTAAATTAAATAGAAAACAACAGCAACCCAATTCTGGCATGACTACTGATGTCCCTGACCCTTGAGGAATGAAGATTTGAGTCATCCACCAGGCAAAGAATTGCAACCAGGTGAGATGCTTGCTGAGAGTAAAGGGAATATGTAATGCGTGGTGGGAGAAGGTTGTTCTAAAACCAGCTACAACCACATGACCAGTTGTAGAAACAGGGACTGTAATTGTTACAACTATTTCTTCCTTGTATGTATGCATCAAATATTTTTGTTTTCTTCACTTATAAAATATAACATGCAAACAGGGATAGTGCATTTTCAGTTGTATGCATTAGTTGCATCATTTTATGCACATGTATGGCTTTATGATTGTCTTTTTTAAGAGATTATGTATAGTTTAAGGAGATGTGTACTGATGCCAAGTAGATAAGGGGTGGAATGTGATGGTTAGGGTTGTGTGTCAACTTGACTGGGCCATGATTCTCAGTGGTTTAGCAATTCTGATGTAATTTAGCAGTTATGTAGTGATGTAATCAACTCCATGATGAGATCTGCTATGAGCAGCCAGTCAGTTGAAACAGAGTTTCCTTGGGGGTGTCACCTGGCTCCAGTATGTAATGGATGTTCCAGCAAGGCTCTCACTCTGGATCCTGCATCTGGTTCATCATCGTCTGACCTCTTGGATCTTGGGATTCATCAGCCTCTGCAGTCTGTGAGCTAGTGGCCTGCCATCTGACCTACTGAGCTTGGGTTCATCAGCCCCTGCAGCTATGTGAGTCAGGAGGTCTCCAGCCTGACGCCTGACCCACAGACTTGGGACTTGCCAGCCTCTATAATCGTGTGAGCCATTTCCTTAAGATAAATCTCTTTCTCTCTTCCTCTACTCTCTCTCTCTATGTATATATAAACCGAAAAACCAAACCAAACTCACTGCCATCGAGTCAATTCCAACTCATAGTGACCCTACAGGACAGAGTAGAACTGCCCCATAGAGTTTCCAAGAAGTGCCTGGTACATTCAAACTGCTAACCTTTTGTTTAGCAGCCATAGCACTTAACCACTACACCATCAGTGTTTTCTCTGTCTGTCTGTCTCTTTCTTTCTCCATATATATATATACATATGCTTCACTGGTTTTGCTTCTCTAAAGAGTCAATCCTAAGGCAGAAACCATATCCAAAAATTGCAGGAAAACTCATTAATTTCAAATATTCATAGAAGTTTTACCAAAATAAATTATATGCTGGGCCATTACCGAAACCCAAACCAAACCCATTGCTATCAAGTCAACTCTGACTCATAGTGACCCTATAGGACAGAGTAGAACTGCCCCATAGGGTTTCCAAGGCTGTCATCTTTATAGAAGCAGATTGCCACATCTTCCTCCCTCAGAGTGGCTGGTGGGTTCAAACTGCCAATCTTCTGGTTAGTAGCCAAGCACTTTAACCACTGCTTCACCAGGGCTCCTTTAATAAAGTAAAAACAAACTTTAAAGTTCTGAAATCCTATAGAGTGTGTTCTCTGATCACAGTGGCATTAAAATAGAAAGATAAATAGAAAATGGCTAGATATCTGAAAATTAATCAATACACTTCTAAATAAACTGTAAGTTAAAGAAGAAATGGAATAAAAATACAGAATATTTTAAACTGAAAATAATGGAAATATAATGCATCAAACTTGCACGATGCAGCTTCAACAGTGCTTAGAGAAAAACTGCTAGCTATAAATATGTATATTAGGAAACTATAAAGATTGATCATCCATAATCTATACTTTCATCTCCACAATATAGGTAAAGAACAGTAAAATAAACCCAATAAATAAAAAGGAATAAAATTAAAAACATAAAAGCAGAAAAAGAAATAGAAAGAAAATGCACCATAAGATAATGTCAACATAGCCAAAAGGTAATTTCGTGAATATTATAATAAACAAATAAACCACTAGCAGGGATATTTAAAAAAGAGGGGGGAGGAATAAAAAAATTACCAGTACCAGAAATGTAAAAGTTGAAAGAACCACAGATCCTACAGTAATTAGAAACAACTTTGGCTACTGAGATGAAATGGAGAAATTTTGGGGAAAATATATAAGCAATAAAATGTGGACAGTTCTTTATCTTTTAAAGAAAGTGAAACTGTAAATAAAAATAGTCCCATAAAGTAAACTCCAGACCCAAATTCTTTCGTTGGTGAATTCTTCCAACTTTTAAGGAAGGATAATGCCAATTTTACTTACACAAACTCAGAGAATGGAAAAAGAGAGAAAACGTCTCAACCCCTTTTATGAAGCCAGTAAAAATTAAGTATATATGAGTATATGAGTAAAATATATCAGAGGATTAACACAAAGGTTAGGAGGGGTTCAAATGAAATTATTCTAAGTTTCATAATAGGATCCCTGGTGGCAGAGTTGTTAAGCGCTGGGCTGCTAACGGAAAGGTTGGCGTTTTGAACCCGCCAGCTGCTTCAGGAGAGAAAGACATGGCAGTCTGCTTCTGTAAAGATTACAGCCTTGGAAACCCTGTGGAGCAGCCCTATTCTGTCCTATAGGGTCACTATGAGTTGGAATTGACTTGATGGCAAGAGGTTAAGTTTCATAAATTATATGTGAAGTAGCACAATATTAATTTAAGATACAGTGTGCTGAGTTAAGGTGCATGTTGTCACCCCAGAGTAATCGCTAAGATGTAATTTTTAAAAGTATAGCTTTAAAAAAAAAATCAGTGGAGAAGATAGAATGAAATAGCAAGATAGTCAACAAGTTGTTGCTCCTTTTTCCTTTTACATTATTTTCTAGAAACTCCATTCACTGTAATACCTCTAGTGTCTTCAGAGCTGCAAGGTAGTAAGAGTAGCTAATGTTAGTAAATTTTGCAGTGAGTGATGTATTTGTACAAATATTGCTTCATTTGTTTTATGACATCACCATTAACAGGTGGGAGTTATTCCTTTCAAAAGCAACTGTCTTATCCAAATATCCTACCTAAAAACTCACTCCCATAAGTAACTCCACAGCTCTCCTTGCCTGACAAGAATCTTGTTTCCAAAGTTATTCAAACCTACTCTGTCTAATTATTTTATTCACGTACACTATTCCTGCCCAGCCTGCTCTGTCCACCCCTCACTCCTGCCTTCACTCTCATATTAGAAAGGCCCTTTCTAGTTCTACAAACCCATTAAATGGAAAATTATTAAATAAATCATAGAATCTACATGTTATAAAAGGCCACATGACCTTTAAAAAGAATGAAGTAGATTTTCATGTATCAACATAAAATAATACAGTGAATAAAAAGGTAAACTGTGGAAGGTATGTATAGTATGATCCAATGCAGAGATGGGGAGTAAGGGAGACGTATGGAAGAGTAATTATCACTTTTTTCAATGTACACTTCTGTATAACTTTAGCATTTTTTATGGATCCTACTCTAGTGTTATTACTTTTTAAAAAGGGGTGAGATGTTTACTTCTGGCATTGGCAAACCAAGTAATACCAAATCAAGGAGAGACAAATGATAGAAAATGCAGGAGACAGGGTGAGAGATATAGAAAAAACTTCAGGAAGGTCTAATATATGTTTAATTGGAGTCCTAGAATGAGAAAAGAAGAATGAGGAATAAGTATTATCTGAAGCAGTAACAGCTGAGAATTTTCCAAAACTGATAAACTATGTAAATTCAAAGAATCCAAAACAGAATACACAAAAAGAAATTCAAAATCTACAGATAGAAACATCAGTAAAATAAAAGAAAACTGAGAATGAACAGAAAATCCTAAGAGCAGCCAAAGCGGGGGGGGGGGGGGGGGAGGGGGTGAAGGTTTAGAACCAAAGAAAACTTTCATGAATTTCTCCTAATTCATTATTACTTGCATCTTAAATTCCCTAAGGCAGTGCTTCTTAAACTTCAGTGTGCATAAAAAATCACCAAGGATCTTGTCAAAATGCAGATTCTGATTCACTAATTATAGAGTAAGATCTGAGATTCCGAGTTGTAACAAACTCCAGTGCCAATGTGGCTGGTCCATGGACCACATTTTGAAGAAAAACCCCACTTGCTCAAAACTTCTCCAAGCTTCCCTACCTAACAGTTATTTTTCTCTCGCCTTCACTTGCCTTGAGTCAACAACAGCACCTTGGCAGTGTCTCCAACCTTCCTCTAACCTACTATCTACTACCTATAAAACCCCTATTTCCAGAATACCGTTTTTCTCAAGTGTTGAAAGACTAGTTATCTGACCCATCCTTTCACTGGCACATCAGAAAACAAGGGGCAGAATCCTAGCATACCATTTTGAAAATTTCCCACACTTGAACTACCTTCTTAAACATATGTTGTTCTTCATTTGTAAAATGTCAATAGTAATACTCATCCTTCAAATCTCAGGTTCTTATGAAATATCTTTGAAGAATACAATATGCCAGATAAACATACAGTAATTACTGTTTAATGACATGTTGAGCTATCATAATTTTAATATATTGTATGCAGAAACCTTGGGTAACACTTGTTCATTAAAATATTGTTGTTAACTGCTGTAGAGTCGACACCTAATCCTGGTGACCCTGTGCACAAAGAAATGAAATGCTGCCTCATCTCTGTGATCAGTTGCAGATGAAACCATTGTGATCCATAGGGTTTTCACTGGCAGATTTTTGAAAGTAGATCCTCAGGCATTTCTTCCTAGTCTGTGTTAGCCTGGAAGATATCACTAGAACCTGGTGTTCATCATAGCAAGCTTCCACTGGCAGATGCGTGGTGCCTGCATAGGAGCTACATTGGCCAGGAATTGAATCTGGTCTCCCACATGAGTTCTGTCACTAAACCATCATTGCCCTCATTAAAATATTAGGTCATGCCTAATTTATGAGATTTTTCTTCATTTTGCAAGACAAGGGAACTGCAGTCAGTTAATTTCCCAGTGAAACAAAATCTTAAAATGAAGCTTCCTCAAATTTAGAGCTTTCACATTCTTCAACAATTCAGAAATAACCACCCCAATCCAAAGAATCACCACCCACAAAAGAGAACTGAAATCAATGTTAAAAATTAAATTTAATAGCTGAAATATAGACTAAGTATACCATCAGCGGGTTCTTAGCTGAAGACTGATACTAAAGCCTCATGGTTTTTTTTTTTTTTAGATAAAAACAATTGATACTAAAGACACACACACAATAAGTGAAATGAAAAGAAAATCTCACAATGTGTTGTAAGACTTATGAACTAGAACAGATGTTTTTCTCCAAATTATTACAAGTCCTTGATTTCTGACAAGCTATTTTCTTAACTGCTTTTGTAATGTCAGCTACTTCAAATGTGTATGCACCGTTAAAAAATGGGAAAAAGTTAACTTTTCTGTTTGCCTCATCCAAAACAATGAAATTACCATTCCCTTGTTAGGAATTTTTGCTTTATAAGATAGGAACGAGAATACTTACATCTCTTGCTCTCAAAATGAGTTTCTTTAACAAAATAGAGAGGACTCAGGCTTCCAAAGAGTGCTTGCTGAGTGCTGTAGGGGACAGAGGACACACTGTTTCCTAAGGTTTGCGGGGTACAAGGATGCTGCTTACTGACTGTACCTTCCTCCAAGAGCTTGCTGAGCATCACAGGGGCATGTTGTTTATTAAGGTTTACAGGATATAGGGATGGTTTTGCTTCCAACGAGTTTATAATGATACCATATTTAAGTGGACTTTGAAGATATTGGCAAAGAGCTTCTGGGGGAGCATTAATAAATCTAAAAGCACTAAAAATAAATATAAAACTTTTCAAAGTAGAATTGTACTTGGCAAAGTCCCTGACAATCTTGCCATCTGGCTACTGGGACTAAAAAGGATCCTAATCTAATGGCAATTTTCTAAATCTAGAAATTAAGCTACATTGGCTGTCCAGTCACAAATGCATCCAAAACAGTGACATTCTGGAAGAACTTTCAGTTTGTTATGATTGTAATTATGATCCTTTTCATCCCACTTTACAGGGCTAGAGATAAGAGGAGAAAAGATAAGATAGACTAGACCAAAAGAGAATAAAATACAACTCTAGCAATTGTCAACTATAACATTTTGTAAAGCAGCAGCCCAGATTAGTTGACTTGATGAACAAAAGTCACCCTGTCAGTGACTGGAAAACCAGCTAGATCTCCTGACCCCTGGCCTACTCTCTGTCCTTCAGCCCAAAGCAAAAGATGAACAGTGGATTTATGAAATGAAATGATGAAGTCACATCAGCATCTAAAGCACCACTTGCAACCCCAAAGTGAAGCTGGTGACAGCGGTAAGCAAGAACAGCTAAGAGATTGCTAATGGCAGCAATGGATATGTAATTAGGGGCAAAAAGGATGCTGCCCCCACATCAAACAAAGAAGCTTTGAAAGGTCATCATTGCTTATGGAGCCATTATTTCCCAAACCCTGGTGGTGTAGCGGTTAAGAGCTACGGCTGCTAACAAAAGGTTGGCAGTTCAAATCCACCAGGCACTCCTTGGAAACTCTATGGAGCAGTGGGTCACTATGAGTTGGAATTGACTCGACAGCAACGGTTTTTAAACAAATTACAGAGAGTGAACAGGAAAGGCTGAAGCTAATGCATGGGCAATTTTGGGTATTTCTTGTACCCTTCAACATGAAGTGATGCTGTACCAGGTCATCTTTTACAAAACAACAAAATAATTCACACTTCAAATAGAGTTTAGCTTATTGCCAACTTTTATCACACTGTTAGAGAAGCAGGTTTGTTGTGAGTTTCCTTCTCAAATCATATGCAATAGAATGTTGCTAGGATTCTTGTTAAAATGATAGATTTCTAGAACCCACCCTAGGCCTACTGAATCAGGATTTCTGAATTACCTAATGCACAGTACCATGACATCTGAGACCCATTGGAAGGAACCTCTTACCTCCTGTCCATCTTTAAATTCTTAACTACTGTGGCTTCTTCCTAATGTGTCACTAAATGAAAAGTCTAAGATGCTGCAAAAACTATTTAAATCCTGCTACTTACTTTTTTTTAGAAAGAGTTTTTAAAACCTGCCTTCTAGTTTTCACAGCCTAGGGGTCGCTATGAATCGGAATCGACTCGACGGCACTGGGTTTTTTTGTTTTTTTAGGATAATATTACTTCTAATGTCTCAAATTTTTGCCTAATATCTTTAAATTATCAGTAACTTTTCAAGAATATCAATCTACTATTTTGGGATTCTTCCATTTTATTCAAAATAAAAGACATGTCTTTGATCTATATATATATATATATATATATATATATATATATATATATTTGGTGCAGGACCAGGCAGCATTTTGTTCTGTTGTACACAGGATCACTATGAGTTAGAACCGAAGTGATAGCACCTAATAATGACAACGTGTGTGTGTGTATACATATATGAAACCATATATATATATATATGAAAACCCATGCCTTGTTTAAAAAAAACTGCATGTAAACAAATTAGTATAGGATGTTGATGCTAAAATTGTCCTTAGAAATCAAAGTCTATGGTCAAGACTTGAACTCAGGTCCCTAGACTCTAAGACTAGGGTTTTCTCCACTATATCATAAAAAAATATATCATACTACATGAAATAACTGCAGGACATATATTTTTTCAAAGTTGTTCAGCCAGTCATTCGAAAAACATTAATTTTGTGTCTGTTATTACTATGGTGCTATAGGCTGGGGATCTGATGAGAAGCAAAACTGACTGGGCCCGTACCCTCAAGAGGGACTTAGTAGAGGAGACAGATATTGAAGAAATAATCACACAACTAAAGACTGTAAAGTACCATAAAGGAAAATCTCATGGTACTAAAAAATATATGTTTGAGGTCTCTGACTTGGTCTGGGTGGGAGTGGAAGAGGATTAGGCAGGAAAGGCTTCCCTGAGTAAGTGATTTCTGAGCTAAGATTAAAACATTGAGTAGGATTTGAAGGAGAAATGGGAGAATATACCAGGCAGAGAAATAATCTAGGTGAAGGTCTAAAGTGGGAAGGAGTATGGAGAGTTCTAGAACTGAATAGTCAGTGGGCCTAAAGCACAGAAACTAAGGCAGAGAAGTGCAAGAAATAAGACTGGAGACTTAGGCAGGAGCCAGATTACACAGGACTTTGTAGGATGTGCTAAAGATACTGATCTTTATGCTACAAGCAATGACAAGCCAGAGAAGTGCTTAAGAATTACTTCGGTGGCATCGTGGACGTTGGGTTGGATGAAGAAAGCAGTAGAAGAGTGGACACTGTGCGATCAGGCTGTTTGCAGCATGATAGGTGAGAGTATACAGGGGCTTGGAGTGGGATAATAATAGTGGAAAATAAAATCAGTCAAGAGACATGCTGGGTTGGAAGTAGCAACAGCTAGAGCTTACAATGTACTGGGTATTGTTCTAGCTGTTTTATATATATTAATTCAGTCCCTAAAACAATTTCCATAAGCACTGATAACATCAACTTCACTTTGTAGCTGTGAAAACTGAGATGAGAAAGGTTAAATAAACTTCCCAGTATAGGAAGCTAATAATTAGCAGAACCAGGATTCAAACAAAGGCAACTGGGCATGAGAGCCAACGAATGGTCTTAACCGCTGCCCACCTTCCCCTCTACAGCAGTCAATGGGATTTAGTGACTGGTTGTGTATGGATTGCAGTATCAGATGATTCTCAGGTTTCCAGCTTAAAATACAATCTCAGTACATGTTTATTGAAGTGGAAATAATCACTAACGAGTGCATTATATTGTGTTATTTTATAACAATTAACATTTAAAAACATGTCAGACTTCCTATACAAGCCAAGACAGAGTATACCCAATACAGTGTCTCTCTCCCACTGATCATAACTATAACCCCTGAGGAGAATGCAAAAGCAGCTACCTGAGAACTCTGAAGATTAAACAATAGAAGGTTGATCTACGAGAAAAGCCAAAACTTGAGAAATGATCACTGTGGCAGTGAATTTACTAGGTTTTTGCCGCCTTTTTTTTCTGGGCTTTGACCCAAGGGTGGGCAAAGGCCCAGAACTGTGCAGCTGGCATGAATGGCAAAAATGCCAAGAGAAACACCCTCTTTCTAGCCAGAAGACTGGAAAGGGGGACCCCAGCACACTGGTGAGTATACCCCATTATTTATTTGTTTACTTACTCAATTCCCAGCACAACCTTTATGAGGTTGATTATTGTTGCTAACATCAACTGCACTTCGTAGTTATAGAAACTGAGGCAAAGAAAGGTTTAAATAAACCTCCCAGCGTAAAGGGCTAGTAAGCAGTCTCTCCCGGCCTTCCCTAAAGCTAGCTCTAGCTGCAGAATTGCAATGCTGTGGTGGCAGCAGCAGTGGCAATGGTGTAATGAACACTGAAAACCCAAAGAGAAAACCTTCCCTTTGGCCAGAGAAAAGGCAAAGGGGCTCAAACAGCATGTACTTAGGGGAAATAATCTTTTTTTTTCTTTTTTCCTGTCTCCTCTCACGGCCTCATCCTAAAGGCATAAGTCTAAGGGAAGAGGTCCCTGCAAGGCAAAGGGCATGACAGACAGAGAAAGTGATTTCCAAATTCTGTGTGTGAACCAGCACAAATCCTGGGCTAACCCCCTAGCTATGCGTGCACAGAATAGACCCAGGGACGCCTAGCAAAAACGTGGAGAATTCTACGCAATCTCTCCCAGAAGAAAGAAGGGCACATTTTCCAATTCATTTTATGAGGCCAGAATTACCCTGATACCAAAACATGTCAAAGACATGACAAGAAAATAAAACTACAGACCAGTGTCCCTTAGGAACATAGATACAAAAATCCTTAACAAAATATTAGTAAATTGGATCCAGAAATATAAAAAGGATAATACGTCTTAATCAATGAGGGTGATGCCAAGAATGCAAGGGTGGTTCAACATTAGAAAATCAATCAGTGTAATTGACCATATTAACAGACTAGAGAAGAAATAGCACATTATCAGCACAAAGGATACAGAAAAAAGGATTTCACAAAATTCAACATTCATTCTTCACTTAAAAAAAGATCTCTCAACAAACTAGGAAAAGAATGGAGCACCTTTAACATGATAAAGGGCATCTACAAGAAACTTACAGTCAATATCAAGCTTAATGGTGAAAGACTGAATGCCTTCCACCTAAGATCATGAACAAGGTAAGGATTTCACCACTTCTTTCAACATTGTATGGAAAACCACTGCCAGTGCGATAAAGTAAGAAAAAGAAATAAAAAGGCACTCAGATTAGAAAGGAAGAATTAAAACCATACTTGCAGATGACATGATTGTCAACATAGTAAGTCCCAAGATACCTACCAAAAAAAAGTTCCTGAAACGAATCCTGAGTTTAGCAAGTTCACAGAATATGAGATCAATACATAAAATAAATTGTATTTTTATATACTAACAATGAATAATTGAAAATCAGACAAGATAAAACAGTACCATTTACAACAGCAAAAAAAAAAAAATCAGATTCTTTGGTATAACTCTAACAAAATATCTCCAGGACGAATAGGCTAAAAACTACAAAATAATGATGAAAAAAGTTGAAGTATGCATACAGTTGAAGAGATGCATTGTGTTCATGGGTTGGAAGACTAAATGTGGTTAAGATGTCAGTTCTCCCCTATATACCCAACACGATTGCAATCAAAATTCCAGGAAGATTTTTTAAAAATATATCAATAATATGATTCTAAAATAAATATCAAATGGCAAAGGAACTAGAAAAGCCAAAACAATTTTGAAAAAGAAAAACAACGGCGGAGTACTCAGGCTACCTAATTTCAAGACTTACTATAAAGCTACAACATTCAAGACAGTGTGGTATTGGTTAAAGGATAGACATACAGATTAACAGAATGGAATATACAGTCCAGAAGTACATATATAATAGGTTTTTGACAAAGGCAATTCAATGGAGAAAAGATAGTCTTTTCCACAAATATTGCTGGACCAAGAACCCTGACTCATATCTTATACCCGTATAAAAATTAACTCAAAATATAGACCTAAATATAAAAGATAAATTTATGTAATATCTAGGAGGTGATTTTTTTTTTTTTTTTTTGGCTTTAGGCTAAGCAGAGTTCTTAGATACAACAGATAAAGCATGATGCATAAAATTTAAAAACATTATTTAGACTTCATAAAATTTTAAAAAATTTTGCTCTGTGCAGAACACTGTTAATAGAATAAAATGATAAGCCAAAGAGTGGGAAAAAACATTTTAAATCCCATATCCAGTAAAGGGTTGGTATCCACAATGAATAACTAAAAACCCAACCATAAGATAACGAACAACCCAATTAAAACATGGGCAAATATTTGAGCATTTAATAAAAGAACATAAATTGATGACAAATAAGCATATGAAGATATATTCAACATAATTAGTCATCAGAAAAATGCAAATTAAAACCACACTGAGATACCACAGTACATCTAGTATAACAGAAAACAAACAACAAAATCCTGACAACACCAACCCCAAGTTCTGGAGAAGATACAAAGATAGGACTCTCCAGTACCGCTAGTGAGAATGCAAAATGATACAGCCACTTTAGAAAAGTTTGATATTTCTTATAACAAAAAAGGTAGCTTGTTGACTAGCACAAACATCAAAAAAATGGGCTTTCATTGGTGAAATCAAAGGTATTCTGACTTGTAGGTTGGCTAGAACATTTTAGAGATGGTCCCAATCCTTGTATGATGACAGTGTAAAAGTCCACCAAATATCTGGTAGGTACTTTTAGAGATGGAACCCAAAGCATGATTCCCTAGTCTGCCCTTTAACATAGGAGAATTTCTGATTATCTGATGCCAACTGTAAGGATAAAAGAATTCAATCTCCAGAATGTTATGTTTGCTTCAAGAGAATTTTTCATTCAAGGTATGGTCAGAATATCTGAGCTAACTAAGAGCTGGGGCTTCATCAAGCCTATAGAATGCTTTGTTTGAAATACTTCAGACACTGTAGGCTCACAAGCTTTTAATAAATCTCTGTACATGTGGCAGAAACTTTCTTTTATTATAATATAGTAGAGAAATTGAGGTAAAACTGATCCTTTAACTTTTTCTAGCAACTGCCATTATTTATTATGGAGCCCTGGTGGTGTAGTAGTTAAGAGCTTGGCTGGTAACTAAAAATTCAACAGTTTGAATCCACTGGCTGCTCCTTGGAAACCCCATGGGGCAGTTCTACCCTGTCCTACAGGGTCATGATAAGTTGAAATCGGCTCGGCTGCAAGACAGGTTTGGTTTTTGTTTTTGTTTTAATCTATTATGAAGACCCTAACCGTGGCACATGACCAAATTAGCTCAGGTCAGTGGGGAGGTCCTCCTCCCTGGAGGTTTTGAACAGCTTGTGATTCACATAAAATCCCAGAGCTATGCAAATTTAAAGGTTATAGTGTGATATATCTAGTGCCCAGAGAGTGTATGGACATCTGATGTATCAGAGGGCACAGGAGGGGACCCAGAAAGTTTCCATACACCTCAGAGAGGAAAGTGTATAGTTTATTCCCGGAAGAGACTTACAGCAGGTTTCCCTTAGGGAACTGGAAAGAGGGTGCATGCGAAGAGGTAGCAGTATCACTGGTGAGAATAGATGGAGAGATATAACAGACCCTCTCTGATGAGTCATCCCACCTTGAGAACACTCCTGGCAGCAGTCAATGCCCCACACCAAGACCACCTGACTGCAGAAACTCTCACTGGACACACCTATTCAGCCATACCTGTTTAAAATAATAAAAATGCTCTTGAAACATAGCATAGTGCTGCTGACACCAATCCCTTACTAATTACTAATTAAATACCTAACACCTTTTCCCTAGGACTGTAAGTCTACTGAAACTGAAGGAGAACGAATCCTCGAATTGTTCTTCTAGTCCATCAGCCTTCTTCTGGTTTCACTTCCTCCCCCCAGGCCTTGACTATGATGCTAGTCTTTAACCACTGCCTCCTATAATGTCACGTAACCTTTCAAGTCCTTCCCCTGCAGCCACACTCATCATCACTTTTCTCTGTTCCCACTCCTGGGGCTGCTGAATTCTGTACTGGAAATACTAAAAATGGAACTTAATCTCGTCTGGGTCCTTCCCGCTGTTCAGCTATCACAGAACCCTAGACTTGGAAAGACT
Organism: Loxodonta africana; assembly: GCF_030014295.1. Taxonomy (NCBI): domain Eukaryota; kingdom Metazoa; phylum Chordata; class Mammalia; order Proboscidea; family Elephantidae; genus Loxodonta; species Loxodonta africana. Next base: position 78,066,529 of record NC_087354.1, on the reverse strand, counting down.
TTAGAAGACACTGAGAAAAAAAGAATCCTCTCTACATTATCCCTGAGAAAGAATCATTCAGCATATGTTAAACTCACTGAGTAATAGATGCACAACACAACAATTTTCCCCCATAGAATTCCCCTTCAATTGTTATAAAATGTATAAATAAACTGATAATGTCAATATTCCTGAAATTTTTATGAGGTAGACTTAGCTCTGTCTTCTATCAAAAAGCTAAATATATCTTCTCCCTATGCCGTATGTCCTTTCTCACTCATTTGAAAACAATTATCATGTCTTTCCCAAGACATCTTATCAGAATTTAAGGTTATAGTTTCCCTTTATGACATGGTTTTCAGCTCCTTCTTTCTTATGGTTGGCTGAGGTCTCTCAAATTATAGTAAGAGTGAGCACAAGATTTGATTAGTGTGGGGTGGGGTGGGAATAGTGAAGAGATTTGATTAGTGTGGGGTGGGGTGGGAGTAATGATGAGATTAAGGTACTCCAAGGTTCATGGAAAGAGTTACTGGGTTTGGGGAAGAAAACCAGATGGAAAGCAGAAAATTCAGAATCTAAGAGCACTGTCATAATGTCTACCTGATGTTTCCCAAAGGTTCAAGTAAACTAAAAGGCAGGGGATTCTAGAAGCAATCCTGACCAGCCTTGGCCAACTAGGTCTTACCAAGCAGATAGGCCCAATGCAGTACTTGCCACCCAACATGCCTAACAGGTATTTTTTAAAAGCATGAATAAAACAAGTATAACAATTCCTGGGTTCTAAAACCTTCTACCTAGTAGAGAGAGATAAAATTGCTATAAATGTTCAGGCTTTGGGGAAAACCCGAGGAGTTTTTTGAAAAAAAAAATTTCAATATGCAACTTTAAATTTTAGTGTACTTTGCAAAATTTGTCATCTTGTAATTTTTAAAATGGATACTACCTGAACCGTTTGCTCAATCTCCCCCCCCAAAATTCATATTTTAGTGTATTTAAAGGTAAAAAACCCAGAAGAAAAAAAAATATTTAATTGTTAAGTTGTAACTGGGTGGTTTGTTTCCATTGGGTTTTGCATTTTGATGTTAGAGAAAAAAAAAAGTGACTTGGTCAGCTGGAAGAATTTAACCAAGGCCTTCTCAAGAATTCGGTTCTTCTCAGCTAAGCCCTTTTCCTCCGTCCTGCCAAAATTGATATTCCCATTTTAATGCTACCCTGCTTTCCCACAGCTCAGTTCCCCCCAGAGGAAACTTCCCAGACACCCACTGAAGCCTATTTCTTCCGATCTCCAGGTCCTGCTTAGGTCTCGGCATCCTCTGAGGATGGACCAGCAGCTTCCTTTCAACCACCTTCTTCCACATTTCTCTAAACCACCTTTGTTTGGCCTTTGCCTTAGGGCCTATTGACTTAACTTTTTACTTGGGTTTTCAAGGACATTCTGTTGCTCAAGAGATCTAGAAACCTCTCTTCAAAAGCAATGAACTCATACCAATCACTCATTCTGTACAAATGTAGAGAAAGAGTAAAATTATACTGGAACGGGCTATGGTAGAGTGTGTGTAACTCATCTTTTCTTTCAAGCTAGGCTGGGAGGTGTGAAAGAACAAGAGAAGAGAAAGTGACTGGGAAAGATGACAATAGGAAAATGAGAGTTGAAATGCAGGAAATGGCCAATGTTATTACAGATAAAAATCTTGTTAATGACAATAAAACTCGTGTTTTGCAGTACTGCCCTCACCGAGAATGTGGAGCTTTGTCTGACTTTGGAAATCATGTAGTACTTTGAGGTTCTCTGAATTCTGTTCAGATGTTATACTTATGTTTTTGGCATTGCCAGTTGTCATAGTCATCTAGTGCTGCTATAACAGAAATACCACAAGTAGGTGACTTTAACAAAGAGAAATTTATTTTCTCACAGTCTAGTAGGCTAGAAGTCCAAATTCAGGGCGTCAGCTCCAGCATAAGGCTTTCTCTGTCGGCTCTGAAGGAAGATCTTTGTCATCAATCTTCCCCTGGACTAAGAGCTTCTCAGGCACATGGACCCTGGGTCCAAAGGACATGCTTTGCTCCCGGTGCTTCTTTCTTGGTGGTATGAGGTCCCTCCCTCTCTGCTTCCTCCCCTTTCCTTTTACCTCTTGTAAGATAAAAGGTGGTGCAGGCCACACACCCCAGGGAAATGCCCTGTACATTGAATCAGGGATGTGACCTTTGTAAGGGTGTTATAATCCCACCCTAATCCTCTTTAACATAAAATTACAATCACAAAATGGAGGACAACCAGACAATACTGGGAATCATGGCCTAACCAAGTTTCCACGTATCTTTGGGTGACACAATTCAGTCCATGACACCAATGTATTTCTTATGGATCTATGACGTTTTCATTAATTCAATTAAATTCTGACACTTCAGTATGGAGTTTGGTGAATTCTGATGCGAAGTAGCAATCTAATCCTACAGGGACATGCAATGCTGGGAAAGCATTTCACAAAGCTGCTTGAATATGAATGTCCCCAGGATGGCTCTCAAAAACATGGTTCCAAATGTATCTATCAGCTTTGGATCCGACAAGTCAATGCCAAAATCTCAGAAAACAAAATCATCAAGACAGAATGGATAGTGACAAAATTGATTAAATGTATGTGTATATATACACATATATATATATTTATATATATGTGTATATATATAACAAAGACAGAGAACTTGCATCACATTTCCAGGACAACCTTCTATTCACATGCACTGTCGGAAGAATCAGAACCTGTGTAGCTCACCCAGAAAAATGGAGGGGCCAATATGGGGCTCACCGACAGTGAAATCCAGCAAAAACCATGAACTAAATAAGGTGCAACCTTGGACAATTCACAAACTCCCCAGGCCTCCGTTTCTTTATTGTTAAAATCAGATGATTGTAGTGAGTGAATTTGACCATCTCTTTCTGCTCTACAATACTACCAATCTACATTAACTAGAAGGATGTCAGAAGAAATTGTCCTTCCTTTCTTTCTCCCGCCTTTCCTTCCTTCCAGAACAGTGATGTTAAAATTTTTTAAAGCATCTTGGTTTCTATTTAGTAACCTCCCTATCTATGTAAAAAATTTAAATGTTAATTTGCACACTATATTTTTTTTAACATTTTTTATTGTGCTTTAAGTGAAAGTTTACAAATCAAGTCAGCCTCTCACACATAAACTTATATATACCTTAATACATACTCCCATTTACTCTCCCCCTAATAAGTCAGCCTGCTCCCCCCTGCCAGTCTTTCCTTTCATGACCATTTTGCCAGTTTCTAACCCTCTCTACCCTCCCATCTCCCCTCTAGACAGGAGATGCCAACACAGTCTCAAGTGTCCACCTGATACAAGTAGCTCATTCTTCATCAGCATCTCTCTCCAGCCCATTGTCCAGTCCCTTCCATGTCTGATGAATAGTCTTCGGGAATGGTTCCTGTCCTGGGCCAACAGAAGATTTGGGGACCACGACCGCCGAGATTCTTCTAGTCTCAGTCAGACCATTAAGTCTGGTCTCTTTATGACAATTTGGGGTCTGCATCCCACTGTTCTCCTGCTCCCTCAGGGGTTCTCTGTTGTGCTCCCTGTCAGGGCAGTCGTGGGTTGTGGCCGGGTACCATCTAGTTCTTCTGGTCTCAGGATGATGTAAGACTCTAGTTCATGTGGCCCTTTCTGTCTCTTGGGCTCATAATTATCTTGTGACCTTGGTATTCTTCATTCTCCTTTGATCCAAGTGGGTTGAGACCAATTGATGCATCCTAGGTGGCCGCTTGTTAGCATTTAAGACCCCAGACGCCACACTTCAAAGTGGGATGCAGAATGTTTTCTTAATAGAATTTATTTTGCCAATTGACTTAGAAGTCCCCAGAAGCCATAGTCCCCAAACCCCTGCCCTTGCTCCACTGACCTTCGAAGCATTCAGTTTATTCAGGAAACTTCTTTGCTTTTAGTTTAGTCCAGTTGTGCTGACCTCCCCTGTATTGTGTGCTGTCTTTCCCTTCACCTAAAGTAGTTCTTATCTACTATCTAATTAATGAATGCCTCCTCCCACCCTCCCTCCCCCCTCTAGTAACCACAAAAGAATGTTTTCTTCTCAGTTTAAACTATTTCTCAAGATCTTATAATGGTGGTTTTATACAATATTTGTCCTTTTGCATCTGACTAATTTCACTCAGCATAATGCCTTCCAGGTTCCTCCATGTTATGAAATGTTTCACAGATTCATCACTGTTCTTTATCGATGCGTAGTATTCCATTGTGTGAATATACCACAATTTATTTATCCTTTCATCCATTGATGGACACCTTGGTTGCTTCCATCTTTTTGCTATTGTAAACAGTGCTGCAATAAACATGGGTGTGCATATATATGTTAGTGTAAAGGCTCTTATTCCTCTAGGATATATTCTGAGGAGTGGGATTTCTGGGTTGTATGGTAGTTCTATTTCTAACCTTTTAAGGAAGTGCCAGATAGATTTCCAAAGTGGTTGTACCGTTTTACACTCCCACCACCAGTGTATAAGAGTTCCAATCTCTCCGCAGCCTCTCCAACATTTATTATTTTGTGCACACTACATTTTAAAACAATACAATAGGACAAGAATTAAAATATATCACAACAGAAGTTCAAAAAAGAATTGCAGCAATAGCATTTTTTAGAAAATTCAAGTTTTTTTCCTGGAAAAAGTTCAGAGGGAGAGATATCAAAATCTTAACAATGTCCCATTATATATAGTGTGATTGTGGGATACTGTACTTTAATCTGTTTTCTAGATTGCTTTCAATGCCCATGTAACACTTCTAGCATCAGAAAAAGAAAACGTGTTTGTTTATAGAGAAAGGGGAAGGGAAATTAACCTTCGCTGTGTATCAGCTATGAGGTATTCTTTTTCCTATAGAATATTTTAATTGAAATGCTATCTGCATGGGTGTTTTGTTCTTTTCTCATTATGCGATATTTTCTGTTTCTTAAAATGATTTCATCAAAGTTTTAGGGAAAATTGAGGTAAATTATGCTTAAATTGAGTTTGAAATTAAGGATGAAGGGAAGCAACCACTGAAAATGATTTGGTTACTTAAGAAATCAGTAAACATCACTCATCAGAACAAACTCTCTTTCTACTTAGTCGGCCTGAGTAAGGAAAGAGGATTTATTCAGAGTAAAGGGACCTTTGCATCCAGGGGGACCCAGAGGGTTGAAGGTTTTGGGGGTGGGTTGGTAAAGAACACACCTCATGTAACACCTCAATCACAGCAAGGACCTCCCTGGCAGATCCCAAACCATGGAGTCAATGTGCTGAGCTGTCGATGACCTGTTCCTCAGACTGAAGGTGGGATGTGATTGCAGGGGGCCCAGGGTCAGAGCAGGGGGTGGAAGAGCGAGATCCTTTTCTAATGCTGGAGCCTTTGGGTCCCTGAAGGGCTCTTTCTCCCATCAGGCAGTAAACTCCATGAAACTAAAGGCTATCTCTTACCCATCTCTATGGTCCTCAGAATGCCTCAGATACAGTAAGAATAACAGTATTTGTTATTGTTAGGTGCTGTTGAATTGGTTCCAATCCTATGTAGAACAGAATGAAACACTGCCTGGTCCTGCCCTATCCTCACAATCATTGCTATGTTTGAGCCCATTGTTGCTAGCCACTGTGTCAATCCATCTCATTAAGTGTCATCCTCTTTTTCACTGACCCTCTACTTTACCTATCGTAATGCCCTTCTCCAGGGACTGGTCCCTCCTGATAACATGTCCAAAGTATGTGAGACAAAGTCTCGCCATCCTCACTTCTAAGGAGCATTCTGGCTGTACTTCTTCCAAGGCAGTTTTGTTCATTCTTCTGGCAGTCCATGGTATATTCAGTATTCTTCATCAACATCATAATTCAAATGCAACAATTCTTCTTTGGTGTTCCACCACTGGTCTGTCAATTTGTGGCACTGTGGTGGTTTGTGTGTTGCTGTGATGCTGTAAGCTCTACCACTGGTATTTCAAATACCAGCAGAATCACTGTAGTAGACAGATTTCAGTGGTGCTTCCAGACAAAAAAAAAGACTAGGAAGAAAGGCCTGGTGATCTACTTAAAAAAAAAAATCCACTGCAAAAACCTTCAGGATAGCAGTGAATGAAAACATTAGCTAGCATTTATTGAGCAATGTGTCAGGCACTATTCCAAATGCTATACTTGTTTTACTCATTCAATCCTCACAACAACACGATGAAGCAACTTTTTTATAGACAAGGAAATCTAAGTGTAATTAAGTACCTCGCTCTGAGGCCCAGGGCTAGTAGTGTTAGGCACAGCATTTAACCCAGGCAGTCAGACCCCGGAGCTAGCACTTCAGCAGCTTCACTCTCCCGCCTCTCCATATGCAGTAAAGGAAGGAGGGAAGGAAGGAAAATATCTTAAATGAAGACAGGAATTTTTCCAAGTATTAAAAAGAAAGTTTTGTTGTCAGATAGGTTCCGACTCATGACCACCCCATGTGCTGCAGAGTAATACTGCTCCACAGAGTTTTCTTGGCTGTAATCTTTATGGGAGCAGAACACCAGGCCTTTCTTCCCTGACACCACTGGGTGAGTTCAAACCTTCAACCTGTAGGTTAGCAGTCAAGCACAAACCATTTGCATCACCCAGAAACCTTGTTCCAACTTTACCAAAAACCATACCCACTGCCGTCAAGTCAATTTCAACTCATAGTGACCCTATAGGACAGAGTAGAACTGCCCCATAGGGTCTCCAAGGTACGCCTGGTAGATTCAAACTGCCAATCTTTTGGTTAGCAGCCAAACTCTTAACCACTGCACCACCAGGGTTTCCATTCCCACTACAGAGGACAGTTAAAAAAAAAAAAAAAGTAGAAAATGGAACCCTAATAACCCACAAGGGGAAGGGAGAGGAAATCTCTGACTTTAAGATATGGATTCCTGTTGTCTGAGAAACCACTTTGTCAGTCTCCTGATCTCTAGATGGTGTATGTTTGAAAGACAAGATAATCACGAAACTATTCGAGTAGCTTACAGACATAGATCTACCACACCTGCAGGAGATTGAACCTCTTAGCTAGCAATGCCAAAATATGCCCTTTCTAAGACTAAAAAAAAAAAAAAAAACCTTCTCTGTCAATAATTCCCAATCTAATTGAAATCTGCTTCTACGGGAATAGATAAAGATACCTCACATCACAGGTAGCTGATAAACTGTGATTCAATAGTTGAGTACCCTTTCGGCGCAAGTAATATTTGGGCTGAATTCTCAGCCACAAATATTCTTCAAGTTAGACAAAAGTAAGTGAAACAAAAGAGCACTGTTTTTATATGTCTGAAACATATATACAAAAATCTCCACTATGAAATACGTGTATGCATATTGTGTGTGTGTGTGCTTTTTAAAGTGTTTCCATACATTATTTGTAGTTAGTACAGAGCATGACTCATGTGTGTCTGAGGGCAGGTTCTCTAGAAGCAGAATCTGAGGTGGGGATTTTTGTAAAAGATTTAATGAGGGTGTGGGTTCAGGAGAGGGAGCCCTAGTGGCACCGTGGTTAAACCACTCAGATGCTAACTGAAAAGTCGGTGGTTCGAACCCACCATCCACTCTGCAGGGAGAAAGATGTAGCAATCTGTTTCCCTAAAGATTACACCCTTGGAAAGCTTATGGAACACTTCTACTCTGTCCTATACAGTCACTGTGAGTTGGAATTGACTCAATGGCAGCGGGTTGGGGGCTCAGGAGTAACCTATAAGGAAGTGAAGGGGCAGGCTGAGGCAAGGGAAGAAAGCTAAGTTAGAATGCAGCCTCTACCGGAGGTCACAGAGAATGATTGCCATTTCTTTACCGAACGAGAGCCAACTTTTGACCCCCATGTCAGTCAGTTGTTGGGCACTATCTGCTGCCAAGGGGTGAGTGTGAAATAGGGGCATAATCACCCATTGTGACGGCTTCCAAAGGGCCAAGGCAATTCTCGTAAGAAAGGAACAGCTGCGAGCTGTTAGCAGCCAGCATTCACAGCAGCTGGAAGTATACACAATGGTCTTGTGAAGAGCAGGCACCAAAAGCATTTAATTGAATACACTGTTTTTAAAATAACTATTGATACACAAGAAAAAAAGGACCAATTGGTAATTGCTATACATAATTTTGAAACGAGAGCAAAAACAACTAAACAATATATTCACAGGTATATGTAATGTAGGCATATATGTGTATAGGTATGTATATGTGTGTATATATGTTGTTGTTAGGTGCCATCAAGTCAGTTCCAACTCATAGTGACCCTGCATACCACAGAACGAAACACTGCCCAGTCCTGCACCATCCGTACAATCGTTGTTATACTTGAGCTCATTGTTGCAGCCGCTGTGTCAATCCATCTCACTGAGGGTCTTCCTCTTTTCCACTGACCCTGTACTTTACCAAGCATGATGTCCTTCTCCAGGTACAGATCCCTCCTGACAATATGTCCAAAGTATGTAAGATGCAGTCTCTCCATCCTTGCTTCTAAGGAGCATTCTGGTTGAACCTCTTCCAAGACAGATTTGTTCGTTCTTTTGACAGTCCATGGTATATTCAATATTCTTCACCAACACCACAATTCGAAGGCATCAATTCTTCTTCAGTCTTCCTTATTCATTACCCAGCTCTCACATGCATATGATGCTATTGAAATTACCATGGCTTGGGTCAGGCACACCTTAGTCTTCAAGGTGACATCTTTGCTTTTTAACACTTTAAAGAGGTCCTTTGCAGCAGATTTGCCCAATGTAATGCCTCTTTTGATTTCTTGACTGCTGCTTCCAGGGGTGTTAATTGTGGATCCAAGTAAAATGAAATCCTTGACAACTTCAATCTTTTCTCCATTTATCATGATGTGGCTTATTGGTCCAGTTGTGAGGATTTTTGTTTTCTTTATGTTGAGGTGTAATGAAGTCCTCTTCACTTTCAGCAAGCAAGGTTGTGTCATCTGCATAATGCAGGTTATTAATCAGTCTCCCTCCGGTCCTGATGCCCCGTTCTTCATATAGTCGAGCTTCTCGGATTATTCGCTCAGCATACAGATTGAATAGGTATCGTGAAAGGATACAACCCTGACGCACAAATTTCCTGACTTTAAACCACTCAGTATCTCCTTGTTCTGTTCAAACAACTGCCTCTTGGTCTACGTACAGGTTCCCCATGAGCACAATTATGTGTATATATAAATGTATGCATGTGTATATGAATATGCATCTATGTGACTCTATGTGTATATTCATACAGAATAATAAAGCACATAGGAAGCACAGTTACAGATACTTCTCAGACATAACCAAATACCTTATAGGACTGGATTTCTGGGTTTGAAGGATAAGGACCATAGCCTCCTGGGACATCTCAGTCAGTTGGCATGTAATATATGTGTGTGTGTGTATATAATTATTTCACGAAGTCTATGTTCTACATCCTAGTTTGGTGAGTAGTATCTGGGGTGTTTTTTTCTTTTTTTAATTTTTATTGTGCTTTAAGTGAAAGTTTACAAATCAAGTCAGTCTCTCATAGAAAAAAAATTATATGGTGCCCAGCTACTGCCACTGATCATTCCAACCAAGGCCACAATAGATGGATCTTGAAAGAATGGGAGAAAAATGTGGAACAGAACCTCAAATTCCTAAAAAGAAAAACAAAAACAAAAAACTGACCTACTGGACTAGTTGAGATTGGAGGGTTCCCTGAGATTATTGCCCTGAGATACTCTTCAAACCTTGAACCAAAACTTATACCTGAGGTCACTTTTTAAGTAATAAGTTAGCACAAAGATATAATGAATATCACCTGTAAGTACTATGCTCCTTTAAAAAATCACCTATATGAGACCGAATGGTCAACAATTACTTTAAAACAAAGATGAAAATGTAAGGGGGCAGGGAGACTAGATTAGTAGAAGCAGAACAACCAGAATGGGAAAATAAGAATGCTCACATGTTGTGAAGAATGTAATCAATGTCAACTGTGGTGTAAACTTTCACCAAAAACACAATAAAATATATTTTAAAAAATAGCTATTGAATGCCCCCTACAAAGAAAATGAATCATGAAAAAGTAGAACAGCCCACTGATTTCAATGAGGCGAAAGTGTATTCAGGAATATATAGAAAAGTTGGATGTTGGATGAGCCTTTGGAATGATTCATTTTGACTTGATGTTTTTTGGGTCGTTTTCTGTGGATTTATTAAAGCACATCATAGAATGTGTGTTTTTGTTGTTGTTTGTTCTATTTTGTGTTGTTTTTAAGGCTAAAGCTCCACAAGGGGGCTCTGTCTCTTTCTTGTTCACGACTGTAGCTCTGATGCCTATGTCATGCCTAGAACATGACTGCCATACAAGGAATAACTTTTGAATGGATATAAAGATGCAACCCTTGAGGGAAAATTTCACTTGTACTCAGACTCAATTTTCCTCCATTTCCGTTCCATATTCTAACAATCTCAGTCAATCCTTCTATTCATTTATTTAGTTGAATACAGAGGCTGGCACTGAACATACATCTAAACAGGCACCATCCCACCCTCCTTGGGATGCGGGAGACTAGACATTAATCAAATAATCATCAAGAATATCATAAACTGTGACAGGAGCCAGGAAAGAGGGCCAAGTAGTTATGAGAGTATATAGCAGAGGTGATATTTAATGAGTCTAAAGGTTGAATAGGAATCAATTAGGTAATAAGACATGAGGAAAATCATTATGTCTAGAGGAAAAAGTGTATGCAAACTCACTGAGGCTATAGTAAAGAAGTACTTTTGAATAAAGAAGACTGTAGCTAGAACTCGCAAAGAGGAAAGATTGCAAGAAACAGCCTGGATGTTGTCCAAATGCAAGAATAAGATGCTGTGTTCAGCCCAGTAAAGCAGTATAGTAATGAAGCACTTAGGAATTCAGAACAGAGAGGGGCCTGTTCTTCAGATAGGGTTCCCTGTTTTTTCATTAGGTTGTCTTCTCCAGCCTGGCACATAATAGGCAAGCAGTAGATATGCAATTACATATTTGTTAATTGGGCTAATTACTATCCCCAGGACAAAGAAACCCCCCCACGCACCAAGTAGATCATCCACTGATTCTCATAGTTCCTATCAACACGCATTCAGGTAACTGGGCATTGACTCTATGCAATTAGCAATGATGAGACAATCTTCAGGAATTCAGTCCTGCCACAATGCAAGTGTTTACTATGGTACCTGCTGCTCCTTCCTGATTAAAACTCATTTTTCTAATGTATTTTCAGAGATTACTGAAAAATAATAATAGTACACGATTATGACTGGATTATTTTCAAGAAACCCAAACACTTAATCCCATATCTGCACTTATTTAATCCCAGAATAATGTCAACAAGATGAAAGTATTTGTGGAATGCAAATGGTTATAATGGTATTGCTCCTGTAATTCATTTGTTAAAATGGGGTGGTTGCAGGATTCCATGCCCTCTCGATACCACATCTATGGCCCTCAATAAGTAGAATAACCATACGTACCGGTGTTCCCAGGACAGTCCAGGTTTGTGCTTAAGTCAGCCTGTGAATAATATCAGCCTTGAAAGGAGGTACAAAGGCTAGAGTTTTGGAATCCCACTTACCTTTGACCTGTTGGTACAACTGTAATTGAAATGATCACAGAATTAAGCCATTTTCAGCTCCACCTGTACTCTTCCATACAGTCCACTGGCATCAAAATCTGGGTTTCCTTAAGTCATCTGGAGCAGAAAGTGCACTGTGTCTGAGCATCTGGAGTCTGTTACAGGACAGTGGCTGAGGCGTCTGTCCGTGCGGCCCTCCTTTTAGTCCAGTGGTGTCCAGGCCTTCATGGAATCTGGCCTGTTAAGTCCACACTTTGTACATCAGTCATAAGCCTCACAATTTTTTAATTCCTTTCCCTCTTCTGATCTAGACGCATCTAAGGCTGTAACCTGGCCTTACTAATGCCAGTAAATTTCCATTAATCCTTAAACTAGCCCAAGCCAGATTTGGCCCACTCCGCATGCACAGAAGTGCCAGCTGTGACCACTAGTTGTCCTCAACAGAGGACAAAGCAACAGGAGGAGCAAATCAGAAGGAAAATCATCACCCGGACCCTATTCTGAAGCTAAAGGTTTGACAAGAGTCACATCACCTCCTGTTTCCTGGCAGCCTTCTAGAATTTTCCCTCTCCAGTATGCCTGTGTCGCTGCCATCTTGTTGCCCAAATCACATATAAGCCCTGCTTTCCTGTAACTTAGGGAGTCAGATCTGAGGAACTTTTTCCCAGCTCCTTGCTGTGCACCTTGCGATAAAGTTACTTTCTCTTTCTCAAAGACCAGTGTCCAGTTAATTGGCAAGTCTGAGTGTGATTGACAAGAACCCACCTTCTAGAGTTCAGTAACAAGGTTAGTTTTGGTTTCAGATATTTTACAGCTAGTTACAACATTTTTTATTGTAACCAAATGGCATTTGCATTTTTTCTAAATATACAGCCAATATCCATTCAATGAAGAAAACTTAAAAAATATAGAACTATAAAGAAAGGATTCTATTTAAAAATTCACTCATCATTCTGATAGCTAAAAACAAATTACTGCTCATCTTTGGTTTGTTTTCTCCCTGGTTTTTTTTTTTTTTTTAAATGAATTAATACATGTGTATGGACACAAGTATTCTATAATCCTATTTTAGTCTTTTTTTACTTACTGTGCTTTTCTTATGTCAATCTTCTACAATATGAGTTTTAGTGGCATCATTGGAATCTATTGTATGAATGTATCATAATCTGTCTGAGCAACCCCTCTTGATTTCTCACTCTCACATCCACACCTCACCTTTTACCAATTTCGTGCAAAACTGTCTTGTGAACCAGGGAGAAGAGGACAGGAGGTACTGATGATTAGAGAAGCAGAGCGACTTCAGAGCTGGTTGTCATGGGATGGTAACCCCCCAGCCTCATGTATGACTCATGTTACCCCCACAGCATCCTCAGTACAATCTTTCTTGGGCCAAAGATATCTTGCTTAGCTTGGGCTAAGTATGGCTGAAGATTGTTCTTCCTTTTTCCTGCTCCCATAATTCAATGCTATTGAGTCAATTCTGACTCACAGTGACCCAATAAGACAGAGTAGGACTGCCCCATAGGGTTTCCAAGGCTGTAATCTTTACAGAAGCAGACTGCCACATTGTTCTCCCATGGGGCGACTGGTGCGTTTGAACCACCAACCTTTCGGTTAGCAGCCGAGTACACCACTGCACTACCAGAGTGCCTTTATTTCCTGTTACAAGGTGTAAATTTGAATTTGGTTCATAAGAAACTTTTATTTCAACTTCCATTTCTGTTTTAATTCATATTTATCTATGAAAAATAAATAACATGATGCCAATAATGAAGAAACACTTATAGTTGGCTTGTCCTTTCTATATCCGTGCTACTAAGAAAGAGAAAATGTGGGCAAATACCACTTTTAATGCTAACTGTATGGTACGAATGAGGATGAATCCAATTTGCACCTTCCCACATCTCTACCCGTTGCCAGCCGTTCAAATGGCACACTCTTCAACCTCCAGCCACCCAGAGCTGAATTGGCGTTCACAAGTTAGAAGGACTCTGTCCTTTAGATCAGTTGTCCTTGCAGCACTTCTCTGAATTAACCACCCCAAACTAAGTCAGAACACACATATTTAAAGGACTTGTCCTTCAGATTGACTGCCTGTGCAGCCATCCTCTGTATTAGCTACCCTAAGCTAAGTCAGAGTTCAAAAGTTAGGACTCAGTCCTTCTTTCCTTCTGATTTCCAAATAGGTGGTGGCCAGCTCCTGCCAGCTCTTATTTGTCCCTATGGGTTCACTAATTCATTGGAATGAATGGCTTACAGAATTCACAGAGACTACATGTACTTCACTATGGATTATACCTCAAAGAAAACAAAAATCCTCACAACTGGACCAAGAAGCAACATCCTGATAAATGGAGAAAATACTGAAGTTGTCAAAGATTTCATTTTACCTACATCCACAATCAAGGCACATGGTAGCCGCGGTCAAGAAATCAAACTCCATATTGCATTGGGCAAATCGGCTGCAAAAGTCCTCTTTAAAATGTTAAAAAGCAAAAATGTCACTTTGAGAACTAAGGTGCACCTGACCCAAGCCATGGTATTTTCAATTGCCTCATATGCATGTGAAAGCTGGACAATGAATAAGGAAGACCAAAGAAGAATTAATGTCTTTGAATTATGGTGTTAATGAAGAATACTAAATATACCACGAACTGCCAGAAGAACAAACAAATCTGTCTTGAAAGAAGTGCAACCAGAATTCTCCTTAGAAGCAAAAATGGCAAGACTTCGTTTCATGTACTTTGGACATGTTATCAGGAGGGATCAGTCCCTGGAGAAGGACATCATGCTTGGTAAAGTAGAGGGTCAGTGAAAAAGAGAAAGCCTCTCAAGGAGATGGATTGACACAGTGGCTGCAACAATGAGTTCAAACATAGCAAAGATTGTGAGGATGGCTTAGGACCAGGCAGTGTTTTGTTCTTTTATACATAAAGTGGCTATGAGTCAGAACCGACTAGATGGAACCTGACAACAATAACAACAAGTTGTTAATGTGCTTAACACATATGTATTACACAATGGGAGAGGAGTGTAATGAGTGCTGGGGAGACCCTCACAAGGTCCACTTATCACCACAGAGTCCTCATCTGCCATGCCAGCAGCCCAACATCACACTCCAGGGAGACTTAGAAGTTTCAACAAGTTTTAAAAAGTCAAAGAGAGTAAGAGGGAAGGTGGTCAGAAAACTTTAAGGCAGAGTAAGAAAACCAGCTACCTAAGCTCACCAGCTAGAGGGGAAATACGTGCAGGAAGAAAGCAGGACACAGCCAAGCAAACAAACTACATGAGGCAGATTGGCATGCAGACGCTTCTCCAGGACTCCTGCTCCGTCAAGTCCTGTGAGGTGTAAACCACTGCATCTACCCCTAGCATGTGCCAAATTCAATGTGTTTATGAAAGCACTTTGCCTAATTCAAAGGAGGAAGGAGCATTTCATGAATGAAAGTGTGTGATTACTGGTAGCAGAAAAATTTAGTCCTGTACTATCCCAATAGAAATATTATTTCATACATTATAACAACATGGGCACTCGTCAAGAGTAATACAATCCTTGATGAGATTTAAATGGTATCAGGTGTCTAAAAGCAATGTCTCCTGATGAATACCAATGTGGAATAAATCCCTAGTGGCTTAAAATGCTTAAAGAGTCAACACTACAGAGATCAGCAGCTTTACCAGGATATAATTCAATCTCCTCGTTTACTTCCAATTCTCTATTAAACCCACACACTTGTTTGTCTGCTCTGCATATGTTATTGATATACATCTACATTATTTTTATAATCAATAATCAGTGCCCTTAATCTTTCATGTAATGATGCTTCCCATTTCTCCTGTAGTGCCTGCCAATGAGACAACTCAAAGTACAGACCAGTAAGAGAATTTGGAGAACAAACCCCATCACATAAACGTAATTTACATAAAAATGGAGACTCCTTGTGGAAAGAGCTGAAAGGCCTTTCCGGAATTGTTTTCCCCCTATTAGAAATACAAATTGAAATGGAAAAAATGTTTCCTACTTTTCCCTCTCTTCATGATTTAAGAGCATGTGTATGCTACAGATGATAAATGTTTTTCCTCTCATTGAAAAGGGAAATGACAGGCTTCTTTGGACACAGAATTATAAAGTGAGTGGCCAGGCTCTGCCAGATAGTCCTTCTCATGGCATGGTCAGCTGGTCAATTCCCATGAATGGCATGTGGATATTTGGAGGTGGGAAGAACTTTAAAATAAGAAAGGGGAGGGCCCAGTAAGGTCATATGGTTCACTCACATTCTACTACCAGCAGATCTTTCTCCTGCATTCTAAGAGGTAGCTGTGTATCTGTTGGAGGTAGTTTCCCTTTTCACCTTCCCTCCAAACCCCTTTAGATACTTGTTGCCATCAGTTGATTCCGACTCATAGTGACCCTGTAGGACAGAGTAAAACTTCCCCATAGGGTTCCCAAGGCTGTAATCTTACAAAAGCAGACTGTTACGTCCTTCTCCCATAGAGTGGCCGGTGGGTTTGAACCGCTGACCTTTCATTTAGCAGCCAAGCACATAACCACTATGCCAACAGGGCTCCTTCCTCTAGATACAGGGTCACAAAATGTTCTTTTATAAATTATCAATTGGTTTGTTCTATGCAGTTCTGAAACCTCATTATTTCCAGGACTTTACAGGGACCGTTATGTTTGCCCAACATCATCACATTGTGTGAAAGTTGGGGTTTGGGTTCCCTGGGAAGCGTACTTCTGAGAAAGTCTATTGGGGAATGCCCTGTGGATTAACAGCTGCAGGGAGTGAAGGAATTAGGACCCGCACACAAAAGTCTCAGATAATCCCACTGGGAGCTATGGGGCTGGCATGGACCCTCAGGGTAGCTTCAAATTGAGACAAGGAGTCAAGCTTTTATATTCCTTCTTGAGCCAATCATTAGATGCAGGCTGACTAAGGAGATGAATGGGGCATGGCTCTGGCCTAGGATACTCTCTTCAGCCCAGAGAAATCACTGAAGAGGGTCTCAGTGGCAGGCTCTGGCACTGAGGGAATGAGTGCTCAGTCCTACAGAAGGGAGAGGTGGGCAGCTCACCAGAGCAAACACTACCACACAGTAGAAACTATATGTTTCACTTCCACGACTTCCACCAAAACAGCCAGCTGTGATATGAACAGTGTTTTACAGTTGGCGGGTTGCTAAGATCATCACAATTCTGATCTTCTGCCATTCCTACAAACTTCTGGCAAATGCAAGGGTTATTTTTTGTTGTTGTTTATCAAAGTGATGCCATAAATATTGTCCATTCAGTGCGGCAGTCTTAATATGGTTGTTGTGCCTTACACGTATGAACACATACTGGTAAATGATTTTTGAGATATTTGTATTTTTAATATAGTTTAAGGTACAGTGTTAACCTTGGGTTCCTCAACAATGGAACTATTGACATCTTGCATCAGATAATTGTTTGTTGTGGAGAGCTCTCCTGTGCAATATAGGATGTTTAGCAATGCCCTTGGCCTCTATCAACTAGATGATAGTAACACCCTCTCCCCCAAATTGTGACAACCAAATATGTCTCCAGACATCACCAAATGTCTCCTGGAAGCACTGAATTAACCACTGAGTCAACCTATCATGCTCACACACTCAGATACAGGAGATGGGTTTGAGATCATTCAATCTGAATATCCTCTTCCATTCTTCCACCAAGACACAGACTTGCTTTGTGGAGAATTTTGCTTGAAATTGGTGATTTTTCCCTTCCATAGAGAGTCACTGAGGCATGAAATTTGAAATAAGCCCTATCAAAATTATTTGTTCCACAGCTAGGCTATTTGGTCCCATTTGATCTTTCCCTCAACTTCTCTCCTTCACCATTTACTGCTTATGGTCTTTAGGCCTCCTACCCGTTTGTTAGACACTAGGAGTGGATGTGAGAACATCACTGCCTGGTCCTGTGCAGCACAGAAGGGGGTAATGCTTTGGAACACCATCCGCCCCAGAAATCCAAGTGCTATCTGGGAGAAAAGGGCTAAGCTAGCAAGGCTGGGAAAGACATTAGGAATCAAACTAAGGGGGAAAAAGTATTTAGTTTGAATTAGCTCATTAAACATTTATTAAAAACTTATATCTGGCAGGACATAGTCTCTTTACTGGATGAAAATGTAAATAAGATGTTGTCTTAGTTTCCTAAGGCTGCCATAACAAGATACCATAAAGTGGGTGGCTTTAAAGAACAGAAATTTATTGTCTCAGTTCTGGAGGCTAGAAGTTCAAATCAAGCTATCAGCCATGTTGATTCCGCCTAATGGCTTTGTGAGAGAAACTGGTCCATGCCTCTCTCCTAGCTTCTGTAGGCTCCTGGAAACCCTGGTGCTTCTTGACTCATTAGATACGTCTTCATATGGCATCTTCCCCCTGTGTCTACCTCTCCATGTACTTTCTCCTCTTTTCTAAGGACGGGAGTCTTATAGTATTAGGACACATCCTACTCCAGTATTACCTCACATTGACCTTCAAAAACTCTATTTTCAAACAAGGCCATGTTCACAAGTATACCAAACCAAACCCGTTGCTGTTGAGTCAATTCTGACTTATAGCAACCCTACAGAACAGAGTAGAACTTCCCCATAGAGTTTCCAAGGAGCACCTGGTAGATTTGAACTGCCGACCTTTTGGTTAGCAGCTGTAGCACTTAACCACTACGCCACCAGGGTTTCCATTCACAAGTATAGAAGATAAGAATTCAACATATCCTTTTGGGGGACAAAATTCAACCCATAACAGACTTAGTTCCTACCTTCAAGGTGCTCTTAGTCTCATGGGGATCCTTAGAAAGGCTCATGTTGATATGAAACCAAGAGAGCCTCATCAGGTATTATTGCTTCAACCTTATCATCAGTGCTGCAGATTCAGCCGTTGGTTTTGCCAGTGCCCTGAGAGTGGATTCAGCTCCCTAGTTTAGACTTAAACAAATCAAGTTCATTAAAAGACATAAAAGCCAGAATGGCCCTAGATTTGTCTCTGCTAAGAAATATGACTGCCAAAGGAAGCAGACACTTCCTCTAGCTGGCACATTTAGGGAAACACCCACTGGAAGTCAAATTATAATCCAATGGCTATTAAAGGCACAGTTCTATTTTTTTTTTTTTTCTTCTCAGGTCACAAACTTGGGTGTGCAAAACAATATAATTTTACTGTTCTATTTTTTTTTTTTTTTTATAACTCAGCTGTACCTCCACTTGGTGCCCTATTCTTCTCAGTCTGGAGTCCTGAAAATGACTGAGCTTATCTGGAATCGTCTATCTTAAATATAAGCACATTTTCTAGGATAACATCAGTGAAATTCAGAATTTTCCTCCTTTTCCCTCCCTTATACAGAGTGTCTCAGCTCCAGGGAAAATGAACAGTACCTGGAAGTTGCTGAGAGATATGGCCCCATTCAGTCCCTGGATATTGTCTTCTCTCTTCCTTAGCATATGCTAAGCTGTCAGTGACGTGACACCCTCCTTGTCCCAAACATGAAATCACTGTGAGAATTCAACCCTCTCTCCAACACAATCAGGCCCCTGTTAGTCTCGCTGGTCTCTGTCAGAGACCCACCCTCACCTTGTCTTTGCAAGCCTGGGAGCCTCCTCTCAGCCAGGTGGGAAGACATTGACTGCAAAGTGGAGTTCCTCCCTGAGGATGCCTCAGGCTGGTTTGCTACTCCTGGGCACTCCATACAGCCAACTCCACTCTATTTCCAGGGTTAGTGGTTAAGAACTCGGCTGTTAACAAAAAGGTTGGCAGTTTGATTCCACCAGTTGCTCTTTGGAAACCTTATTGCGCAGTTCTACTCTGTCCTGTAGGGTTGTTATGAGTCAGAATCAACTTGATCAGCAATGGGTTTTAGTGGCACAGGACTCTGGGTGGAGCTGAAATCAGGATACAAGTTGTTCTACTTGTGGATTTCCCAGAGTTAGCCTAGACAGACCTATCACACACTGCCCCCACTCCTCCACCTGCTCACCAGGTTGAAAGCAATGCCTAGCAACACTTACTAAGGTCAGATTCCTCTTGCCTTTTCCAATCCTCCATTTCCCACTAGAGGGCACTTGCAGTTCAGTGGTAGAACTCTATCTTTTCGCACAAGAGACCTGGGTTTGATTCCTGACTAATGCGCCTCATGCATGGCCACCACCCATCTGTTAGGGGAGGCTCGTGTGTTGCTATGATGCTGAACAGGTTTCAGCAGAGCTTCCAGATTAAGACAAGCTAGGAAGAAAGACCTGGCAAAAATCTCCAAAACTCGGCCAGTGAAAACCCTATAGGTCATTGTGGTCTGATCTGTAACTAATCATGAGGATGGCATAAGACCTGGATTTGATTCCATTATGTATAGGATTGCCATGAGTTGGGGGCCAACTTGATGGCAGCTAACAACAACATCTAGTCTTGGCTGAGGAGGATTATGTTCATTCAGTTAATTTTTTTTCCCTAAATATGTTTGTATTATACCTAGGCTTTTAAAACCTAGAAGCTAACAACATGACATCTTCGTCCTCCACTGTCATTTTTGACAACTCTTCTAAGAGAAATGGAGGCTAAATGTTAGAAACATAGACTTAAAGATATGAAAGGTAAAATACATCAGTAATAAATGTCTCATCACATCTGTCCTGGGAACTTGATGCACTGTCTCCACAACAAGGATCAACCTGCCTCAAGGACCGGACATACTGAGGAATGGTTGAGGGAAGGGCGAACATTCAAAATATTTCATCACCAGTAACGACCCACCAAGGAGCCCTTGCTTTGACAGGAATGGGTTTGGTTTTCATTTGGTATTTCCAGGAGAGATGGAACAGCCAAGAGATATTTTGAACCAACTCCAATTTATTTCCTTTGAATTCTCCCCTGCTGAAGTGTTTCTTCTCTATGCCATTAAGAACTAAGTTAGCTAACAGGCACTGCAGCCACAAGGACTAACAAGGCCTCTATTTTAGAGAATTTGCAAAACAAGAGGATGTAGATGTGGAAGGGCCTCTGGCTTTTAAGGTTAATTACCAGCTAGAAATTACAGTGGGCTCATGTTTTGAATTTTCCTGTTTTTAGACAAACCGATTTAAAATAATATTTATCAAGTAGTAAATACTGGAATAAACATTTTTTAAATCTCCTCTCCATAAATTTTTCAGTTTTCAAAATAAATTAGTCTTTTCAGTGATATAATATTGTTGAAACATGATTTAGAAACCCAATCAAGGACATAATTTTCAAAATCTTATGTAAGAAACCCCAGATGGCCCTTCTCTTGTGTTTGCCACTAACGGGCACCACAGGAACAGGGAGCAGATGCTCAAACGCACCCAAAAAAACCCAAACCTGTTGCTGATTCCAACTCACAGCGACCCTATAGGATAAAGTTGTTTCTTCTAGGTGGTGGCTCTAGTTACTTCTGTAACTGACAGGGTTAAACTGTCCCCCCTTCTGAAATGTAACCAATGGGATTAAACAATCTCCCCTCCTCCTCCCATCCCAGCCAGGCCGTCTGAGTTCCGGATAAGGCACTTCTGTGTTGTCTGTGTAACAACACAAAAGCGTCTTGCTGCTTCTCTGCTGAAAGCCACTTTACTACTAGTCAACTGTCTCCACAGGGTTTCCAAGTATCGGCTGTGCATTTGAACTGCTCATCTCTCTGTCAGCAGCTGAGTTCTTAACCACTGTGCCGCCAGGGCTCCCTGCATGAGCAAACAGTAGTGGCAGGACAGCCACTACTGAACAAAATTTAACTTGAAAACTTGTGTATTCTTGTCAGCAGTTACCAACAAAAACAACATATTATCTTCTTCCAAAAAAACTAAAAAATCCAAACCAAACAGTTGCCATCTAGTCAATTCTAACTCATGGCAACCCCATGAGTGCAGACTAGAACTGCGCCATAGGGTTTTCAAGGCTATTATGATGTTTCAGACTCAGATCCCCAGGCCTGTCTTCAGAGATGCCTCTGTGTAGATTCTAACCACCAACCTATTGGCTAGTAGTCTAGCACTTAACTGTTTGCACCATCCAAGGACTCTTTCTTCCAAACAAAATGAAAGAAACCTGTTGCTGTACAGTTGATTCCGGCTCACTGACCCCATAGGACAGAGTATAACTGCTCCACAGGGTTTCCAAGGAGCAGCTGGTGGATTCGAACTGCCAACCTTTTGGTTAGCAGCCATAGCTTGCTGTAGCTCTCAACCACTGTGTTAGGTTTGGTGCATCCCCAACAAGCCTTTTGGCAAGTCTTAGAGGGAAAATATTATGATATGGAAGTGACAATGTATTTCTGATCTTATCTAAAGAGACCTTTGGGGCCAACAATACAGAACAATTGTGAAATGGTTCATATCAATATACAGTGAAACCTGTAAGAACAAAAACTCGATGGGACTGCCTTGTTTTTCCAGGTCTCACAGCGTCCTGCCTTTGACACGGTGCTGTCGCTCTCTATTAGTGGAAAATATTTGAGTTTCCCTTCTCTGACAGGTTTCTGCCTTACACAGGTTCCAGTTTCTGCACTGTAACATATCTGCTCCCTGCCAGACATCCTCCACCTTCTAATGGTTAGGGACTTGACTCCCTCCTAAAGACTCTTTTTTTTTTTTTTTAAAGACTCTGCCATCTTGTTTCCACAGCCAATTCTTCCCATCAGTTGGAACTAAAGGAGCTCCAGGTCATCACTCAGGTGACTTAACTTCAACAACACATTATTTCTGGTCCAACCCTGAATTAAGGTCCCAGTTTTAGACACTGGGCCCCTTCCTTTAACCAATTACTTATCGAACGGCCATTATTCCCATCTTAAATTAATCTTTTTGACCACCCTATCCATCTGGTCGCTATCACATCTC
The DNA here is from genome assembly GCF_030014295.1 of Loxodonta africana. NCBI lineage: Eukaryota > Metazoa > Chordata > Mammalia > Proboscidea > Elephantidae > Loxodonta > Loxodonta africana. Next base: position 78,044,067 of record NC_087354.1, on the reverse strand, counting down.
CCTCAGGAACAAAAGCCCTGCCACTGAATCCCAGTATGAGGCACAGACCCCACTGTGTCGTCTATGGACCTGTGCCACTGACACCCCCCATCAAAAACAACCTGCTGCTCATTGCAGGGAGTGCAGTTAACTGACAGCCTCCAGCTGCTGCACGTTCTGGATCCACCCTCAGCTGGAGAGCCTCAGACCACAGTGCGGAGCTGACAATGTGGAGACAATCCAACCGGGAGTTTCAGAGCAAAGGCTGCTCCTTAGAGGAGACCCATAGTGAGCAGAAGTGGCCAGGCCTGTGTAGCCCCATTGTGCTAGGCTTTTGGCAGTCTGGCCTTGGCTTTCAGTGCCTGCTTTCTGGAGGACCCAACTGGCGTAATCACACACTTGCTTCTTGTTTCTTCTAGGTGGTGGCTCTAGTTACTTCTGTAACTGACAGGGTTAAACTGTCCCCCCTTCTGAAATGTAACCAATGGGATTAAACTATCTCCCCTCCTCCTGCCATCCCAGCCAGGCTCTCTGAGTTCCTGGTAAGACACTTCTGTGTTGTCTGTGTAACAACACAAAGGCCTCTTACTGCTTCTCTGCTCAAAGCAGCTTCACTACTAATCACCTGCCCCCCAACCCCGCCTCCAACTGCACAAGAGCATTAAGCCACAAAGCTGGCCTTAGATAAACTTCCAGCTGTTATATTGCACCCCCTACATGTTAATTAGTTCCTAAAATCTTCCGCCTATTCCCAGAAACTTCATGAATTATGCATAAGTTTCCTATCCTGAACACTATAAAAATATAACTGCCCTAAAATCCCCAACTTTGGGGAGCTTGATTTGAGACTTAGTCTCCAAGCTCTTTGCTTGACTGGCTTGTAATAAAGTCTACTTTCTCTTTCTCAAAGGCCTGATGACTCTCAATTGACCCAAGGGGTCGCACTGGGCAAAACCCATTCCCATCAGATTACGCTTCCTCTCCCTGGACAGAGGCTGGTGTTCTTTGGTACAAGATCGGGGTGGGAGAACAACCCTGCACTGATATATTCTTCCTAGACTTCAGCTATCCATCAACCAGGAGCATGTCCTCATCCTGAAAGCCCAGACCCCAAAGATGCCTCTCTAGGGTCTCTATGCCCCACCCCCACACTCCAGAGTAAAGCTATTAATAGTAGCAACAACAGTACCAATACTTATTATGCTGGACTTTATACCTTTTTACATAATTGCATAAACAATGTAGGCACTGTACTTTTACTCTGGGAAAATTCAGTTATGCACAATGAGCAGGAAAAATGAAAGAGAACAATTTAAGTGGCCTGGTAATTCTGCCTGTCATTCCACAAAATAAACTTGTACCTACAAATATCTGATGCAATCAAGCCTGAAACAGTAACTGCGTGTTTCAGAGAATTGCAGAAAAAAGTCGTGAATAGTTACAGGAGTTTCCCGACCACTGACTAAGTGGAAGACATTGTCCAGGTTTGCAGGCAGGTGGGTGGGAATGATTTCATTCAAGGAAGAAGTTGAAGAATAAATTGAGAGTTTAAAAAAAGCACTGACTAATGCCAAACTATCAGAACTGATAATATCACAGGCAGTGGAAAGGAACACAAACAGCCAACAAGTTAGAAACTACAGGAAAAAAAAATTCTTGATGATTTAACCTCTGAGTACGGACCTTTTATGCTAAGTATTATTTTATTCTTTATACATTTCTAGATACCTTTTAGGGTATAGAGCTATCACACAAAAGCAGATATCATCTCTTATGGGTGAATTAACAGGCTTTCAAGATTATTTTGACCATATATCATCTTTAGGATTATGTCCTAACATTAGAACATAACCCCCATGTAAAATGCAATCCCTCTACTTTTTCATACCTTGACATTTCTTGGGTTGCATGAAAAGGAAACTACATGGGGCTGAAACCTGAAAAAACTGATAAAAGTACATCCTAGCACTTGGACTCCTCTGAGACCTGTCACAAATTTGGTACAAAAACTCAAAAGGATAAGAAGGAAGTAAATTTTATTGAGCCTCTACTCCAGCCATATTCCACTGCCCCCTGCCGTCATCTTACTTAATTCTCATCATATAGGGTCACTATGAGTCGGAATCGACTCGACAGCACTGGGTTTTTTTTTTTTTTTTTTTACTGGGTAATTCTCATCAAAACTCTAGGAGATAGACATCGTTGTTGTTAACAGGTGCCATCCAGTAGGTTCCAACTCATAGTGACCCTATGTACAACAGAATGAAATACTGCTGGGTCCTTTGCCATCCTCACAATTGTTATGCTCGAGCCCATTGATGCAGCCACTGTGTCTACCCATCTCATTGGGGGTCTTCCTCTTTTTCACTGACCCTCTACTTTCCTAAGAACGATGTCCTTCTCCAGGACATCCCTCCTGATAAGGTGTCCGAGGTATATAAGATGAAGTCTTGCCATTCTTGCTTCTAAGGAGCATCCTAGTTGTACCTCCTCCAAAACAGATTTGTTCCTTCTTCTGGGAGTCCATGGTATATTCAATATTTTTCACCAACACAATTCAAAAGCGTCAATTCTTCTTTGGTCTTCTTTATTCACTGTCCAGCTTTCCCATGTATATGAGGTGATAGAAAATACCATGGCTTGGTTCAGGCGCACCTTAGTCCTTAAAGTGACATCTTTGCTTTTCACACTTTAAAGAGGTCTTTTGCAGCAGATTTGCCCAGTGTAAAGCGCTGTTTGATTTCTTGACTGCTGCTTCCATGGGTGTTGATTGTGGATCCAAGTAAAATGAAATCCTTGACAACTTCAATATTTTCTCCATTTAACATGATATTGCTTATTGGTCTTCCAAACTGAAGGCTGTGGTCTTTGATCTTCATCAAAAAGTGCTTCAAATACTCTTTACTTTCAGCAAGCAAGGTTGTGTCCTCTGCATAATGCAGGTTGTTAATGAGTCTTCCTCCAATCCTGATGCCCCGTTCTTCTTCATATAGTCCAGCTTCTCAGATTGTTTGCTCAGCATACAGATTGAATAGGTATGGTGAAAGGATACAACCCTGACACACACCTTTCCTGACTTTAGGCCACACAATATCCTCTTGTTCTGTCCGAACGACTGTCTCTTGGTCTATGTACAGGTTCCTCACGAGCACAATTAAGTGTTCTGAAATCTCATTCTTCGTAATGTTATTCATAATTTGTTATGATCCACACAGTCAGATGCCTTTACGTACTCAATAAAACGCAGGTAAAATTTCTGGTATTCTCTGCTTTCAGCCGTGATCGCTCTGACATCAGCAATGATATCCCTCATTCCACGTTCTCTTCTGAATTCAGCTCACATTTCCGGAAGTTCCCTGTCCATGTACTGCTGAACCACATTTGAATGATTTTCAGCAAAATTTTCCTTGTGTGTGTTATTAATGATATTGTCCAATAATTTCTGCATTCTGTTGGGCCACCTTTTTGGAATAGGCACAAATGTGGATCTCCTCCAGTTGGTTGGCCAGATAGCTATCTAACAAATTTCTGTGCATAGAGAAGCGAGTGTTGCCAGCACTGCATCCATTTGCTGAAACCTCTCAACCGGTATTCCGTCAATTCCTGGAGCCTTGTTTTTGGTCAGTGCCTTCATTGCAGCTTGGACTTCTTCCTTCAGGGCCATCAGTTCTTGATCATATGCTACCTTGTGAAATGGTTGAACACCAACCAATTCTTTTTGGTACAGTAACTCTGTGTATTCCTTCCATCTTCTTTTGATGCTGCCCGTGCCATTCAATATTTCGCCCGTAGAATCCTTCAGTGTTGCACCTCAAGGCTTGAATTTTCTCTTCAGTTTTTTCAGCTTCAGAAATGCTGAATGTATTCTTCCCTTTTGGTTTTCTAACTCTAGGTCTCTGCACATTTCATTATAATACTTCACCTTTTTCACTTCATCATTTCTTCCTTTCACTTAAGTTACTCTCCATTCAAGAGTAAGTTTCAGAGTCTCTTCTCACATCCATTTTGGTCTTTACTTTCTTTCCTGTCTTTTGAATGACGTTTTGCTTTCTTCATGTATGATGTCCTTGATGTCATCCCACTGCTTGTCTGGTCTTCTGTCATTAGTGTTTAATAAGTCAAATCTAATCTGGAGATGGTCTCTATATTCAGGTGGAATATACTCAAGGCCATACTTTGGCTCTCATGAACTTGTCCAATTTTCTTCAGCTTCAACTTGAAAATGCATATGAGCAACTGACGGTCTGTTCCATAGTCAGCCCCTGGCCTTGTTCTGGCTGATGATGTTGAGCTTTTCCATCGTCTCTTTCCACAGATGTAGTCAGTTGGGTTCCTGGGTATTCCATCTGGCAATGTGCACATGTTTAGTTGCTGTTTATTTTGTAGTGAATAAGTGGTTGGTCTTGCAAAATTCTACCATGTGATCTCTGGTGTCATTTTTATCACCAAGCCCATATTTTCCAACTACTGTTCCTTCTTCTTTGTTTCCAACTTTCACATTCCAACCACCAGCATTCATCAATGCATATTTATGGCACGTTTGATCAATTTCAGACTGCAGAAGTTGGTAAAAATCTTCAGTTTCCTCATCTTTGGCACTAGTGGTTGGTGTGTAATTTTGAATAACAGTTGTATTAACTGGTCTTCCTTGTAGGCGTAAGGATAGTATCCTATCACTGATAGCATTGTACTTCAGGATAGATCTTGAAATGTTCTTTTTGATGATGAATGTAATGCCATTCTTCTTCAATTTGTCATTCCTGATATAGTATATCAAATGATTGTCCGTTTCAAAATGGCCAATACCAGTCTATTTCAGCTCACTAATGCCTCAGATATCAATCTTTATGCACTCCGTTTCATTTTTGACGACTTCCAATTTTCCTATATTCTTACTTCGTACATTCCATGTTCCTATTATTAATGGATGTTTACAGCTGTTTCTTCTCATTTTGAGTCCTGCCACATCAGCAAATGAAGGTTCCGAAAGCACGACTCCATGCACATCATTAAGGTCCACTCTACTTTGGAGAGGCAGCTCCTCCCCTGTTGTATTTTAAGTGCCTTCCAACCTGAGCGGCTTGTCTTCTGGCACTGTATCAGACAACGTTCTGTTGCTGTTCATAAGGTTTGCACTGGCTAATTTTTTCAGAAGTAGACTGCCAGGTCCTTCTTCCTAGTCTGTCTTAGTCTTGAAAAGCTCAGCTGAAACCTGTCCGCCATGGGTGACCCTGCTGGTATTGAAATACCCATGGCATAGCTTTCAGCATCACAGCAACACACAAGCCACCACAGCATGACAAACTGACAGATATGTTGGTCCATTTCCTCTAGGTTCCTAAACTTGTAATTGTATAATTTTTCATAGTATTCTGTTATGATCCTTTTTATTTCAGTTGGGTCTGTTGTAACGTCCCCTATCTCATTTCTTATTTCAGTTACTTGCTTCCTTTCCGGTTTTTCTTTTGTCAGTTTGGCCAATGGTTTGTTGATTTTGTTGATCTTTTCAAAGAACGAACTTCTGGTCTTTTTGATTCCGTCTATTGTTTTCCTGTTATCTATTTCTGCTCTATATTATTTCTTTTTTCCTGTGCGTTTGTGATTCTTTTGCTGCTCTTTTTCTATATGTCGAGTTGTAGGGCTAACGTTTTGATTTTGGCACGTTCTTCTTTTTTGATGTGTGCATTTATTACTATAAATGGGCCTCTAAGCAATGCCTTTGCTATGTTCAAAAGGTTTAGGTATGAGTGTTTTCATTTTTGTTTGATTCTAGGAAATTTTTATCCCCCTCTTTATTTCTTCTATTACCAAGTTGTTTTTAGCAAGGTGCTATCTGGTTTCCAAGTATTTGACTTTTTTTTTCCTTTGGTCTTCCTGTTACTAATTTTCTACTTTTATGGAATTGTGATCAGAGAGAATGTGTTGCATTATTTCAATGCTTTGGATTTTATTGAGGGTTTGCTCTGTGGCCTAAAATGTAGTCTATCTGGAGAATGTTCCATGTACATGGGAAAAGAAGGTCTACTTCGCCACTGTTCGGTGGAGTGTTATATATATATATGTCTGTGAGGTCAAGTTGGTTGATTTGGGCCTTTAGATCTTCTGTATCTTTGTTGACTTTCTGTCTACATGTTCTATCCTTTACCAAGAGTGGTGCGTTGAAGTCTCCTACTATTATTTTGGAACTATTTCTCATTTCACTACTGTTACAGTTTGTTTTATGTATTTTGGAGGCCTATGGCATTGGATGTACAGATATTTATTAAGGTTATGTCTTCTTGGTGGATTGTCCCTTTAATCATTATATAATGTCCTTCCTAGTCTTTCGTGGTTTATTTTATTTTAAAGTCCATTTTATCTGAGATTAGTATTGCCACTCCTGCCCTTTTTGGTTACAGTTTGTGTGATATAATTTTTTTTCTATCTTTTGAGTTTTAATATATTTATGTCTATGTGTCTAAGGTGTGTCTCTTATAGACAGTATGTTAGTGGGTTGCGGTTTTTTTTTTTTTTTTTTTTTTTGTTCATGCTTCCACTCTCTGTCTCTTTACAGGTGTATTTAAGCCATTTACACTCAGTGTTATTATTGATAGGTTTCAGTTTATTGCTGTCATATTGTGTGTGTGTGTGTTTTCTGATGCTGACATTTTCCTTGGTCCTCTTTTTTTCCTGTGCTGAGTTCCTTTTGTTGTGGATTTTCCTTTCTTTTTTTCCTCATTATTATACATTTTATCTTTATTGAGTCTTTATGTTTTTCTTTTTTTTTATTTCTGATGAGTAAGTCTGTTACCTTTCTTTGTAGTTACCTTGACATTCACCCTTATCTTCCTAAGTTTAAATCAGTCTTCTCTTACTTGATATTGCCTTGACTTCCTCTCCTTTTGAAACTTCTATACCTACACTGTTTATTACCCCTTTTATTGTTTTGACATTGTTTTCATTTACAGGCAGATATCTCTGTTTTAAGTCTTTTAGCTTTATTTTATTATTGAGAGTTCTTCACCTAGGTTGGTATCTGGCTGATGCTGTCTTGTATCCTAGACTCTGGTTGTTGTCTGATCTTGTTGGTTCTCGAAACAAAGGACTCCCTTTAATATTTCTTGTAGGTCTGGTTTGGTGTTTACATATTCCCTTAATTTCTTTTAATCTGGAAATGTCCTAATTTTGCCATTGTATTTGAAAGAGAGTTTTGCAGGATATATTATTCTCGGTTGGCAGTTTTTTTTTCTTTCAAGGTTTTATACATGTTCCATTGCCTTCTTGCCTACATAGTTTCTGTTGAGTAGTCAGAGTTTGATCTTATTGTTTCCCCTTTGTAAGTGACTTTTCGTTTCTCTCAAGCTGCTCTCAGGATTCTTTCTTTATCTTTGGTTTTGGTAAGTGTGATTATGATATGTCTTGGTGGCTTTCTTTTGGGGTCTATCCTATATGGAGTTCACTGAGCTTCTTGGATGGTCAGCTTTTCATATTTCATGATATTTGGTAAGCTCTATGCCAGCAATCTTCAACAATCTTTTCTGTTTTTTATATTCTCCCCCTGTTCCAAATCTCCAATCACGCACAAATTTTTGCTCTTGATTATGTGCCACATGATTCTTAGGTTTTCTTCATTTTTCTTCTTTTTTTCTCTGATGTTTCCTCAAACAGTGTGGCGCCCATAGATTTGTCTCCAATCTTGCTGATTATGTCTTTCATGGTTTCAGATTTGCTCCTAAAATCTTCCATTGAGTTGTTCATTTCTGAAATTTTGTTGTTTATCTTTCAAATTTTTAGTTGCTGTGTTTGTGTGGTTTCTAATTATTTATTTTGAGATTTTGTTCTATTATTGTTGTCCATTATTTTGTCTATTTTTTCTTTGGGGTTCTCTGTGTTTTCCTTGATCTCTTTCCCAATCTCTTGGAGAGCCCTAAATATTAGTTTTTTGAATTTCATAGCGGGTAGTTCCACTACATTTTCTTCTACCAGAAGATCCTCTGATTATTTTGGTCACTTGCTGGAGCCACCTTGTCCTGCTTTTTTATACATTTTGGTATTGTCTGTTGTCTCTGAGACATTAGGTATTATTTCCCATAGTTTTTCATTTTATATTATTTGTTTTATCCTGCTTTGTTTTGTTTTGATATGTCAGAGTGGGAGGGCTAGGCATGCTTTGCTGCTTGTTCATCTGTTGGTTCAATAGCTCTCACCACCTTGTCAGGGTAGGCAGGGCAGCAGCAGGCAGGGCAAGCCTGCTTCACTGTACACTGGTTTGGTGAGGTGGCTGAGGGTGGACTGGGTGGGCATTGTCTACCTCCTGGTGTTGTTCCAGTGGTGTGGAAGCATTCATAGACCCTCACTCACTAGGTGAATGTGTCAGATGGGGAGTGGTACAGGCTAACTTACCACCACTTAGCAGCTGGTCGAGTTGCAGGAGGAGAGGGGCAGAGTGGACCTGATGCAGCATTGGGGCTGAGCACCAGGGACACTGTAGCTGCAGTGGCATGGTGGGGACTGACCATAAGGGGGGTAGTGTATGGGGCTAGGAGGGGGGTAGAAAAAATAGAAGAGACAGAATGAAAGAAAAAATGATAGCTGGGGGTGGGGGTGGCACGGACTTTGGGGCCAGTGGGGATAGGTGAGAGGTGGTATACAGGGCAAGGTGGGAAGTAGAAAGAAAGTAAGAAAAATAAAATAAATGGCCGCACAGTGGGGGTCAGCACGTGGGGGCAGGGCAGATGTGGGGCAGTGTTGACCTGGTGTGCCAGTGGCACTCTATCCACGGCAGAATGGTAGGTGCTGATGTGAATGGGTGAGAGGTAGCCTAAAGGGCTAGGTGACAGGGAGAAAGAAAAGGGAAAAATAAAATAAATAAGTAAATGTCAGTGCAGCAGGGGCCAGCCAGTGCGGGCAGGCCAGAGGGAAAAGAGGAGTATTGGCTTATGTGGCTAGGTGTGAAATGGAAAGACAATAAAGAGAAAAAACAAAATGGCAGCAAGGCAGGAGCTGGTGTTGGGGGGATGGCAGACCCAAGGTGGCAGTGTGGTGGTGGCTCTCTAGCTGTGGCAGCACTGTGGGATCTGATGGAGGGGGTGGGGAGGTGATGTACAGGGTGAGGTGGGAGGAAGGAAGGAAAGGAAGAAAGAGAAAAGAAAAAATAATAACATATGAAAAATAAAATAAATGAAAAAACTGGTGGTGCCGCGGCGCCAATGAATGGGGGTAGGGCAGACCCAAGGACTGGTTGGAATGGAGGGGAAGTGACGTACAGGGTTAGGCGGAAGGGAGAAAGAAAAAAGCAAAAATAAATGGCAGTGTGGTGGGAACCAGCATGTGGAGGCAGGGCAGGCCCACGGTGGTGGCAGACCAGTGGCTCTCTAGCCAAAGCAGTGTGGTGTGGCCTGGGGGGAAGGGGTGGAGGTTGTGTACGGGGCTAAGTGGGAGAGAGGATGAAAAGAAAGAAAGGGGAAAATAGAAAATATTAAATTAAAAAAAAAAAAATGTGGCAGAAGCCAGCGGGTCCAAATGGAGCAAACTTGGGGAGGTTGTGGGGTGGTGGCTTTCTGTTCATGGTGGTGCATCATGGCCTGGTGGGAAGTGAGAGAAATGACATATGCGGCTAGGTCAGAGGGAGAAAGAAAAGGAATAGAAAAAAAAGTGGTGCCATGGGAGCCGACAGGTGGCATTAGAGCAGACCCAGGATGGTGCGAGGCTGGTGGCTGTCTAGCCAAACAATGCAGCATGGCCTGTCAGGAAGGGGTGGAGGTGGAGTACAGAGTACAGGTGGAGTACAGTCAGGAGTGGGAAAGCATGATTCTCTGGTTACTAGGTGCTGTCTCCTATTGCGAGCTCTGTGAAGTTGCATTCCCATAATCACTTCCCAGGGTCCTTGCTGGTTGTGTTCCAAGTTGGCAATGCTGTGCCATGTTTGTTGGCAAAGGACCTCACTCCATATCTGTTCTTGTTCTGTTTTCCTTCAGTTTCTTCTTCCATTTGGTATTTGGTCTAGTTCTTTATCCCCTCATTCGATGCTTAGGGTTCCAGGATTAACGTTTGTATCTGTTTTACTTTGTTTTTTGAGTCTTTGCTGCAGAAGAACTACGTGATGTGTCTGTTTAAGGTGCTATGCTGGCTCTACCTGGAGTATATTAATCTTGATGCATTTTTGAAAAAAAATTCTGCTGCTTTTTGTGTCAACTAACTCGTGGAAAATTAGGTTGTTCAAAAGTTTTCCATTTTTTTACCACACAAACTGGCCAGAAATTAGCAAGTAAGTGAAATAATGAGCCTTCAATGACTCAACTGTAAGCATCTAAATGTAAAGATTTCATTCTATCAAACTAGAATGTGTTTTTATTTTACGAGTAATGCATCCCTAGTCATTAATCCAAATCTGGACTTGGTGTATAAGCTCCCCCCCTCACAGGAAAATTAATTTGTAGATGTAACAAAACAAATATTTAAAGCAAAAATATGGAAAGCGGCCATCAGATAATTAGTGCACTCAGCCCTGTTGACTTCTGGCAGCTGTCTGGCAAATTTACAATCAGAATTGGAACAGAGCACAACAGAAATTTAAAAAAAGGGAGGGGACACTATTGGGAAAATTTATTGCTAATGACAGCACTAAAATGGTGTGATAGCTGTCCCTAATAGAACTCATGGGGAAAAAAAACAAAAAAAAAAGGAGAGAATATTAATGGCTGAGGACACAAATGAGGACTTGAAAACCTTGGGAATGAAGCTTGAGGAAGGCAGGCAGTTTACTGGCACTGTGAGTCAGCATCGAAGTATGTTAAATGCAACAAGAAGCGGCAGCAAACTAATGGGTTGGCCAACACCAGATAACTAAACTGGATAGACAACTGGACATGGTTTATACAACAGAAGAGCCAGGAAACCTGCCTTATCATTTCCCTGCAATAGATTTAACATACTAAAGAGAAGAATGGAGTTCTGCAACTATTCATTAATCCTGTTACTCAACCTGTGTTTTCAGAACCCACCCAATGTTCAGAGCATCGCAGAGACAGTCTGTGTTCATATAGCCTTTTTTTTGCCATCAGCTGTATTGCTTATGCCCCCTTCCCAGAAAGCAACCCAACTCTACTGTGGTGAATCCTTCAGTCCAAAGCATTAGTGGGACAGTAAATCTCATTTCTGGGAATCTATTTTTTTTTTATTATTCCTAGAAAGAAAAGCACCATATATAAAGGTGTATGTACAAGAAAAATGGATTGCTGCATTGTTCAAAGGATCAAAACCTAAAAGCAAAAGGAATGTTCATCAGTGGGGGAATGGATGAATAGACTGTGATGGGTCCGATGGCATGCAGCCTTGAAAAGAATGAATTCAGTCCATACCAGTTAACTTGAAGGAACTTCCACTATTTATCCTTGTCTTAGAAAGACATTATGCAGAGATGCCTATATAGTAAATTGCACTTTTGTAAAAACAATGATTGAAAACTAATACTCTCTATTGTATGTTTATATATGATTACTTGCATTGAGAAAGACATGGAGGGATGCACACCTGGTGGTTAACACCAACAAAGGGAAGGGAGGGCATAAAAACAAAGGTTTGAAATGTCATGTCAGAAAAACTCAGCATATATAATATGTTATTTAAGTAAAATTTAATCTCTGTGTATGTAAGCATAAAATGTTAATGGTAGTTTTCTCAAAATGGTGGAATTTTAGGTGGTACTTGTTTTCTTCCGTTTTAATACTTTCAAAATGTTATAAGATTTTTCAAGTTTTAGTATTACAAAATTTTTAGTATTTTAAAATTTTGCACAGTGAGGCCATAGGTGGCACTTGCCTCACTAACACTAGGGTCATAAGAAAGAAGTCCTGAACATTGGGGTGGGCTCTGTAATTTCCCTCCCAAGAGAAGATGTGCACTGATGATCCTAGTGGTGCTGCTGATTTTGGTGTTGGGCATGTGCCTGAAATAGTACATTATCTTCTACTCACCTTATTCAAGCTTCACTTTACCCTTTTCTTTTTTGGACTTAATTTCCCTATAACCAAACCAAGCCTGTTGCCATGCAGTTGATTCCGATTCATGGTGATTCCACATGTTACAGAGTAGAACTGATTTTCATAGAGTTTTCTTGGCTGTAATTTTTACAGAAGCAGATCACCAGGCCTTTCTTCCACAGTACCCCTTAAACGGTTTAAACTGCCAATCTTTTAATTAGTAGCCAAGTGCAAACCATGTGTACCACCAAGAGACCTTAATTTCCCTATAGAAGCCATTGTGCTTATTAGAATTTATGTGGATGTTCTCCACAAAGACTGGGAGGACGAGGAGCAGTGTAATTTCTTTCCCAAACCTTGCAGCCCCAAGTGACAGTTTTGCCAAGAATAGGACATGGTACCAACCCCCACTCCTCGCCCCAGCCCTTAACAGGAGAATGTGCAAGGGAGAAAGCCAGTGTAATGATGAGCTCCCTTTTATGACCCCATAGATCCTGAAGGCCTGAGCGCTGCGTGCTCATTTCAACGGTCATAAATTAACAAGGGCCTGATTCACTTTGCAGAGCAAGGTGGCAGCACAGTCCCATTTACTTTGTTCCAATAGGAAGAGCTAAACACAATGATAACAAAATGTTTAAAAGGAATTTTAGCTCTCCATAAATATTGTATAAGGCAGATTTAAAAGTTCACTCAGACTCTTTCTACCCAATAGGCTAAATAAATTCCTAGTGGGTGAGGCTCCTGGAGGTGGGTTTCCTGGGGTTTGTAATGACTGATGAATCCCCAGCAGTGGCAGTAAACACAGGGAGGAGTTTATCAGTCAGACACAATTGTCCCTCCTTCACCCATCACCAAATGCACACCATGTCAAAGTCATAGGCAATGGCCTCCCCGCTGGTCCAGCCATGGTCACCAACACATTGACATGTGTGGGTTACTTTATGCTTTCCATAGTAGTGTTGCATACATCATCCCCTGACTATAACATATTTGCTGAGTGTTTAACTGTTCTAAGTATTTTATCTTCACAACAACCCTCTTTTACAGATGAGGAAGAAAGACTAAAACTTATCTAAGTAAATAAGAACTATTATTCTGTGATCTTTTCAGAATATCCAGAATGCAACCTCATGCGGCCAGGGACATTTAGGTTCCCCACTTATCTCTAGTGCCTAGGACACTCGCCAGCACATGAGAGGCATTCAGCAAATTTCTGTTTGATGGATGACTCCATCCGCTAGACTATAACCCTTTACATTTTATTCAAATATTCTCAAAAAAGAGTATCAATAAGGTGTGTCCAGAGCCTGCAGAAAGAAACACAGCATAGACTAAAGCAATTATTTTTTTATTCCAAATAATTTAAATGCAAACATTTCCCAAATACTAGAAGACATCATTGTAAAAAAAAAAAAAATGTAATTACATGTTCATTTTAATGAGACCTTTCATCTGTTCTTATTCAGTGCAGTGCATATCTTTTTAATAATTCTTATAATGGAACATGGCAGGGAGTCACATAGCAACAGGGCCTATGTTTTGTCAGGAAGAGACACATGGTCTCCATCATTTTATGATCCCATTTATCCATAAAGCAGGGAAGAGGGACTATAAGAAGAGTTCAAAAAAAAAAAGAGAGGGAGAGAGAGAATGCGTGCAAAAGGAGAAAGACAGCGATGATTATTCTCTGTGAATCATTGGCATTTTCAAGGTAGATGCAACATGGAGTTAGGAAACTGGTAGGCAGGTCTGATGCATCTCCTGTTCTTTCACTACCTCCCACAGTTTATTCACTGGCCTCCTATTCTCGCTGCAAGCCGACCTAGACAATCCCCTCACTCCTAGCAACTCCCAGTGCCACCCACACAAAGTACAGCCACCTCTTCATGCAGCACACCACTGAGTGCTCACAGTGCCACTTGGCTTCTCACTCTGAGCTCCCCTGATGCTTTTTCCACCACTGTTCCCCTTCCCACCTCTCCTCCTGCCCCCTAAATGCCACTATACTTCCAGGTTTCATCACAGTTCTTTGCATCTGGATACACGAGCACTCTGCCCAGAGGGCTTCCCCGCTTGCCACAGTATCAACACTTCTCCCTTTACAAATCTGTATTTCCAGCCTCAGTTCTCCCGAGGGCTCCAGGCCAGCATTTCCACCTCTGTGCGTGATATCTTCCAAAAAGGGAGTAGTTCACAGGTGAAATGCTGCAGAAAGGGAGACAAGGGGGAAACTGAGATAAGGCCACAGGCTTTGGGATCTAGGAGGTCATTGGTGATTTTCAAGAGAGCATTTTTGTGAAATGTTGAAAGAAGCCTTCTTAGGTACATATATTTTGTTCATCAGCCAAAAAGAAACACCTTGCTTAATTTCTAATCTCTTCCTATTACCCTTCTTTTTATTCTCACGTCTCATTAAGTCAGAATCACTTTCATTCAATCTCATACTTCCCTTGCCACTCTCGCTACTACTGTGATCTGCGTTTCATCCACTCTCAAAGACTCAGCTCAAGTTTCACCCTCCCTGCTTGGGTCTCTCTCAAATAGATTCTTCTAAATTACTGAATTCAGCAGATCATACTAAACCACTGTTCAATAATGAATGCTGGTCCCCTTTTTTTGTGAACTGAAACCTAATTCAGTTTGGTCAAACATAATTATTAGTATAGGTCATTTTGGTAGGTAATTCTACTCTGAAAAAATTTGGTATGTGAGAGTCAGCTTCTCTCCCATAATCTGCCTAATAATTTATGATAAAAGCAACTTTCATATAAAGTTCTGCCACACACATGTATTTATTAAACAAATATTCATTAGTAACCAGGCACGAAGCATTCATACCGTCTGTTTGTAAGCTGCATGACCTCCAGCTCTCTGTGCTTTTAATGCTCCAATCACCACCACACTTAAAACGCTAATTGAGGCAAAGTGATAATGTTTCAAAAGCAGGATTCTATTTCTCTCACAGTTGGCATCGGAAAACAAAAATCCTCTGACCCAATTGCTGGTCCCAGGATTGTTAAGGATTAAATCTTAGATGCCATCGCCACTGGCCTCACTAGACTCTTACATCCTGCTCGTGCAATGATGGGGAGTGTCTCTAATTTATGTCAAGCAAAACAATTTTAATACCTTTAGTTTTACCAGTAGTAACCCATTTCTGATATTTATCGTATTGTTAAGCAAAGTGTCAGATGTCAATTGATTTTATTTGCTTAACGAACACTTATATAGCACTTGCTACATAAATGGCACAAACAGTTAAGCACGCTGTTGCTAACTCAAAGGTTAATTGTTCAAACTCACCCAGCAGCTCTGCGGGAGAAAGACCTGGCAATCTGTTTCCATAAAGATTACAGCCAAGAAAACTCTATGGGATAGTTCTACCCTGTAACATATGGGGTCACCATGAGTCAAAATCAACTCAACAGCACCTAACAACATGTGGCAGGTACTGCTTGTTCTGAACACTATACAAACATGAACTTAATCCTCATAGCAGCCATATTAGGTAGGTGTTAATATTATCCCCACTACACAGTTGCAGAAACTGAATTGCAAATAGGCTAAGTAAGTCCTTGAGATGTCAAAACCTTAGGAGCAGAGTCAGGGTTCAGACTGAGACAGCCTGATTTCAGGATTCATGGTCTTCACAAGACTTCTGCCTCTCTGTATAAGTTGCTTCTAGAATAAGGACTTCTTGGTTAAAATGCTAGATGACCTGATTTGAATACTAGGACAGCTTGGGTTATACTTTAACCCAACTAATAATCATAGTCATAATGCCCCACTCTCTATGCTGGAATATTTTACAGTAAATAATTAACACAACACTATTTAACTGCGTGTTTTATTAATATGTCAGTGGAGAATGCTGATTTTTACAACGGCCTACTACTAGTTCTGTTATAATCCATAGCATTTTCATTGGCTAAGTTTTGGAAATAGATTGCCATCCAGGTCTTTCCTCCTAGTCTATATTAGACTGAAAGCTCCCCTAAAACTTGTCCACCATGAGTGACCCTGCTGGTATTTAAAATACCATAATCATAGCAACAGACAAGCCACCATCTTACAAAATGACAGAAGAATATTAAATATACTGTGGACTGCCAAAAGAAGGAACAAATCAGTATTAGAAGAAATACAACTGGAGTATTCCTTAGCAGCAAGGATGGCAAGATAGATTCGCTTACTTTGGACACATTGCCATGAAAGATCAATTCCTAGAAAAGAACATCATGGCTGGTAAAGGAGAAGGTCAGTAAAAACA
Organism: Loxodonta africana; assembly: GCF_030014295.1. Taxonomy (NCBI): domain Eukaryota; kingdom Metazoa; phylum Chordata; class Mammalia; order Proboscidea; family Elephantidae; genus Loxodonta; species Loxodonta africana. Next base: position 78,027,858 of record NC_087354.1, on the reverse strand, counting down.
AGGGAAGCCCTCAATGAGATGGACTGACACAAAAATGGCCTCAAATATACCGACAACCATGAAGATGGTGCAGAAACAGGCAACGTTTCATTCCATTATGCATAAGGTCACCATGAGTTGGGGCCAACTCATCAGCAACTAACAACCTTCACTGATTATTTGGGTTTGTAGATCTGGTTGCCCCACCTCTACTGTTTATTTCTAGTGCTGGTAACCATTTGGGTACTACCTGGGTATGCATAGTGTGATGGTATGAGGGTACTCAGTTATTCAAACATTAATCTATGTGTGGCTGTGAAGGTATTTGTAGATATGGTTAACTTTAAGTAAAGGTATTTATTCTCAATAATGTCACAATAATTATCAATAATCCAAACAGTTGAAAAGCCTTAAAAGCAAAACTGAGGTTTCCCTGGTAAAGAAGCAATTCTGGCTCAAGACTGCAGCATCAACTCCTGCCTGAGTTTCCAGTCTGCCAGCCTGTTCTAAGGATTTCAGACTTGCCAGTCCCCACAATCTTGTGAGCAATTCTTTGATGTTAAACATTCCTTGAAATATTGTCTTAGTTATCTACTGCTGCTGTACCAGAAATACCACAAGTGGATGGCTTTAACAAAGAGAAATTTATTCTGTCACAGTCCAGGGGGCTAGAAGTCTGAATTCCGGGTGCTAGCTCCAGGGCAAGGCTTTCTCTCTCTGTCAGCCCTGGGGTTCCTTGTCATCAATCTTTTCCTGGTCTAGGAGCTTCTCAGTGCAGGGACCCCAGGTCCAAAGGATGTACTATGCTCATGGTTCTTCATTCTTGGTGGTAGGGGGTTCTCCATCTTTCTGCTTGACTCTGTCTTTTATATCTCAAAAGAAATTGACTCAAGATACAACCTAATCCTGGAGATTGAGTCCTGCCTCATTAACATAACTGCCTCATTTATATCATTCAAAAAAAAAAGAAACCCATTGCCATCAAGTCAGCTCCAACTCATAGCAACCGTATAGAGGTTAGGATTTATAACACATAGGATAATCACATCAGATCACAAAATGGTAGACAACTACACAACACTGGGAATCACGGCCTAGCCAAGTTTACACACATTTTGGGGGGACACAATTCAATCCATAACATATACATATATATCTCACTGGTTCTTTTTCGCTGGAGTACCCAAGCCAATGCAAATTTGGAATGATAGAATCTCAGTTGAAGGTACTGGCCAACAAGAAACAGAAAAAGAAATTAATCTGTGGCGCACCTCTTCTCTGCCTGCCTCTCTGCCCACTGTGTCTTGTACATCGTCTCACTTGCTCCCTTACCTCTATGTCAGGGCCTTCCAGAGCTTCTTGTGACTTCATTACACTGGTGAGTAAGCCAGAATGGTGTGATACAGTGTTAGAACACAAGGTTTGGAGGGAGACATTCCAGGGTTCATTTACTCAGCAAATCTTAATTGGTAACTGCTAGGCACCCAGAGGGACCTAGGAAGACAGACCTTTCAGGTCTGTCTTGAAAACCCTATGGAGCAGTACTACTCTGCCACACATGGGGTCACTAGGCATCGAAGTCCACTTGACAGCAACTAACAACAATAACAACCACAAAGGCACATGCTTCACAGTTACGCACATTATCTCTTAATCTTTCTTCTGTATTAAATATATCCTTTCAATTTTACATATACGGAATTTGAGGCTGGGTGAGTTTAAGAAACTTGGCTAAGTTTTCCAACAGTACATGACAATACATGGTACAGCCGGGAATAGAACCCAAGTCTACCTGACTCCAACCTGTCACTCCTAATCTGGGTTCCAAGTCACTGCCTATCTCGGTCTGAACTCTAGACCTAGTCCTTACCAATTGCTCAGCAGCATGTTAAATAACCTCTCTGGGCCTCAGGTTATTTTATCTATAGAATGGAAATATTACCGGAGCCTGGCATATGATAGGATTTATAGCAATACCTAGTATTTTTATTATTGTGAAGCCCTGGTGGCACAGTGGCTAAGAGATTGGCTGCTAACCAAAAGATCAGCAGTTTGAATCCACCACCTGCTCCTTGAAAACTCTATGGTGTAGTTCTACTCTGTCCTATAGGGTCGCTATGAGTTCAAGTCAGGTATATGCTATTTTTTTGCACTTTCTGGGTCTCATATTGCCCAGCTGGCAGAGCGTCTTGCACGGCAGCCTAAATGTGTTGCAGAGCCTTCTTTTGTTCTGGGTCCCTCTCAAAACTAGCAGCTTTCAAGTCACTTGATAATAGGCTGGAGTAACACACCCAAATGAGGAACATACTGCCTCCAAAATCCAGAGACCCCATAGGTGCTGTGCCTCCTTTTTAGTTGTGGGAGCAGCCAGATGCAGTAACTCATCTTTCACTTTAGAAGCAGTATCTCAACATTTCCCACACCACTGGACCCCTAGAAATTTCACTGAGGTGGAAAGTGCCTGAATTTTTGTGGGAGTAATTTCCCACCCTCTAGCATGCAACTGTTTTACCAGTAAGTCCAGAATCATTGACATTTCTTCCTTACTAGGTCCAATCAGCATAATGTCATCAATGTAATGGACCAGTGTGACATCTTGTAGAAGGGAAAGGCAAGCAAGGTCCCTGTGGACTAAATTATGGCATGGTGCTGGAGAGTTGATGTAGCCCTGAGGTAGGCAAGTGAGGATGTATTGCTAACCTTGCCAGCTGAAGGAAAATGCTTCTGATGGTCCTTCAAAACAGGTATGGAGAAAAAGGCATTAGCCAGATCAATAGCTGCATACCAGGTACCAGGAGACGTATTAATTTGCTCAAGCAATGAAAGTACATCTGGAACAGCAGCTGCAATTGAAGTGACCACCTGGTTAAGTTTTCAATAATCTGTCATTCTCCAGGATACATCTGTTTTTTGCCCAGGCCAAATAGGCGAGTTGAATGGGGATGTGCTGGGAATCACCACCCCTGCATCCTTCAAGTCCTTGAGGGTGGCAGTAATCTCTACTATCCCTCCAGGAATGGGGTATCGCTTTTGGTTTACCAGGTAGGGGCAGTTCTAATGGCTTCCACTTGGCTTTTCCTACCATAAGAGACCTTACTCCATTTGTCTGGGATCCAGTGTGGGGGTTCTGCCAGTTGCTGAGTATATCTATTCCAATTATGCATCCTAGAACTGGGGAACTCACTACAGAATGGGTTGAGGGATGCATTGGATCTATTGTGAGTTGGACATGAGCCTAGGCTCCATTAATAATCTGACCTCCATATGCCCCCACTCTGACTGGTGGGCCACAGTGATGTTTCGGGTCTCCTGGAATTAGCGTCTGTTCAGAGCCAATATCCAGTAATCCCTGAAAAGACTGATTACTTCTTTTTCCCCAGTGAACAGTCACTCTCATAAAAGGCTGCAGATTCCTTTGGGGAAGGCTGGGAGAAAGATTAACAGTAAAAATTTTTGGCAGTGTCCTAGAGTTTTTCTTCAAGGGTGCCCAGCCTCCACTTCATTCAAGCTGTTGTGGGTCTTTAAACTCGCTCAAATCTGGGAATTGTTTGAGGGACTATGACTCTTCGTTCTGGCGATTCAAGTTAGATTGCTGTTCGTTCACCTGACCTAGAATTCATCCGTTTGTTCAGATCAAGTAAGTATTTAGTAGATTTCCTGTTTCACTCCTAAGGACACCATGACTAAGTAGCCAACGCCATAAGTCTATATCAGTCAGACTATTCTGATTACTGCTTTGACTCTGCTGTTCATTACTATAACCATGCCCACCTTGTCTTTGTCGATTCAGTGCAGCCACTTGGCCTCTACTACCATGGGGCCCAATCGGCCCCATTACAGTTAGATGTCTTAATTCAATTAGGGCAGTTCACCACTGTCAAATCTGATTTACATAAAACAGCAATAACTGCAGTCTTCACGGATGCTGGAGATCCCTTCACAAAGTTGTTCCTCACATTTGTGGTAAAAGGTGTGTCCTCTGGGCCACCCAACCTGGTAAATCCACTCTAGCATGCCAATTTTGCTAAACCTTTGGTTACCTTCTTCTACAGTATACCAAGGCAGGTCTGTTACTTCAACTTGATTTATTGCAGGCCACCTAGTAATCCACGCTTCAGCAACCCAACCAAATAAACTATTAAATCCTTTCCTAACTTCTTGAACTGAAACATTGAATGAAGAATCTGTGCTTAGCGGGCTCATGTCAATAAACTCAGAATGATCCATCTTTATGTTCCTTGCACCATTATCCCACACCCCTAGCAGCCATTCCCACACATATTACCCAGGTTTCTGTTTGTACATATTAGAAAAGTCAAGCAGTTCTTTTGGAGTGTAGCATACCTCCTCCTGGGTCACACTTTGTACTGCTGGGACTTAAGTCTAGTTACAGGTCTAGAAGCCAGACTGGGTAGCGTGGAATTGTTTTGAGAACATTCAGCATTGTCTTGCAAAGCATCTGCCTCACGCAATGACTCAGGCAAGGGCTCTTGAGAGGAAGCTGGGCTAGGGCTAATCTCATTAGATAGGAGTGGGGAGGCTAAGGGTTTTTCTGGGCAGGGTAGTTTAGGAGACAAACATGAAGTAATCTTTTCAGATGGGAGTAGTTCTGCTGGCAGGAGTGATTCCATGGAATTTAGGGGCTCAATGTCTCCAGCTTCCTGATTATCTCCACATCCCAAGTTTCAGGATCCCATTTCTTCCCAATCAATGCCCTTACTTTAACTTCAGACACCTCTCAAGGTTGGCAATTGATTGACATTGTAATTCAGCCACTCTTACAATAAGACTTTAGGTTTGGTTTTCAGCAATTTCAGCTCTGTTACTACAAGAAATAAGGCTTTTTTCCAAAGCACAAGTGGAAACCTTAAGGTCATTTATGAGGTACTCAGGCTTTGACTCTGAAGCCCTGAATGCATCTCTTTCTTTCACCAGTTTGTCTGGTGAAAGTAGGACAACCAACCAGCTTTCTTATACTTCTCATTCTGACAAAACTGTAGAAAGATATAATACTTGCCTTTCACCAATGCCTGATCTACTGGTGGTGATGTTTTGCATAATTCTATCACCACCTCTCACCATCGGTTAGCAATGCCCTCTTTACTCCTAGAAGCAGAGTCATCAACATCTATAAGACTAACCAGACTTGAGAACCAATTTAGAAAATTCATCTTTACAGTTTCGTTTCTCTAGAACCACTCTCAGTACCAATGTCTTAGGCTGGGTTCTCTAGAGAAGCAAAACCACTAGAATGTATAAATATATAGAAATTTATATCAAGGAAACTTCTCTCACAATTGGAGAGACTGGAGTGTCCCAAGTCCTTGGATCAGGATAGAGGCTTCTCTTGATTCATGGAGCTGCAGGGGCTGGTGAACCCAAGATCGGCAGGTCAGAAAGCAGGGCTCCTACCCTCAAGCTGTGAAGATTGATGAATCCCAAGACCTGCAGATAAGCTGATAGCTCAAGTCCGAAGGGCTGGAGGGCAGATGAACAGGAGGCAGCCGCATGCATGATCCAGAGTGAGCAAAATAAGTCAGAACATCTGCTTATATTTGGATGCAGGCCATACCCCCCAGGAAACTCCCTTTCAACTGATAGGCTACTCACAGCAGAAGCAATCATGGGAGTGATCACATATAAACACTAAGAATCACGGCCCAGCCAACTTGACACACAATCTTAACCACCGGACTCCCCAGCTGCCCCATAGTTTCCCTGTGAGGAAATCACTGCCACAGAGGAACTCAGCATTACAAAGGCATGAATGATCGGAGCCTTGATTGAGTTTCTTTAGTATATCACCTGAAAACTAAAAATGGATTCATCTAATAATATTATAATTTATAAACACAAAATGTGAACAAAAAAATTACTTGTTAAGATCAGAAAGGACTTACCAGTCTTTAAAAGTATTAATAGGTGTCCAATCACAGAATTTTATTTTCATTGATTAAGGTTGAGGTAGCCTATTTGGTAAATGTAACACTGGTCTACAGAATCCGCAGCATAACAGAATATCAAAGTTAAATTGCTATTTCAGTGCCCTCTACTGTTCCGTTAAATTAATCAGAATATTCTTAAAAGTATGGTTTAATCCAGTGCTTCCAATACTATTAGATGTGCATAGGAGTTTTGATTTGATGGTTGATAGCCCTCTAAAAAGAAAGGAAAAGTAAATAGCAATGGGTAAGTTACTGTTATACCAGAAAAAAATCTATGAGATATTTTTCATACTAATCACATATTTCATAGATGAATAATCCAGAGAAATGATTGCTTAGATGTTTAATTACATAAAACGCAAAAAGGGAAGATGGGCATTCAAATTAAACTTTATTTCTTCCCACATTTCCCCTTATATTTTTTAAAGTATATTATTCACGTATGATAAGATTATATAAAAATAAAATTAAACCATATACTTTGGTTTAAAAGGATAATGCAATAACAGTAAAAATCCTTTATTTACATGATTATATATTTATATGCTGGAAACTCTGGTGGCATAGTGGTTAAGTGCTACAGCTGCTAACCAAAAGGTCAGCAGTTCAAATCTACCGGGAACTCCTTGGAAACTCTATGACGAGCCTCCACTCTGTCCTATAGGGTTCACTATGAGTTGGAATTGACTCCATGGCAACAGGTTAGGTATATATATATATGTGCCACCCAAACCAATACATTCTTCCTGTTAACAATATGTTGAGATTCATTCAATAAATATTTATTGAGAACCCATTGTATGCCCTGTTCTACTCTAGGTGCTGGGATGTGGTAGAGAATAGCACAGAGAAAATCATAACTTTCGTGAAGCTTACTTTCTATTTAAGAGAGATAGAAAATAAAAAAGTAAATTAATAAAGAGAACAATTTCAAATAGTACAAAACACTACAGAGAAAATTAAGAAGGGTGATGGGAGAAAGGGTGACAGCTATTTATAGAGAGAGTAGTCATGGAGAAAGCCAGCCTAATTGAAAAGAAAGAGTCAGCCAAACAAAGATCTGGTAGGAGAGCATTACAAGCAAAAGCCCCTAACCAGGAATGAGCTTAGTGTGTCCAAGGACCAGGAAGGAGGCTAATGTAGCTGGCACAGAATGAATGAGAGGGAGAATCATGGGAGATGGAGTAAAGAGGTTGGGAGGGACCAGATTATGCAAGACTCCATGTTATCCATGGTGACAAAATTCTGTTTTAATTATAACCAGTTGTTGTTGTTAGACGCTGTTGAGTCAGTTCCAACTCATAGGAACCCTATGTACAACAGAACAAAACACTGTCTGGTCCTGTGTCATCCTCACAATTGTTGCTATGCTTGAGCCCTTAATCGCAGCCACTGTGTCAATCCAGCCCATTGGCAGTCTTCCTCTCTTTAGCTGACCTTTTACTTTACCAAGCTTGATATCCTTCTACAGTGACTGGTCCCTCCTGATAACGTGTCCAAAGTATGTGAGAAGAAATCTCTCTACCCTTGCATCTAAGGAACATTCTGGTTGTTCGTCTTCCAAGACAGATTTGTTTGATCTTCTGGCAGTCCATAGTATATTCAGTATTCTCCAGCACCATAATTCAAAGCCATCAATTCATCTTTGTTCTTCCTTATTCATTCATTGTCCCATTTCACATACACATGTGGCAATTGAAAATACCAGGGCTTGGGTCAGGCACACTTTAGTCCTCAAGATGACATCTTTGCTTTTTAACACTTTAAAGAGGTCTTTTGTAGCATATTTGCTCAGTGCAGTACATCTTTTGATTTCTTGACTGCTGCTTCCATGGGTGTTGATTGTGAATCTAATTAAAGTGAAATCCTTAACTACTTCAATATTTTCTCCATTTATCACAATGATTCTTATTGGTCCAGTTGTGAGGATTTTTGTTTTCTTTATGTTGAGATTGTAGTCTTTGATCTTCATCGGTAAGTGCTTCAAGCTCCCTTCACTTTCTGCAAGCAAGGTTGTGTCATCTGCATAACGCAATTTGTTAATGAGTCTTCCTCCAATCCAGATGCCCTGTTACACATCCTCTTCTGAATCTGGCCTGAATTTCTGGCATTTCCTTGTCAATATACTGCTACAGCCACTTTTGAATTATCTTCAGCAAAATTTTGCTTGAGTGTGATATTAATGATGTTGTTTGATAATTGCCACATTCTGTCAGATCACCTTTCCTGGGAATAGGCATAAATATGGATCTCTTCCAGTCAGTTGGCCAGGAAGCTGTCTTCCATATTTCTTGGCATAGGTGAGTGAGCACTTCCAGCGCTGCACCTGTTTGTTTAAACACCTCTATTGTTATTCCATCAATTCCTGAAGCCTTGTTTTTGGCCAATGCCTTCAGTGCAGCTTGGACTTCTTCCTTCAGTATCATCAGTTCCTGATCGTATGCTACCTCCTGAAATGGTTGAGCAATGACCAATTCTTTATGGTATAATGACTCTGTGTATTCCTTCCATCTTTTGATGTTTCCTGCGTCATTTAATATTTTCCCCATAGAATCCTTCACTATTGCAACTCGAGACTTGAATTTTTTCTTCAGTTCTTTCAGCTTGAAAAATGCTAAGTGTGTTCTTCCCTTTTGGTTTTCTATCTCCAGCTCTTTGCATATGTTATTATAGTACTTTAATTTGTCTTCTCGAGCCACCCTTTGAAATTTTCCATTCAGTTCTTTCACTTCATCATTATACCTTGAGTATATCCCACCTGAATTTAAAGGCCAACTCAAGAATAGATTTGACACATTTAACACTAATGACCGAAGACCAGATGAACTGTGAAATGACATCAAGGACATCACACATGAAGAAAACAAGAGTTCATCGAAAAGACAAGAAAGAAAGAAAAGCCAAGATAGATGTCAGAGAAGACTCTGAAACTTGCTGTCAAACATTGAGCAGCTAAAGCAAAAGGAAGAAATGATGAAGTGAAAGAGCTGAACTTTGTTTAATTTGCTATTAAGTCTAATCATTGAGTTCTTTTTTTTTTTAATTGCTGTATTTTTTTAAATTTTTATTGTGCTTTAAGTGAAAGTTTACAAATCAAGTCAGGCTCTAATACAAAAACATATATCCACCTTGCTATATACTCCTAATTGCTCTTCCTCTAATGAGACAGCACACGCCTTCCCTCCACTCTATTTTCGTGTCCTTTCAGCCAGCTTATAAACACCTCTGCCCTCTTATCTCTTCTCCAGACAGGAGCTGCCCACATAGTCTCACGTGTCTACTTGATCCAAGAATCTCTCTCCTCAACAGTATCATTTTCTGTCTTATATTCCAGTCCAATCTCTGTCTGAAGAGATGGCTTTGGGAATGGTTCCTGTCTTGGGCTAATAGAAGGACTGGGGACCATCACCTCTGCGGTCCTTCTAGTCTCAGTCAAACCATTAACTCTGGTCTTTTTATCAGAATTTGAGGTCTGCATCCCACTGCTCTCCTGCTCCCTCAGGGATTCTCTGTTGTGTTCCCTGTCATGGCAGTCATCTGCTGTAGCTGGGCACCTTCTAGTTCTTCTGGTCTCAGGCTGTTGTAGTCTCTGATTTATGTGGCCCATTCTGACTCTTGGGCTCATACTAACTTGCGTCTTTGGTGTTCTTCATTCTCCTTTGCTCCATGTGGGTTGAGACCAACTAATGCATCTTAGATGGCCACTTGCTAGTGTTTAAGACCCCAGACACCACTCTCCAAAATGGGATGCAGAATGTTTTCTTAATAGATTTTATTATGCCAATTGACCTAGATGTCCCCTGACACCATGGTCCCCAAACCCCTGCCCCTGGTATGCTGTCTTTCAAAGTATGTGGTTTATTCAGGAAACTGCTTTTGGTTTAGTCCACTTGTGCTGAACTTCTCCTGTATCGTGTGCTGTCCTTCCCTTCACCTAAATTAGCTCTTCTCTACCATCTAATTAGTGAATCCCCTTTTTCCTCCCTCCTTCTCTCCCCCCCTCATAACGATCAAAGAATATTTTCTTCTCCGTTTAAACTATTTCTTGAGCCCTTATAATAGAGGTCTCATACAATATTTCTCCTTTTGCAACTGGCTAATTTCACTCAGCATAATGTCTTCCAGATTCCTCCATGTTATGAAATGTTTCACAGATTCATCATTGTTCTTCATCAGTGAATAGTATTCCATTGTGTGAATATACCATAATTTATCTATTCATCCATTGATGGGCATCTTGGTTCCTTCCATCTTTTTGCTATTGGAAACAGTGCTGCAATGAACATGGGTATGCATATATCTGTTCGTGTGATGGCTGTTACTTCTCTAGGATATATTCCAAGGGATGGGATTGCTGGAGCGTATGGTAGTTCTATTTCTAACTTTTTAAGGAAGTGTCAAATTGATTTCCAAAGTGGTTGTACCATTTTACATTCCTACCAGCAGTGTAGAAGTATTCCAATCTCTCCAGAACCTCTCCAACATTTATTATTTTGTCTTTTTGGATAAATGCCAGCCTTGTTGGAGTGAGACGGAATCTCATTGTAGTTTTGATTTGCATTTCTCTAATGGCTAATGATCGTGAGCATTTCGTCATGTATCTGTTAGGTACCTGAATGCCTTCTTTAGTGAAGTGCCGGTTCATATCCTTTGCCCATTTTTTAATCGGATTATTTGTCTTTTTGTTGTTGAGTTTTGCAGTAACATGTAGATCTTAGAGATCAGCCACTGATCAGGAATATCTTTTTCCCAATCTGTAGGTAATCTTTTTACTCTTTTCATGAGGTCTTTGGATGAGCACCAGTGTTTGACTTTTAGGAGCTCCCAGTTATCTAATTTCTATTCTAGTGTTCGTACACTTCTAGTAATGTTTTGTATACTGTTTATGCCATGTATTAGGGCTCCTAGCATTATCCCTATTTTTTCTTCCATGATCTTTATCATTTTAGATTTTATATTTAGGTCTTTGATCCATTTTGAGTTGGCTTTTGTGCATGGAGTGAGGTATGGGTCTTGTTTCATTTTTTTGCAGATCTATATCCAGTTATGCCGCACCATTTATTAAAAAGACTGTCTTTTCCCCATTTAACTGACTTTGAGTCTTTGTCAAATATCAGCTGTTCATATGTGGATGGATTTATGTCTGGATCCTCAATTCTGTTCCATTGGTCTATGTATCTGTTGTTGTACCAGTACCAGGCTGTTTTGACTACTGTGGGGGTATAATAGGTTCTAAAATCAGGGAATGTGAGGCCTCCCACTTTGTTCTTCTTTTTCAGTAATACTTTACTTATCTGAGGCCTCTTTCCCTTCAATATTAAGTCGGTGATTTGTTTCTCCATCTCATTAAAAAATGTCACTGATATTTGGATCAGAATGGCTTTGTATCTATAGATCACTCTGAGCAGAATAAACATTTTTCTAATGTTGAGTTTTCCTAGTCACAAGCAAGGTATGTTTTTCCACTTATGTCTCTTTTGGTTTCTTGCAGTAGTGTCTTACAGTTTTCTACATATAGCTTTTTTACATCTCTGGTTAGTTTTATTCCTAAGTATTTTATCTTCTTGGGGGCTACTGTAAATGGTACTGATTTGATTTCCTCTTCAATGTTCTTTTTGTTGGTGTAGAGGAATCCAACTGATTTTTGTATGTTTATCTTGTATCTTGATAATCTGCTGAACTCTTCTATTAGTTCCAGTAGTTTTCTTGAGGATTCTTTAGGGTTTTCTGCATATAAGATTACTTCTTCCTTACCAATCTGGATGCCCTTTATTTCTTTATCTAGCCTAATTGCTCTGGCTAGGACCTCCAGCACAACGTTGAATAAGAGTGGTGATAAAGGGCATCCTTGTCTGGTTCACGATCTCAAGGGGAATGCTTTCAGGCTCTCTCCATTTAGGATAATCTTGGCTGTTGGTTTTGTATAATATGCCCTTTACTATATTGAGAAATTTGCCTTCTATTCCTATTTTGCTAAGAGTTTTTATCATGAATGGGTGTTGGGCTTTGTCAAATGCCTTTTCTGCATCAATTGATAAGATCATGTGGTTCTTGTCTTTTATTTATGTGATGGATTACATGAATTGTTTTTCTAATGTTGAACCATCCCTGCATACCTGGTATGAATCCCACTTGGTAATGTCGAATTATTTTTTTGATATGTTGTTGAATTCTATTGGCTAGAATTTTGTTGAGGATTTTTGCATCTAAGTTCACGAGGGACATGGGTCTGTAATTTTCTTTTTCTGTGGTGTCTTTACCTGGTTTTTGTATCAGGGATATGCTGGCTTCATAGAATGAGGTGGGGAGTAGTCCATCCTTTTGTATGCTCTGAAATAACTTTAGTAGTAGTGGTGTTAGCTCTTCTGTGAAAGTTTGGTAGAACTCTTCTGTGAAGCCATGTGGGCTGGGGCTTTTATTGCCTAAAACCCAGTGCCATCGATTGGCTAGGAGTTTTTAAATTACCTTTTCAATATCTTCTTTCATTATGGGTCTATTTAGTTGTTTTATCTCTGTTTGTGTTCATTTAAGTAGGCAGTGTGTTTCTAGGAATTCATCCATTTCTTCTAGGTTTTCAAATTTGTTAGAGTACAATTTTTCATAGCAATCTGATATGATTCTTTCAATTTCAGTTGAGTGTGTTGTGATATCACCCATCTCATTTTTTATTCTGGTTATTTGCTTCCTCTCCTGTTTTTCTCTTATCAGTTTGGCCAATGGTTTATTAGTTTTGTAAATTTTTTCAAAGAACCAGCTTTTGGTCTTGTTAACTCTTTCAATTGTTTTTCTGTTCTCTATTTCATTTAATTCTGCTCTAATTTTTATTACTTGTTTTCTTCTGGCGCCTGAAGGTTTCTTTTGTTCTCTCTATTTGTTCCAAGTTGTAGGGATAATTCTTTGATTTTGGCCCTTTCTTCTTTTTGGATGTGTTCATTTATTGATATAAACTGACCTCTGAGCACTGCTTTCGCTGTACCCCAAAGGTTCTGATAGGAAGTGTTTTCATTCTCATTGGATTCTATGAATTTCTTTATTCCATCCATGATGTCTTCTATAACCCAGTAATTTTTGAGCAGGGTATCATTCAGTTTCCAAGTGTTTGATTTCTTTTCCCTGCTTTTTCTGTTATTGATTTCTAATTTTATGGCCTTATGGTCAGCAGAGAAGATGTTTTGTAATATTTTGATGTTTTGGATTCTGCTAAGGCTTGCTTTATGACCTAATATGTTGTCTATTCTAGAGAATGTTCCATGTGCTTTGGAAAAGAAAGTATACTTGGCTGCTGTTGGGTGGAGCATTCTGTGTATACTTACGAGGTCAAGTTGTTTGATTGTGGCATTTAGATCTTCTGTGTCTTTATTGAGCTTCTCTCTCGGTGTTCTATCCTTCACCAAAAGTGATGTGTTGAAGTCTTCTACTATTATTGTGGAACTGTCTATCTCACTTTTCAGCACTGTTAGAGTTTGTTTTATGTATATTGCAGCCCTGTCATTGGATGCATAGATATTTAATATGGTTATATCCTCCTGGTACATTGTCCCTTTAATCATTCTATAGTATCCTTTCTTATCCTTTGTGGTGGATTTAACTTTAAACTCTATTTTGTCAAAAATTAATACTGCCACTCCTGTTCTTTTTTGATTGTTGTTTGCTTGATATATATATTTTTTCCATCCTTTGAGTTTTAGTTTGTTTGTGTCTCAGTCTGAGGTATGTCTCTCGTAGGCAGCATATAAATGGAATTTTTTTTTATCCATTCTGCAACCCTCTGTCTCTTTATTGGTGCATTTAGTCCATTTATATTCAGCATGATTATATATAGGTATGAGTTTAGTGTTGTCATTTTGATGCCTTTTTTGTGTGTGTTGTTGACAGTTTCATTTTCCCACTTATTTTTTTGTGCTGAGGAGTTTTTCTTTATAAATTGTGTGTTCTTCTTTTTCATTATAGTTGAATTTGTTTTTCTGAGTTATGTTTTTCTTGTTTTTTATTTTGAAGTGTCAGATTTATAGTCTTTTTTTGTAGTTACCTTAGTATTTACCCCTATTTTTCTAAGTTTAAACCTAACTTGTATGTCCCTATATTGCCTTGGTTTCCTCTCCATATGGAAGATCTATGCCTACTTTATTTAGTCCCTCTTTGTTTAATATTTTAATCTTTTACATAATGACATCACTGATTTCCTGTTTTGAACTTTTTTTATATTGATTTGTTTTTGTGATTTCCCTATCTAAGTTGTTATCTGATTGTTCTGTTCTGTGTTCTGTGTGATATCAATAATATCAGATATCAACTGTTGGGTTGATATCTGATATTATTGATTTTCTAACCAGAGAATTCCCTTCAGTATTTCTTGTAGTTTTAGTTTGGTTTTTGCAAATTTCCTAAGCTTCTGTTTATCTGTAAATGTCTTAATTTCACCTTCTATTTTAGAGACAGTTTTGCTGGATATATGACTCTTGGCTGGCAATTTGTTTCCATGGTCTGCTTCTTTATGTGATTTGATATCAACTGTTGTCCCCAAGCCACCTACAAGTTATTGTATTAATTTATTTTATGTTTGCTCACTGTGTCCTAGTTTCTTGCTTTGTTTTGTTTTGATATATCCAAATAGGCTACTAAAAAAAAAAAAATTAGAGGGAGCTAATTTTTAATTTGATTATTGGAGCCTTTGAAGCACTAAAGTCCTGTTACCAGATGGCTAGAGCTGTTACCAGGTATATGAGCCTAGGAGTCCATTCACTATCCTTGTATACATTCAGCTCAGGTGTCCTGATAGTCACGTAGTGTGTGGTGTAGGTTGTCACCTACTATCCTGAGGAGCAGTGGTGATGGGTGTATGCACAGGCTTCTGGTAGCAGCAGGGGATCACACTCTGAGGAAGGTAGGGGGCTGACAGCCTTCCCCAAGTTTCAGTGAGGACGGAGCACCCCTGTTCTCTAGAGCACTCTGGTAGGTGTGCTCTGCAGCTGTACCTTAGGCACCCAATGCTTATACCTGTAAGGACTGGTAGGCACCACTATCCCTGTACCCCTTTCGTGGGTGGCTAGGTGGCGTGGATGGAGCCTGTAGTCCTCAGACCCCTGTTGTGGGTAGGTGAAGGCCCTGTTTAATAGGCAGAGCAGTTTCAAACCTCCAAAACCTGCTTCTCCACTGCACAGCTGAGACAGTTACAGTCAGGCCTCAAGCAGATTCACTTAATAGCCAGATCCTATCTTGTGTAGTGGAGCCACCTAGATCCATGAAGGGGTGAAAGACACAGTCTGTAGATCACTTGTGCCTGGACTGGAGCCACTTCTGCTCTGACCTTCTAGATTAGGGGAGTCAGCAGACTATTTTTCCCCATTTGTTAATTTGTCCCTTCTCCAAGGTCAGGAGAATGGCTCAGGGAATGCAGCAGGACCAGGGAAATCAACTATTAATGCAGCCGGCTGGGGAAGAGGGAGGAGGGATCAGATAGATAGGAGAGAGCTCTTTCAAAAGAAGGAGCTATTAGATTCTCGTGGTAAATTCAACAAAATCACGTACCTTGTGCCGAGAGTGCTGTTTTATCTCAGATTCCAGAGGCTTGTGTAGCCTGTGTGTGCTGGCTGGGTCCCCTTGAGATTGCCCTAGGGGGTTAGCGCTGAAGCAGCTGTGCCCTAAACTCCACTGCCAGTCCCACAGCCATCACACCGGGGGTCAGGAGTGCCAGCACTTCAGTTGCCTTCTTTTGCTGAAGCAGCCATTCCCTAAATGCACTACCCGCCCCACTGTAGACATGCCACAGGGTTGGGGGTATGCCACTCTGCTTGCTTTCTTTAACTGAAGCTGCCATGTCCTGGAAAACTACCATCAGCCCCTCCACAGTCATGCCAAGGAATGCACCAAGGAATCAGAGCTGAGGCATTGCTGTGGGCTTGGCAACTCCTCACTGCTTCTGCACAATCTCTCCCTCCCACTGTCACTCAGTCCGATTCCTTAACTTTTCCTTTGATGCTCAGAGCGCCTAGCTTGTCATACACATAAACAATTCACTTGTTTTTTCAGGTCTTTGTTGTAAGAGAGATCACTGATAGCATCTGACTGCATCACCATCTTGGCCCACCTCGAAGATAAGTGATCTTAAACTTCGTTTTTTATGGCCTCAGGGGGTTCAAGACTTTCCCTTTTGTTCTAATTCCCAAAATGGGAATCTAATGGTGTAAAGAAAAATTATCTATTTGCAAAGCAACTGCCTAGGTGATATAGAAACTGAATTTTTTTTTAACCACAATAGTTTTGGCTAGTCAATGCTGATAAAATAGGAGCAACACAGTAGCCAAAGCTGATAAACGGTTAAGAATACTAATCTCAATATGTTAGAATATCACTGGATATAATGGATAGCTCTCTCCTCAATGCACAAAGGATATCAATTCATTAGAGATTTATGGACTCACTCTGTCCAAACCCGGGCACAAACTTCAATCCATAATTAGCATAACTGCAATGGACTTTCTAGAATACAAAAGCTTCAGGCTTTCATCATTCATAGAGCTATTCAGTGGAGATTTTCATTGATCATTGTTCCATTGTCTGGCAAAATAAACTCAGGGCTCATTTTACTGATAGCTATATTGGTCTTCTCTTTCTTTTAACATGTGAGCACATAAAACAGGGATGTTGAAAAGCAGCCTACTAAGTGCAAATGTGAACTAGAAATAAATTTGCATAACTCTCTCCAAATTAAGGCAGAACTCACCCACCTGTGCACTGTAGGGAACCGAGATGTGATTTCCTCACAGACACTTGGGGGATGGTTGTCAGCCCCCTGCCTTGTTCAGAGTGTGACCCCTTGCTGCAACCAGATACTGGTACCTACACCAATCACCCCTGCCTCTCTAAGACTGTAGGACAGAGCCTGTACCACACACTTGATGACTAACTACCTAGACACCTGAGCTGAATCCATACAAGAAGCGAATGGACTCTTAGGCTAATATACCTGATAACAGCTCTAACCATCTAGTGACAGGATGTTAGAGCTTCAAAGGCAAAAATAATCAAGCTAGCTCATTCAAGCAACCTATTTAGACATATCAAAACAAAACAAAGCAAGAAGCTAGGATACAGTAAGCAAACATAAAATAAACTAATACAATAACTTACAGATGGCTCAGAGACAACGGTCAATATCAAATCACATAAAGAAGCAGACCACAATCAGTTCAACAAGCCCTCAAAACAAAGAATCCATGGATCTTCTGGATGAAGGTTCCTTCCTGGTATTACCAGATGCAGAATACAAAAGATTAATATACAGAACTCTTCTAGACATCAGGAACAAGATCAGGAAGGAGATCAGGCAATATGCAGAACAAGCCAAGGAACACACAGATAAAGCAGTTGAAGAAATTAAAGATGTTATTCAAGAACATAATGAAAAAATTAATAAGCTGCAAGGGTCCATAGAGAGACAGCAATCAGAAATTCAGAAGATTAACAATAAAATTACAGGATTAGACAACTCAATAGAAAGTCAGAGGAGCAGAATTGAGCAAGTGGAAGGCAGAATTGGTGAGATTGAAGACAAAGCACTTGGCACCACTATATTTGAATAAAAATCAGATAAAAGAACTAAAAAAAAAAGATAAAGAAACCCTAAGAATCATGTGGGACCCTATCAGGAGAAATGGCCTACAAATGATTGGAGTTCCAGAACAGGGAGGGATAACAGAAAATACAGAGAGAACTGTTGAAGATTTGTTGGCAGAAAACTTCTCTGATATCATGAAAGAAGAGAAGATATCTATCCAAGATGCTCATTGAACTTCACATATGGTAGATTTTAAAAGAAAGTCACCAAGACATATTACAATCAAACTTGCCAAAACCAAAGATAAAGAGGGAATTTTAAACAGCTAGGGATAAACAAAAAGTTACCTACAAAGGACAGTCAATAAGAATAAGCTCGGACTACTCAGCAGAAACCATGCAGGCAAGAAGGCAGTGGGATGACTTATATGAAGAATTGAAGAAAAAAAACTGCCAGCCAAGCATCATATATCCAGCAAAACTGTCTTTTAAATATGAAGGTGAAATTAGGATATTTCCAGATGAAGAGAAGTTCAAGGAATTCATAAAAACCAAACCAGAACTACAAGAAATACTAAAGAGAGTTCTCTGGTTAGAAAATCAATAATATCAGATATTAACCCAAGACTAGAACACTGGACAGAGCAATCAGATATCAACCCAGATAGGGAAATCACAAAAATAAATCAAGATTAAAAAATGCTCAAAACAGGGAAACAGCAATGTCATTATGTAAAAGAAGACAACATTAAAACAACAAAGAGGGCCTATGAAATGTAGTAATGATTTTTCATATGGAGAGGAAGACAAGGCGATATAAAGAAATAAAAGTTAGGTTTAAACTTAGAAAAATAGGGGTAAACTTTAAGGTAATCACAAAGGAGACTAACAATCCTACTTATCAAAACAAAATACAAGAAAAAAATAGACTCAGCAGAAACAAAATCAACTACAACAAATAAGAGGAAAGGACAATATTATAAAGATAAACTACTCAGCACAAAAAATTAAGTGGGAGAAAGAAGCTGTCACCAACACCCATGAAAAAAAGACATCAAAATGACAGCACTTCCCAAATTCTTATAAAAAATCACACCTGTTGGTCTGACTGAGACTAGAAGGACTCCATAGGTCATGGTCCCCAGACCTTCTGTTAGCCCAAGACAGGAACCACTCCCAAAGCCAACTCTCCCGACAGGGATTGGACTGGACAATGGGATAGAAAATGATACCGGTGAAGAATGAGCTTCTTGGATCAAGTAGACACATGAGACTGTGTTGGCATTTCCTGTCTGGAGGGGAGATGAGAGGGCAGAGGGGGTTAGGAGTCAGCCAAATGGACACGAAAAGAGAGAGTGGAGGGAAGGAGTGTGCTGTCTTATTAAGGGGAGAGCAATTAGGAGTATATAGCAAGGTGTATATAAATTTTTGTATGAGAGACTGACTTGATTTGTAAAATTTCACTTAAAGCACAATAAAAAATTTTTTTTAATGATAGCACAGGACTGGACTATAAGACAGAAAATGATACTGGTGAGGAGTGGCTTCTTGGATCAAGTAGACACATGAGACTATGTATGCAGCTCCTGTCTGGAGGGGAGATGTGAAGGCCAAGGGGGACAGGAGCTGGCTGAATGGACATGGAAATACAGGGTGGATAGGAGTGTGCTCTCTCATCGGGGGAGAGTAACTAGGAGTAAGGAGTAAGGTTTTGTATGAGAGACTGACTTGATTTGTAAACTTTCACTTAGAGCACAATAAAAATTAAAAAAAAAAAAAAAAGATCACTTGTCTTCTGTGCTTACTCCCTGGGTTCTCCCTTCACCTGATCTTTATCTCTACAAATTCCTTTCTTTCAAGCTATCTCATTGATGTACTTGAAAAGATTATTTTAAAATATTTTACCCAGCATGTTTAGTTGTTTTCAGTGGGACAAAGAGGGTGACCTGTCTGCAGAAACTAGAAGTCAAGGAAATATTCTGTAGATCCCTTCTACTTTACAATGGGATTCAAATGTGTACCTCACTGGAAAAATTCCAGTTTGGTTACATAAGGATCTAGATACCCAAGTCAAGTGTCCTTCATATATAACCAAAAAAAAAAAAAAAAAAAAAAAACCCAAACCCATTGCCGTTGAGTCAATTCTGACTCATAGAGACCTCCATATATATAAAAAATAAAAAATAAAAAAAGTCATATATAGTGAGTGCTATTTGCCCAGTGGCAAACCAGAGGACACTGGGGCTCTTAATTCCCTTGTAAAGACTCATTTTTTAACAGAAGAGTTAAAATTAAATTAATTTTGAAACGCAATGGCTAATTATGAAATGCTTCAAAAGCAGAGATCCTGTCTTACTCATCTTTCATATTTCCTGTCCTGAATGAATAAGTTAATGAATAAATTATTTGCATTGACAGCTACATGTTAAGATGTGAGAGCTATTGTAAAGATACTTCGAAGCAAGAGAGAGCAAGGTTTTTGCTTGTTTTTGATATTCTAGATGGTAGCATACATCAAGTAACTGAAGCTTGCTTAAAATGGAAATGTTCTCATCTGTGCAGATACAGTTAACATATTCCACAGAAAAGGTCTCATATGAATCACTGCACTTCGGTTTTCTGACTGTTCAGCCTAAATCACTGTAGCAAAGAGTTGTAAATAGTTTTGCCAAACTGAGGCTTGTTATTACTGGAATTTAACAATCTTTAAAAAAAAAAAAAAAAATTTTTTTTTTTTCCTAGTCCTAGAATTGCTAAAGACTGATGAGGTATTACTTAAACACAACTATAAGGGAAAGAATGCCATCAGTGATGGAGAAAAAATGAGAATTCTTGTGTGACCCAACATCAGAACTGAAGAACACCAGGCACAGTATTTCACTTATGTCAACAAACTAACAGAAGTAGTTGGAAATTACTATACCAAGTCCACTGAAAACATCTTTATCTCAAACTGCTATGGCCTTGCCTGTTCATAGTCATTCAATAAATATTTATTTAGTACTTACAGTCACATATGGTTGCTTTGAGTCAAAATCAACTCAACGGCAACGGGTTTGGTTTTTTTTTTTATTTGCCCAGCACTGTACAAGGCAATGAGTATATTAGGAAGCTCACAGACAAGTAAGGCAGACAGACACATAAATATAATATAATGCAAAATAAAGGCATGCATTGTTTTTTTCCCCATTACCTAAATAATATGTCTATGAAATTGTACTCAATCAAATGCTGGTATTTAGAACCAATGTCCATAAACATAGATGTTATTTCCCAGTTGGTACCTAATGCTTTATCCAGGGTTACTCAATATAAAATTGGGTGAAAATTTTGCCTCTGAAGATTCCTGCCTTCACAGGGTGTTGGTTAATTTGAATGAAGTGCCCCAGGACACTTCTAGTAACTTGCCTCCAACACAAAAACATTACACGCTCCATTATGCTGCCAATATGAGACTCGAAGAGCAAAGAAAGAACAGAAAAAGTAAAGTAGGCATTAGAAGTGAGTCTATGGAATGGAAGCACAAAGTTCCGTTTTCAGAAACTGATGGTCTTCATCAAAGCAGGAAAAATTAATGTAAAATCAGATTTCAATGAGCTTGGAAATTCCCTACTTCAAAAACAACACTCTTGAAAAGTAAACAACAGAAGTAGATAAAGTTGAGGAGAGAAAGTGTATGAGAAGGGCAATATTTGTGAGTTCAGGTTAAGAATAATTCTAATGCTACTTCGTGACTTTTGAGGAAGGATTTTTAATCCTTGGTATTGTAAAATAAAAGCATTCATTACAAGTTTTGGAAAGACCAAGGGAACCAACCAAATGCCTTCTGGAATATGGTTTCACTGGTACCAGAGGGGCAGGAAGTAATGCCTGACGTACTTTTACTCCCCAAGCCTACCAAGTCCATTCGCTCCCTCATCATTTAAACAAGTCCTGAAAACTTCTGGACCACACAAAGACAATGAGCACATGCAAAGTGAATGAACTAATGGAGACAAAAACATGGTAGTAGAAAGCCAAATCCTGGAACAAGCTGGTCAGCCATAAAAAGTGGGGCCAAAAGATGGACCGAGACAGTGCAATGATAGACACCATGGAAAGTCAGATAAGGCACAATGTGGGCAAACAAACAACTTTGGGTGGAGAAAAGAACTTAAAGCTTTTGATGCTTAGAACACTTGCAATTGAGAACTTGATGCACTTGTTGGCTTCTTAAACAGAGACTGGAAAATGCCGTTGGGGCATACATTCCCTTAGTTTGGAGAACTACAACAGTGGGCTCTTTCAAATATGCAAATTGTTCTGAGGGATGATTGATTTGACAGGACATCCAGGTTGGATGTTGTTGGTGGGTGAATGTAGCCAGTATTTATCTACATATGCATATGACGCTGAAAAACAAGAAATATCAGGGTGCAGGAGAAAAATTTTTTCAAATTTCATCTGGTTTCAGAAATGTTTTTCCACGGAATTTTATGGAAAACCCCAATAAGTAAACTAAGTAAAAATGAAGCTGCTCCTGTTGAAGCAAGTAGGGAGAACCCTAATTCCTACCTTCTCGGCTAAACTCTGAACACCTCAACACCATTCCTCAGTTAAGCTTCAGGGCCCCAGGAGGCTACAGAAGTCATTTGAAAGCCCACTAACTTAACCCTTTAATTTAAATTTTATAGAAGTAATTGTATCATCAATGCATAAAATTTCTCCACATCTATTTGTTTGTCATGGACACCCTTCTTTTATTCTAGGAATAACTCCAAACTTCTTTTGAGTAGGAGCTTCTCCTCTTTCCTTCAGTTTAGATAAAGGTCAAAATCAGCATTGTCTATTATACTTTCTGCAATGATAGAAATGATCTGTATTTGTGCCCTCCAGTACTATAGCCACTAGCCACATGTGGCTACGGAGAACTTGAAAATCAGCCAGTACAACTGAGAAACTGAATATTTTATTTTAATTGATTTAAATTGAAATAGCAACATGTAGCCAATAGTCACCATATTGGACAGTCCAAAAATGAGAGCCATCGTTTTCTTAAGTAACCTACCTCCCTGACCTGGTCAAAGGGATTCAATCATAGTACCTAACCCATGGCTTAAGGGATTACCCAAGACAGAAGAGAAGGCTGATGTAGAGGAAATGAATGAAGTGGAAACTTAAAACTGAGATGAAAGAGAGAGAACACCTCTGATTTGATTTCTATTTCTAAGCCCTGCTGTCCATGGAATCACTTAGTACTGTCCTTTTCGAGACTTGATTGCTTCAGATTTTTTGTTTTGGTTTGATTTTTGGTTTTAAGTTCTGTGAGCTACCCAGAATCTTTCCGGTAAGACTGTTATTTTGTTTAAAGTTTCTTTGACTTGGGCTCATGTCGTCCATGTAAACTTTAAATAATGTTTCTCTTTTGTTAAGAGAATTGTGAACTGAAATATTTAGGGGTAAAGAAACATGATGTTTGCAGCTTACTTTTAAATGTTGCTGAAACACAGAGAGAAAAATAACAAAACAAATAAGGCAAAATGATAACAATTTGTGAGTATAGGTGAAGGGTACAGAAAAGTTCTTTGTATCTTACTTCAAATTTAAGGTAAAATTAGTTAACTTTCAAAATGTTTTTAAAAATTAGGATAAAATATGATAGCATCTTTGCTTGATGCAAAAGGGAACAATAAAAAAATATTGCATACAGAGGAAGTTATGTCCTAAAAAGAATGACTTTTGTTTGTGGAGATGCTCTGCTATAAAGGGTCTTAAATTGTGCTGAATAGGAAGCTGAATTTATGATCTGGTAAGTTCAACAACCAAAATCAAAACCAAACCCATTGCCATCAAGTCCATTCAGACTCATAGTGACCCTATAGGACAGAGTAGAACTACCCCATAGGGTTTCCAAAAAGCGGCTGGTGGATTCAAACTGCCAACCTTTTTTGTTAGCAACCTGAGCTCTTAACCATTACTCTATCAGGGCTCCAAGTTCAACTAAGATGCTTGTTTATCTGATTAATCAAGGTGAAATAAATACTCCAATATAAGATTTAAATTGTAGTATGGGCTGATATAATTATAAGTGGCAGATTTCTTCTATTTAATTTTTCTTCCATTCAATATAAAGAGATGAGGACTTCTTTTTTGTCAAATACTTTCAGTGTTGAATCTTTCCTTAAGCATCCAACATACAAATTTTGACCTTAAGCCTGTGTCAACCCCCCTCCAAAAAGTGTTTTTAAATCTTGTTTGAAAGAATGGAAAGAGCCATAACACACATTTGGACACAAAATGGTGTTAATGAAATACGTGTGCCATCTGTCACCTAAGTTCTGGACATCACCAATTGTTCTTTCCTCTCCCTCTTTTCTTCTTTGTTCTTCCAATTAATAAATATTCTCTAAAAACTTACGAAAACTGAAAAGGAAGTTGTTTGCTCTTCTCCCCTGCATTTGATGCTTTTTAAAATAAAGTAGTGATTCTGTTTGTATCTAATTCAAATATAACACAAATTATGATTTGTTTGACATGTGAAAACAAGTACAATTATAACAATTTCAAAAATACAAAAAAATGCAAAGGGGAAAACTTTAAATGTACATAATAACTTATACTCACTACACCAGAGAAAACCACTATTAATATTTTGTTTCATTTTGTATATTTCTATATTTAGTCTTTTGTGCATAAACATACTTTTTCTTTACAAAATTCAGTCCCTTTATTTTTTTTATTACATTTTGGCCAAAGAATATATTTGAATCTTTTAAATTTATTGGGACTTGTTTTATAGTCTATCTTGGTAAATGTTATGCACTTGAAAAGAAAGTGTACTTGCTATTGTTGGGTAGAAAAATTGTTGGGTAGAGTGTTCTATAAATGTTAATTAACCTAGAAAACCTAGTGCCTTCGAGTTGATTCCAACTCATAGTGACCCTATAGGACAGAGTAGAACTGCCCCATAGAGTTACCAAGGAGCGCCTGGTGGATTTGAACTGTCGACCCTTTGGGTAGCAGCCATAGCACTTAACCACTACGCCACCAGGGTTTCCAAATGTTTGATAGTGATGTTCAGTTCTTCTATAACCTTAGTGATTTTCTGTTCACTTGTTATATCAACTATTGAGAAAGATTTGTCTGGTTCTTGCAGTTCTGTAAGTTTTTGTTTCATGAATTTTGAAATATCTGTTATTAAGTGCATGAACATGTGAGATTGTTATGACTTCTTGATGAATTGACCCCTTTATCATTCTGAAATAATTTTCTTTGTCCCTGGTAATATTCTTTACTCTGAAATTTGCTTTGTCTAATACCATTATATTTATTCCACCTTTATTTTGACTAATGTTAGAATGGTATAATTTTTCCATTCTTTTACTTTTAAGCTATTTGTGCCTTTTTGTCTAAAGAATATTTTTTGTAGGTAGCATATAGTTGGGTCTTGCTTTTTTATGCAATCTGACATTCTGAGTTTTTACTGGGGTATTTAGACCATTTACATTTAATGTGATTATTGATTCAGAAACCCTGGCGGCAAATTAAGTCTATCATCTTGCTTTTTTTTTTCCCCCCTCATCTGTTCTTTGTTCCCCCTTCTTCTTTTTTTCCTGCATTCTTTTGGATTAATTGAATTTTTTTTTTAAATATTCTACTTTTTCTCCTTTGCTGGTACTAGCTATAACCCTGTTATTTTAGTAGTTGCTTTGCAGTTTATTGTATTCATCCTTAACTTAGCACAATCTGTATTCAAGTAATATTATACCACTTCACATTTTTTTTTCACATATAGTATAAGATGCTTACAAGAGTATACCGCCATTTCACTCCCAACCTGACTTTTGTACTACTCTTATCATACATTTCACTTTTACATATGTTATAAACCCCACACTATGTTCCTATTATTTTGTTTAATAATTATGTAAGTGATTTAAAAAAAATTTAATCCAAAATATTTACCCATTTCCAGTTCTCCTCATTCTTTTATGTAGATTCATAATTCATCCAATATCATTTGCTTTCAGCATTCTGTACTACCTTTAACATTTCTTGTAGTGTGGGCTTGCTGGTGGTAAATACTTTCAGTTTTAGTATGTCTGAAAAAGTTTTCCATGTGTCTCCATTTTTGAAAGATATTTTTCCTGGATATTGAATCCTAGATTGACAGGTTTTTTTTTTTTTCCAGTATTTTAAAGAATGTTACTCTGCTGTCATCTTGCTTGAATTTTTTCTGATGAGAAATCTGCTGTCATCTTCATCTTTATTTCTTCATGTTTCTGTAGGGTTTGTAGATCTTCTTGGATATGTGGACTTATAGTTTCCATAAAATTTTTAAAAACTTTTCAGCCATTATTTTTTCAAATAAAATTTTGTGCACACTTTCCTTTTCTTTTGTGACTCCAATTACATCTATTTCAGGCTAATTGAAATTGTTCACAGTTCAATGATTTTCTGTACTCTTTTTTTCTAAACTCTTTTCTGTTTCCTTTTGTATAGTTTCTACAGCTGTGTTTTCAACTTTACTAATCTTTTTACAGCTCTAATGGCATTATAGCATATTAAAACTGATTGATAAACTAAAAGGCCAGATTTTAGGATATTAGGAGGTCCAATTTAATATTTATGTACCCAAGCAATTGGTAAGACTGGGTAACAGAGACATCTAAGAGCACTCTCACATAATGTCTGCTTTGAAATTATGATAACATTGGAAAAATTGATATAACTACATTTTATACATTATAAAGAGCCCCGTATATTGGGGCATAACCTAAAGGATCCCTGATGCAAGCTGGAATCTAGTAAATGCCCATGATTAGCAGGAATGTGAGCTTAGTTACCAGCCAATCACAGAAACTCACATGTGATTTGTGAGGAAGCATTCCTGCTTTCTTACCCAAATAGACATCCTTGATGATGGATTTTTCCATTACAACAGAATGGAGGGAGGTAGTGTTGACAGTACTGGTGAAAGAATGATAATATTAGATGAAGGCCATGAAATTTCTAGTAGCCAGTGCAGTAGTGAGAGGCAGCACTCACCTTTTCATGTTTATCCAAGTAGGGCTTAAAAAGGGTGGTTTCCTGTGTAACTGGTCTACTGGCAGATTTGTGTCTGTGGAGAGCTGGGCCCACTGCCAAGACTTGGCCAAAAATCCCACCCAATTCCTTTGAATCTCCAAAAGAATTCCAGGTTTACAGAGTTTTGGAGAACACAACAGGAAATTTTGACCCAGAGGAACTTTTTTTAAGGCATTTGTATTACTTCTCTAATTTGCCAGAGTTTACAGATAAAGCTATAGAGCAGTCAGCTCCTATCTTTACAACTGACAGGACTAGCCGTGAAATTAGAGCTCTCTATTAAAAAAAAAAAAATTATTTATTATTTATTTATTTTTTTATTCAAAGTGATACTTAGCCAACACTGCCACTACTCATATTTTTGCCAGCAATGCCTTTGGGTTCTACACTCCCTGTTACAAATCCAGCTGTAATATTATGACATTTTAATTTCAGGTAATTGGGTGAAAGAACAACTATTTTTATTTGCACCTTATTTGGTTAGTGAGAAGTTGTGAGTTGTGTTCAAATTTGCTAAAAAATTTAATTTTCCATTCAAGGGCTAGAATACAATAAACACAGTCCTGTGGACCTTCTTTTAGGAAGGCTTTATGGATGCTCCATATAATAATTAACCATTCTCATTCTCTTCCTTGCTCCACATTATGAAAAACATGTATTATTGCTCAATGGGTACCTATTTTAAGTTTTCATGAATGGTTTTATAGATTGTACCCTAATTCTTGCATAATTTTTCTAAGAATTATGTTCTTACTATCTATTCACATTGCTGTGTGAACACCTACCATCAAACTAATACGCAGCAGTTCCTAGTGAGTGTTCTCCATGTTTAATTGCCCACTCACCCATAAAATGGAAACTAAATTGTTTCCATCTCCTTGCTATCATAAGTGTTGCTATGATGAGTATGATCTGTGTACATGTTTCTTTATGGACCTATGTGAGAATTTTTCTTTTAACTTTCATATTCTGTTAATTGCCGTTCACATTTTATTTTCATTTTTTTATTCTGGTGATTTTCTGGAGTTCCTTGTTTATTCTAACTATTATTTCTTCATTGGTTTTCTACTTTGCAAATAACCCCACCCAGTTTGTCATTTCTCTGTTATTATGTCCATGAAGAAAGCAAAAGATCATGAAAAAGACAGAAAAGAAAAAAAGAAGACCAAAATGGATACCAGGAGAAACTGAAACTTGTTCTTAACCATACAATAGCTAAAGCAAATGGAAGAAATGATGAAGTAGAAGAACTGAACAGGGGATTTCAAAGAGGAGCTTGAGAAGACAAAATAAAGTCTTATAATGACATGTGCAAAGACCTGGAATTAGGAAACCAAAAGGGAAGAACACACTTGGCATTTCTCTAGCTGAAAGAACTGGTGAGAAAATTCAAACCTTGAGTTGTAATACTGAAGCATTCTACGGGCAAAATGCAGGAAACATCAAAAGAAGATGGAAGGAATACACAGTCACTGTATCAAAAATAATTGGTTGATGTTCAACCATATCAATAGGTAGCACGTGATCAAGAATCAATGGTATTGAAGGAAGAAGTCCAAGCTGAACAGAATATATTGGCAAAACAAGCCTGCAGGAATTGAGAGTATACTAATTGAGACGTTTCAACAAATGGATGCAGTGCTGGAAGTGCTCACTCATCTGTGCCAAGAAATTTGGAAGACAGCTACCAGGTCAACTGACTGGAAGAGATCCATATCTGTGCCCATTCCAAAGAAAGGTGATACCACAGAATGTGGAAATTATCGAACAATATCATTAATATTACATGCAAGTAAAATTTTGTTGAGGATCATTCAAAAGCAGTTGTAGCAGTACATTGACAGAGAACTGCCAGAAATTCAAAACAGATTCAGAAGAGGATGTAGAACAAGGGAAATTATTGCTGATGTCAGATGAATCTTGACTGAAAGCAGAGAACACCAGGAAGATGTTTAGCTGTGTTTTATTGACTATGCAAAGGCATTCAACTGTGTGGATCATAACAAATTACAGATAACATTGCAAAGAATAAAAATTCCAGAACACTTAATTGTGCTCATGAGGAACCAAGAGGCAGTCACTGGAACAGAATATGGGGATACGGCATGGTTTAAAATCAGGAAATGTGTGTGCCAGGGCTATATCCTTTTGGCATACTTATTCGATCTGTATGCTGAGCAAATAATCTGAGAAACTGGACTATATGAAGAAGAACGAGGCATCACGTTTGGAGGAAAACTCATTAAAAACACACAATATACAGATGATACAACCTTGCTTGCTGAAAGCAAAGAGGACTTGAAGCACTTGCTTATGAAGATCAAAGACTACGGCCTTCAATATGGGTTATACCTCAACATAAAGAAAACAAAAATCCTTACAACTGGACCAATGAGCAACATCTTAATAAATGGAGAAAATACTGAAGTTGTCAAGGATTTCATTTTGCTTGGATCCACAATTGACACCCAAGGAAGCAGCAGTCAAAAAATCAGGTGACATATTGCATTGGGCAAATCTGCTGCAAAAGACCTCTCTAAAGTGTTAAAAAAAAAAAAAGCTAAAATATTGCTTTGAGGACTAAGGTACACCTGACCCAAGCCATGGTATTCAAATCACTTCATATGCATGCAAAAGCTGGGCAATGAACAGGAAGCCCAAAGAAGAATTGATTCATTTGAATTATGGTGTTTGCAAAGAATATTGAAGATGCCTTGACTGCCAGAAGAACAAACAAATCTGTCTTGGAAGAAATACAAGAATGTTCCTTAGAAGGGACGGTGGTGAGATTTCATCTTATGTACTTTGAAAATGTTATCAGGAGGGATCAGTCCCTGGAGAAAGACATCATGACTGGTAAAGCAGAGGGTCAGTGAAAAAGAGGAAGACCCTCAATGAGATGGATTGACACAATGGCTGCAACGGTGGACTCAAACAGCAATGATTGAGAGCATAGCACAGGACCAGGCAGTGTTATGTTCTGTCATACCTAGGGTCACTATGAGTTGGAACTGACTTGATAGCACCTAACATCAACTAACAACATGGGTCCATGGTTTCAGGATTCAGAGTGAAATGTAGGATATAAGGATAATCTCAGAAGTCTTGCACAGCTGTTTTGTAAGACCCCTAATCCAAAGGAATTGTTGGCAACTGTCTTCAAACATTCCTCAGTAAGGCTAGTATTGGATTGATTAACTTCATTTAGGTCTACAACTGCAAGTTGAGATATTAAAGAGAATGTTAAAAATGTTCACAGTCAGCCTTCTGGGAAAATGGCAGCATAAATAGGCCAACATTCTGACTCTCCCCCACAAATAAAATAAGAAATTAAACAGAGAGATGGTGCTGAGCTTTAAGGGACTCTGAATCAGGGGGCAGAGGAAAGGAAGAGGGAACCACAGACAGCCAATATTCAATAAATCAGCAACAAGTCACATACATAGGAAAATTGCTTCTCCCACAATTCCTGCCCCTCCCCACAGCCATGGAGTCCTCTGGCTGCTATGAACCGGGAAGGTGGCCCTAGAAAAGGAGGCTGCTTCCTTAACAATCAGAGCCCTTGCCTGTACAGAGAGATAGGACCCCAAGTTTCTGCTCTAAAATCAACAAGGCAGGCCTCCCCAGGGGTCCATTTGGGATGTGCCAGCACCTCCCCCATCTGGACACTGTTGGCTGCAAGCCTACCGCAAATTGCTACAAAAGGCCCATGCAGCGGAGTCTGATCTCCGTCAAAACTCTACTTTCCTCCCTGTACACCCCATGGTCTAGGCCTCTGAAACCAACAGGACAAACCTCCTGGAGAATCAGTTCAGATCTGTTTGCTCCCCCTTGTCATCAGTGCTCAGGACTGATGACTGTATGCTAGGAAGAAGGAGTCTTGAGTGGAAGCTGTACTCATAGCCAACACTTTACCAGGAGGACTCTGATAGAAACAAAGCAGACCTCCGTGGGAATCTGACCAGAGCATGACACTCACTGCCTCACCTGTTACCTGTTGGTTGCCAGGCTGTTGCAAACTCCTACAGAAGTCCCCTTCAGTGGAGCCTGCACCCATAGTCAGCACTCTACCTGCCTCCCTGTGTACCCTATAACTAAGGCCTCTGAAATCAACAGAACAGGCCTCACTGGGAATCAGTTTAGGTCTGTCTGCTCTCCCTTCCAGTTGGCATTGAGAACTGCTGACTGAGGCTGCTGTGTGCTATAAAGCAGGTATTTGAGTGGAGGCTATACCCACAGCCAATATATTACAGGGCAGGCTCTGATAGCAATAAGGCTGACCTCTCTGGGGGTCAATTTGGGGTGTGACAACCCCTCCCCCAAATGGTAACTGTTGATTGCTGGACTGATACAAACTCCTACAGGATGTCCCTTACAGTGGAGACAGGAGGTGGGTCACCTAAGTGGAGACAGATCCCCCAACCACTACAGAGCCACTGGGGCTCTGAAACTAACAAAGCAGATCTCTCAGAGGTCCTTATGGGGAGTTCCAGCCCCTCCTCCTCCTGAAGTAGAAGAAAGGCTGCTTGTGCTCCACTTGAATACCAGCTCAAATATAGGCATCCCCCATAGAGCAGTAAAAGGAAGTCACGGGCAAAACCAAAGGGCAACATCCAGCCCCTAGTGGGGCTCTGAGTTGAGGTTTTCCGACTAAAAGTGTGGTTGCAGAAACAGAGAAGGGAAGAGAGTAATCACTAGAGAGGACTGTACCTCCTGATGGACAGACTGATTACTACATAGTATCATGCCTGTGTGGCAGTGTCCACTGGTGGAAAGTCTGATCACAGCTTATTCTCTGTTGTGTTTGGGAGAGGCTGAAAGTTGGAAAACATAACGTGAAACTTTCAAATTCCAATTAACCAGGGAGGGAAAGAGAGCTGTCACAGAAAGGGAGAGGAAACAGAAAGCAAAGGCCGAAGGCTCTGCTCACCTAAGAGTTTGTTGCAGTAAGTAGAGTGGGCATAAACACCAAATGCTGGGGAAAACTGAGAACGTTAACATCCTCTAAAATTTCAATGCCACAACAAAAAAAATCACAAGACACACAAAGAACTGAGAAACAATGAGCCATCCAAATGAACATGAGAAAAGGAGTGCCAAGATAATGAAAAAAATGGAAGAATATAACAACATTAAACATAATTAAAGAACTAAGGGAAAACATAGACAAAGAGCTAAAAGAAATAAGGAAAACAATGCAAGAACAAAATGAGGATCTAAAACAAGAGATACTGCAACTGAAAGGAACAATAACTGAAACGAGAAACACAATAGAAGGACTTGCCAACAGATTTAATCAGGTAGAAGAAAGGATTAGCAATTACAGGATAAGACAGTTAAAATGAGAGACACTAAAGAGCAGCAAGAAAGGTGGCTCAAGAAGTTTGAGTACAGTTTAATAAAATTATGGGACAACAACAAGAGAGCTAATATATGCACCATGAGAATTCCAGAAGGAGATAAGAGACAGAGAGGGACAGAAAGAATATCTGAAGAAATGACAGAAAATTTCCCCAGTCTAACAAAGGACACGAATCTACATAACCAAGACGTTCGAAGAACCCCAATCAAAATAAACTCAAAGAGATCTACACCAAGATCTAAACCAAGACACATCATAGTTAGGCTCCCCAAAAGTTAAGATAGATTCTGAAAGCAGTGAGAGAGAAGTAGTCACATACAAAGGATTCCCAATAAAATTATGTGCCAATTTCTCCTCAAAAACATTAGGGGCCAGAAGGCAATGGAATGATACATTTAAAGTGCTGAAAGGGAAAAAAAAAGTCAACCACAAATACTATATCCAATGAAATTATCCTTCAAGAATAAGGGTGAAACTAAAACATTCCCAGACAAACGAGAAGCTGAGAGATTTCATATCTGCCAGACTGACCCTACAAAAAATACTAATGGAAGTTCTGTAGATGGAAAAGAAAAGACACTAGGAATTAATTCAAAGCCACACATAAAAAGAAAGATGCCTAATACAGGAAAATACTTGGCCAAGTGTAAGGGTTAGTAATAAGATATTCATGCTTGATAATTCTAAATGTTTTGTCCTCCAAGTTTTTTAATAACAAATATATAAAATTCAAGGATAAAATTATGTTATAGGACATATGAATTACTAGACATAATTAGTGATAAGAACAACAACAAAAAAGAGGGTAGAGGAATGGTATAGATATAGAATTTCTTGTATGTTATTGATGTTAACTTGGTACCTTACCCCCCAAATTTTACAGGTACAAGCTATTAAATCTAATATTCATAGTAACCACTAATATATATATATATATAAATACACGAGAAAAGGAGAAGGGAATCACTTCAATAAAACAACAAATCACAAAAGCAGGCAGTAGTAAAGGACAAGAACAAAGAAGGTTTAGACACACAAAAAAAGAAATAACGAAATGGCAGAAGTAAGTCAACTCTTATCAGCAACTACAGTGAATGTAAATGGACTAAATGCTCCAATCAAAAGGCAGAATGGATTTAAAAAAAAAAATGATCCAACTATATGCTGTTTACAAGAGACATACTTTAAACCCAACAACACAAATAGTTGAAAGTGAAAGAATGGAAAAAAATATTCCACATAAATAATAACCAAAAGAGAGGTGGGGTAGCAATCTTAATATCAGATAAAGTAGAATTTAAGACAAAAACAGAAGAGATAAAGATGGAAATTACATAGTGATAAAAGAGTTAATTGATCAAGAAGATTTAACAATCATTGTATATATGGATCCATCATTGGGGTGCCTACATGCTAACGGAACTGAAGGGAGAAATAGTACTATAATAATAGTTGGAGACTTCAATGCACCACTTTCAATATTAGAAAGAAGATCAACAAGGATACAGAGAACTTGAATGACACTAGAAACTAGCTAGACTTAATAGGCATATATAGAACACTTCACCCCAAAACAGCACAATATACATTTTACTCCAGTGCATATGGATCATTCCACAGGATAGACCACAATTTAGGTTACAAAGCAAGTCTTGATAAATTTAAAAAGATTGAAATCATAAAATATTTTCTCTGACCACAACAGAGTAAAGCTAGAAATCAATAATGGGGTGGGGGGGGGGAACTGGAAATACACAAACATGGAAATTAAACAACACACTATTAAACTACCAGTGGATCAAGGGAGAAATCACAAATTTTTGAGATTCAAATGAAAGCACAACATACCAAAACTTATAGGATGCAGTGAAGTCAGTACTCAGAGGGAAACTTATAGCAATAAACGTCTATATGAAGAAAGAAGAAAGATCTCAAATCAACACCCTAACTCCAGGAACCAGAAAGAGAAGAGCAAACCACACCTAAACCTGCCAGAAGAAAGGACATAACAAAGATCAGAGTAGGAATAAATAAAACTGAAAACAGAAAAACAATAGAGAGAATCAATGAAACCAGAAGTTGGTTCTTTGGAAAGATACAAATAACCAAAATAAATAACGGTAAGAGGGGACATTACAACTGACCCAATAGAAATAAAGAGAATAAAAGAATATCCTGAACAACCGCATGGCAACAAACTGGATAACCTAGATGAAATGGACAAATTCTTAGAAGCACACAACCTACCCAAACTGAATCAAGAGGAAATAGAAAGTCTCAAAAGACCCATAACAAGTGAAGAGATTAAATTGGTAATCAAAAACCTCCCCACAACAACAAAAAAATAGTCCTGGACCAGATGGCCTCACTGGGGAATTCTACCAAACATTTAGAGAAGAAGTGACATCACTACTGTTTAAACTCTTCCAAAAGATAAGTAAGGAAAGAATACTACCTAATTCATTCTATGACATCAAAATGAGACAAAAATGCTACAAGAAAAGAAAACTATAGGTCAATACTTCTTATGAATATAGAGGCGAAAATCCTCAACAAAATACTAGCCAACAGAATCCAACAGCATATTAAAACAGTCATACACCATGACCAAGTGGGATTTACTCCAGGAATGCAGGGATGGTTCAACATTAGAATATCACATCAACAGAACAAAGGAAAAGAACCACATGATCCCCTCTATGAATGCAGAAAAAGCATTTAATAAAATCCAATATCCTTTCTTGATGAAAACCCTAAAACAATTGGAATAGGAAGGAAATTTCTCAATATGATTCAGGGCATATATGAAAAGCCAACAGCCAGCGTTGTACTTAATGGAGAAAGACTAAGAGCTTTCCTCTTGAAATCAGGAACAAGACAAGGGTGCCCACTCTCACCACTTCAATTCAATATTGTATTAGAAGTCCTAGTCGGAGCAATAAGACAAGAAAAAGAAATCCAGATTGGAAAAGAAGTAAAATTTCTTTATTCACAAATTATATGATCCTATATATATATATTTTTATATATATAGAAAATTCCAAAGGGTCCACAAGAAAACTTCTAGCACTAATACAGGAGGAATTTACCAAAGTCACAGGGTACAATGTCAACAAACAAAAATCAGTTGAGTTTCTATATACCAGCAGTGAGAAATATGAAAAGGAAATTAGGAAAAAAATTCAATTTACACTAGCATCTAAGAGAATAAAATACCTAGGTAAATCTAACTTGGATTTTATAGTTTCATTGGATTTATACAATGAAACTATAAAACACTGCTGGAAGAGATTAAAGAAGACTTCAATAAATGGAAAGATGTTCCATGTTCATGGATTGGAAGACTTATTATTGTTAAGATGTCAATCCTACTCAAAGCAATCCATAGATTCAATGCAACCCCGATCAAAATCCCAACAGCCTTCTTTACAGAAATAGAACAACAGATGCTCAAATTTACAAGGACTGGTAAGAGGCCCTAAATAGCTAAAAAAAAAAAGTTGCCATCAAGTTGATTCTGACTCATAGCAACCCTATAGGACAGAGTAGAACTGCCCCATAGAGTTTCCAAGGAGTGCCTGGTGGATTCAAACTGCTGACCTTTTGGTTAGCAGCCGTAGCACTTAACCACTACACCACCGGAGTTTCCCAAACAGCTAAAGCAATGTTAGAAGAATAAAGTAGGAGGACTCAAGTTTCCTGATTTTACAACATACTAAACAGCTACAGTAATCAAAACAGCCTGGTAGTGGTATAACAATAGACACAAAGACCAAAGGAATAGAACCAAGAATCCGGAAATAAACCCATACATCTATGGTTACCTGATTTTTGATGAGGATGTTAAGTCCATTCGATGGGGAAAGAAGACTCCCTTCAATAAATTGTGCTGGGCTTTGGTGAGTGGCATCTGGGGTCTTATATGCTAGCAAGTGGCCATCTAAGATGCATCAATTGGTCTCAATCCACCTGAAGCAAAGGAGAATGAAGAACACCAAGGACACAAGGTAAATATGACCCCAAGAGACAGAAAGGTCCACATAAACCAAAGATTCCATCAGCCTGAGACTGGAAGAACTAGATGGTGCCTGGCTATCACCAATGACTGACCTGGCAGGGAACACCACAGAGAATCCCCGATGGAGTGGGAGAACAGTAGGATGCAGGCCTCAAAAATTCTCGTAAAAAGACCAGACTTAACGGTTTAACTGAGACTGGAGGGATCCCAGAGGTCATGGCCCCCGGACCCTCTGTTAGCCCAAGACTGGAACGATTCCCAAAGCCAACTCTTCAGACAGGGACTGGACTGGACTATAAGGCAGAAAATGATACCAGGGAGGAGTGAGCTTCTTGGCTCAAGTAGACACGTGAGACTATGTGGGCAGCTCCTGTCTGGAGGTCAGATGAGAAGGCAGAGGGAGACAGGAGCTGGTTGAATGAATACAGGGAATACAGGTTGGAGAGGAAGAGTGCGCTGTCACATTAGAGGGAGAGCAGCTAGGGTTACATAGCAAGGTGTGTATAAGTTTTTGTATGAGAGGCTGACTTGATTTCTAAACTTTCACTTAAAACACAATAAAATAAATGGTGCTGGGAAATTTTGATTTCCACATGCAGAAAAATGAAACAGGATCAATGTCTCACACTATACACAAAAACAAATTCAAAATGGGTTAAGGACCTAAACGTGCAAACTAAAACCACAAAATTCTTAGAAGAAAATTCAGGGATAATGCTGTCAGGCCTAGCTTTAAACAATGGATTATCTAACATAATAGAAAAGCACAAACAACAAAAGACAAATAAACGGGACCTCATAAAAATTATAAACTTTTGTTCATCAAAAGGATTTATCAAAAAAAAGTGAAAAGACAAGCTAGCACCTGGGAGAATGTCTTTGGAAACCATATAACCGACAAGAATCTAATAACCAAAATATATATAAAACTTTGACAACTTAAGAACAAAAAGACAACCCAATCATAAAACGGGAAAAGGATTTGAATAGACATTTCACCAAAGAGGGCATTCAAATGGCTACCAAACACATGAAAAGATGTTCAGCATCATTAGCTATCAGAGAAACGCAAATCAAAACCACAGTGAGATAATCATTTCACTCCCCCTAGGATGACTACGACAAAAAAAATTCAGAAAATAACAAATGTTGGCGAGGATGTGGGGAAATTGGAACTCTCATCCATCGCTGATGGGAATGCAAAATTGCACAGCCGTTGTGGAAAACAACGGTTCCTCAAAAACTAAAAATAGAACTACCATATTAAAAAAAAAAAAAAATATTACCCAATAACAATTCCATTCTTACATATACCCAAAAGACTTGAGAGAAAAAGAGACTTGTATACCAATGTTCATTGTACCACTATTCACAATAGCCAAAAGGTGGAAACAACATAAACGCCCATCAACAGATTAATGGATAAATAAAATGTGGTACATACATACAATGAAATACTACTCAGCCAGTAGGCGAAATGGAGTCTTAATACATGCTACAATATGGATGGAACTGGAAGACACTATGCTGAGCAAAATAAGTCCATCATAGAAGGGCAAATATTGTACGGCCTCACTTACATAAAAAGACAAGAAAAGGCAGATGTATAGACAGCAAAGTTGGTTAGTGGTTACCAGGGGTGGGGGGAAGGAATAAGGGGGGTTAACACTGACGAAAATACCACATTGATTAAGGTTAGGGTTGCACAGCCGATTATTGCAATTGCTGCCAATAAGTTGTACACCTGTAAAAAGTTGAATTGGCATAAGTTGTGTGATAGACATATTTACAACAACTACAAAAAAAAAAGTGTACCTGCTGAGGCTGCTTATGTACAACCAAAATTTGTTTGGGAATTTGGTTTCTTGGTTTGGAGGTTTAGGGTCATGGTTTCATTGGACATCCCAGTTAACTGGCCTGGTAACTTGTTTAGTGCTTCTGTTCTACATCCTAGTCTGTTGTGTAGTGCCTGGGGTCTTAAAAGCTTGCAAGCAGCCAACCAAAGCACAGTAATTGGTCTTTATTCCCCTGCAGCAACAGGGGAAGTAAAAGCATCAGAAGGAGGGTATGGAATGGGTATTGCCTCCATGAACAAGTGCCTCCTTTGCCATGAGACCAGAAGAACTGGATGGTGCCCAGCTACCATTAGTGGACATTTTGATCCAGGATTCTACAGAAGAATCCTCATTAAAAGAGGGGAAATGCAGAACACACACACAAAAAATCTGCTTTGATCATTATGCTCTTTTAAGAACTATTTGTATGAGATCAAATTGACAACAGAAACTTGAAAGATTAGCTAGGAGCTTTAGGGGGCACTGAATTTATGTTAATAGGGGGAGGAACAACTCAGAAAAGGAAGGTAAGAATGCACAACTCAGAGAGTATAATCAACATCACCAGATCATACAAGTAAAAACTGATGAATTGGCGTATGTTTTGCTGCATATATTCTGAACAGCAACATGACCTTGGTCTCTGCCTGTATGCCTTAGATTAAATTATTTGTTAGTAATGTGGTCATTTCTCTTGTTTTGTTTCATCGTTCACCAAAGTAGTACGTATCATGCTGAAAAGGTTAATGTTGGCTTGGCTGGCTCTTAATATAATTCTCTGCTAACATTTCCATTTTCGGAAAATTTCCATGCTGTGTCTCTTATATATTAATAGCAGCACACTATTAATGTCACATATGTATGTGAGACACATACAACAGGAAGTTCTAGATATAGAGTTAGAGATGGCAATTGAGATAGAGGTAGATATGTTTCTAACTGCAAAGATCGGAAAGCATTTTGAAAGTTCATGTCTAGTCTTACATTAAGAATCAATCAGAAGAAATCTTGTTCTCAGACAACAGGCATCCCATCATTCTGTGAGGCTGAATTCCATTATTATGAGATTGAATCAGTTGGATTTGATTATCATGATAGATAGTTATCAAAGTGAGGCTGTGTTTGGTTAAAAAAAAATACTGAATTAAATATTAAGTAAAGCATTGATAAGGAAATCTGGTGGCACAATGGTTAAGTTCTCGGCTGCTAACCGAAAGGTCAGCAGTTCAAACCCACTAGGCTTCATGGGAGAAAAGACCTGGCAATCTGCTCCCATAAAGATTTCAGCCTAGGAAACCCTATGGGGCAGTTCTACTCTGTCCTATAGGGTCTCTATGAGTTGGAATTGACTGAATATCACACAACAATAACAACAATTTGTTGATAATTCTTTGTGTCCCTACCATGGTTTTTAAAGGTGCTGACTCAGTGAATTATTAAGACTTTCCAACAATGTGGAATTAATCTTAGGTGTATCTTCAGGACAGAAGTAGGAAACATTAATGCACCTATTAACCTGAACAGTAAATTCTTCACTGAACATTACCAGTAAAGAACAGATCACACCCAGAACACTGGCAAATATTTCATTAATTATGGACTTAGAAAAAATAGAGTTACAAAATGAAAGAAATGGAAAAGAAACTAATGGCTTTTGATCCCCTGTAAGGTGCCCATTTCTGTATTAAGAGCTTTTACACAAGAAGCTTATGTTATCTCACGTAATTTTCACGCCTCATCTCCACAGAGTCCTACATCTCATTTGCCGTGACTTTTACAAAGCCAAGAAAGTCAAAGTAGGTGTGACTGACTACAAAGCTAATTAATTTTCTCCTCAACAATAGGTGTTATACAAGTTTTGAATAGTAGAATGGATATCAGTCTTCCTTGCTCCTTCGTTTTTTCTTTTTCTCCCTTCCTCTCCCCTTTGCTTCCTCTTTCCAATAGACAATAGTGTGTAATAGTCATCATTTTTTTAACCTTTGAAGAATATAAAGCAGATTAAGCTCCAAAAGTCTAGAAATAGAGAAACAACTTCTCCTACTCACACTTTGAGAGATGTAAATCAAAGCACTAGGCCTAAATACAGTCTCCTAGAACCAGAGTTAAGCAAGAAAAAACATAAACAAATGTTAAATAAGAATATTAAAAAAAAAGACATAAACGATATTTAGTAAGAAGTATAGCTACGAAGTGTATTTCCAACTCATAGTTGGTCAGAAAAAGACCTAAGATTCATCTGTTCATATCTGAATGACTTAGAAGAAAAATTAATGAATGATAAATATTGTGAAATTTATCTTTCTGCTAATGTGAAAATTGGGAGACTTCAAATTTATTAAAGAAGTATTAGTTA
The DNA here is from genome assembly GCF_030014295.1 of Loxodonta africana. Taxonomy (NCBI): domain Eukaryota; kingdom Metazoa; phylum Chordata; class Mammalia; order Proboscidea; family Elephantidae; genus Loxodonta; species Loxodonta africana. The sequence continues at coordinate 77,987,741 of NC_087354.1, read as the reverse complement.
GAAATTGACCAGGTGATTCTGTCTCCTCAAGAATCTGACTTTCTCTGTTACTCCTTTTCTCTCTCATATATATCAGGCCCTTCTCCCCACCAATTGCTTCTCCCTGACTAACAAATATGCCTAAGTCTCCTCTACCCTAACAAAAACAAAAAAACAAACACAAAACTGTCTTTTTTCCTCAAAATGCTGCTCCTTTGAATCATTTTCTTCATTGCCAAACTCCTCAGAGCAGGGGTCTCATCCACAAATCCATTTCTTCTCTGCAAGTTCATTCTCATTCCACTGAGAACTGACACATTCTCCACCCCCACCTGAACTTCTTTCTCTCCTTGTCTCTGGTTAGTTTTATGTTGCAATATGGCTAGGTAATAAAACCAAACCCCTTGCCATTGAGTTGATTTCGACTCATAATGACCGTATAGGACAGAATAGAACTGCCCCATAAGGTTTCCAAAGAGCAGCTGGTGGATTCGAACTGCTGATCTTTTGGTTAGCAGCTGAATGCTTAACAACTCTGCCACCAGCCTGTAATCAAACACTTATCTAGATGTTGCTGTGAAGGTATTTTGTAGATGTGGTTAACGTATACATTCAGTTACTTTAAGTAAAGAAGATTAACTTTAATAATGTGTGTGGGCCTCATCCAATCAGTTGAAAGCCTTAAGAGCAAAAATTAAGGTTTTGCAAAGAAAGAAAAAGGTTCTTCCTCTCAAGACTAAATCATCAGCTCCTTCCCAAGCCTACTTAAAAGCCCTACAGTCTTTGGACTTGCCAGCCCCATAACTGCATAAGCCAATTCCTTGAAATAAATCTCTTTATATATACACATACACATTAAAAAGTTTTCTACTGGTTCTGTTTCTCTGAAAAACTCTCACTGGTACTCGGAAGTATTTTAGTACCAGAAAGTTGGGTGCTTCTGAAACAAATACCTAGAACTGTGGAAATGACTTTGGAATTGAATAATGGGTAAAGGCTGGAAGAATTTTGTGGTGCATGATAGAAAAAAAAGAAAAAGATTGCCTTGAAGAGACTCAGGGGAAATATGTAGGTTAAAGGTGCTCCTGGTCTGGTCTCAGAAAGAAATGAGAAGAATATTGGACACTGGAGGAAAGGTGATCCTTGTTAAAAAATGGCAGAAAACTGCCCGAATTATGTTCTAGTGTTGGGTGGAACGTAGAACTTGTAAGTGATAAACTTGACTGTCCAGATGAAGAATTTCCAGATAAAGTGTTGAAGGCATGGCTTGGTTTCTCCTTGCTGCTTATACTAAAATGTGAAAGAGATAAATTGAAGAAGGAACTGTTAACAAAAGAAAACATTCTCAGTCAATCCATATTACAAAAAATGATAAAGGACGCTATAGAGAGAACAGAGAGAGATTAGATGTGTCACTTACAGATCCAATCCAACATTTCATCAGAAGCCAGGAAGGTTATCCAGGAAGGATCTGTAGAGAACCCTTCTGTCTAATGGCATGGAAGCCCTTAATATACGCAGAAGACCCACAAGGGTTTTGAGAAATATATACTACCAAAAACACTGCCAGCTTGAAGTGAAGGAGACAGAGCCTGGACAAAATTTTAAAAAGCCTAACAAACTTCTTGAATTTTATAGTTAGGAAACAAACCAATAGAGCTAGTCAATGGTGAATATGTGTTATTTGTCAAGAAAATAGAAGAATGACTTTGAGAGTGACACAGAGGGCTGTCTCAAAGCCATTGGGCAAAGCATCGAGGCACAGATTACTCTTAGGCCTTAAAACCTAATGGAGTTTTTCCTATTGGGTTCTAAACTTTGTTTAGACCACTTACCCCTTTATTTCTTCCTTTTGGAATGGGAATGTCTATTCTATGCCTATCCCCCCATCATATCTTAGAAGCAGATAACTTGTTTTCTAGTTTCACAGGTCTATGGGTAAAAAGGAATTTTGCCCCAGGATGGATTATACCCAGAGTTTCACCTTTACCTGATTTACATTATTTATATGTTGCAATGTGGGACTTTTGGGATGAGATTTAGGACTTAGAATTGGTGCTAGAATGGGTTAAGACTTTTGGGTACGTTGGAGTGGGGAGAGTGTATTTCATGCATAGGATAGACATGAATCGCATGGAGCCAGAGGGCAGATTGGGTTGAATACTGAGTTGAATAATGTCTCCCCAAATTTCCTGTCCAATCATAACCTCAAAATATGACCTTATTTGGAAATAGAGTTTTTGTAGATGTAATTACTTGAGGTCACATTGTATTAGGACAGTCCTTATAAGAAGGCCATGTGAAGACCCAGAGACACACAGACAGGAAAATGGCATGTGAAGATGAAGACAGAAATTGGACTGATATGTCTACAAGCCAAGGGATACCAAGGATTGCCAGCAACTGCCAGAAGCTATGAGGAATCTTCCCTGCTGACACCTTGATTTTGGACTTCTAGCCTCATGAACTGAGGAGAATAAATTTCTGTTATCTTAAGCTATCCAGTTTGTGGTAATTTGTTACAACAGCCTTAGGAAAATAATACATCTTCTAAAATTCTTTATTTTGTTGCTACCTCATCTCTCTCCTTCTCACTCTCCTTGGTTGTGTTTTCCTACTTTTCTAACCCCTTAAATGTAGACATTCGTTAAGTTTGTGTTCTTGTCATCTTCATTTTATTCTGTCTGGGAATCCTGATATGACTTTCCAACTGGCTCTTGGACATCAAAAACATTGAACAAGTATATATTTCAAAAACATCTATCTCTTTTTTTTTCTTCCATGTTATCTAATGACATTACTGTTGTATTACAAAAAAAAAAAAAACCCATGGCCGTTGAGTCAATTCCAGCTCTGCGATGCTATAGGACAGAGTAGAATTGCCCCATAGAATTTCCAAGGCTGTAGGTCTTTTTTTTAAGTCTTTAGGGAAGCAGACTGTCATGTCTTTCTCCTGCAGAGCAACTGTTGGGTTCAAACTGTTGGCCTTTTGGCTAGCAGCCAAGTGCTTAACTGCTGCACCACCAGGACCCATATAGTATTAGGTAGGATAATGTCAGCTGCTGCAATAGACAACCTCTTAAAACCTTAGAGGGCTAGCGCAATAAAAATAATTTCTTGCACATAAAAACACTAAAATAAAGGTTCCTGATCAGTGGACATCAATCCTGCCAGCAGTGACTCAGAGACCCAGGCTTCTTCCAACTTTTGGCTTTGCCATTGCATTAGTTTCCTAGGTTGCCATAACCAACTGCCACAAACTGTGGCACTTAAAACAACAGAAATATATTTTTTTCACATTTCTGTGGCTACAAATCCAAACTCAGGTAGCCTCAGGCATTCCTTGGTTTGTGGCAGCATTACTCCAGTTTCTGCCTCCATCTTCACATGGCTGTCTTCCCTCTGTGTCTTTCTGTCTCTGTGTCTCTTTTCCTTTTTTTCTAAGAACACCAGTTATATTGGATTAGGGTCCACCCAACTCCAGTATAACTTTCACTAACTTACATGTGCAAAGACACTTTTTTTTGTTTGTTTTTCAAAAAAAGGTCACGTTCCCAGGTACTTGAGGTTAGTACTTTATCTTTTTAGGGGACTTAAATCAACCAATAACAGTCAATCTTTAACACTTGGCTTTCAAGTTCTTTGAACTGTCTTCATTAAACTAGGAGAAGGGAAAAAGCATAAAAATTATGCAAATGTGATGCTTTCACAATTTCTGAAAGTAATGGACATCACTTCATATGACCAGATCTAACAGAAGCCAGGAAATGTACTCTAGCTGTGTGCCCATGAAGAAGAAATAAGTCTAGGAAATGGCTTGTCAGACTCTAACACAATCCAACCCTCTGCTCATCAAATATTCATTTCACTCTTCTTTCCACACAAAGAACAAACTTATCTCCTCCTTAAGGGAAAGAAGCCAAAATCCCATCCAGTTATTGCATCCAACTCAAAGTCCAGGGTCTGTAGGTAATGCATGCTCTTCTCCATTAAGTATGGATGTGTCTCCTGTCTAATGTGTCTAATGACTTAAATTCTAAAAAGAAAAGTTGTCTGTCCTCTCATCATACACACACACCTACACGCACATCTAACATATATGGTGTCATAGGGACAAGATAACCACAATAAATATTTTCATTTGAAAATTAAAAGAATGGGAGAAATATTCATTGGTCCATAGCAATGATGAAATCCTACCAGACAGGTACTTTGAGGAGCCTCTGTCCTGGCACTGGGGAAATTTCCTTAAACAGGTCCTGATTATGCTCTCTGTGAGGAATTCTCTTGCCTATTGTTCTTTGTATCCCCTGCCCTTCCCTTTTGGAAGATTCTTCTTTGTGCATTATCTTCAATGGCCACATCTGAAATGGGTCTTGAGGAGTATGCCTTCTTTGGAGTCATAGGGCTTTTGTAGTTATTGTTAGTTGCCCTTGAGTCCTTTCTGACAAAGGAAATCTTGCCAAGTTCTGTGCCATCCTGACAATTGTTGGTATGTTTGAGCACACTGTTGCAGCTATTATATCAATCCATCTCATGAAGGGATTCCTTCGTTTTCACCGACTTTCTACTTTACCTAACATGATGTCCTTTTCTAGCAACTGGTTGTTCCTGATGTGCCCAAAGTAAGATAGAATATCATCATCCTCACTTCTAAGGAGCATTCTGGCTGTACTTCTTCCGAGATAGATTTGTTTGTTCTTCTGCAGTACATTCAATATTATTCACCAGCACCACAAATCAAATGCATCAATTCTTCTGTCTTCCTTTTTCATTGTCCAGTTTTTGCGTGCATATGAGGCGATTAAAAATGCCATGGTTTGGGTCGGGTGCACCTTAGTCATAAAAGTGATATCTTTAATTTTAAAAACTTTAAAGCAGTCTTTTGCAGCAGATTTTCTCAGTGTAATGCATCTTTTGATTTCTTAATTGCTGCTTCCATGGCTATTGATTGTCAGTCCAAGTAGAATAAAATCACAACAACTTTAATTTCTTCACCATTTATCATGACATTTATTGGACCAGTTGTGAATATTTTCATTTTCTTTACATTCAGGTGCAATACATAATGAAGGCAGTAATCTTTGGCCTTTATCAGTAAGTGCTTCAAGTCATCTTCACTTTCAGCAAACAAGGTTGTGTCATCTGTACATCACAGGTTGTGAATGAGTCTTCCTCCAATGTGGATGCTGCATTCTTCTTCACATAGTCCAGCTTCTCAGACTGTTTAAGATACGGATTGAATAAGTAAGGTGAAAGATACAACTCTCACTCACACATTTTCCAAATTTAAACTACTCAATATCCCTTTGATCTGTTCAAATGACTGCTTCTTGATCCGTGTACAGTTTCCGCAAAAGTACAATTAAGCGTTCTGGAATTCCCATTCTTGGTAATGTTATCCATAATTTGTTATGATCCACACAGCCGAATACCTTCACATATTAAATAAAACACAGATAAACATCTTTCTGGTATTCTCCGCTTTGGGCCAAGATCCATCTGACATCAGCAATGATGTCCCTCATTTGACGTCCTCTTCTGAATCTGGCTTGAACTTCGTCAGTTCTCTGTCAATATATGGTTGCAACCGTTTTGAATTATTTTCAGCAAAATTTTGCCAGCATGTAATGTTAACGATATTGTTTGATAATTTCTGCATTCCAACTGATTGCCTTTTTTGGAATGGGCACGAATATGGATGTTTTCTAGTCAGTTAGCTAGGTAGCTATGTTCCAGGTTTCTTGACACAGGTAAGTGCTTCCAAGTATCTATTTGTTGAAGATCTCAATTAGTATTCCATCAATTCCTGGAGTCTTGTTTTTTACCAATGCCTTCCACGTAGCTTAAATTTCTTCCTTCAGTATCAGCAGTTCTTGATCTTATGCTACCTTTTAGAATGGTTTAATGTCAACCAATTTTTCTTTTTTTCTGGAATAGTGACTCTGTGTATTCCTTCCATCTCCCTTTGATGATCCCTGTGTCATTCAATTTTTTGCCCATAGAGTCCTTCAATATTTCAACTTGAGGCATGAATTTTTTTCTTCAGTTCTTTCAGCTTGAGAAATGCTTAGTGTATAGTTTCATTTTGGTTTTCTAACTCCAGGTGTTCGCACATTTCGTTATAATACTTTTGTCTTCTCCAGTTGCCTTTTGAAATCTTTTGTTCAGCTTTTCTACTTCATCAATTTCCTCTGTTTACTTTAGCCACTCTAGGCTTAATGGCATTTATTTTGGTCTTTTCCTTCTTTCCTGTCTTTTAAATTGTCTTTTACAGTCTTCATGTATGATGTCCTGGATGTCATCCCACAACTCTTCTGCTCTTTGGTCATTAGTGTTCAGTGTATCAAATCTATTCATGAAATTGTCTCTAAATTTTAAATTTGGTTCTCATGGACTTGCTTTGATTTTCTTCTGCTTCAACTGGAACTTGCATATGAGCAATTGATGGTCTGTTCCACAGTTGGTCCCTAGCTTTGTCTTGACTGATAATATTGAGATTCTCCATCTTCTCTTTTTACAGATATAGTCAATAGTCAATTTGATTCCTTTATAATCCATCCAGTGAGGTCCACAAATACAGTCATCAATTTTGTTTTTGAAAAAAAAATAATTTCTGATGAATAAGTCTTTGGTCTTGCATAATTCTATCAAGTGATGCAGCATCATTCTTATCACCAAGGCTTTATTTTCCAATTACTGTTTCTTCTTTGTTTCTAACCTTCAAAATTCCCTCCCCCCAAAAAACCCATTATGTCACCAGTAATTATCAACAGATAGTGACTGAACATTTGATAAATATCAGATGCAGAAGTTCATAAAAATCTTCAATTTCTTTATCTCTGGTATTCATGGTTGGTGTGTAAATTTGAATAATAGTTGTATTAACTGGTCTTCCTTGTAGGTATGTGAATATTAACCTATCACTGGCAGTGTTGTACTACAGGAGAGATATCAAAATGTTCTTTTTGACAATTAATGCAATGCCATTTTTCTTCAATTTGTCATTCCCAGCACTGTAGATCATGTTTGTCAGATTCAAAATGCCACTCAGAGAGGCTAGGAAAATGGATTGGCCCAAACCTGAGGGACCTCATTACCACCAAGAAAGAAGTGTCAGGAGCAGACCGTGTCCTATGGACTCCGGGTCCCTGCATTGAGAAGTTCCTAGACCAGAAGAAGATTGATGCAAGGACCTTCCCCCAGAGCTGACACAGAGAAAACCTTTCTCTAGAGGTGGCGCCCTGAATTCAGATTTCTAGCCTCCTAAGCTGTGAGAGAATAAACTTCTTTTTGTTAAAGCTATCAACTTGTGGTATTTGTTATAGCAGCACTAGATAACTAAGGAAGAGACCTATGTAAGCTGGTGGTAAAACATTTGGTAAAACTGTTGCCTATAGTAACTTGGCAATCACACCATGTGCCCACTAAGTTTTGGATCTAGGGAAGGATACTGGCAAAAGTCAAGAGGTTGTGAGTGTTGACTTTTTTTTCCTGTCTTTAGTAAGATATTACAAGCAGAAAATAAATTTAGGGAATAGCTGATTTACAAGCAAGAATCAAAGGGAATATAGAAAGTCAAAAAATTGGGGGGCCAAAAAGTTGGAGAGGCTAACAGTTTTTAGACCTTAAACAGTAAAAGATCAGACTGAAAGAGACCTGTTGAGACTCAACCCTGGAGCAAAGACAATATAAAGAGTGAGGCTTCCTCCCGCACAGGGTAAGCCTATTGTTTCAGTAAGCTTCATGTCAGCCTCCATTAAATTGAAAAAGAGAGGCACGGAAGCCCCATCCCCTCAGTAATGGGCACCAGATCTGACTCCATCCCACTGGCACTAGTGAACTGCAACCCCACACTCCAGAACCAAATTGGTGAAGATCTGACTCTTTGAAACCTAGAAGGCTGTGGCCACACCTTTAGAAACCCCAGAGGCCGTGGCTCTACCCTTTGAGACCCCAGAGGTCATGGCCTTACTCTTTGAGACTGAGGCAGCTCTGCTTCCTGTGTTCCTCGTCTCTTCACCTTCTGCTTCCTGGTTCCTGGTCCCTCAGGCCCTTGGGCCAGCCCAGCATCTGCCCTGCTGGGTCAAGTGTTCCAAATCTCTTTAGGTCTATAGATAAGTGCCTAGAGGCACCCTACTCCACTAGTAAACTTGACCTGGAAGGCACTCAGCTCTCTTGCTCCATGGGTTGACAAGCCTAGCTTCACCAGTAAGTGCCTGGAGGCACCCTGACTCTGCCAGGAAACCTCCTGCACAAAGGCACTCAGTTTTCTTGCTTCATGGGTCGGCTCCCATGCTGTCTCCAACTGGCCTCCTGGTTCTGCTGCTGCTTCTCACCATTTGTGCCATCTCAGGTGTTATACAGCTATTCTCACTTCCTTCTGAGCCCTCTCCAGAATTGTCTTTGATGTCCATAATTCTACCAACAGTCTCTTCAAGGCAATCTAGGCTTTCACCTTAAAATTCTTCCAGCCTCTACCATTCACAGTTTCAAAGCTGCTTTCACATTCTAGGTATCCGTTAGACCAGCACCCTATTCTTCTGATACCAAATGTCTTAGGCTGGGCTCTCTAAAGAAGCAAAATCAGGAAAGAATATGAATATATATAGAAAGAGATTTATATCAAGGCTATCGCTTACATGTTGTAGAGGCAGGAAAGTCCCAAGTCCATGGGTCAGGCTGGAGGTTTCTTCTGACTCACACAGCTGCAGGGGCTGATGAACCCAAGATCAGCAGGTCAGACAGCAGGCCTCTGGCTCATGGGTTGTGGAGACCAGTGAATCCTAAGATTGGCAGGCAAGATCAAGTCCCAAGAACCAGAGGTCAGACAAACAAGAGCTAGCTGCAAGATCCACAGCAAGCAAAAGCCCGTGAGTCCTGTCAGAAAGTCCACCTATATTGGATGCAGGCCACGCCCCCAAGGAAACACCGTTTCAACTGTTTGGTTACTCACCCAGATCCCATCAAGGAGGTGATCACATTATATCAGATGTCATTATGGAGGTGATTAAGTCATTACATGACTGTCAAACTACATCATAACTACCAAACCACTGAGAATCATGGCCCAGCCAAATTGACACACAACCTTAACAATCACAGTCTCAATTCATCTAGCCCCAAATACCAATAACTTTGCTGCCTGACTGCTAAGACAAGATATTTTATATTTTGTTACTATTGGACTCCATTCCAGGTACAAATTTCTCTGTGAGTTAGAGTATTAACTAGCTGTTGAAATGGCAAAACTTCAAAACCTTACTATAATAGAAGTTATTAAGAACTGGCATTCTTTTTGGATCTCCTCCAAGCAATGATTGGTTCCAAAGCTCTTTCCACGTTGTGGCTCTGATATCTTCAACATGTAGATTCTAAGACTGCCACACTCTCTGCATCAACATGGAGAGAATATATTCCCTGGATGTCTGCACATAGGAGTTTTTATGGGCCAGTTCTGGAAGTGGTGCGCATCACTTCGGCTCACATTCCATTGGATAAAATTCAATCACAAGGCCACATTAACTGAAGGGGAGGCTGGGAAATATAATCTATCAATATGCCCATGAAAGCCCTGGTAGCACAGTGATTAAAATTTGAATCTACCAGCTGCTCTTAGAAACCCTATGGGGCAGTTCTACTCTGTCCTATAGAGTCACTGTAAGTCAGAATCAACCTGTCGGCAACAAGTTTGGTTTATGTGTCAAAGAAGAACCATTGTAATGGATTTAGTGAACTACCAGCCAGTCTGCCATAATACCGTTTCAGGTTTCATTCTCCCATAGCTCAAAAAATAAATAAATAAAAGTAAATCCATCAAGTCTTGTGTTAATTCTCCTTCCACATTGTCTCCTATATATTCCTTCCTTCTCATGCCCTACTCAACATTCCTTAGTTAATCATGATGCATCCATCTATTCATTCATTTATTCAACAATATCTGTGAGCACCTACTATATACTTTGTGCTTTACTAGTAAATGAGAATAAAAAAACAAGTAAGATATAATCCCTGCAGGAATTTACAGTCTAACTAGGGGTAGATGGGGAGCATACACGTAAATAAACATTATAGTACCATGTGAAGTAAGCACAGAAGACATGGGAACTCCACAACAAATACATCTGGAGGAATCAGGAAAAGCTTCTCCGAGAGAGGGACCCTTGAGCTGAATATTGAATGATGAATTCTGGAACTATAAGTAAAGGGAAGGCATTCCAAACAAAGCGAAAAGAAACAAGTGCATTCATTAACATACTGTTCATAATATGTTGTTGTCGATGTTAGGTGCCACCAATTCAGTTCCAATTCATAGCAATCCTTTGCATAACACAACAAAACACTGCCCAGTCCAGTGCCATCCTCACAATCACTGCTCTCTTTGAGCCCATTGTTGTAGCCACTGTGTACTTCTCCTTGAGGGTCTTCCTATTTTTTTGCCGACTCTGTGCTTTATCAAGCACAATGTCCTTCTCAAGTGACTGGTCCCTCCTGATAACACGTCCAAAATACATGACACAAAGTCTCACCATCCTCTCTTCTAAAGAGAATTCTGGTTGTGCTTCATCCAAGACAGATTTGTTCACTCTTCTGGCAGTCCATGGTATATTCAATATTCTTCACCAACACCATAATTTAAATGCTTCAATTTTTCTTCAGTCTTCTTTATTAACCATCCAGCTTTCACATGTATATTAGGCAATTTAAAATATCATGGCTTGGGTCAGGTGCTCCTTAGTCTTCAGACATCTTTGCTTTTTAACACTTGAAAGACATCTTTTGCAACAGATTTGTCCAATGCAATACTAGTTTGATTTCTCGGCTGCTGCTTCCATGTGTGTTGATTATGGATCCAAGAAAAAATGAAATCCTTGACAACTTCAACATTTTCTCTGTTTATCATGATGTTGCTTAATTCTCTAGTTGTGAGGATTTTTGTTTTCTTTACACTGAGGTGTAATCCATACTGAAGGCTGTGGTCTTTTATTTTCATCAGTAAGAACTTCAAGTCCTCTTCACTTTCATCAAGCAAGGTTGTATCATCTCCATATTGCAGGTTGGTAGTGAGTCCTCCTCAAACCCTGATGTCATGTTCTTCTTCATATAGTCCAGATTCTCAGATTATTTGCTCAGAATGTATTCATTAATTGCTGTTGACTTCAAGAAACAGAAAATATGAATTAAAAGTGGTTCCAGTTAGCACTTCAGACTGGCACCTCATAGCCCTGGCAGTACACAGAGACTTTCCCACTAGTACTGGTGCATGTTTTAAACTATGGGATCAGCTTCCAGATCCTTAATTTCCTAATGCATTTTTTTCCTAAAACTTATCTGCTTTAAGGACGCTTGAATTTCAGGCATAATTCTGGTTCTCTTCTCCCATCATTCCTTTCTTAATACTTTCTCAGCCTAAAAAAGAAAGACGTTTCTGTTGCCCTCAGGAATCTTGGATTGGTACATAGCCTTGAGGTATTAAAAAAGAGACAGCTGGAAATGTCAATTCTGAGTTGAGAAAGTAAATGACCAGTGACTGGATTATAAACCTTTTTTTGCATTTAGGTGACTTCTAATTTTTTGCTTTCAACAAAATTAAAGACAGACCTAATATATTTATCAGCTGATAAATACTAAAATAATTTGTTATGAGACCTATAATTCAGAAGGAGTTCAGAGAAATGAGAATCCTTCCATTCCCCTCTACTTATCCAAGTAAACATGCTTCTCAGCACTTACATCCTTAAGAATGAATAATAGTAATAGAATTGTTGAGGAGCCGTGTCTCATTCTGGCAGTAAGTAATACTCACACACAAATACATGAACTAATGTCTCAGCCTTTTACCCTAGGCTGGCCCCCTTATAGGAGCCCTGGTGGAGCAGTAGTTAAAGTGCTCAGCTGCTGATTATGAGAAAGCTGTGGCCGTCTGCTTCTATAAAGATTTACAGCCTTGGAAACCCTGTGGGGCAGTTCTACTCTGTCCTACAGTGTAACTGAGTTAGAATCCACTTGCTGGCAGTGGGTTTGATTTGGTTTTGCTCCTTTGTGATCACAAGATGGCTGTTGATATCCCAGGTACTATGGACAGATAGCAACATCAGGGCTTAAAAGAGCCATCTCCTCAAATAAATCTCTTTTGCAGGACTAGAAAACCTTTCCTAGGATTCCCACTGAACATACCTCCCCTTAAGTCTCATTGGCCATAACTGACTTATATGTCTACTCCCCAAACCAATCATGATTCAACCCTGGTGCCCAGCCTCTCCTGATGCAGCTCAGGCCACCTAATACCTGAACAAAATCAGGGTTCTATTAGCACAAAATGGGAGCCCAGGTGGCACAGTGGTTAAAGCACTTGGCTGTTAACTGACAGTTCAAACCCACCAGCTGCTCCATGGGAGAAAGATGTGGCAGTCTGCTTCCGTAAAGGCTACATTCTTGGAAACCTTATGGGGCAGTTCCGCTCTGTCCTATAGGGTGCGATGAGTTGGAATCGCCTCCGTAGCAATGGGTTTTTATTAGCAAAAATACAATGGTAGGCGAGGAAATAACAACGTCTGTCTCACTGAGGTAATGAAGATAGTTTCTAAGTCCCCTGTCTTTTTCCAACCCCTGACATCATCTGTCTACACATTGCCACCACAGCTTGGTCTTAAACACAGATTTGGCCATGTTATTCACCTACTCAAAACGAACTTTCAAAAGCTTCTCATTGATTCATTCTATATGAATGAATTCTTAGCATTTCACGCAAATCCCCCTTTCTCTGATTCCAAAATAGCTTCCCATTCTCTTCTAGTCCTACATTTTCTAATGCCTCTTACAGTCCAGCCACATCTATTTCCCAAATATTCCAAGCATTTTCAAGACCCCGTATATTTTCTTATGTGATTCCACCATACTTAAATATCTTTTCACATTCTCTATTAAAATCCTTTTTATGTTTTAAATCTTATTCAAATGCCACTTGATTTATCTGAAGTTTTCCTTGGTCTGTTGTCAGTTACCTTCAAGTCAGTTCCGACTCATGGCAACCCCATGTGTGCACAACGCAACTGTTCCATGTGGTTTCCAAGGCTATGGCCTTTTTGAAGCAGATCGCAAGCTTGTCTTCCAAGGTGACTCTGGGTGGGTTCGGACTGCCAATCTTTCGGCTAGTAGTAGAGCGCTTAACCATTTTCACCACCCAGGGACTCCTTCTTTGGTCTGCCTACATTCTCGTAGTAGTTTGCGTATTCTCCTTTTTATTACTTATCTCATTTTGGAAACCAATGGCTGCTAACCAAGAGGTCGGCAGTTCAAATCCGCCAGGCACTCCTTGGAAGCTCTATGGGGCAGTTCTACTCTGTCCTATAGGGTCGCTATGAGTCGGAATCAATTCGACGGCAGTGGGTTTGGTTTTTGGATGTCATTTTACACATGATTTAATATTTGCCTAACTAGGCTAGGTCCCTTCCCTCCCACAATATGCAATATATTATAAACTCCTTGAAGAACTGAATCACATTCATCTTTGAGAATTATTACTCTCCACAATTCCTGGTATACTTTTTTGCATGTTATTTAATATTCACTAAAATTCGTTGAGTGTTTGCTACTTCCAAGCACTGTTTCAGGCATCAAATAATGTAATCCTCAACACAAAAAAAAAAAAATTTTTTTTTTTTTTTACAACACAACAGAGGTCTTATTATCTCCATGTTACAAGCGATGAAACTGGGACATAGAAACTTTAAGTAACTTGCCCAAGGTCACAGATATTACTAAGTGTAGGTGATCAAGTTTGCACACTTCACCACCATGCAATGCTGTCTTTAATTAGCCAACAATAATTGATTATCAGGTTTAATTAAGAGACACTAAGTAAACTATTTCAACTTGTTACCTAGCAAGCTCATGTTGTTGATTGATAGGTATGCGCCAAGCACTGTGCTAGGTGCTTCCATGTGTATTACCTGTTTTTCCATTTTATAAATGTGGAAAGTGAAGCACAGAGATATTAAGTAATTTAGTCTACATCACCCAGCAGCTGGTAAGTATTAGGACTACGCTTTTTTCCCCCTATGTCGAGCTACAAGTAGGAACAACACAATTACTTATGAAATCAGGTAAAACAAATTAAGTGAGCTCTTTCCCAAAAGCAACTGAGCCCACAGAAACTATGACACCTTGAAAAAACTGCCCTTTGTTTTTTTAGAACTTCTACTACCTGGCTGCATTGTTTAACCTGGCTATAACAGGTAGTTTTTTTTCCATATGCTTGCTGTGAGGTATCTTGTGATGAACTCTCAAGCCTTTAACATGTTCAGAAGAACAATTACGTATATGAAGTTGATTTCCTCTGTCAGTAAATTTACTTAAGATGCTGGACAGACTTCAATCAATCAAAACCTGGTTCTCCATCGCCTCCCCTCCAGCTGCCCCCTGCCTTCTCCTGCCACGTGCCTAGGATTACATTAGACCTAAGGAAAAAAAGTCCAGCCAACCTTTGAGGACTTTTAGCCTCATTGAACTAACAACATTTCAACCATCGAACAATGAAACAATTCTTCACAATGATGTGTTGTCGGTTCTGTTACAATAAAATTGTTGTAAAAACTAGTAATTTGAAGTGGAGGGGAGTGGGGCTAGATAACTTCAGGCTCACTGTACACAATTGTTTTCCCTGCAGGAATTTCAGTAACCAACACGGTTTTTACAGCAGAAATAAGAAATACTCTGAAAATGCCTGCTGTTATCGAAAGTTAAAAATAAGAAATTGGTAGACTAAAGCTAGTAAGAACAGATGTAAATCCTTTTCTTTTGCTCCTAAATCCTCACACTCAGTAACTGTTTTTTCTCTATCACCTTTGGCCTTTCCTTTGAAATTTTGCTTTTATCAAAGTTCAAAATCCCCAAAGATAAACCACAGAGCAAAAGAACACAGGGGTAAACAGTGTACCACATAACAGAGCAACCAGGCAGCGAAGCAGCAGGACAGCCTTCGCTTTGCAAAGGAACACTTCCCAAACGTGACTGGCATTACAACCAGCTGCCGTCTGCTTAATGAACATCTTGTTCCTTAATTAATTAAGTTGTATCCAAACCATTTAATGAAAACTATCAGGGAAATTCATGGATAATCAAAAGCTTTTTATGTGTCATACATAATTGCGTTAAGTGTCCAGAACAATGATCAGAAAGCATAGAACTAGGCAGCAAAAACTTCAGGAGGAGGTGGGCTACGCAATGAGAAAATAAAATGCATCGCGAGCTGTGCAGATGACATGAACGGCATCTCCGTGGGAAACAATTCCAGTGGGAAGAGTTTAAAGAGGAAAAATAAAGGGGTGTGGTAGCAAACTGGTTAAGCCGTGTGGTCGATAATAACTCTCGGAATTTCATAATGAACATCAGTGGCCACCAATAGGTAATAGCTCTTAGATGTAAGTAACAGCTCTAGGTAGCTTTCCCACAATCTAACTCCCAGTTTGCAATTGAAATAACTCAGGATGTATGTGGTTACACCTGAAAATATTTATTAGCAAGCAGGGAAATAAATAGAAACCTGTTTTGTAAGGTCAAGTCCCAGCTCTCTGACATGCTAGGCACTCTGACCATAACTGGCATAAAAGATTCATTAGCAACGAAAGCAAAATATTCCAAAGGTAGGGTCAACTGGCCTTGTGTTCCACATCAGCCAACCACACTTCTCTGAATGGGAGGCTGCTCACAATCCACATTTTGGAATCAAGCCATGGGCATTGCTCTAAAGGCTACAGACTATTGGGCCAGCTAAATTCTTATATGCTGTTCATATTTCTGGCTAATCCACGTATCTTGAATACGATTAATTTCGTTAGTAAAAACTAATTTCTAATACTTATGTTGCTAATTCACAAAGCAGCTAGTGCTATCAGAACGAAAGCTGGTTGAAGAGCATATAGGAGCTCTCCCCTCTGAGAGCAGTCTTTTGGTTAAGTGCCACATCACCACCCTGAAGTGAGTACTGTTCCCTATTCGGGTAACTAACCACTGCTCATGTAGATTAAAACTAATTAACACACTCCTGCATATCACACAGTCTCTGATGAGGCATTTTAAAAGGTAAATTACCACCGACACAGCAGGCAGGAAACAGCCATGAATCCAGGAGTGAAGCGGTGTTTGAAGCAGAAGGAATGTTGGCCCACATGATGGAGGCAAAATATGCCAGATTATGGAAATGCTGACTGCCAGAGGAAGTAGATTCAACAGCCTTCAGGGAACTCCTGAACAGGGGACCAGCCTAAAGATGACAGACTGGGTCAGAAGAATCAAGTTTAAGATCATGGGCACTAGAGAAGGACAACCAGGTGTGAAAATGAGTTCTACCATTCACTAGCTGTAGGTACTTGGGCAAATTACCTCTATGCCTCACTTTCTTCATCCATAAAATAGAGATAATTTTAATGTCTAATTCATCATTTTGTTGAGAAGTCAGTTATAAAATAATATAATGTAAAGTACTTATGATAATATCTGGTACTAGTAAGTGGTGAATAAATGTTAGCTACAAATATAAAGAGATAAGAGCATAAAAGAGGGTGTGGAAACAGGGATGTAAGAGAGTATAGCCCTAGATTGTACCCATGTGATAATGAGCCCCTGGCATGTCCCTCTACCACCTAGGCAATAACAATGAGTACTTGTTAGAAGCTGTCCCTCCTTTTCCCCAACTTTGATTATATGTAGAATTCACATTTGCAGGATTGAACTAGCCCCTGAGTCTGATCACCATGTCACAATACCCAAAATGGAGCTCTTATAATTTAGAAGCGATGCTAACCCCATCAGTGTCAACTTACTGCAAGGTATACTCGTTCAACAAAGCATGGAGTATAAAAATCTTATCGACTTAACAGAGAGGTAGGATAACGTGCTCAGGGCCATTCCACTAGAAACATTAAAAATGAAGACAAAACATCTCAGAAAAACTAAAATGATGAATGATATAATTTAACATAAATAATTTTGATTTGCAAGAAAATTTCAGGATTCTCTTTTGGGTATAAAAGGGCATAATGATAGTCAAAAACTGTTCTGTTGATGGAATGAATTGACTCTAACACGCATCAGTGTGAAAAATAGGCCGCTTTCTTTATGGCTAAAAGAATAGCTCAGTCAGGAGCTTCAAACCTCAGGCCAAAATTAACATTTTCATCCAAAATTGCAAAAGAGATTAATCTCTCTTTCCAATAAATTTCCTAAACTTTTTTACTGTTTGTCACAGGACTGTCTCCCTCTGGCTGATGAATCTTAATGGGAGGTCTGAGAGAAAGGGTCACTATGAAGACATATCACTTGCTAGTTGATGTCAACTTTTTGAACCCTGTAAGGCCCCAAATTTATTGCTATTCCCTTCTTCTGTTTGAAAACAGGCCAATTCTAACTTGAGCAGATCTCTTTCTCACAATATCTTGTTAACAGCCTCAGAAGGCCACAGGCATGCCTACCTTCAAATTAGCTTTTTCACCAGTTCCAGTGGTCTAGGCAGCTCCGGTCATTGCATTAGCTCCTTGAGAATCACTCTCTTCGATCTGCAGGCTGAGAGAATTGCCAGTAGCTTCTTGGAAGTTTTCTTGGAAGTTGCCGAGATTTACAGCCACTTGCAGGCAGCTCTCAAGCACTGCTGGGTGAGATCAGCAGTAAGAGACCCTGACCTTCACTCCTTTAGTCCTTCCATAGGTCACAGAAGCCACTAATTCCCCATACGAAAATGCTTTATTCTTAGAAGATAGATTGATTTTGTATTCTGACAAGCCCAAACAGTTATACCATATTTCATCAAACTAAGCTATCATCAAATGTAAGACCCACCATTATTTTATCCAACTAAAAAGAAAAAGGTTGAGACAGGGCCAAGATGGCGGACTAGGGAGACACTACCCCGGATCCCTCTTGCAACAAAGACTCGGAAAAACAAGTGAATCAATCAAGTACATAACAATCTACGAACCCTGAACAACAAACACAGATTTAGAGACAGAAAACGAACAAACACGGGGAAGCAGCGATTGTTTTCGGAGCCTGGAGCCAGCGTCCCAGTCAGGTAACCTTTGGCGCCTGATTTAGGGCAGAGCCCAGTGGAGCTGACGGCGCAAACAAGGGGCCCAGCCCTAGCCCCCTGAACTCACCCCGGGAGGGGGCCCAGCCTGTTCGGGCGGGCGGCATGACGACGCAGCCGGTGGGAGAAGTCGCTGGGAGGCAGTGACTGGTCTTGGAGCTGGGAGAGCAGCATCCCAGCCAGGGAACCGTCCCGCCGGGATTTTGACTGGGCGCTGGCACAGCACAAGCACGGAGAGCTGCTCCACTCTCCTGAACTAACCCCAGAAGGGGGCCCAGCCTGTCCGCGGGGGCAGCGCGGTGACGGCTGGCAGGACGAGAAGTCCCCGGGAGGCAGCGACTGATTTTGGAGTCAGGAGTGCACCGTGCCTGCAGGCAAAAATTTACGCTGGGCGTGGGACTGGCAGTGCAGGATCTGACGGCGGCTTCAGTGGGCCAGATCCCCAGGGGGCAATCTCCACACAGCCAGCACACATAGGCGACACGCCCTGCAGGAGTCTCAGATATAATAGTCATTCCAAGCAAGACAAGCAACTCTGGCTATATTCTGAGGTGCTATTCTCCTATCTCTCTGATCCCTCCCCCACCCTCCCCACGCAGCTTCATTAACATTGGAATTGCCTGAGCCAGAGGGAGAACGGCTCCGGCTCCGTGGCGGCTTTGCTTTTCCTCCTTTTTTTTTTTTTTTTTTTTCTTTTGGTCTTTTCCTAACCCACTCTTTCGGCCTGAGAAAAGGAACAAAAAAAAAAAAAAAACCCAGGGACCAAAAATCCACCCCTAATGGAACTAAAAACACAGAACCAGCTACAGCCAAGCATATATGATCCAAATCTCAGACTTTCATCCTTACAGGGAACAAGGTGGCGGTTATAATCCAAAGGCAATTCTGATAGGGCTCTGACTGCATTTTTTTTTAGCGGATTTTCTGGAAAAACTAGTTTCCCAGTGATGGCTCGGAGACAGCAGTCCATATCAAACCACATAAAGAAGCAGACCGTGACAGCTTCTACAACCCGCCAAACAAAAGAATCAAAATCTTTCCCAAATGAAGATACAATCCTGGAATTATCAGATACAGAATATAAAACACTAATTTACAGAATGCTTCAAGACATCAGAAACGAAATACGGCAAACTGCAGAAAAAGCCAAGGAACACACTGATAAAACTGTTGAAGAACTCAAAAAGGTTATTCAAGAACATAGTGGAAAAATTAATAAGTTGCAAGAATCCGTAGAGAGACAGCATGTAGAAATCCAAAAAATTAACAATGAAATTACAGAATTAGACAACGCAATAGGAAGTCAGAGGAGCAGACTCGAGCAATTAGAATGCAGACTGGGACATCTGGAGGACCAGGGAATTAACACCAACATAGCTGGAAAAAAATCAGATAAAAGAATTAAAAAAAATGAAGAAACCCTAAGAATCATGTGGGACTCTATGAAGAAGGATAACTTGCGTGTGATTGGAGTCCCAGGACAGGGAGGGAGGACAGAAAACACAGAGAAAATAGTTGAAGAACTCCTGACAGAAAACTTCCCTGACATCATGAAAGACAAAAGGATATCTATCCAAGATGCTCATCGAACCCCATTTAAGATTGATCCAAAAAGAAAAACACCAAGACATATTATCATCAAACTCGCCAAAACCAAAGATAAAGTGAAAATTTTAAAAGCAGCCAGGGAGAAAAGAAAGGTTTCCTTCAAGGGAGAATCAATAAGAATAAGTTCAGACTACTCAGCAGAAACCATGCAGGCAAGAAGGGAATGGGACGACATGTACAGAGCACTGAAGGAGAAAAACTGCCAGCCAAGGATCATATATCCAGCAAAACTCTCTCTGAAATATGAAGGCGAAATTAAGATATTTACAGATAAACACAAGTTTAGAGAATTTGAAAAAACCAAACCAAAGCTACAAGAAATACTAAAGGATATTGTTTGATCAGAAAACCAATAATATCAGATACCAGCACAACACAAGGTCACAAAACAGAACATCCTGATATCAACTCAAATAGGGAAATCACAAAAACAAATTAAGATTAATTAAAAAAAAATACTCATAACAGGCAATCACGGAAGTCAATATGTAAAAGATCACAATAATCAAAAAGAGGGACTAAACACAGGAGGCATAGAACTGCCATATGGAGAGTGATACAAGGCGATGTAGAACAATACAAGTTAGGTTTTTACTTAGAAAAATAGGGGTAAATAATAAGGTAACCACAAAGAGGTATAACAACTCCATAACTCAAGATAAAAGCCAAGAAAAACATAACGACTCAACAAACATAAAGTCAAACACTACGAAAATGAGGATCTCACAATTTGCTAAGAAAAACGTCTCAGCACAAAAAAGTATGTGGAAAAATGAAATGGTCAACAACACACATAAAAAGGCATCAAAATGACAACACTAAACACTTATTTATCTATAATTACGCTGAATGTAAATGGACTAAATACACCAATAAAGAGACAGAGAGTTTCGGACTGGATAAAGAAACACGATCCGTCAATATGCTGCCTACAAAAGACACACCTTAGACTTAGAGACACAAACAAACTAAAACTCAAAGGATGGAAAAAAATATATCAAGCAAACAATGAGCAAAAAAGAAGAGGAGTAGCAATATTAATTTCTGACAAAATAGACTTTAGACTTAAATCCACCACAAAGGATAAAGAAGGACACTACATAATGATAAAAGGGACAATTGATCAGGAAGACATAACCATATTAAATATTTATGCACCCAATGACAGGGCTGCAAGATACATAAATCAAATTTTAAGAGAATTGAAATGTGAGATAGACACCTCCACAATTATAGTAGGAGACTTCAACACACCACTTTCGGAGAAGGACAGGACATCCAGTAAGAAGCTCAACAGAGACACGGAAGACCTAATTACAACAGTCAACCAACTTGACCTCATTGACTTATACAGAACTCTCCACCCAACTGCTTCAAAGTATACTTTTTTTCTAGCACACATGGAACATTCTCTAGAATAGACCACATATTAGGTCATAAAACAAACCTTTGCAGAGTCCAAAACATCGAAATATTACAAAGCATCTTCTCAGACCACAAGGCAATGAAACTAGAAATCAATAACAGAAAAACTAGGGAAAAGAAATCAAATACTTGGAAACTGAACAATACCCTCCTGAAAAAAGACTGGGTTATAGAAGACATCAAGGAGGGAATAAGGAAATTCATAGAATGCAACGAGAATGAAAATACTTCCTATCAAAACCTCTGGGACACAGCAAAAGCAGTGCTCAGAGGCCAATTTATATCGATAAATGCACACATACAAAAAGAAGAAAGAGCCAAAATCAGAGAACTCTCCCTACAACTTGAACAAATAGAAAGTGAGCAACAAAAGAATCCATCAGGCACCAGAAGAAAACAAATAATAAAAATTAGAGCTGAACTAAATGAATTAGAGAACAGAAAAACAATTGAAAGAATTAACAAAGCCAAAAGCTGGTTCTTTGAAAAAATTAACAAAATTGATAAACCATTGGCTAGACTGACTAAAGAAATACAGGAAAGGAAACAAATAACCTGAATAAGAAACGAGAAGGACCACATCACAACAGAACCAACTGAAATTAAAAGAGTCATATCAGATTATTATGAAAAATTGTACTCTAACAAATTTGCAAACCTAGAAGAAATGGATGAATTCCTGGAAAAACACTACCTACCTAAACTAACACATTCAGAAGTAGAACAACTAAATAGACCCATAACAAAAAAAGAGATTGAAACGGTAATCAAAAAAACTCCCAACAAAAAAAAGCCCTGGCCCGGACGGCTTCACTGCAGAGTTCTACCAAACATTCAGAGAAGAGTTAACCCCACTACTACTGAAGGTATTTCAAAGCATAGAAAAGGACGGAATACTACCCAACTCATTCTATGAAGCCACCATCTCCCTGATACCAAAACCAGGTAAAGACATTATAAAAAAAGAAAATTACAGACCTATATCCCTCATGAACATAGATGCAAAAATCCTCAACAAAATTCTAGCCAATAGAATACAACAACATATCAAAAAAATAATTCACCACGATCAAGTGGGATTTATAGCAGGTATGCAAGGCTGGTTTAATATCAGAAAAACCATTAATGTAATCCATCACATAAATAAAACAAAAGACAAAAACCACATGATCTTATCAATTGATGCAGAAAAGGCATTTGACAAAGTCCAACACCCATTTATGATAAAAACTCTCACCAAAATAGGAATTGAAGGAAAATTCCTCAACATAATAAAGGGCATCTATGCAAAAAAAAAAGCTTTTTTTTTTTTATGCAAAGCCAACAGCCAATATCACTCTAAATGGAGAGAAGCTGAAAGCATTTCCCTTGAGAACGGGAACCAGACAAGGATGCCCTTTATCACTGCTCTTATTCAACATCGTGCTAGAAGTCCTAGCCAGGGCAATTAGGCTAGACAAAGAAATAAAAGGCATCCTGGTTGGCAAGGAGGAAGTAAAATTTTCTCTATTTGCAGATGACATGATCTTATACACAGAAAACCCTAAGGAATCCTCCAGAAAACTACTGAAACTAATAGAAGAGTTTGGCAGAGTCTCAGGTTATAAAATAAACATACAAAAATCACTTGGATTCCTCTACATCAACAAAAAGAACACCGAAGAGGAAATCACCAAATCAATACCATTCACAGTAGCCCCCAAGAAGATAAAATACTTAGGAATAAATCTTACCAAGGATGTAAAAGACCTATACAAAGAAAACTACAAAGCTCTACTACAAGAAATTAAAAAGGATATACTTAAGTGGAAAAACATACCTTGCTCATGGATAGGAAGACTTAACATAGTAAAAATGTCTATTCTACCAAAAGCCATCTATACATATAACGCACTTCCGATCCAAATTCCAATGTCATTTTTTAAGGTGATAGAGAAACAAATCACCAGTTTCATATGGAAGGGAAAGAAGCCTCGGATAAGCATAGCATTACTGAAAAAGAAGAAGAAAGTGGGAGGCCTCACTCTACCTGATTTCAGAAGCTATTATACAGCCACAGTAGTCAAAACAGCCTGGTACTGGTACAACAACAGGCACATAGACCAATGGAGCAGAATTGAGAACCCAGATATAAATCCATCCACGTATGAGCAGCTGATATTTGACAAAGGCCCAGTGTCAGTTAACTGGGGAAAAGATAGTCTTTTTAACAAATGGTGCTGGCATAACTGGATATCCATTTGCAAAAAAATGAAATAGGACCCATACCTCACACCATACACAAAAACTAACTCCAAGTGGATCAAAGACCCAAACATAAAGACTAAAACGATAAAGATCATGGAAGAAAAAATAGGGACAACCCTAGGAGCCCTAATACAAGGCATAAACAGAATACAAAACATTACCAAAAATGACAAAGAGAAACCCGATAACTGGGAGCTCCTAAAAATCAAACACCTATGCTCATCTAAAGACTTCACCAAAGGAGTAAAAAGACCACCGACAGACTGGTAAAGAATTTTCATCTATGACATCTCCAACCAGCACCTGATCTCTAAAATCTACATGATTCTGTCAAAACTGAACCACAAAAAGACAAACAACCCAATCAAGAAGTGGGCAAAGGATATGAACACACACTTCACTAAAGAAGATATTCAGACAGCTAACAGATACATGAGAAAATGCTCTCGATCATTAGCCATTAGAGAAATGCAAATTAAAACTATGATGAGATTCCATCTCACTCCAACAAGGCTGGCATTAATCCAAAAAACACAAAATAATAAATGTTGGAGAGGCTGCGGAGAAATTGGAACTCTTATACACTGCTGGTGGGAATGTAAAATGGTACAACCACTTTGGAAATCTATCTGGCGTTATCCTAAACAGTTGGAAATAGAACTACCATACAACCCAGAAATCCCACTCCTCGGAATATACCCTAGAGAAACAAGAGCCTTCACACAAACAGATATATGCACACCCATGTTTATTGCAGCTCTGTTTACAATAGTAAAAAGCTGGAAGCAACCAAGGTGTCCATCAACGGATGAATGGGTAAATAAATTGTGGTATATTCACACAATGGAATACTATGCATCGATAAAGAACAGTGACGAATCTGTGAAACATTTCATAACATGTAAGAACCTGCAAGGCATTATGCTGAGCGAAATTAGTCAGAGGCAAAAGGACAAATATTGTATAAGACCACTATTATAAGATCTTGAGAAATAGTATAAACTGAGAAGAACACATACTTTTGTGGTTATGACGGGGGGAGGGAGGGAGGGAGGGAGAGGGTTTCTTATTGATTAATTAGTAGATAAGAACTGCTTTAGGTGAAGGGAAGGACAACACTCAATACATGGAAGGTCTGCTCAATTGGACTGGACCAAAAGCAAAGAAGTTTCCGGAATAAAATGAAAGCTTCAAAGGTCAGTGGAGCAAGGGCGGGGGTTTGGGGACCATGGTTTAAGGGGACTTCTAAGTCAATTGGCAAAATAATTCTATTATGAAAACACTCTGCATCCCACTTGGAAATGTGGCGTCTTAAATGCTAACAAGCGGCCATCTAAGATGCATCAATTGGTGTCAACCCACCTGGAGCAAAGGAGAATGAAGAACACCAAGGTCACATGACAACTAAGAGCCCAAGAGACAGAAAGGGCCACATGAACCAGAGACCTACATCATCCTGAGACCAGAAGAACTAGTTGGTGCCCGGCCACAATCGATGACTGCCCTGACAGGGAGCACAACAGAGAACCCCTGAGGGAGCAGGAGATCAGTGGGATGCAGACCCCAAATTCTCATAAAAAGACCATACTTAATGGTCTGACTGAGACTAGAGGAATCCCGGCGGCCAGGGTCCCCAGTCCTTCTGTTGGCACAGGACAGGAACCATCCCCGAAGACAACTCATCAGACATGAAAGGGACTGGACAGTGGGTGGGAGAAAGATGCTGATGAAGAGTGAGCTAACTATATCAGGTGGACACTTGAGATTGTGTTGGCATCTCCTGTCTGGAGGGGGGATGGGAGGATAGAGAGAGTGGGAAGCTGGCAAAATTGTCACGAAAGGAGAGACTGGAAGGGCTGACTCATTAGGGGGAGAGCAAGTGGGAGTACGGAGTAAGATGTATGCAAACTTATATGTGACGGACTGACTTGATTTGTAAACATTCACTTGAAGCTCAATAAAAGTTAAAAAAAAAAAAAAAAAGAAAGAAAAAGGTTGTGAGGATGGCGCAGGACCAGTGTTTCGTTCTGTTGTGCACAAGGTCGCTCTAAGTTGGAAGCGACTCGACCGCACCTAACAACAACAAAGAAAGAAAAATGTTACAAAGTAAACAGACATGTCATTGATTGTAAAAATACCCTGATTTCAAAAATGTTTGAATGACTAAACATGTGCATCTTAGAATCAATAAAATATGGGAATTTTTTAATCCACCTGGAATTGTTTTTTTTAAGCACGGTATGAAGTAAGGTCTAGTTACATTTTTCCCACTTGGATTGTCATCTGTCCCAGCTCGATTTAGTAAAAACTGTGCCCTTTCTCCCCTGACCAGTGCTGCCCCTGTCAAGTATCAAGTGTCCATATGTGTGTGGATATAATTCTGGGTTCCCTAATTCTATTCCATTGGCTTATTTGTCTGTCCCCCACACCAAATATCACAGTGCCTTAGTTTTTTTTTTTTTTTAGTTACTATACTATAAAGGAAAAAAGTTTTGATGGGTGGTAAGCAAATCTTCCCAACTTGTTTTTCTTCTTCAGGGTAATCTTGGCCTTTGATATTTCTGAATAAATTTTAGAATAAGCTTGTCAAGTTATGCACAAAGGACCGTGCGGATTTTGATTCACAAGGCATTGACTCTCTAAGTGAACTCTGTCTTCTTCCTGATATTAAAGGGAAAGCATTTAACATAGCACCACCAAATATGATGCTTGTTATGGATATCTTGGAGAATAAGAATATTACCTTGTCTTCTAGTCTCAGTTTACTAAGAGTTCTTAATCAGAATGCAGTTATATCAGGTATTTTATGTTACATCATGTTATGATAAATGGCCAACAGCATCCCAGACAACAATGTTTATCTTCTAGTCAACTGCCACTTGACTGCTAATATGCAACATAACACAATTTTGGGTTATGACAGCACATCACTCCCAGGTACCAAATTTCTGAATTTGATAGGATAAAGGCTAAGGTGTTCTAACAAAGAGATCCCAATAGAAAGTAGTTTAACCGAAATCGTTTCTTTCTCACATAGCAGTCTACCCAATCTAGGTCCTCGGGGTGCTTTGTTATGTGCTGCCATTCAACTGAGGTTGTTTCAAATGTACAAAACACTTTCCTCCCTAAAGAAAAAAAAAAAAAAAGGAAACGTGTTTTGAGAAATTTCAATACAAAAATTATTAATGCTACTTAAAATGGTGATGACTTTATGTGGCAGACTGTTAAATGTTCCTACAAAATCTATTCTTCCCTCTTCCCAAACATGTCTACTGTGATGGATAGTTACTGTGATGTCAACTTGGCTAGGCCAGTTATGTAATCAAACACTAATCAGGGTATTGCTGTGAATATATTTTGTTGATGTGGTTAACATCTAAAATTAGGTGACTTTAAGTAGAGGAGATTACCCTTGATAATATAGGTGGACCTCATCCAATCATTTTAATGGCTTTAAGAACAAAAACTGAGGTTTCCTGGAGAGAAAATTCTGATTCAAGACTCTAACATGGAAACCCTGCTGAGTTTCCAGCCTGCCTGCATGCCCTACAGATTTCAGACTCAGCAGCCCCCACAATCGGGTAAGCCAATCACTTAAAATAAATCTCTTAGTATACACTACATATTATGTATTTGTGTGTGTGTGTGTGTGTGTATATGCATATATCTTATTGGCTCTGTTTCTCTGGAGAACGCTGACCGATAGAGCTGCCCAGCTAGAGATTACATTTCTAAGCGTCCTTTGCTGCCAGATGTAGCTGTGTGACTTAGCTTGGGCCAACGGGAAGTGAAAGAAAGTTAAGTGTAACTTCCAGGTCATCTCTTTCTTATAAATAAGCTGCCTTCCCAGGACTTTGGCTGTTTTCTCCTTCCTGCAAAAGGAAAGCAGATATGCATGAACAACTGTCTCCTTTGCCATGAGACCAGAAGAACTGGATGGTGCCCGGCTACCATTGCTGAATATTTTGATCAAAGATTTTACAGAGGAATTGTAATCAAAAGGTGGAAAATGCAGAACAGAATTTCAAATTCTAATGGACTCAAAAAAAAAAAAAACATTGCTGTTGAGTCGGTTGCTACTCATAGTGACCCTATAGGACAGAATAGAACTGTCCCATAGGGTTTCCAAGGAGCACCTGGTAGATTTGAACTGCTGACCCTGTTGATTAGCAGCTGTAGGTCTTAACCACTATACCGCCAGAGTTTCCAATGGACTCTAGACTTCCTAGTGACATGAAGGTTGAATGAACCCCTGAAACTATTGTCTTGAGATAATCTTTGAACCTTAAACCAAAAATATCCCCTGAAGTCATTTTAGAGCCAAACAATAGGTCAGCATAAAAAAATAAATAAATAAATAACTAGTAAAAAATGTCTGCCTTGAGCATTATGCTCTTTTAAGAACTGCCTATATGTGATGAAAGGGACAACAGTGACACAAAAGATTAGGTAGGAGCCTTACAGAGCAGTGAGTTTATCTCAATGAGGGAGGAACAACTCAGAAAAGGAGGATGAGAATGGTTGCACAACTTGAATGTAATCAATGTCACTAAATTGTACATGTAGAAACTGTTTAATTGGCATATGTTTTTCTGTGCATATTCACAACAACAAGAGCAAAATAAATTTTAGAAAAAAAGGGGGGAGGGGACGGAGAAGCAGGCATGCAAGCAATCCAGTTTTGAACTTTGTACATGCAGGTGAAGATAAAGACCTTGTCTGTTCTTAATTTGCCTACTCCACTCCATTAGCACAAACACCTTTGGGACAAGACTTTTTATCATCAATCAGTAAAATAACCAGTATTTTGCATGATTGTATTTTACACTCTGTAAAAAATAAATTGCAAAATGCCGATTTCAGTATCTCCATTGGAAGCCAATAGTGTTCAATTGTCTAGAAAATAATGGCTGGAAATGGATTGACGGAAACCAAACCAACTGTTTAGGCATTTTCTAGTTTTACTTTCTCAACCCCTATATTTAAGCCTAACAAACATTTATTGAGTGCCTACTTTTTGTACCAGACATTATAAAAGGTACTGGGAAACAATAATCAGTAAGAACATTAAGTCTGGTCTTAAAAAAAATTTATTGTGCTTTAGGTGAGAGTTTAGAAATTGAGTCAGTCTCTCATACAAAAAGCCATACATACCCTGCCGTGCACTCCCAGCTGCTCTCCCTTTAATGACACAGCACATTCCTCCTCTCCACCCTGTACTCCCTGTGTCCATTCAACCAGCTCCTGTCCGCCTCTGCCTTCTCATCTTGCCATCAGACAGGAGTCACCTACATAGTCTAATGTGTCTACTTGAGCCATAAATTTTGCTCCTCACTAGCATTACTGTCTATCTTATGGTCCAAGCCAATCCCTGTCTGAAGAGTTGGTTTCGGGAATAGTTCCAATCTTTGGGACCATGACCTCCAGGGTCCTTCTAGTCTCGGTCAGACCATTTAGTCTGGTCTTTTTATGAGAATTTGGGGACTGCATCCCACTGCTCTCCTGCTCCCTCAGGGGTTCACTGTTGTGTTCCCTATCAGGGCACTCATCGATTGTAGCCAGGCACGATCTAGTTCTTTTGGTCTCAGGCCGATGTAGTCTCTGGTTTATGTGGCCCTTTTCTGTCTCTTGGGCTCATAATTACCTTGTGTCTTTGGTGTTCTTCATCCTTCTTTGCTCCAGGTGGGTTGAGACCCATTGATGCATCTTACATGGCCGCTTGATAGCATTTAAGAATCCAGAAGCCACTCCCCAAAGTGGGATGCAGAATGTTTTCTTAATAGATTTTATTATGCCAATTGACTTAGATATTCCCTGAAACCATGGTCCCCAAAACCCTGCCCCTGCTACACTGGCCTTCGAAGCATTCAGTTTATTCAGAAAACTTCTTTACCTTCAGTTTAGTCCAGTTGTGCTGACCTCGCCTGTATTGTGTTGTCTTTCCCTTCACCTAAAATAATTCTTATCTACTACCTAATTACTGAAAACCCCTCTTCCCTCCCTCCCTGCCCCCTCTCATAACCATCAAGGAGTATTTTTTCTCTGTTTAAACTATTTCTCCAGTTATTGTAAAAGTGGTCTTATACAATATTTGTCCTTTGGCAACTGACTAATTTCACTCAGCATAATGCCTTCCAGATTCCTCCATGTTATGAAATGTTCCACAGATTCATCACTGTTCTTTATTGATGAATAGTATTCCATTGTGTAAACATAAAATAATTTATTTATCCGTCGATGGGCACCTTAGTTGCTTCCATCTTTTTGCTGTTATAAACAGTGCAGCAATGAATATGGGTGTGAATCTATCTGTTCGTGTAAAGGCTCTTAATTCTCTAGGATATATTCCAAGGAGTGGGACTGCTGGATAGTTTTTAAGGAAGCACCAAATCGATTTCCAAAGTGGTTGTACCATTTTACATTCCCACCAGCAGTACATAAGTGTTCCAATCTCTCCACAGCCTCTCCAACATTTATTCTTTTGTGTTTTTTGGATTAATGCCAGCCTTGTTGGAGTGAAATGAAATCTCATTGTAGTTTTGATTTGCATTTCTCTAATGGCTAATGATCATGATTTCCTCATGTATCTGTTAGCTACCCGAATGTCTTTTTTAGCCGAGTGTCTGTTCGTATCTTTTATCCATTTTTTAATTGGGTTATTTGTCTTTTTGCAGTTAAGTTTTTGCAGTATCATGTACATTTTAGAGATCAGGTACTGATCAGAAATGTCATAGCTAAAAACTTTTTCCCAGTCTGTAGGTAGTCTTTTTACTCTTTTGGTGCAGTCTTGGGATGAGCATGTGTGTCTGATTTTCAGGCGCTCCCAATTATTTAGTTTTTCTTCTGCATTGTTAGTTATGTTTTGTATACTGTTTATGCCATGTATTAGGGCTCCTAACGTCTCTATTTTTTCTTCCATGATCTTTACCGTTTTAGATTTTATATTTAGGTCTTTGACCCATTTTGAGTCAGTTTTTTGCATGGAGTGAGGTATGGGTCTTCTTTCATTTTTTTGCAGATGGATATGCAATTATGCCAGCACCATTTGTTAAAAAGACTGTCTTTTCCCCCATTTAACTGTTTTGGGGTCTCTGTCAAATATCAGCTGCTCATATGTGGATGGATTTATGTTTGGATTCTCAATTCTGTTCCATTGGTCCATGTATCTGTTGCTGTACCAGTACCAGGCTGTTTTGACTACTGTGGCAGGATAATAGGTTCTAAAATCAGGTAGAGTAAGGCCGCCCACTTTGTTCTTCTTTTTCAGTAATACTTTACTTATCCAGGGCCTTTTTCCCTTCCATATGAAGCTGGTGATTTCTTTCTCCATCTCATTACAGAATGTTGTCGGAATTTGGATCGGAATTGCATTAAATGTATAGATCACTTTGGGTAGAATAGACATTTTTACAATGTTAAGTCTTCCTGTCCGTGAGCAAGGTATGTTTTTCCACTTATGCAGGTCTCTTTTGGTTTCTTGCAGAAGTGTTTTGTAGTTTTCTTTGTATAAGTCTTTTACATCTCTGGTAAGATTTATTCGTAAGTATTTTATCTTCTTGCGGGCTACTGTAAATAGTATTAATTTGGTGGTTTCCTCTTTGATGTTCTTTTTGTTGCTGGGAGGAGTCCAACTAATTTTTGTACATTTATCTTGTATCCCAATACTCTGCTGAACACTTCTATTAGTTTCAGTAGTTTTTTTTTTTTTTTTTTTTTTTTTTGAGGATTCCTTAGGGTTTTCTGTCTATAAGATCAAGTCATCTGCAAATAGAGATACATTTACTTCTTCCTTGCCAATCTGGATGCCATTTTTTTCTTTATCTAGCCTAATTGCTCTGGCTAGGACCTCCAGCACAATGTCAAATAAAAGTGGTGATAAAGGGCGTCCCTCTTTGGTTCCCAGTCTCAAGGGGAATGCTTTCAGGCTCTCTCCATTTCGGATGATGCTGGCTATTGGCTTTGTATAAATGCCCTTTATTATGTTGAGGAATTTTCTTTCTATTCCTATTTTGCTGAGAGTTTTTGTCATGAAAGGGTGTTGAACTTTGTCAAATGCCTTTTCTGCATCAGTTGATAAAATCATGTGATTCTTGTCTTTTGTTTTATTTGTGTGATGGATTGGATGAATTGTTTTTCTAAAGTAGAACCATCACTGCAGACCTGGTATGAATCCCACTTGGTCATGGTGAATTATTTTGTTGATATGTTGTTGAATTCTATTGGCTAGAATTTTGTTGAGGGTTTTTACATCTAAGCTCATGAGGGATACGGGTCTGTAATTTTCTTTTTTACTGGTGTCTTTACCTGGTTTTGGTATCAGGGATATGGTGGCTTCATAGAATGAGTTTGGGAGTATTCCATCCTTTTCTATGCTCTGAAATACCTTTAGTATTAGTGGCATTACCTCTTCTCTCAAAGTTTGGTAGAACTCTGCAGTGAAGCCATCAGGGCCAGGGCTTTTATTTTGTTGGGAGTTTTTTGATTACCTTTTCAATCTCTTCTTTTGTTATGACTCTATTTAGTTGTTCTATCTCTGTGTTCGTTTAGGTAGGCAGTGTGTTTCTAGGAATTCATCCATTTCTTCTAGGTTTTCAATTTTGTTAGAGTACAATTTTTCATAGTAATCTGATACGATTCTTTTAATTTCGGTTACATCTGTTATGATATTGCCCATCTTATTTCTTATTCGGGTTATTTGCTTCCTCTCCTGTTTTTCTTTTGTCAGTTTGGCCAATGGCTTATCAATTTTCTTGATTTTTTCAAAGAACCAGCTTTTATTCTTGTTAATTCTTTCAATTGTTTTTCTGCATTCTATTTCATTTAGTTCTGCTCTAATTTTTATTATTTGTTTTCTTCTGGTGCCTGAGGGTTTCTTTTGTTGCTCCCTTTCTATTTGTTCAAGTTGTACAGATAATTCTTGGATTTTGGCCTGTTATTCTTTTTGGATGTGTGCGTTAATGATATAAATTGACCTCTGAACACTGCTTTTGCTGTGTCCCAAAGGTTCTGATAGGAAGTGTTTTCATTCTCATTGGATTCTATGAATTTCTTTATTCCATCCTTAATGTCTTTTATAATCCAGTCTTTTTTGAGCAGGGTATTGTTCAGTTTCCAAATGTTTGATTTCTTTTCCCTGCTTTTTCTGTTATTGATTTCCACTTTTATGGCTTTATGGTCAGAGACGATGCTTTGCAATATTTCAATGTTTTGGATTCTGCTAAGGCTTGCTTTATGACCTAATATGTGGTCTATTCTAGAGAATGTTCCCTGTGCACTAAAAAAGAAAGTACACTTGCCTGCTGTTGGGTGCAGTGTTCTGTATATGTCTGTGAGGTCAAGTTGGTTGATTGCGGCATTTAGATCTTCTGTGTCTTTATTGAGCTTCTTTCTGGATGTCCTGCTCTTCAAAAGTGGTGTGTTGAAGTCTCCTACTATTATTGTGGAGCTATCTCACTTTTCAATGCCAATAGAGTTTGTTTTATGTATCTTGCAGCCCTGTCATTGGGGGCATAAATATTTAATATGGTTATATCTTCTTGGTATATTGTCCCTTTAATCATTATATAGTGTCCTTCCTTATCCTTTATGATGGATTTAACTTGAAAGTCTATTGTGTCAGAAATTAATATTGCCACTCCTGCTTTTTTTTTGATTGTTGTTTGCTTGATATATTTTTTTCCATCCTTTGAGTTTTAGTTTGTTTGTGTCTCTAAGTCTAAGGTGTGTCTCTTACGGGCAGCATATAGATGGATCTTGTTTTTTAATCCATTGTGCCACTCTCTGTCTCTTTATTGGTGCACTTAGTCCATTCACATTCAGCATAATTATGCATAGGTATGAATTCAGTGCTATCATTTTGATGTCTTTTTTTGTGTGTTGTTGACAGTTTCTTTTCCCACTTAATTTTATGTGCTGAGTAGATTATATATTGTCCTTTTCATATTCGTTGTTGTTGATTTTGTTCCTGCTGAGTCTCTATTTTTTTCTTGTGTTTTATTTTGATGTGCAGGATAGTTTGTCTCCTTTCTGGTTACCTTATTATTTACCTCTATTTTTCTAAATTTAAACCTAACTTTTATTTCTCTGTATGGCCCATCTTCTTCTCCATGTGGAAGATCTATGACAACATTTCTTAGTCCCTCTTTATTGTTTTAAATGTTGTCTTCTTTTATATAATAACATTGCTGTTACCCTGTTTTGAGTTTTGTTTTTGTTTTTTGAATCTTGCTTTGTTTTTTCAGTTTCCCTGTCTGGGTTGAGTCTTGATTGCCCTGCCCAGTGTTCTAGTCTGGGGTTGATACCTGATATTCTTGATTTGCTAACCAAAGAACTCCCTTTAGTATTTCTTGTAGTTTTGGTTTGGTTTTTACAAATTCCTTATCTGTTTAGCTGAAAATGTCCTAATTTCACCTTCATATTTAAGAGACAGTTTTGCTGGATACAGGCTTCTTGGTTGGCAAATTTTCCTTCAATTTTTTTTTTAACTTTTTTTTTTTATTAACTTTTATTGAGCTTCAAGTGAACGTTTACCAATCAAGTCAGTCTGTCACATATAAGTTTACATACATCTTACTCCGTACTCCCACTTGCTCTCCCCCTAATGAGTCAGCCCTTCCAGTCTCTCCTTTCATGACAATTTTGCCAGCTTCCCACTCTCTCTATCCTCCCATCCCCCCTCCAGACAGGAGATGCCAACACAATCTCAAGTGTCCACCTGATATATTTAGCTCACTCTTCATCAGCATCTCTCTCCCACCCACTGTCCAGTCCCTTTCATGTCTGATGAGTTGTCTTCGGGGATGGTTCCTGTCCTGTGCCAACAGAAGGTCTGGGGACCATGGCTGCCGGGATTCCTCTGGTCTCAGTCAGACCATTAAGTATGGTCTTTTTATGAGAATTTGGGGTCTGCATCCCACTGATCTCCTGCTCCCTCAGGGGTTCTCTGTTGTGCTCCCCCTCAGGGCAGTCATCGATTGTGGCCGGGCACCAACTAGTTCTTCTGGTCTCAGGATGATGTAGGTCTCTGGTTCATGTGGCCCTTTCTGTCTCTTGGGCTCTTAGTTGTCATGTGACCTTGGTGTTCTTCATTCTCCTTTGCTCCAGGTGGGTTGAGACCAAGTGATGCATCTTAGATGGCCGCTTGTTAGCATTTAAGACCCCAGACGCCACATTTCAAAGTGGGATGCAGAATGTTTTCATAATAGAATTATTTTGCCAATTGACTTAGAAGTCCCCTTAAACCATGGTCCCCAAACCCCCGCCCTTGCTCCACTGACCTTTGAAGCATTCATTTTATTCCGGAAACTTCTTTGCTTTTGGTCCAGTCCAATTGAGCTGACCTTCCATGTATTGAGTGTTGTCCTTCCCTTCACCTAAAGCAGTTCTTATCTACTAATTAATCAATAAGAAACCCTCTCCCTCCCTCCCTCCCTCCCCCCGTCATAACCACAAAAGTATGTGTTCTTCTCAGTTTATACTATTTCTCAAGATCTTATAATAGTGGTCTTATACAATATTTGTCCTTTTGCCTCTGACTAATTTCGCTCAGCATAATGCCTTGCAGGTTCCTCCATGTTATGAAATGTTTCACAGATTCGTCACTGTTCTTTATCGATGCGTAGTATTCCATTGTGTGAATATACCACAATTTATTTACCCATTCATCCATTGATGGACACCTTGGTTGCTTCCAGCTTTTTGCTATTGTAAACAGAGCTGCAATAAACATGGGTGTGCATGTATCTGTTTGTGTGAAGGCTCTTGTTTCTCTAGGGTATATTCCGAGGAGTGGGATTTCTGGGTTGTATGGTAGTTCTATTTCCAACTGTTTAAGATAACGCCAGATAGATTTCCAAAGTGGTTGTAACATTTTACATTCCCACCAGCAGTGTATAAGAGTTCCAATTTCTCCACAGCCTCTCCAACATTTATTATTTTGTGTTTTTTGGATTAATGCCAGCCTTGTTGGAGTGAGATGGAATCTCATCGTAGTTTTAATTTGCATTTCTCTAATGGCTAATGATCGAGAGCATTTTCTCATGTATCTGTTAGCTGTCTGAATATCTTCTTTAGTGAAGTGTGTGTTCATATCCTTTGCCCACTTCTTGATTGGGTTGTTTGTCTTTTTGTGGTTCAGTTTTGACAGAATCATGTAGATTTTAGAGATCAGGCGCTGGTCGGAGATGTCATAGCTGAAAATTCTTTACCAGTCTGTAGGTGGTCTTTTTACTCTTTTGGTGAAGTCTTTTTTTTTTTTTAAATGAGCATAGGTGTTTGATTTTTAGGAGCTCCCAATTATCGGGTTTCTCTTCGTCATTTTTGGTAATGTTTTGTATTCTGTTTATGCCTTGTATTAGGGCTCCTAGGGTTGTCCCTATTTTTTCTTCCATGATCTTTATCGTTTTAGTCTTTATGTTTAGGTCTTTCATCCACTTGGAGTTAGTTTTTGTGCATGGTGTGAGGTATGGGTCCTGTTTCATTTTTTTGCAAATGGATATCCAGTTATGCCAGCACCATTTGTTAAAAAGACTATCTTTTCCCCAATTAACTGACACTGGGCCTTTGTCAAATATCAGCTGCTCATACGTGGATGGATTTATATCTGGGTTCTCAATTCTGCTCCATTGGTCTATGTGCCTGTTGTTGTACCAGTACCAGGCTGTTTTGACTACTGTGGCTGTATAATAGCTTCTGAAATCAGGCAGAGTGAGGCCTCCCACTTTCTTCTTCTTTTTCAGTAATGCTATGCTTATCCGAGGCTTCTTTCCCTTCCATATGAAACTGGTGATTTGTTTCTCTATCACCTTAAAAAATGACATTGGAATTTGGATCGGAAGTGCGTTATATGTATAGATGGCTTTTGGTAGAATAGACATTTTTACTATGTTAAGTCTTCCTACCCATGAGCAAGGTATGTTTTTCCACTTAAGTATATCCTTTTTAATTTCTTGTAGTAGAGCTTTGTAGTTTTCTTTGTATAGGTCTTTTACATCCTTGGTAAGAGTTATTCCTAAGTATTTTATCTTCTTGGGGGCTACTGTGAATGGTATTGATTTGGTTATTTCCTCCTTGGTGTTCTTTTTTTTTTTTTTTTTATAATAACTTTTATTAAGCTTCAAGTGAACGTTTACAAATCCAATCAGTCTGTCACATATAAGTTTACATACATCTCACTCCCTACTCCCCCTTACTCTCCCCGTCTTGAGTCAGCCCTTTCAGTCTCTCCTTTCTTGACAATTTTGCCGGCTTCCCTCTCTCTCTATCCTCCCATCCCCCCTCCAGACAAGAGTTGCCAACACAATCTCAAGTGTCCACCTGATATAATTAGCTCACTCTTCATCAGCATCTCTCTCCCACCCGCTGACCAGTCCCTTTCATTTCTGATGAGTTGTCTTCGGGGATGGTTCCTGTCCTGTGTCAACTGAAGGTCTGGGGACCATGGCCGCCGGGATTCCTCCAGTCTCAGTCAGACCATTAAGTTTGGTCTTCTTATGAGAATTTGGGGTCTGCATCCCCCTGATCTCCTGCTCCCTCAGGGGTCCTCTGCTGAGCTCCCTGTCAGGGCAGTCATCAATTGTGGCCGGGCACCAACTAGTTCTTCCGGTCTCAGGATGA
The DNA here is from genome assembly GCF_030014295.1 of Loxodonta africana. NCBI lineage: Eukaryota > Metazoa > Chordata > Mammalia > Proboscidea > Elephantidae > Loxodonta > Loxodonta africana. Next base: position 77,950,786 of record NC_087354.1, on the reverse strand, counting down.
TGTAGGTCTCTGGTTCATGTGGCCCTTTCTGTCTCTTGGGCTCTTAGTTGTCATGTGGGCTTGGTGTTCTTCATTTTCCTTTGCTCCAGGTGGGTTGAGACCAATTGCTGCATCTTAGATGGCTGCTTGTTAGCATTTAAGACCCCAGACGCCACATTTCAAAGTGGGATGCAGAATGATTTCATAATAGAATTATTTTGCCAATTGACTTAGAAGTCCCCACAAACCATGCTCCCCAGACCCCCGCGCTTGCTCCGCTGACCTTTGAAGCATTCATTTTATCCCGGAAACTTTTTTGCTTTTGGTCCAGTCCAATTGAGCTGACCTTCCATGTATTGAGTGTTGTCTTTCCCTTCACCTAAAGCAGTTCTTATCTACTGATTAATCAATAAAAAAACCCTCTCCCACCCTCCCTCCCTCCCCCCCTCGTAACCACAAAAGTATGTGTTCTTCTCAGGTTTACTATTTCTCAAGATCTTATAATAGTGGTCTTATACAATATTTGTCCTTTTGCCTCTGACTAATTTCGCTCAGCATAATGCCTTGCAGGTTCCTCCATGTTATGAAATGTTTCACAGATTCGTCACTGTTCTTTATCGATGCGTAGTATTCCATTGTGTGAATATACCACAATTTATTTAACCATTCATCCGTTGATGGACACCTTGGTTGCTTCCAACTTTTTGCTATTGTAAACAGAGCTGCAATAAACATGGGTGTGCATATATCTGTTTGTATGAAGGCTCTTGTATCTCTAGGGTATATTCCTAGGAGTGGGATTTCTGGCTTGTATAGTAGTTCTATTTCTAACTGTTTAAGATAACGCCAGATAGATTTCCAAAGTGGTTGTACCATTTTACATTCCCACCAGCAGTGTATGAGAGTTCCAATCTCTCCGCAGCCTCTCCAACATTTATTATTTTGTGTTTTTTGGATTAATGCCAGCCTTGCTGGTGTGAGATGGAATCTCATCGTAGTTTTAATTTGCATTTCTCTAATGGCTAATGATCGAGAGCATTTTCTCATGTATCTGTTGGCTGCCTGAATATCTTCTTTAGAGAAATGTGTGTTCATATCCTTTGCCCACTTCTTGATTGGGTTGTTTGTCTTTTTGTGGTTCAGTTTTGACAGAATCATGTAGATTTTAGAGATCAGGCGCTGGTCGGAGATGTCATAGCTGAAAATTCTTTCCCAATCTGTAGGTGGTCTTTTTACTCTTTTGGTGAAGTCTTTAGATGAGCATAGGTGTTTGATTTTTAGGAGCTCCCAGTTATCGGGTTTCTCTTCATCATTTTTGGTAATGTTTTGTATTCTGTTTATACCTTGTATTAGGGCTCCTAGGGTTGTCCCAATTTTTTCTTCCATGATCTTTATCGTTTTAGTCTTTATGTTTAGGTCTTTGATCCACTTGGAGTTAGTTTTTGTGCATGGTGTGAGGTATGGGTCCTGTTTCATTTTTTTGCAAATGGATATCCAGTTATGCCAGCACCATTTGTTAAAAAGGCTGTCTTTTCCCCAGTTAATTGACACTGGTCCTTTGTCAAATATCAGCTGCTCATACGTGGATGGATCTATGTCTGGGTTCTCAATTCTGTTCCATTGGTCTATGTGTCTGTTGTTGTACCAATACCAGGCTGTTTTGACTACTGTGGCTGTATAATAGGTTCTGAAGTCAGGTAAGGTGAGGCCTCCCACTTTCTTCTTCTTTTTCAGTAGTGCTTTGCTTATCCGGGGCTTCTTTCCCTTCCATATGAAATTGGTGATTTGTTTCTCTATCCCCTTAAAATATGACATTGGAATTTGGATCGGAAGTGCGTTAAATGTATAGATGGCTTTTGGTAGAATAGACATTTTTACTATGTTAAGTCTTCCTATCCATGAGCAAGGTATGTTTTTCCACTTAAGTATGTCCTTTTGAATTTCTTGTAGTAGAGCTTTGTAGTTTTCTTTGTATAGGTCTTTTACATCCTTGGTAAGATTTATTCCTAAGTATCTTATCTTCTTGGGGGCTACTGTGAATGGTATTGATTTGGTTATTTCCTCTTCGGTGTTCTTTTTGTTGATGTAGAGGAATCCAAGTGATTTTTGTATGTTTATTTTATAACCTGAGACTCTGCCAAACTCTTCTATTAGTTTCAGTAGTTTTCTGGAGGATTCCTTAGGGTTTTCTGTGTATAAGATCATGTCATCTGCAAATAGAGAAAATTTTACTTCCTCCTTGCCAACCAGGATGCCTTTTATTTCTTTGTCTAGCCTAATTGCCCTGGCTAGGACTTCTAGCACAATGTTGAATAAGAGCAGTGATAAAGGGCATCCTTGTCTGGTTCCCGTTCTCAAGGGAAATGCTTTCAGCTTCTCTCCATTTAGAGTGATATTGGCTGTTGGCTTTGCATAGATGCCCTTTATTATGTTGAGGAATTTTCCTTCAATTCCTATTTTGGTGAGAGTTTTTATCATAAATGGGTGTTGGACTTTGTCAAATGCCTTTTCTGCATCAATTGATAAGATCATGTGGTTTTTGTCTTTTGTTTTATTTATGTGAGGGATTACATTAATGGTTTTTCTGATATTAAACCAGCCTTGCATACCTGCTATAAATCCCACTTGATCGTGGTGAATTATTTTTTTGATATGTTGTTGTATTCTATTGGCTAGAATTTTGTTGAGGATTTTTGCATCTATGTTCATGAGGGATATAGGCCTGTAATTTTCTTTTTTTGTAATGTCTTTACCTGGTTTTGGTATCAGGGAGATGGTGGCTTCATAGAATGAGTTGGGTAGTATTCCGTCCTTTTCTATGCTTTGAAATACCTTCAGTAGTAGTGGGGTTAACTCTTCTCTGAAAGTTTGGTAGAACTCTGCAGTGAAGTCGTCTGGGCCAGGGCTTTTTTTTGTTGGGAGTTTTTGGATTACCGTTTCAATCTCTTTTTTTGTTATGGGTCTATTTAGTTGTTCTACTTCTGAATGTGTTAGTTTAGGTAGGTAGTGTTTTTCCAGGAATTCATCCATTTCTTCTAGGTTTGCAAATTTGTTAGAGTACAATTTTTCATAATAATCTGATATGACTCTTTTAATTTCAGTTGGTTCTGTTGTGATGTGGTCCTTCTCGTTTCTTATTCAGGTTATTTGTTTCCTTTCCTGTATTTCTTTAGTCAGTCTAGCCAATGGTTTATCAATTTTGTTAATTTTTTCAAAGAACCAGCTTTTGGCTTTGTTAATTCTTTCAATTGTTTTTCTGTTCTCTAATTCATTTAGTTCAGCTCTAATTTTTATTATTTGTTTTCTTCTGGTGCCTGATGGATTCTTTTGTTGCTCACTTTCTATTTGTTCAAGTTGTAGGGAGAGTTCTCTGATTTTGGCTCTTTCTTCTTTTTGTATGTGTGCATTTATCGATATAAATTGGCCTCTGAGCACTGCTTTTGCTGTGTCCCAGAGGTTTTGATAGGAAGTATTTTCATTCTCGTTGCATTCTATGAATTTCCTTATTCCCTCCTTGATGTCTTCTATAACCCAGTCTTTTTTCAGGAGGGTATTGTTCAGTTTCCAAGTATTTGATTTCTTTTCCCTAGTTTTTCTGTTATTGATTTCTAGTTTCATTGCCTTGTGGTCTGAGAAGATGCTTTGTAATATTTCGATGTTTTGGACTCTGCAAAGGTTTGTTTTATGACCTAATATGTGGTCTATTCTAGAGAATGTTCCATGTGTGCTAGAAAAAAAGTATACTTTGAAGCAGTTGGGTGGAGAGTTCTGTATAAGTCAATGAGGTCAAGTTGGTTGACTGTTGTAATTAGGTCTTCCGTGTCTCTGTTGAGCTTCTTACTGGATGTCCTGTCCTCCGAAAGTGGTGTGTTGAAGTCTCCTACTATAATTGTGGAGGTGTCTATCTCACTTTTCAATTCTGTTAAAATTTGATTTATGTATCTTGCAGCCCTGTCATTGGGTGCATAAATATTTAATATGGTTATGTCTTCCTGATCAATTGTCCCTTTTATCATTATGTAGTGTCCTTCTTTATCCTTTGTGGTGGATTTAAGTCTAAAGTCTATTTTGTCAGAAATTAATATTGCTACTCCTCTTCTTTTTTGCTCATTGTTTGCTTGATATATTTTTTTCCATCCTTTGAGTTTTAGTTTGTTTGTGTCTCTAAGTCTAAGGTGTGTCTTTTGTAGGCAGCATATTGACGGATCGTGTTTCTTTATCCAGTCCGAAACTCTCTGTCTCTTTATTGGTGTATTTAGTCCATTTACATTCAGCGTAATTATAGATAAATAAGTGTTTAGTGTTGTCATTTTGATGCCTTTTTATGTGTGTTGTTGACCATTTCATTTTTCCACATACTTTTTTGTGCTGAGACGTTTTTCTTAGCAAATTGTGAGATCCTCATTTTCGTAGTGTTTGACTTTATGTTTGTTGAGTCGTTATGTTTTTCTTGGCTTTTATCTTGAGTTATGGAGTTGTTATACCTCTTTGTGGTTACCTTATTATTTACCCCTATTTTTCTAAGTAAAAACCTAACTTGTATTGTTCTACATCGCCTTGTATCACTCTCCATATGGCAGTTCTATGCCTCCTGTGTTTAGTCCCTCTTTTTGATTATTGTGATCTTTTACATATTGACTTCCGTGATTGCCTGTTATGAGTATTTTTTTTTAATTAATCTTAATTTGTTTTTGTGATTTCCCTATTTGAGTTGATATCAGGATGTTCTGTTTTGTGACCTTGTGTTGTGCTGGTATCTGATATTATTGGTTTTCTGATCAAACAATATCCTTTAGTATTTCTTGTAGCTTTGGTTTGGTTTTTTCAAATTCTCTAAACTTGTGTTTATCTGTAAATATCTTAATTTCGCCTTCATATTTCAGAGAGAGTTTTGCTGGATATATGATCCTTGGCTGGCAGTTTTTCTCCTTCAGTGCTCTGTACATGTCGTCCCATTCCCTTCTTGCCTGCATGGTTTCTGCTGAGTAGTCTGAACTTATTCTTATTGATTCTCCCTTGAAGGAAACCTTTCTTTTCTCCCTGGCTGCTTTTAAAATTTTCACTTTATCTTTGGTTTTGGCGAGTTTGATGATAATATGTCTTGGTGTTTTTCTTTTTGGATCAATCTTAAATGGGGTTCGATGAGCATCTTGGATAGATATCCTTTTGTCTTTCATGATGTCAGGGAAGTTTTCTGTCAGGAGTTCTTCAACTATTTTCTCTGTGTTTTCTGTCCTCCCTCCCTGTCCTGGGACTCCAATCACACGCAAGTTATCCTTCTTCATAGAGTCCCACATGATTCTTAGGGTTTCTTCATTTTTTTTAATTCTTTTATCTGATTTTTTTTCAGCTATGGTGGTGTTAATTCCCTGGTCCTCCAGATGTCCCAGTCTGCATTCTAATTGCTCGAGTCTGCTCCTCTGACTTCCTATTGCGTTGTCTAATTCTGTAATTTCATTGTTAATTTTTTGGATTTCTACATGCTGTCTCTCTACGGATTCTTGCAACTTATTAATTTTTCCACTATGTTCTTGAATAACCTTTTTGAGTTCTTCAACAGTTTTATCAGTGTGTTCCTTGGCTTTTTCTGCAGTTTGCCGTATTTCGTTTCTGATGTCTTGAAGCATTCTGTAAATTAGTGTTTTATATTCTGTATCTGATAATTCCAGGATTGTATCTTCATTTGGGAAAGATTTTGATTCTTTTGTTTGGCGGGTTGTAGAAGCTGTCACGGTCTGCTTCTTTATGTGGTTTGATATGGACTGCTGTCTCCGAGCCATCACTGGGAAACTAGTTTTTCCAGAAAATCCGCTAAAAAAAAATGCAGTCAGAGCCCTATCAGAATTGCCTTTGGATTATAACCGCCACCTTGTTCCCTGTAAGGATGAAAGTCTGAGATTTGGATCATATATGCTTGGCTGTAGCTGGTTCTGTGTTTTTAGTTCCATTAGGGGTGGATTTTTGGTCCCTGGGTTTTTTTTTTTGTTGTTGTTCCTTTTCTCAGGCCGAAAGAGTGGGTTAGGAAAAGACCAAAAGAAAAAAAAAAAAGGAGGAAAAGCAAAGCCGCCACGGAGCCGGCGCCGTTCTCCCTCTGGCTCAGGCAATTCCAATGTTAATGAAGCTGCGTGGGGAGGGTGGGGGAGGGATCAGAGAGATAGGAGAGTAGCACCTCAGAATATAGCCAGAGTTGCTTGTCTTGCTTGGAATGACTATTATATCTGAGATTCACACGGGGCGTGTCGCCTGTGTGTGCTGGCTGTGTGGAGATTGCCCCCTGGGGATCTGGCCCTCTGAAGCCACCCACTGCCAGTCCAAATCCTAGCGTCAAGGTTCCCCTGCTGGGACGCTTTACTCCCGGCTCCAAACTCAGTTGCTGCCTCCCGGGGACTTCTCGTCCCGCCAGCTGCGTTGCTGCGCCGCTCCTGCATACTGGCTGGGCCCCCTCCAGGGGTTAGTTCAGGGGAGTGGAGCAGCTCTCCGTGCTTGTGCTGTGCCAGTGCCCAGTCAAAATCCCGGCGGCACGATTCCCCGGCTGGGACGCTGCTCTCCCAGCTCCAAGACCAGTCACTGTCTCCCAGGGACTTCTCCCACCGGCTGTGTCGCCGCGCCGCCTCCGCGAACCGGTCAGGCCCCCCCCGGGGTGAGTTCGGGGAGTAGGGCTGGGCCCCTTGTTTGCACCGTCAGCTCTCCTGGGCTGTGCCCTAAATCGGGCGCCAAAGGTTACCTGACTGGGACGCTGGCTCCAGGCTCCGAAAACAATCGCTGCTTCCCCGTATTTGTTCGTTTTCCGTCTCTAAATCTGTGTTTGTTGTTCAGGGTTCGTAGATTGTTATGTACTTGATCGATTCACTTGTTTTTCTGAGTCTTTGTTGCAAGAGGGATCCGAGGTAGTGTCTACCTAGTCCGCCATCTTGGCCCCGCCTCCTCCAATTTTTTAAATAAGTCACCCCATTGCCTTCTTGCCTGCATGTTTTCTGCCGAGTAGTCCAAGTTTATTCTTATTGACTCTCCTTTGTAGGTGACTTTTTGTTTATCCCTAGCTGCTCTTAAAATTCTCTCTTTATCTTTGGTTTTGGCAAGTTTGATTATATCTTGGTGACTTTCTTTTAACATCTACCTTATGTGGAGTTCGATGGGCATCTTGGATAGATATCTTCTCATCTTTCACGATATCAGAGAAGTTTTCTGCCCACAAATTTTCAACAATTCTCTCTGTATTTTCTGTTATCCCTCCCTGTTCTGGTACTCCAATCACTTGTAGGTTATTTCTCTTGATAGAGTCCCACATGGTTCTTAAGGTTTCTTCATTTTTTAAAATTCTTTTATCTGATTTTTCTTCAGATATATTACTGTCATTTGATTTATCTTCAATCTCATCAATTCTGCCTTCCACTTGCTCAATTCTGCTCTTCTGACTTTCTATTGAGTTGTCTAATGCTGTAATTTTATTGTTAATCTTCTGAATTTCTGATTGCTGTCTATGGATTTTTCCAGATTATTAAGTTTTTCATTATGTTCCTTAATAATCTTTTTAATTTCTTCAATTGCTTCATCTGTGTGTTCCTTGGCTTGTTCTGTGCAGTGCCTCATTTCCTTCCAGATGTCTTGAAGGGTTCTATTAATCTTTTTTATTCTGCATCCAGTAATTCCAGGAATGCACTCTCATCTAGAAGATCCCTTTATTCTTTGTTTTGAGAGCTTGTTGAGGTAATAGTGGTCTGTTTCTTTATGTGGCTTGATATCGACTGTTGTTTCCGAGCCATCTATAAGGTATTGTATTAGTTTATTTTATGTTTGCTTACTGTATTGTAGCTTCTTGCTTTGTTTTGTTTTGATATGCCCAAATCTGTTGCTTGAGTGAGCTAGCTTGATTATTTTCGCCTTTGGAGCTCTGACGTCTTGTCGCCAGATGGCTAGAGCTGTTATCAGGTAAATCAGTCTAGGAGTCCATTCACTTTTCTTGTATGAATTCAGCTCAGGTGTCCAGGTAGCTGATCATCAAGTGTGTGGTACAAGCTCTGTCCTACAGTCTTAGAGGGGCAGGGGTGATTGGTGTAGGTACCGGTATCTGGTTGCAGCAGGGGGTCACACTCTGAACAAGGGATGGGGCTGAGAATCATCCCCCACGTGTCTCTGAGGAAAGCGTTCCCTGATCCCTAGAGCATACAGGTGGGTGTGTTCTGCAGATGGACCGTGGGCACCCAATGTTTTTGGTTGCAGGGACTGGGAGATACCAGTCATCCTTGGACTCGTCATGGGTGGCTGGGTGACCTGACTGGAGCTACCAGTCCTTACGCCCCTGATGTGGACCCTGATTAATAGTCAAACAATGTCAAACATCAAACACCCAACTCTCCGCCGCACAGCTGAAATGGTTGTAGTCTGTCAATAAGGGCCTATTCTCCTGAAATAGGCCCACACAGGTCCATGTAGTGGGGAAAGTTACTCAAAGTCCACAGACCATTTATGCCTGGACAGGAGCCACCTCTGTCCTGACCTCCCCCAATTAGTCGATCTGGCAAGTTATCCTTTCCCCCATTTGCAAATTTTTTCTTTTTCCAAGGCCGGGAGGATGGCTTAGGCACTCACCAAGGCCTATCTCAGGCCCAGGGAATTCAGCCACTGAAGCCGGCTTGGGGGTGGGTGGGGGGTGCATGGTAAAATATACACAAGTGCTTAGCTTTTGCCAAGAGTGCTGTTCTTCTCAGGCTCTGGAGGTGTGAGTAGGCTGTGTGGCTGGCTGCTTTTCCGTGAGGAAACCGTGGCTGAACGCTAGTACCTGCCTGCCGCCACCACTCTGGGAATGGTGCCTGAGGGCTCCCTGCGATTTAGGTCCAGTAACTTCTTTCTGCTCTTGAACCATCTCCCCCCCCCCCCCCCCCCGCTTCTCAATTCATTTTCTAAGCTTGCCTTTGATGCCCAGGGCTCCTAGCTTGTCATAAATATACTCATTTCACTTGTTTTTTCAGATCTTTGTTGTAAGAGGGCTAGCCGGAAGCATCTATCTATTCTCCCATCTTGGCTCCATCCTCCATTTCATTTTTTGATGACTTCCAATTTTCCTAAATTCATACTTTGCACATTCTACTCAATAGATGTTTGCAGCTGTTTCTTCTCATTTTGAGTTGTGCCACATCTGCAAATGAAAGCCCCAAAAGCTTTACTCTATCCATGTCATTAAGTTTGACTCTACTTTGAGGAGGCGCATCTTCCCTAGTCATATTCTGAGTATCTTCCAACCTGAGGGTCTCGTCTTACAGCACAATGTCAGACAATGTTCTGATGCTATTCATAAGATGTTCATTGGCCACTTTTCTCAGACATAGTTTGCCAGATCCTTCTTCCAAGTCTTTCCTAGTCTTGAAGTTTCACTGAAACCTGACCACCATGGGTAACCCTGCCAGTATTTGAAATACCGGTGGCATAGCTTCCAGCATCACAGCAACTCGGAAGCCACAACAGTACGACAGACTGACAGATCAGTTAATACCTAACATGTATCAAGGTATTCAATTCTCACACAAGAACTGTGAGGTAGATATTACTAATGTTCCCATTTTACAGATAAGGGAAAAAAAAGGTTGAGAGGTTAAGTACGTATGTTTAATTAATACATATTCAAGTATACCATCCTTAATTAGTAGATTATTTTTCTTTACAGTTACTGTCCTGATCCTATTTTGCTTTTTCATGGTCTTACATTCCCTTTACCTCATTTCTTCATCTGATTGAAATGTATTCTATTGGGATGAATTGTATGTACCAATAAGGGCAACCTTAAATCTTGTTTTAGATCTAAGTAAGGTGTAGAATAGTTAATCACTCAGTTTATATCTTTATGTGATGTAAAGTCCTTAATGACTAATTTATGTGTAATTTCCAGAACAATTTCATTTAAATGTTTTTAGTTACATAGGGTCACTATGAGTTGGAACTGACTTGATAGCACCTAACAATACAAGCTACTATAAAAATATTGTAATAATTCTTAGTTTGTTGGTTGTTAATCCAGTTAGAATGGAAGTGTCCTCCTCTTAAAAATACACAGTATAATCCAGCGTACACAATAATCAGTGCATATTTTTCCTCTTTAAAACTATTGCAAAATAGTTTGTTAGAAATCTTCAGTGTTTATGGCGCTACTTTGCACAAATGCAACAATGTATAAAGTCACATGTTTTATAAATCTCAACTATCAATCATAAAAAAAATAATAATCAACCATGCTAAAAAATAGACTTGTTTCTGACAGCTCCATAAAACTTATATTAAACTGTTGTCATATGAATAGACAAAGTTTTGCTGGCAAAAACATAGGAAAAAAATGTGCTACAGGTATGTGTCAGGTAGTTCATTAATAAAAATATAATTAATGCTATTTTTCTGGATTTTGTTATGATCACAGTATTTGTTCTTTTTTTAATTTGTAATTTGTTATGGTTTCTTTCCTCGTTCTAAATAAATATTCTCTTTCTTTCTTAATTTTATATTCTTTATTTCTTCTAGAGTGCCCTGAAAATTATATAAACTTTATTCTCTACCATATAACCTGGATCCTCCCCTGACTCTACTTTTTGATCATCTAGCATTATTGTTACGAAGATAAAATGAAATAGTATATTTTAAAGAACCTTGAAAAGTAAAAAGCTCTATAGTACTGAAAAGTGTTGATATTTCATTACCTTATGACTCATTTCCACTTAAAGCTTCCACATGTGGTAGAGACTTTCATAAATTGGTTTTTCATTTGCAGCTCAAAATGGAATGTGTTTTTGTGCGTGTGTGTATTATATTCAGTTATGAAGCATTACTACTGAGTTATGTGGCATCCCAGAAAAAGAATAGGAGGTAAGTTCTGTGCACTGAAGAGGTTTAGGAATTCCCGAAGATCTTCTTCAGATGCACATTTATTCCTTTGTTGAACATGTACCATGAGCCAAACAATATCTTATGTAATGAGTCAGAAACAGATCCTACCTTGTGATGGTTAAGACTGTGTGTCACCTTGGCTGGACCATGATTCTCAGTGTTTTGGCAGTTGTATAATGTTGTGATCACTTCCCTGTTGAGATTTGCTACATGATCACCCCCATGATAGGATCTGTCATGAATGGTACTGGTAGAGGCGGGGCCTGTAGTGGCTCACCGCCCCCTCAGCCTTCAACTCTCTACCCTCTACCACCTAGCTCTTCCATCTCTCCTTGCCAGGACTTTTGCTTGTTCTGAATCCTGCAGCTGGCTCCTGTTCATCTGACTTCTGGTTCTTTGGACTTGAGCTAGCAACTTACCTGCAGTCTTGCCTGCTGATCCTGGGATTCACCAATCTTCACAGCCTGTAAGCAGTAGCCTTGCTCTCTGGCCTGCCAATCTTGCGTTCACCATCCCTGTGGCTACATGAATCAGGAGAAGCCTCTTTTCTGACCCACAGACTTGGGACATTACAGCCTCTACAACCTTGTGAGCCATTTCCTTGATATAAATCTCTCTCTCTATATATATACATTTATACACTTTACTGGTTTGCTTCTCTAGAGAACCCAGCCTAAGACACTACCTTTAAGATAGTTTCAGTGATGGCATTAATCCTTTGGAATAAACGTGATTTTTGAAAATTTCAAAAGTCATTTGGAAGTAATGGGAAAGATGCGTTGAGTAAACTTGGATACTCATGTTTGAGGCTATAAATAAAAAATGACTAAGATGAGATTATTTTGTCTCGTATGGCCCATACAGCAGTTCTGAATGCAACTTTCAAAATATTTGTTTGTAATAATCACTTATGGATTTATTGTCATATTGTGTGTTCAGTATGATTTGGAGACTTGCTTATGCACATACTTTCAGTAAAGAGAAATCCAATGGAGTTCTATTTTCACAAGTTACATTTTTTTAAAAGTCAGAAATTCACCAAGGCATACTTTGTTTAAACAACAAACCATAAAATCAATTTTTGAAATTGTGAACCCACAAACAGGCTGGTGAGAGCACTACTTCCAGTGAGGCAGAGCATCAGCTTGTATGGACAAAATCATTAATTAACACTACATAATTAAAGCTTCATTCATGTCAATGAAAAATGGTAACTGGTTTGCAATTTCAGTCCAACTGTCAGGATTTCTTCTGCTTTCTTGAAGTTAAAATTCTACTTATGAAGATGTATAAATGAAACACATGTTATTAATAAAATGTCTAATCAATGAAGTTATTTATTTACCTGTCTTACTGGAACCCAATAGCATTACTAAATTTAAATGTAAATTGAATCTCCTTGAATATCTATTCCTTTTGCTTAGATTGACTTTAGTTTTACTTATTATGGAAGTCAGCCAAGTTTAATTCCTCCATTGCTGTTCCTGGATTGAATTCACGGGCTTCTGTCCCATCAGCTCAAAGGAGAACAAGTCTCAGTACTGTATGTTCTAAAACAATCTTTACAGGCATATATATGTATATATAAAATATTATATATACATATACACATACATACACACACATACATGTACACATATAAAATCAGGCCTCCCTTTTCTTGTGCACAAAGATACACTCTGAACAAAGAGTCTATTCCTATAACTTAGAGTATCTAGGACTAATCATTTTCCTTTATAATAGGATCCCTAGTGGTGCAGTGCTTAAAGCACTCAGCTGCTAACCAAAAGGTCAACAGGTGAACCTACCAGCTGTTTCACAGGAGAAAGATGTGGCAGTCTGCTTCGATAAAGATTTACAGCCTTGGAAGCCCTATGCGGTCGTTATGAGTCGGAATCAGCTCAGTGCAGTGCATTTTGGTTTCATTGCATATTTACTAGGAAAGTTGTGTGGATACATTATTCATTATAACTAGCTATTTTTTTCAAAATTTATTTGCATTCTACATCATTCCACAAAAATTGAGAAGACTTACTAAAAAGGAATTACAATCCAATAGATGAACATAGAATAGAAAAGCCAAGACCAGGAGGAAAAAGCAAACTTGCAGAACCTAATAACTGACCTTGCAAACTGTGTAGAATCACCACAGCAAGGACTGTACAAAGCACTAGGAGGAACCCGGGGACTTGAGTCTGTATTCAAGTCCACGTACTCTAATTAAACCAAATTCTTCAGACTGGGATTGAGTTGATTTTCAATTAAATTAATTAACATTCCTTGAGCACTTTCTAGACGTTAGGAGCTGTGCTCAGCAATGGAAGAGTCAGAACTTTGTAAGATGATGTCTACCTGCCATTTAGTGGTCAAAACAGGCATGTTCACAGCTGAGTCCATCAAAGCAGAACAAAGCAGAACGGGTTAAATAATACAACCAGATGTATAAATAGTGAACTGGGGGTAAAATCAATTCCAACTTGGAATCAGGAAGGACTTTTGAAAAAGGTAATATCTGAGCTAAGCCTTAAAGATAGAATTTTGACAGGCAGACAAGGAAGGACAGTGGCATTCCAAGCTGAGGAAACAGCCCAACCCATGTTGTTGCCCACTGTGCAGTGGAGTAATGACTCTTCCTCCACACTTTCTGTATTTATTCCCAACTCCAAGGCTCTTCCCCTGTCCGGTTCCTACCTCCCCCATAAATCCTTCATCTCTTCTAGCCTACTTCTTGAGCCATGCAACCTCTGGTTCATTATGTCTAACTTTTGTTTTGATAACTAAAAATACAGACTGTATGCTCATCTTTAACATAGGTTTCACTGGGGCCACAAAGCCACCTGACAAAGACGGCAGGGACCTTGTCTATTTTCTTTCTCTTTTTTTTTTTATCCCCAACTATGATGCATTAACACATGCTTTAAATTTAAATGTTCCTTAATAAATGCCCCAGTTTTCCCACCTTTCACATCATTTTCCACACTACAACCCCTCCTTTTTTCCCCACTGCTCTTAAATTAAAACCCATACTGCTCTACCTGGCTTATAAAGCTGTGCGTAATCTTCCCTTGCTTAGCTCTCCAGCTTTATACCTCACTGTCTCTGCCCTGGCCATAGAGTTCCTCCAATCATCTTTTATTTCAAGGCCCTTTTTCAGTCTTTCATTATCATCTTTTAGAGCATCAATCAAGCTTACCTACAGACATCAAATTTCATTGTCCTGAAAGTTCCTATTTCCTTCCTACTTTTCAAATACCTGATAAATTGCAGCGGCTAGTATATTCCCTTTCACCAGCATACCATCCTACTTCATCACTAGTGGAAGTTTTAAGAACTGGACCACCAACTGGAACCAGAAGCTATCTGTACTCTACTGTCAGAGATGGGGTTTTCATTGTCAGCCATATGGAAACTTAGCTCCAAAACTCCATCTTATCATTTGCTTTCTCTGAAAACACTTGGTATCAACTGTTGCAGGTAGGATTTTATAGAAAGCAGACTTCGAGATGAAGTTTAGTATTGAGCATATTTATAAGGACTGCCCTTGGGATCAATACCTCTGAAAGAGAAGGAAAGGAAGCAGGATTGGGCATAGGTCAATTTGTGACACAGGCCTGATATTCTCAGCCAACCCCACGGGAAGCCTCAGTGCTAAAATGGCCCTCGATATTATCCTTCATTGGGTAGACATGGTTGTGCCTTCATACTCCTGCCTTGATCAGTTATTTGATCTCGGTCCTTGCTTTATTCAGTTATTTTCTCAAATGTCACTTTCCCCCTGTATAAAATGGCTCTTTAATTTTTCCCTTATCCTTCTTTTCTTCATAACACTTACCTAATGGTATCTTCTGTTATTAATTATTTCTCACCACAACTAAACTATAAGTTCCACAAAGGCAGTGACTTTTGTCATTTACCCTATATCTAGAACAGTCTAGAACAGTGCCAACCACATAGTATCACTCTACAAAAATATATTGAATCGAGTAATTAATAAAATCCGGTCCTCAGAGGTAAAGAACGAATCAGACACCAAAAGAAAAGCTTAGATGAGGGACCCTGAGAAAGAGAGACAGTACCTTGAGTTTGAATGGGTTTCTTTATTGCTGCTTAAAATCCTGCATGAGGCCAAGCTGTATCACCTGCCCTTGGATTCTGCAAGATGCATATACTCATATCCTTTCAAGGATATGAGTAACCCCTTTTTATTTAAGATGGTTTTCATGAATTTAAGTATTTTGCAACCAAAGTGACCCTGTCAAAGACAACTGGGAAAATAGGAGGCCAGACTGTGATAACGGAGTTTAGATTTTGTTCAGTAGAATAGGGTGGCCCATGGAAGTCTTGGGCAAGGATGGGCTTTGCGAAGATTATTAGCAGCATTCACTAATCCAGCATTCATTCAACTAACACTTTCTGAGAAATTTCAATCCATTTTGCTAAATGCTGTGTATAATTGGGTCCGTGTCCTCAAGAAAATAGGCAATGAACAAATATACACTCCAATAATATATAATTACAAACTTTGCCAATGGGAGAAAGACTTCAATTAGGACCTGTGCTTGAAGGCTATAGACCTGGGAAGAAGTAACCTTAGTTCAGGCTGTGGGGAATGGCAGAGGTAGGCAAACAGGATGGAAATAAGGCAAGATACATTTTGGAAGTAAAATGGCAAGTTTTTGTGACCAGCTTTGTGACTAATGGGAGTAAGATCATAATCTCAAACCTCAGTGACCTGAAAAACCAGGAAAATTCCATGGCAATATAGAAGTCTGGAAGAAGAGATAGGAAAAGTGATTAGTTTGGTTATGGATATTTTGAATTTCAGATACACACAGGACATCTGGGGGGAGATGATAGAAGAAAAGATCTAAATAATAATAATAATAAAAATCTATTGCCGTGGAGTCAATTCTGACTCATAGTGACCCTGAAGGACAGAGTAGAACTCCCATAGGGTTTCCAAGGAGCGGCTGGTAGATTTGAACTGCCGACCTTTTGGTTAGCAGCCTGAGCTCTTAACCACTGAGCCACCAGGGCTCCAAATAAATATTATTATTAAATAATAATAATCAAATAAAAACAAACCTTTAGTAACACACTTAGGTTTGGGGAGGCAGAAAAGGCCCTTGTCAATTCACTTAATTGCACTGTAGCTCAGCTTCACTGAACTGCTACCATTACAGGACTTGGAGGAGGGTTAAAGAAACTGGTAAGTCAGATACAAGTAAAGCTTTCTAAGAAATACCATCAAATGATGCAGCAAGGTCATAGAAAATGAGGGTCGAGCAAGAGCACCTAGATGCTGCCATTAGGTGGTTGTGGATGAGCTGAAACATCAGGGAGAGATTAATTTTTCTCTTGTTGAATTCAAGGTCAAGAATATAACATTATTTACTTTGTATCCCTACTACACAGCCATGTCTTGCACATGAGAGGTACTCAATGCCTTCTGATGGATAGGATGCATGAAGGAATGGTAATCTCCGTTCTATCCCTTTGTGAACATCTCACTTATTCCATTCACCGTTACCTCTGCCCTGGTAGATTTTCCTAGCTCTGCAGATACACAAACTATAGTAGGTGGTCAGTTATGCTTGTAGAAGATGTGGGCTATCCAAGAACTGTATATGCAATAAGTAGCGTACAATGGTTAACTAAAATTTACTTAAGAATATACATATTCCTCTAAAATAATTTATATTAAAAAAATATGAGGGTGATTTCTTTGCCCCAGAAAAACAGAATAGGAATCAAACAGGCACAAGTACATCTTTAATCTTTAAAAAGCACTTATGACTGTTAGTAAGTCAGACTTGTGGGTATTACAAGCTTTAATACGTTTTTTCCTCATAAACTGGGGGCTGTTTCCCCTGCAGGAAAGCTCAGGTTATCTCACATGCAGTTACAGAAAGATCCTTCTGGAGCAGCTATTATTCTTGCAGGGGAACAGGGCTTCTGAGAGAAGGCAGTTTGGAGGAAGTGGCCACTGTGGTGAAGTCTTTCGCAACAAATTCTGGCAAAGAAGACATGTTTCCCATATACCTCAAACAAAAAGAAGCATGAAGCATGAAATCCACTTCTTCTGATCTGCCCTTAGAATAGCCATGGGTTCTGATTATATACACTTAGACTTACAGTGGGTAGTAGCTAAGGGATTGTTTGAGAAGGTGGACTAGCTTGTGGCTCTGTTCCCTGTAATGTTCTAATAATTAGAGGCTCATTTTATGCTCAGGGTTATTTTCCCACCTGGGAATGTACATGTTTATCCATTCAATTTTTAAAAATTTTTATTTGTTCATCGGAGTTTTAATGGATCATGCAAAGTAAGGATCTGATGGTAACTTCCAAATTGTTAAGTGTTTTCCTAGATATATCTGACATTTCACCTGCTTTGCCCTACATAGGTTTCAATCTTACAGCTCACTTCTCCACAAAGATAAAAATTTCAGATACTCAGTGATTGATGAAAGTACCCAGCAACTTAGTAAAGATGGCTGCCCCGTTCCAAAGGCTGCAAGGGACATACTTACCTATCCCTGGTCAGGTAGGGTTTAGTGCGGGAAACAGAAACCATTCTAGATATTTCAAGCAGGGAAGGATTTAATGCAGGGAATTGGGTACTTAAAATATTTCTAGGCAGAAACAGAAATCAGGGGCCCACCAGTGGACAGTTTAGATTTCAAGATTACACCCCCTCACTTGTACTTCAGAGATCAGGAAGCCACTCTTACAAACATGTCATCCCAACTGCCTCACACCCACAAAGCTGGTGACTAGACACTAGAAATTGTCATTTGCTACTGAAGACACATCTATCCAACTTTTCTAACCAACAAGCACAGCAGCAGGATGGCCTTTACGTCACCTCCAATTCCAAATCTCATGTGAGTGCATTTTATTTGCAGAATCTAAAGCAAATCCACAGCCATAGCTGAAAAGGAGTCTGGAAACTGTAGATCCTACAATAAAACCCCAAACCAAGCCCATTTCCATCGAGTCAATTCCAACTCATAGTGCCGTATAGGGAAGAGTAGAACTGCCCTGTAGGGCTTCCTAGGCTATAATCTTCATGGAAACAGACTGCGACATCTTTCTTCCATGGAGCCTCTCATGGGTCAGAAATGCCTACCTCTCAGTTTGTAGTTGAGCACTTAACCATTGAACCACCAAGACTCCTTTAAAATAACCCTATCTGTTGGATAGTATGAACCTAGGATGATACCCGAAAAGACCCAGGCGCTGTGCTATGCACCACTTCTTAAGAACTGTGACTACTTAGGGAGGCAGGATGCTTAACAACTATTTAGGAACTACATGACTCCAACAATACAGGAGAAAATACAAAGAAGGGACAGGAATGATGCTAAATTCCAATATATCATACCCAGCATATCACCTAACCTTACAAGCCAGAAAAGTAACATTTCCCCTGGATCCCTCTCTTCTTCCACTTTTACACTCAATCATTTCCCAACTCTACAGAACTGGGTTTTTTTCTTTTAAATTCATCCTCTTCCCTCTGGTGCAAGCATCACAATATAGTTCAGACTCTTATCATCTGTCACCTGTATCACTGGAATGGCTTCCTAACTGGGCTTCCTTCCTGGAGGCCACACTCATCACCGATTCACCTTCTTGACCGCCACTAATGTGACTTCGTGACATGCAAATATTATTACTTTTCCCTGTTAAAGGTTGTTATCTTATTTTCCATGAACCACAGAACGAAGCAAAAGCTCACACATTGGAATGGC
The DNA here is from genome assembly GCF_030014295.1 of Loxodonta africana. Lineage (NCBI taxonomy): Eukaryota > Metazoa > Chordata > Mammalia > Proboscidea > Elephantidae > Loxodonta > Loxodonta africana. Next base: position 77,932,184 of record NC_087354.1, on the reverse strand, counting down.
GCATGAGGCCCCCACGGCCTGATCTCACCTGCCCCTCTAGGCTTACGTCTGATTCCCTCTGCATTCTCACACCTCTTCAAATGCCACAATTTATGCTCCATCAGCTACAAACGTCTTACAATCCTCTATACGTGTTATCCTGTCACACAATGCCATCTTTACAAATATTGTCTTTCTGCCTGGAATACCATATCCTCTTTCTCTGTTTAGGGAACTGTTTTCCCCAGTTCACATATTATTCAGAATTATTTGCAAGATACCCAAGATAATCACTCTGTGCTACTTCAGTGATTGTAGTGAGGAATTTACAAGGCCAGGAGGCAGGTACGCAATGGAACTACCACAAGATAGAATGGGCACTCAGTTCAACAGTCAAAGATTCTTCAATGGATGACGACTTTGCATTCCTCTCTCCAGTGCTCCCTGAATGTCGCTCTTTAATCATCACTTATTGTTGAAGAACATTCTAAAGAGCTCTAGTGTAATGGGCATATAGCTTCCTAATCGGAGCTGAGGGTCTTTGCCTTAACATTTGTGCTACACAGAAATTTCATGTAATCCTGGTATTCACCTTATTTATTTATTGAAGACTAGATCTTGGGGAGGAAACCCTGGTGGCATAGTAGTTAGGAGCTACGGCTGCTAACCAAGCGGTCAGCAGTTGGAATCCACCACCTGCTCCTTGGAGACTATATGAGGCAGTTCTACTCTGTCCTGTAAGGTTGCTATGAGTTGGAATCGACTTGACAGCAACGAGTCTGGTTTTTTGGGTTTTTTTTGGTCGGATATTGGGGAAGATGCTTATGATTCTTGGCAATGTCTCTCTGGTATCAAGAAATCTAGAAGCTTTAACTTAGAAAGGAACTCTCATATTGGTTGGGCAGTACTACCTAGTCATATAAGCCCCAAGAAGGATGAAATAATGTATATTATCACTGTGTATCCAACATAAATTACAATTCCAGGCATAAAAAAAAAAAGTAGGCATAAAATATGTGCTGAATGAGTGAATAAATAAATATAGAGGGTCTACAGATGGAGAGACTAGACCCTGGAGGACATCATTCTTCATAGAGGGTCAGTGAAAAAGAGGAGGACTCTCAACGAGACGGACCGACACAGTGACTGCAACAATGGGCTCAAGCATAATGATTGTGAGGATGGTGCAGGACCAGTAGTGTTTCATTCTGTTGTACATAGGATTGCTATGAGTCAGAACCAACTCGATGGCACCTAACAACAACACAGACTGAATAGATAAGAACCCAAGGATGAAATCGTTCATTTTAGGGTCAAAAGGTGACTTGTAGCTTGCAGCTCCTGTCTTTCCCGAGAATGACTGCTATTGTTTATTTTGCAATGTCAGTATCAAGATATGAAAGGGGATTGTGTAGAATGTTAAAAATGGAGAAAGGTTTGCCTTATATAAACATTTTTTAAAAACATTATGTGGTCTGAGACACCTTATCACCTATACCTATGACATATTAGGCAAAAGAAGAACCAGGAAATTTTCTAAGATTCTGGACTCAGACTAATCTCTGTTTACTACATGATCCCAGGGTTCCAGTTCTAGTAATTTCTATCCAAATGTGTTAATTTTTTGGTCACAGTATGCTGAATTCTATTTGTTTCTATGTTTATTGCCTCTTCTGTATTGTGACTTTCGTTAGGTTAGGAACCATATTTATGTGTCTTTCCAGGTTCTAGCACAAAGAATGTGTTCATTAAATGCCTACTGGATTGAATGTAAACAATTCTCTCTTTGGGTCATTAGCCCTGGTGATTCTCTTCTCAGCAAGCTGTGAGACCTCTAGATTACAGAAATAATAAAGCAGAAGTCTTTCATTTGATTTTAACCTGTTAGAAGCCTTTATCAGCTGAGGAGCTTGACACAACCGGGACTTTACTTAGTAAGCTTGGGTCTTGGTACAATTCTCTCCAACCTTATGTCTTGGCTAAGCAGAAGCTGGAACTGAGATGCTTATTATAGAAAGTGAAATAGTAGATATGAATCACTGGCTCCAAGGGCTGAGAAATCTTCTAGGGAGAAAAAAATACTCAAACTCTGTCCATCTCTAGAGTTCAGATGTATATAAAATGTAAGATGAGCCAAGGTTGTCCCAACAGAGGTTTCAGGAAAGATAGAGTAAAACCGGATAATTCACCATAAGAAAATAAAGAATCTGGCAATTCTTTCCTATTTGTAATTAATAATTTGGAGGAAGGCATTTTGAGATTATGAAACTGTCCTGTTATTCATCAAACTTTTACCCACTAGTTTTAGCATCACTGATGATTCTTGTCTGAATCAATTTTTGCTATTGAAGCATGAGAAATGGTGATTTTCCAACTTGTCCATTTCTTCCACATTAGTTGGCATTTTATTGTAAGGAAAAGCTTTTCCTTACCTGCCCTTCATTTATTATTTTTTAAATTTATCAGTACGGACACAAAGATGCTATTTTAGTCAATAAATTATACTCCATCTTTATATTTTATTTGATGCTGAAATTGCCCCAGAATTGGCCAAAGGAAGCCCTTGAAGCTGGCACTTGTGTCCTTTTGACACGTCTCCATCATTTCTGAGCACTTCTTAACCCTCTAAAACAAAAGATGTCTTTATCTAACCCGGAGTTGGCATCAATTATTTCTCCAAGAAGCCCTGGTTCATTTTTCATTTTTCAATGGCATTTAGAAATCAGTATCTGGTGCTAGGTATGCTTCTTGCTGGAAGGGTATCGTTGTTTCAAGGTGCTTTCAGCAGACACAGCTGGGAGCTCTCATGTTTTTTTTTTCTTAAACATCTCCACGTGGTCGCTATACACCTATCTATCACACAAAAAAAGTTCATACTGATACTTCTAAATAAAATCAAGCACCACAGGATTCTTCCTAGCCTTCCACCATTCCATGTTAGTACTCTCTTCTCCAGTAGTGAGAAGTCTGGCTTCCACCACACTCAATATGTTTACTTATTTGTTCACTCCTATAAAACACAGAAAGTAGGTTCAGAGTCGCAAATCCACACCCCTGTGTAAAACAATCCTAAGAGTTCAATTCTGTTCATTTGTTTTACAGTTCTTGTCTTTACACTCAGGTTAAAGAGTCAAAGACCAGGATTCAAAAGTTACTTTACTTAATCATGGATTGAATTGTGTCCCCCCAAAATATGTGTTAACTTGGTTATGCCATAATTCCCAGTATTGTGTGATTGTCCATTTTGTCATCTGATGTGATTTTCCTATGTTGTAAATCCTGTCTCTACGATGTTAATGAGGTAGGAATAGAGGCAGATACGTTAACGAGGCAGGACTCAAACTACAGGATTAGGTTGTGTTTCAAACCAATCTCTTTCGAGATATAAAAGGGAGAAGTGAGCAGGGAGACATGGGGACCTCATACCACCAAGAAACAAGAGCCAGGAGAATAGCACACCCTTTGGATCCAGGGTCCCTGTGCTGAGAAGCTCCTCGACTGGGGAAGATTGATGACAAGGACCTTCCCCCAGAGCCAACAGGGGAAGAAAGCCTTCTGCTGATGCTGGCATTCTGAATTCAGACTTCTAGCCTGTGAGAGAATAAATTTCTTTTTTTGTTGAAGCCATTCACCTGTGGTATTTCTGTTGTAGCAGCACTAGATAACTAAGACACTTGGGTTTGCTCTTTTTGTTTTTCAAAGTGGCTAAATTTGTTTGAAATAGGTTCATTTTTTCTATTTGTATTCTACTTTTGGGATCGCCGCCCCAAAATGATTCCAAAATTCAAAACCACACATGAAGGATAATTCTAGGAATTTGTCGCTACCTCTTCCTCGTCCCTCCCACCCCATTCCCACCCATCTACTGCATGTAGCCAATCTCATTGGTTTCTGGTTTATCCTTTGTGTATCTTGCCTATTTCTCCTTTTGTTCTACAAAAGGTAGCATGCATATACTCTTTTACACTTGTTTTCCACTTAATACATTCCCGAAGTCACTCGTACCAGTTCATGGTATTTTCCCTTATTCTCTTTTACAGCTGCATAATACTTCACGGGGAAACCCTGGTGGCGTAGTGGTTAAGCGCTACGGCTGCTAACCAAAAGGTCGGCAGTTCAAATCCAGCAGGCTCTCCTTGGAAACTCTATGGGGCAGTTCTACTCTGTCCTGTAGGGTCACTATGAGTCGGAATCGACTCGACGGCAGCGGGTTTAGTTTTTGGTTAATACTTCATGGTGTGGACAAGGCAGTTTATTTAACCAATTTCCCATGTATGAACATTTAGGTTTTTTGGAATGTTTTGCAATTACAAATTACGCTGCAATGATAATGTTGTACGTATGTAGTTGAACTTTATTTTCATTTACCATTCCTTTATTTTTTGCCTTTATGCATCACTTTTAGGTCTGTCTCCTGTATACAGAATTGAGTCTTGCTCTGTGAGTCAATTTCAGATAACCCCATTCACATTTATAATTGTCATTTTAGGACATAATTACTGTGTGTAGTTATGTTTCATTGTATTTTTTCTGTACAGAAGTTTTGTTCTTTTTTTAAAATTTAGGTTTGTATTTTTGCTCTAGTGGTCATATTTTTACCTGTATGTTTTATAAAGCTGCTAGTCCCTGATTTCTTATTTAACACTTTACAGCCTGGTTTGTCAGTTTTTACTGGTGACCTCCGGCTGATATCTATTGACTACAAAACAAAGAGCTTATTCCACCATCCTCTTTCCCTCCCTCTCTCCTCCCATTTTTAGTTTAATTTCTATTTGTAACTACATATAACATTTATGTATTCTATTTCCACGCTTAGTCCCACTTTTCGGCCTCAGATCTACAATATATTAAATGCTCACTGTCTTAGGCTGGGTTCTCTAGAGAAGCAAAACCAGTAAAGCATACAAATATATAGAGAGAGATTTATATCAAGGAAAAGGCTCATGCGGTTGTAGAGGCTGGAACGTCCCAAGTCCGTGGGTCAGGCTTCTCTTGATGCACACAGCCACAGGGGCTGGCAAACCCAAGATCAGCAGGTCAGAGAGCAGGGCTCTTGTTCACAGACTATGAAGATCAACGAATCCCAAGATCAGCACCCAAGACCGCAGGGAAGCTGCTACCTCAAGTCCCAAGAACCGGAGATCAGATGAACAAGAGCCAGCTGCAGGATTCAGAACAAGCAAAAGCCCCAAGATCTTACCAGAATATCCACTTATATTCAATGCAGGCCACTCACCCAATGAAACTCCCTTTCAACTGACTGGCTAATCACAACAGATCCCATCATACAGGCAATCACATAGTATCAAATCTCATCATGGAAGTGATCATACCATTATATGGCTATCAAATCACCAAGGATCATGGCCCAGCCAAGCTGACACACAACCTTAACCATTACACTCACCATCACTGTTTTTGCTAGTTCCCCCAAGTCATCTCATTAGAAACTCATTCCCTAGATTTCTCAAGAAGCCTCCACCACTCCCACCAGTTGCCATCAAGTCAACTCCAACACATGGTAACCCCACGTGTGTCAGAGAAGAACTGTGCTCCAAATGGTTTTCAATTTTTTTTTTTTTTTGCCATGCCTTTCTTCTGTGGCACCTCTGGGTGGACTCACACTTTTTGGTTAGCAGGCAAGCTCATTAATCTTTTTCCCCACCCACAGATTCCAGAAGGGTAATATTCCCTGTGTTCTTGCAAGGTGTTTTCCTTTTTTGCCAAATGCTTGTCTGAGGATATTTCAATTCAGAGTGTTGTGTTACTGTTTTCTCCTAGTGTTTGGTTTCTTGAAAAAACTTTCATCAGCTGAAATGTTTTGGTTGTTTTCTTTTTACAGTAGCTTTGTAAAGTACACTACTTTTGCCTATTCACTTCATGGATATGGTTGGCAGTTTTGTGTGGCTTATAAGACTCTGGGGTCAAGAAGACTTTGTTTTTTTGTGGAGCAAAGAGTACCATCTAACTAGGATGAAACCTGTTTAATAGACTTACTTTGTCAGGGGGAGGGGCTATATACCCCTCTCTTTTGGTGGTTCTCACTTCTTTCAAAGGATCCAAAATTTCCCCTTTTGCTTTTTTTCCCTTCACCACCCATAATCCAAAGAGCACCTCACCCTTCCTTTTAACCCTCTTCTCTCCCCAAAGAAATGCCTTTCCAAGACTGTCATGTGGAGTCCATGAAATTTTAAGCCCTTTTCCTTTGATCAGTATCTACCAGGATTCTTCTCAGTAGTTTCAGAGGGTAGACTTTTTGTTAACTCACCCTTAGGTCCTCTACTCCCGTTTTCTTCTCTGTGCAGTTTTTCCAGACCTCTCAAGGCACCCATTGCTCTACCCAAAGGCTTACAGCAAAAGTTCAAAAATTAGCTTTGCTGGAACTTGGTTTTGTATTTATTTTAACTTAATTTGAAGGTTGTAATTGTTCTCCGTCTTCTTTGTTATGCTGAAGGTGTGGAATATGTCTAGTTTTATTTGCTCTTGTTGTTCTGTATAGCTTCTGGATGATGTGTAAAGAAATTTGGTTTTTGGTGGCTTCCATTATCTTTAGGGAACTAGGTTCCAAATTTTTCATTCCTCGGTAAACTGATCTTACGGACCCCTCTGTGATTCAACAGATTAAAGGATGGCAGTATAGCTGGAAGGGGCCATAAACTTGTCACTATACACCATTTCCACTTGATTGTGGCACTGCTGAGCATGCTTGACTTTATGAATTTGGTGGATCAAGTAACACCCAATTCCAATTTAGGATGGTCATTTTCTATTAAGGCCTAATCTCTATCCTAGAGCTGTTTCTCGAAAGAATTTATGTACCTAAATCCCAGGGACTGTGACTGTGATCTTCACACCAGAGACTGAACATGCTTTATACACCCATCACTAGTGACAGACGTTACAAGTACCCTGGATCTACTGCGTTAAAGGTTGTGAAGTCCACAGCTGTTCGCTGATGTGTTTACCCAGGGTCGCTACTCAAAACTCATTAACTTCTGATGACTCGGCAAATAGGTCAGTGGAGCTTTTCCTAATGTGTTTCTGTTCATTCAGACCATGGCTTACTAGAGATCTTTTTTTTCTGAGAATATATGTCGTTTTAATTAAAAAAAAAAAAAAAAAAACTATATCATTATAACGGGGCTAGAATGACAAGTAATTTTAAAGTGTAATTCATCCCCTTAGTTTTTTGTATATCCTTCCAGAATTTTGTGTGCAAATATAAACCCATTGCCGTTGAGTCGATTCTGACTCATAGCAACCCTATAGGACAGAGTAAAACAGCCCCATAGGGCTTCCAAGGAGCAGTTGGTGGATTCGAACTGATGACCTTTTGATTAGCAGCCAAACTCTTAACCACTATACCATCTGAGCTCCCTTATAAGCACGTACAAATTTATGTTCATCCCCACTTTACCTAAAAAATCATACTATACTACACTTTTCTGAACCTTTCTTTTCTTCCACTTATTATGTCAGAGCATACCAATTCTTTTTATAGCTTCTTGGTATGCACGGATGAACGTATCCTCATTTGATACTTGGGTTACAATAATGCAATGAATAACCTTTTATATTTATCATTTCATAAAACAAGTACATCCCAGAAGTAGGGCTGCTGGGTCAAAAGGTTTAAGTATCATTAGTTTTGGATGACAGCTGCCAAACTGCCCTCTACATGAATTATACCAACTGAAAATCCCCCCCGTAATGTACGAGAACGCTCATTTCCTTACTCACTAATTTAATTAGGTTCAAAATGAGAAACACAAACTTCATTAGATCCCTTACCCACCTAACTAGGATAAAAACCTCTTGAACTTTTCTCACAATATTTGAAGTTTCCTCATTTAAAAAAAAAAAAAAAAAAAAAACTTGAGAGACAACTTTTCTGCACAGCCTTTCTGATCTTTCTGCTTATACAGGATTTTAGGCAAGATAGATCACAGCTCCCAAATGGTATGTACTCCCAAGTCTCAGCCATGATCCTTGCATAAAGTTGCACACAGAATTTGATAAAGGATTGTTTTTAGAATTGTTTCCCTGCCCAATAAGCTACATGTCTTATGGCTAAGATATTTATCAACAGACTAGGGAAGCCCTCGTTTGGGGCTTAGGCCCTGTATAGCCTATGCCATAAGAATTGAAGAAGCAAAGTACTAGTAGTTATGTTCACAAGTCAAAAGAAATTTCATATGCAGTACAAATCAGGTTAACTGCTCATCCATATTTCACAATTTAACACCACAGAAAGGTACACTCTGACATGAGTGTGCTAATTCTGTACTTCCGGCTAAAGGGAAGAGATGAAAAACAAAGAAGTACACTCTTCATATAATTATACCCAAGAAGTATCGGCTACCATTTGAACGTCTTTTGTTTGTCAGATGTTTTACCTTCAACACTATCAAGTGTTTACTGCCATTTTAGAGACAGAAAAGTATGTGTCAGAGAGATTAAAAACCATGTCCAAGTTCGAAGTGCTGTTACATGGTAGAAGTGGTACAAAAGCTTATACATTTCTCACCATATTATTATGCGTCACCAAATACACTGTGTGGTTGGTAAAGACTCTCGATTGTTTGAGATGTTTTATTCAAAGTGAAAACGTTATGTGGAAACTTGTAATTATTATGATTTGGGCCATTCCAAACATGTCTATGAAAAACTAACGCTTCTGTCTGTCTTTCTTTTGGCTTATTGTTTGAGTCATCTCTCTAATCCACAGGTATTACCACGGTAGCTGACAAAAGAAACACTCATATGTTTGCTGAACAAGTCATACACACCTGTGAGTCATAAACACAGCAATTAGATTGCAAACTCTCATGCAAATCACATACAGTTACAACAGAAAAAAAAAAAAGTGTTGGTTAAGTATGGTACCTACACTAATTTAAGCGAGGAACCCTAAGGTAGTGACTTGGAAAGTTAAGTATGGCATATGGTTATATGGTATCAATCTTCTTTAGAAGATGAAAACTAATGGAATTTACTCCCCATATAACTTCTGCTGGAAACTTAAGTTGGCAGGAAAAATTTATTTGCAACCATTTCAAATTCTGTATACACAAATTTTATGTTCCATACAGTTGCACAATGAGTTGATCAATATGGATTAATGTTTGGTATCTGAAAGTTGAAAGCTTTTTGTCTCTGCAATCAGTTATGTAAACCATCATTAGGAATTAGTTACAAATGTCCACTACCAAACTATGAAGCAGCCAAAATGACCTGTGATTGTAATTATTCATGAGTAAAAGAGGGAACTTCAGTGGGCTCACCAAAAAATTATTTGTATTTGCACCTGAAAAGGATTTTTGTTACTATGTTTTGCAAAACCAACAATTTTCTGTCTACAATAACCTTTTTTCTTTGGTGCCATGTAGATACCGAGCTTATGACTGTATACCAATTAGGAGAAATTATTCTCAAGAAAAGGTCACAGGGATTATGTGTGAGAGCTAAAAAATTTTTTTTCATTCTAACAAAGAAAAATAAAACAAGACCATATTGGAAGCACCATAAATTTAATGTCAAAGAATTTGAAGTATAAAAATTAAACAACGCATGATTACAACATTAAAAAAAATAACACTTCTCATTCAAACAACTTTACAATGAATATCAAAAACACAAATGAAGCATAACTATAAAAACCTTAAATAAATTAACAGCAAAATTACAATTTATTTCAATAACAAATAATTAACTAAAATATTTATAGTTAGTTTCAAGGACCACAATGGTAGACTGCTTTTCCTTTTGTGCTGCATAAAATCTGCATCTTAATCTTTTTGCCTCATCATTTCTTTCTACATAATAGTTAGCTGCTTCTGGTTAAACACTTGCTGTAATCTCCAATACAGAGAGTGATCCTTGGTAATCCCATCTAGTGTAACCACTGTGTACAAGTGTTTTAATATTCATGACATTCTAGTCAGCAAAGTTATTATGCAAAAATTAACATAAACTACTGGGTTCTAATGCCCACTCAGGAATTAGAAGTATTTTAAATCCCAAAAGTTTAAAAAGAATAGTAGTTTACTGTACCTTTATTAAGAGAAACTACTGGATAACTTTTTAAACCTTACATTTTCACAAATTCTACTACTGTATGCTATTCTGAATTGTGGCTGATGTTTTACTCTGTTAAAATATACATTTATCCTTTTAAAACCAAATGTGTAAACCCGATTCCAAAATAAAACGGTATTTTAATTTGCATGTTTTACAAAGACATTTTCATACTAATGTTTACAACATTTTCTTCAGAAGAATGAGGCCTGATTGGAGATATATAGTCGCTGTCCAACATGGCTGCCATTAGCAAATGATATTGTTGGTGACAAGGGATAGCTTGAATAAGAATAAGGCCTTGAAGTATAAGGAAGCACGCTGGGAGTCCCAGAAGAGAGGGTAGCACTAACAGGGGAAAGACTATTTATTGAGCTGCGACGAAAATTGTAGTCTGTAAATAAATACATGAACAATTATGCTGCACATATTTATGGGTATAAATTTAATTCAAAGACACAAAGCATTAAAACTATAATCACATTTTAACATAATGTTCTAACTTTCAAAATCCTGATGATACTACGTTGCTGGCAAAGATTATCTCAGTGTACTACACACTACACTGGAAATCCTGATGGTTTTATCAGTCAGTATTACGTATCCTTCATTGACACAATGCTTCAGAGATCTTACTAGAGTGCATTCTTGGATGTTTACTTTTTTGAGAGGTTTTTTTGTTTTGTTTTAGTTTGTTTTTGTTGTTTGGATCATAGCAAAAGAGAAACTCTGATTTATCTTGCTCCACAATGAAGCTTCTTTTACATCTGGTTCTAGGGCTAAGGAATAATCCATGAAGAAAAGGTAAAAAACAGCCAATTCATACTTGCTTCTTTTTATGAAACTGTATTAGGCATCGAACCAGCAGAAACACTCACCCCTGGACTGCAGAAACATTTGGTGTTAAGTAACTGTCTGATATTTCATTATTTAAATACTACTATAAACATTTATACAACTCAACACACCAATTTAACATTAGAGTCCTACTGGTACCATAAAACAGTAAAAATCTTCATCAAATAAACTTTAAGAAACCATTATCAACTTAATAGAAAAACACTCAAAATTAAACCAAATTATTAAAAATACAGTATTTGAAATATTACTGTTCCACAATAAACATTCATCTTATATACTAATAATTTCCTGCTTCATTAATTATAATATTTCTAGACAGTATGTGTGTATATCAAAGACCAAATTTGTAAATCTTTCACTTTCCAAAAACTCAACTATGTTCTTTAGTGTAGAATAAGCCAAGGGTGTGACAATGGCTAGCAAATGATTATTTATGAAAGTTATGGCGTCATCTAGGGATGGAAGAAAAGGAATCAGGTCATCTAGTGCACAGGTAAAGTTTTTTTCTGTAAGTTTTCCTGGTACTATAAATGATGTAAAACAAATGAGTATTAACTTAATGTTGTCATGGGACTTAATGTTTAGCCAACAGGAATGAGATCAACTGCAGGAGAATAAGCTCAAGCAACATCAGAAAGGACCTAGTTAAAAAAACAAAATGGAAAAAAAATGACAATCAGTTAAATATAGGTTTAATTTCTAGAATTGTAAAAACTAACTTGAATAATTTTATAACTTTTTAATTTTTATGAATGTTACCATAATATCAATAAAAGCAGTATATACCAGGAAGACAGAAATATATTTACAGCCTCCAGTTTTAAATATTTTCAGTATTCTTAAAGAAGGTAAGAACTACTCTGATTCCAGCCGCTTTTCTAACGGTCAAAGGATGACTCCAGGTATTCACAGTTGAATTTTTTTCTTCTCTTAAAGGATGCACTTTGCCTGAGGGGTTACAGCACTGAGTATGAACAGAAGATCACTGCCCCTATGGTGATCCAGAATAACTGCTTAAAAAAACACCTCAGTTCTGATTCCCTCCCCTCAAAGATCAGTAAGCAAATACATTCAATTCCTTATTAACCACATATGTATGACACACCTAGCTTTTTCAAAAGTTAACAACGTGGTCATCTCTAGCATGATTTAGAAAAGCAGGTGTTTCAATAATTACATTTCTGCAGCTACGGTTTCCTCACAGGTGTGTGAAGTGGATTTCAAAAAGAAATCACTTTTGCTCTGGGTTTATATTCAAGAGCTAATGCAATGTAGACAGAGGAAATATCTCTGGGGGAAGATTTCACAAAGTAGCTAGCATGCCAGCATAGCGCTTAGGACTGAAAATCTGCATTTCTATAGTCCTCTGCTGAAAACCTTTCATTTTACAATACACTAATCAACTGCTGCATTCTCACACTGTGAAGGCGACTCAACAAAAATACAAACTTAAAGTTGATCAGCATGATTTTCCACTCTGGAAAAATCGAGAGGAAAAAAAAAAAAAGATTAGCGAACAAAAAGTTTCAGATGATTCTAAGATTTTACAAGCATTTCAAAAATAAATTTTATTAGAATGTAAAAATCTAAATATATTAAGAAAAACATCTGGGTGATTAGAAAATACAATACACACCAAACCTAATGAAATGTACACCTAACTAATAGGATAAACTTAGAAGTAGAATGTTTTTCTGGGATCTAAAATACAATTTACATATCACAGAAAATAAAAAAATCAGAAGGCCTCACTGATTTTTAGGAACTGAGTTAAAATTCCTCGCATGTACCCACTCGCCCACCCCTGCTTTTCCTTCCCAGTGAACATCCTTAGCTCTTCAATCACACTGTCTCTGCTTCAGACCGGGGTATGTACTCCCCTTTCCCCTTCTCAAGGGAATGATACAGAGCCAATTTCAGAATTTAAATTTTACACTAAATATTATTCAACTGTCTTAACACTGTTTAAACTGAGGTATAACTTACATACAGTAAAATGCATAAATCCTATGTGCTCACTTAAATGAGTTTTGATAACTGTATACATCCATGTAAAACCAACACCCAACACCCAAAACCAAGGTATAAACCATATCCACCAACCCAGCAGTTCCCTTGTGCCCCTTTTTAGTCAACGGCATCCCACAGGAGGCAACCACTTTCTGATTTCTATCACCATGAGAAGGTTTGCCTATTCTTGGAATTCATATAAATGGAATCTAAATATGTATGTTTTTATGTTTAGCTGCTTTCACTCAACATAGTTTCTAACACTGATTTATGTTATCGTGTGCATCGGTAGTTCTTTTAACTGCTGAGTTGTATTCCAGTGTATGAATATACCACTATTTCTTTATCCATTCACCTGCAGATGGCTACTTGGGTTGTTTCTAATTGGTGTGTTCCATTATGAATAAAGCTGCTATGAATATTCTTGTACAAGTCTTTTTGTGGATGTATGTTTTTATTTCTTTTGAGTAAATACCCAGAAGTAGAATGGCGGTCATAGATACTGCCCAACAGTTCCCCAGTGTGCCCACTTTAAGTTTAGACCAGCAACACAGGAGCACTCCAGGTGCTCCACATCTCATCAGCACTTGGCACTGCCAGTGTTTTTAATTTTAGCCATTCCAGAGAATGTGAAATGGTATCCTATCATGGTTTTAACTGGAATTCCCTGATGACTAATGATCTATTTACAGCCCATTGGTCCATCTTTTTTAAGTGTCTGCTCAAGCCTTCGGATCTTTTTACTGGGTTGGTTTATCTTTTTAATTACTGATACTAAAAATATTTTTGACTAATCAAATTCTCTTATCAATATCATAAAGAGGAACAGGTTGAGACTTTAGAAGTTTCTAATTTAAACTACCTGTTTCATTGATGAATGACAGAGACAAAGGTAGTTGGTTAAGTAACAGATCCATATTCCCACAGCTAATGGGAGAAAGAACAAGTTAAACATTAAGCCTTCTAATTCTTAGGAAGATGTCATTTCCATTTGGCCAAGCTCTTCCACTTCAGCAATCTTCTCAAACTAGGTTGAGTGGAAGTGTCTTAAGAGGCTGTTGTGGGCAGGAGGAGAGAAGGAAAGTGATGGTGTCCTCGGCTCCCTGGCCTTTTGCTTGCCCCCCCACCCCCACTCCGCGCCCTTTTCAACCCACACAGCTCTGCATTCCCATGTTTTATATGCTCAAGTTTTATGTAATATTTCACTTGAAAAAAAAAAGTTCCTTTGCAAAAAAAGTTTAATTGTTGCTGTAATATAATGTATTATTAGAGATAACATTTTGATAAAATCCTCTACAATTTCACCTTTGTATCTTGAATGAATACAAATATTTTCATAGAATAAATTTAATCTAGATCAAGGACAGACAAGAGGCTTAACCTTATGTGTAATTCTCATCAAGCAGTAATGGCTAGCAGAAGCCTTGGGTGTAGAAAGATTCCGACAAAGAAAGCGAATAATGACGGCTGCACCCCGACGCGGGAGCAAGTGTAAAGACAGGCCGCGCACACCTCACACGGAGTTGGTCCTGCCCACACAGTCACCGTAATCTGGTCTGATACCTTTGTCTGCCCAACACAAGAAACAATCTGGTAGCGAATGCCACCGATATATTTCTCAGTGATGTGTAAGCAATGGATATACTGACTTACAGAATTTCTTGTTTTCTTTTGTTACTAAATTTATTTTACACATCTTCACCAAACATCACAGATATTCTAGGTGCTGTACTGTCTTGCCTTAAATTGAGTTCGGCGGAAAATGTCTTCTCACATTAATTTTGGATATCCTTTTATTTTAGCTGGTTTCTGACTAGACACTCTTTAGAACAATCTTCCATTATAAAGCATATTTTCCTAATGATTAATTACTTCCTTCTCCTTGTTAGCTATGTGAGTTCTACCTCCACATGCAGCCCTTTTTTAAGGCACCTCTTTATAAAGTGCACAATTCAGCAGTATATTCACAGAGCTGTGCAGCCAACACCACTGTCCAATCTCAGAACATTTTCATCTCCTAAAAATAAAACACTGTACCCATTAGCAGTTATTCTCTACATACTCCCCTCCAGCCCCAGAAACCACTGATCTTTGTGTTTCCATAGATCTGCCTATTCTAAACATTTCATATAAATGGAGTCATACAATATGTAGTTTTTTGTGGCTGGTTTCTTCACTTAGTATAAAGTCTTCGAGGTTCATCCATGCTATAGTGTGCATCAGGACTATATTCATTTTTACGGCCAAACAGTATTCCACTGTATGGATATGCCATACCCTGTTCATCCATTTACCAGCTGATGGACTTTGGGGTTGTAATTAGGAATAATGCTGCTATGAACACTTGGGTACAAATTTTTGCATGGAAATATGTTATCAATTCTCTTGAGTAAATGCCTAGGAATGGAATTACTGGGTGATTTTTTTTTTTATGGTAACTGTATGTTCAACTTTTTGGGGAACTGGCAAACTGTTTTCGAAGCTGCTGCACCATTTTACAACAATGTATGAGGATGAAGCAGCTGATCTTTTATCTATGAAATATATTTCCCAGACCTTAAGCATTTCTTCAGATGTCTATGGGATCTTTACAGAAATTTCTGAAAAAAAATTCCCAATTTCACCATTTTATTTCAATATCTAAACAGTCAATAAACATAACCGAAGGTTATTTTGCAATGAAACAGTTAATTTCATCTGCAAAATAATTTTTTTAACTGTACTGTATAATCCTAGAACATAAAATATGACTGGGTTCAAATACAGAGGTAAAACACCATCTAAGTAACATTTATCACTCCATACTTTCTATCCTATCACAGACAATCAAGACCTAAGTGTGAAGTAAAGTATTTTCAGAATTCTGGCTTAAAAAAAAAAAAATACATAGTGATAAAAAATGATAAAGCAACTTATAACTGATATTTAAAAATCATCAAGTAGAAAATTTTAAAGGATAACATTATCATCAAATTTTTTAGGCTGCCATGAGTATGTGAATATTAATAATGGATGACTGGAGAAGAAGTTATTGCCTGTGATTGCTTCCTTATAAAGTTCTGGTTGGTTAGTTCTCTATTAATTTATTTTTACTAGAGTGATTTTTTCAGATTTATTTTGGGGGGAAAATATCATCTGTACTTGTTCTTAAACTCAAATATTTTTTTCAATTTTCCCAAACAATTCTGAAAGAATGATTTGGGTTTTATATTTTCCTGTGAAACTTTGAAGGTATACAATAACTATCGTAAACACAGATTCGTCAGTCTTTTGCATCTTTTTTTTTTTTTCTGAGAAACTAGAGCTGCTTCATTCTTAATTACTTATTTGCTACAATTTAAAATTTCAAAAATACGAGTTTCAAATTCCAGAGAATGCAAACTAATGTACAGCGATAGAAAGCAGATCAGAGGTTGCTTGACAAGGAGGGGAAATGGAAGAACGGATTACAAAGGGGCAAGAGACAACAACCGAGGGTAATAGGAATGCTTGCTCTCTTGACTGCAGTGACTTTCACAGATGTAGACATATATCAAAACTGATGAAATTGCATACTTTAAATCTGTGTATTTTATTGTGCTTCAGCTATACCTCAAGGAGTTATAAAACAAACAAAACCCAAGTGTGTCTTTTGATCTGCTTCGGTGTTTCCCAGCCCACACTCCCGTACAATTCAAATACCTCAAAACAAGAATCCCTTACCCAAATAATCATGGGAAAATTTTTAAGACAGATGGATTTAGAAGTTTTAGAAGTTGCTACTACAATTACTCAATATGAGATGATGCATTACGATCTTCCAAGAGGAGTATACAGTACAGTTTTTCCCAACCTTATTTGACCTTAAGCTAAAAAACCAAACCCTTTGCCATCAAGTTGATTCTGACTCATAGCGACCCTACATGACAAAGCAGAACTGCCCTATAGGGTTTCCAAGGCTGTAAATCTTTACGGAAGCAGACTGCCACATCTTTCTCCTGTAGAGCGGCTGGTGGGTTCCAACAGTGGGCCTTTCGGTTAGCAGCCGAATGCTTAACCACTATGCCACCAGGACTCCTTTACTTGACCTCAGGAACAGTTATTTCACTGAGCATCTGTGAAAATCAGTTTGAGAAGAATTCCTAATGAAGATAATATGCAATGGGGAAACAAAAAAACCCACAGATAAGTTTTTCAGATATTTTAAACACAGTAATTTACAAAGTCAAATGCCTTCAGAGGCCAAGACATAATAAGCAAAAAAGAACTCTGAGAGGACCAAGTGTAAACAGCAGGTGAGCAGCTATCAAGCCTAACTGCTTTCCTTTCAAACAAACCACATCTAAAGTGTCCAGTCTGCTACCTCTGTATTCAGAGGTTAATTATGTCAAACATCTTTTAATGCCAGCTTCCACAAAAAAAAAAAATTTTTTTTTTTTTTCCAACACGTTCTGAAAAAGCAATACAGCAGCCTGTGAGAAGGAAGGCTCTGACCTGAGCTGCGGCAATCTAGATTTCAGTATAGCTAGAAAACTGTAGCTCTCTTCCCTCTGTAAGTTATCTAGGCAAAAGTGAAGAGAAGATCAAAGTCTGAGAAAAGATAGCAACTCTTTTCAAGTTTCACTTCTATCAGTAAAATCAGTCCTAGTGATTAATGTTAACTGTAAAAACAATGTAGGAAAGGCAGTTCTGAGACTAGCATCATATATTTGAATTTTTATGCTAAGATTAAGATCTCTAAAAATCAGTGTAATTCTCAATTATAATAAAGCTATTTCTCTAAACATCTGAAGTATGGTTTAGACTAATTAACAATAATGCTAATATCTACTGAGTACTCATTAAGTGCTGGAGCCCAGATGGTGCAGTGGTTAGGAGCTTGGCTGGTGACCAAAAGACTGCCAGTTCGAGTCTACCAGCTCCTCCTTGGAAACGCTTACGGGGCAGTTCTACTGTCCTAGACGGTCACTGTGAATTGGAATCGACTCGACCGCAACAGGTCTTTTGTTTGTTTTTGTTTTTTTTCTTTCATTAAGTGCTAGGCACTATTCTAAGTGTCAAAAATAACAATATAAGGTCAGAACTATTTAATCCATATAATACCTTTATTGGAAACCCTGGTGGCATAGTGGTTAAGTGCTACGGCTGCTAACCAAGAGGTCTGCAGTTCAAATCTGCCAGGCGCTCCTTGGAAACTCTATGGGGCAGTTCTACTCTGTCCTACAGGGTGGCTATAAGTCGAAATTGACTCAACAGCAGTGGGTTTAATACCTTTATAAGATAAGCACTATTATTATTCCCTTTGAAAGAAGAAGAAATTGGGGCACAGTTAAGACTCATAATTCAAGGACACAGAACTAGTCCATGGACTGTGCCCCAGGGAACCATAACACGTGACCAGGAGTTCAAGACAGTAAAAATCCACTGGAAATAAAACTACCTTAGCTTCCTACTAAAGTTTATCTGTCTCAGTACCATGGTGTAAAAACTAAACAGAAGTCCTAGAAAACATGACTTTAATTCTGAACTACATCAGTAATAACTTTGATTTAATGAAGTTATAAAAATTAAAGTGTCACTCTTAGGTAAGTTTGTGAAGTGCTGGAAATCCTGCATATAACACGTTCCCTCCAGTTATAGCTACCTCACAGCACTACCAGTTTAACATCTTAGTGTTTACAAGGTACCACAGAGCATGTCAGAAGCTCTGAGACTGCTCTGAGATACGAAATTCTTTTCTAAAGGACTCTATAATTAACAAAGTTATAATAATCAAAATACTTTGCAAGAGTACACTGAAAAATCTTCAGTATTTCTTACAACCACTAGAAGAATAACTTACAACTGGCTTTCTGAAAACTAAATATATCAATATTCCTAAGAAACTTTTTCTTACCTGTTTATTTCCTCCAAATTCTTCTACCCATGTCCAGGCTGAAGAGATTGTGTTCCCTGTCTGTAAGCAGTGGAGACAGAAAAGAATTGAGTCTTTAGAATGTTACCCCTATCTTGGAAGTGCGTGGAATCCTTGATAATTTTAAAAATACTTTTGACTAGTAAATAGGAAAATAAAATCAGAGAAAAAGAAACAAGCAACAAAAAGTTATCGTTTCTGAAGTTCTGCAAAGATGAACAGAGAGAATGGTACTTTTATTTGAATAAAAATTATGAATTAATACATTTTAAAAAACTGACATAATTATTAGTTGGTCTTTCCAAGAAGTACTGCCCTACTAACAAGGTAAAGAAGGGATTTTAAAAATAAATGTTGAAAAACTTCTGATACGCAGCCAAACAAATCTAAGTGGATTTTAAAAATATAAATGTTGTATAAGGTATAGCTGCTTTACATATGAAATATAATTTCCTTCCTGGGTTAAAAAGAGATAGATGTCCAAAATACTAAGTGATTAAAAGTGATTAACAGCTAAACTATCTATTTGAAGCCTAATTTAACCATATATATTACAAAGTTACACTGGCTAACCATTCATTTTAGTGGTTATCTCTCTATACACCTTAAAGGTTTTGGACAGAGATGTATATACAACCCTCTGTGCTAAGAAACTGTGCATAAAAGTATGAATGAATAAAAATGGTGGTTCACAGATGATTTACAGATTTAAAAAACTATAGATTTTTTTTTAATCTAAAAATTATAATTCAGTAGGAAAAAAATCGACAATGTCTTGATTTTTACATGGTCAACTAGGTAACAGCAAGTAATCTATGCAGTGAAAACTAGAGAAGGTCGACCACTACTAAAAACAAAAATATATGTTTGAAAGCACTGGAAAATACCAAGAGAGTCAAGAATTATGGGGCTATGATGATCTTGGACAAGACGGAAAGCCAAAGAGGTGTACACAACCTTGGGAGGTGCAATTCCCCTAGAATGGCTGGCCAATTCCCAAGAAAGCATCTGAGAATCAAGGAAAGACAACAACAGAGAGACAAATTTCTGAAGCTAGGAGATCAAAAAAAAAAAAAAAAAACTAGAGCTGAGGAGTTACTGATGGCACATGCTTAGAACCCAAAAGGGCAACACTCTAAGAGAAAAAATAAGCCAGAAGTAGGCCAACTTTAACAGAGACTAAATTCAACTTCAAATCTTCTCAATGCCTATTTGGATTAAAGAAACGTTGGGTTTGTCAGTACCCTTGGGCCACCTTTCTGAAGCAAACACGTATTTTCTATGAATAAAGATAATACCATGCTAGCCCTCAAATTATCTCCACAACTTTCCATACAAAAGATCTGGCATTCAACCAAAAATAACCAGAAATACAAGGATAAGACAATGTGTCCGTGGACTACCGGAAGAACGAACAAATCTGTCTTGGAAGAAGTGCAGCCAGAAAGCTCCTCAGAAGTGAAGATGGCAAGACTTCATCTACTGTACTTTGGACATCTTATCAGGAGGGATCATCCATGCAGGAGGACATCATGCTTGGTAAAGGGTCAGTGAAAGAGAGGAAGACCCTCAAGGAGACGGACACAGTGGCTGCAACAATGGGCTCAAGCACAGAAATGATTTTGAGGATGGCACAGGACCAGGTAGCATTTTGTTCTGTTGTACACAGGGTCACTATGAGTTGCCTCAATGACAACTAACAACAACAAGACAATGTGGTCTAAGATCAACAGAAACAACAGTCAATAGTAACAGATCTACAAGGAATTTAGATAAAACTTTTTAGAACTTTTGTATGTTTTTAGATAATAAAATTTTTAGAAGAAAATAAAAGCAGACTGAATATACAGAAAGACAGAAAATAGAAAACAATACAAACAGGATACAGTGAAAAGGTCTAAGAACAAACAACAACAAAAAACTCAATGCCATCTAGTCTATTCCGACTCCTAGCAACCCTATGAGTAGAACTGCTCCATAGGGTTTCCAAGGCTGAAATCTTTATGGAAGCAGACTGCTACATCTTTCTCCCACAGAGCATCTGGTGGGTTCAAACCACTGACCTCTTGGTTAGCAGCTGAGCACTTAACTACTGTGCCACGAGGGTTCCTTAAAATAACGTACATGTAATGGAGTCTCATAAAGGAAGAAGAGAGAAAATGGGACTAAAGTAGTATGTGAAAACACAATTAAGACTTAGAACTTCCTAAAATGAATGAAATACATTGATCTACAGATTTCAGAATTGGTGAAAACCCCAGATGAAATTAAGAAGATCACACATAAGTCCCTAAGAACTTCTGAAAATCACAGATAAAGAGAAAATATTAAAAGCAATCACATTAAAAAAATATATTAAAAGGAAAAAAACACAGTTCACAGTAGAGGTAGTAACAAGTAAACTGACAGCTGACTTCTCAACAGAAACAATGGAAGCCAGAAGCCAGTGGCATCATAACATCAAGGGCTAAAGGTAAATAACTGCCAACCTAGCCGCAAAAATACCCTTTCAAAAGAAAGAGGTGAATTAAAAAGACATACAGAGAAACAAAAACTGAGATAATCTGTCACAAGCATACGCACACCAAAGGAAAATTTGTAAGTGTTCTTAGAAGAAATAAACAATCTCAGTGGAAGCCTGAAGATGTAGGAGAGAGTGAAAAGCAAAATAATAATAATAAATATGTAAATGCTAAGTATAAAAAAGAACGCAGATATAAAAATCTCAAACAAAATATCAGAAAATCAGATTTAGTAAGATATAAAAATGATAACACATTATGATCAAATGAGGTTTATTTCAGAAATGCAAGGATAATTTAACATTCAAACATCAATGCAATGCACCACATTAAAGTAACAGAAAAAAATGGTATAATCATCTAAATTAATGTAGAGAAGCATTTGATAAAACTTATCATGCATTCATGATAAAAACTCTTAGCAAACTAGGAATAGAAGGGAATATCCTTAATGTGATAAAGGCCTTCTATAATAAAAAAAAAAAGCTATTACAAAACATACCTTAATGGAAAAATACTGGAAGTTTACAAGGATGCTGTGTATCATCATTTATATTCAATGCTGGGCAAGTAGTTCTAGCCAGAGCAATAAGGCAAGAAAAATATAAGGACAGAAAGGAAGAAAAAAAGCTCATTATTCATCATTGACATGATTTTTTTTGTATGCAGAAATTTTCAAATAACCAAGAGTCGAATCATTAGAACCAACAAGTAGTTTCATCTAATATACAAAAAAATATATTTATATATAACAGGAACAATTACAAAACAAAATTTAAAAAAGAAAGCATCTTTTACAATGGCACTGAAAAACATTAAATACCTAGGAAAAAATTCAATGAAAAATAGAGGAGATAATTACATAGTAAACAACAGAATGTTTGAGAGAAATTAAAGAAAATCTAAATAAATGGAAGGATATATCATATCCATGGATCTATAAAGATCTGATACTATTAAGACCTAACACTATAAAAATGTCAACTGACCTACAAATTCAATACCAATTAAAATTCCAGTAGGTTTTTTGACAGAAATTTACCAGCTGATTTTAAAATTCATATGGAAATGTAGGGGTTAGAAGAGCCAAGATAACTGTGAAGATGACTTAGGAAAAAACAAAAAAAGTGGGAAAATATACTCTACTGAATAGTAAGACTTTTCAGAAAGCTATGCAATTAAGACAATGTGACGTTAGTGCAAGGACAAGCAGATCAATGGAACAGAAGGCACAGGTGCACACACACTTGATTTATGCTAAAGGTGTCACTGCAGAGCCTTGGGAAAAGGGCAGTCTTTTCAATGAATGGCGTTGAGTAAATAAATATCCATAGTGTGGGGGAAAAAGAACTATGACACCTACTTTCCATCTTCACCATATGTAAAATCTTTTCTAAGTTTCTTACTAAAGATAATGTAAGAAAGTATTTTCATTACCTCAGGGTGAGCAAAGGTTTCCTAAGCAGGACACAAACACACAAAATGTAATATAAAAAATGATAAACTGAACCATAAGGTTAAAAACCTTTGTTTGTTTTTTCAAAGTATACCATTAGGACAACTAAAAGGCAAGCCAAACGGGAGAAGGTATTCATGACGAACATAGCCAATGAAGGGCTTGTACCTACTAGAGTAATAAAGAGAGAAAACCTAATTGAATAAAGGGACAAGAGACGTAAACAAGAAAGACACTTCATCAAAAAAGGATGTCTCAGTGGCTTATAATCCTATTAAAAGATACTCAATATCATTACTGATCAGTAATGGAAAAATCATAATCTCAGTGAGATACCAATATATGCTAACCCCTTGTCCACATTTTAAAAGATACCACTAGTCAAATGTTGACAGGACTATGGAACTAGAACTCCTGTAAGATGCCCTGATGGTGCAGTGGTTAAGCACTCGGCTGCTAACCAAAAGGTCAGTGGTTTGAACCTACTGGCCGTTCCCTGGGAGAAAAGACCTGGAGAACTGCTCCCGTAAAGATTTTAGCCTAGGAAGCCCTATGGGGGCAGTTCTACTTTGTCCTATAGGGTCACTATGAGTCAGAATCAACTCAGCACACAACAACGACATATACTACTAGTAAAGTGTAGACTGGAAAATTGCTTGGCATTACCTATCAAAGTTTTATAAATATAGCCCAGCACTTTCATACCTATGAACTCAACAGAAACGCATGTCAATGAACACAAAATAAAACGTGTACAAAAATTTTCGTAGCATCATTGTTCAAACAGCTCCAGACTGAAACCATCCCAGATTTCCATCAACAATAGAAAAAGCAAATAAATGTCATTTCAATGGAATACTTGTATCAGTCAGAGCAAAGGAACTACTGTTACATGGAACAACATGGATCAATATCAACACAATGTTGAAAGAAGTCAGAAAAAAGTGTATATATAATGTATAAATTTCAAAAGACAGAATTAATTAGAAGAGTGGCTTCCTTTGAGAAGGAGGGAGAGTAATGAATGAGAAGGGGCACAAGAGAGTCTCTGAGGTGTATAATTTGACAAAAATAAAATAATTCATTATAATACATTTGTTCTCAAAACAAAACAACACATAAAAGAAAAATAACTCAGACTAATTTAAAAACTATCCGGTGTTTTTTGTTAGTGTTTAATTTTAATGAATTCAAAAAGTATAACAGGAAAAATTGCTGGAATTTATATTATCAATCATAACAATTAAATTTGTTAACACATAGAAAAGATGCTGATAATCCTAAGAGTAAAAGCAAGAGCTATCAGCAGAATCTCAATCTAATAATGCTTTAATCCAATTTAACTGCCATTTTATTGGTGTCATTCCTTGAGAAAAGTACCTACTGTAAATAAATTTATCTGATAAATTGCTTCAAAAGGGATTATCAATAATTAAGTCACAAGGAAGAAACTAGAAAAAAGAAAAAGTACGTCAAAAAGTCACATATAATAGGGTAAATTAAACTTTGAAGACGAGAGACAGGGTCTTTACCTGTTTTCTGTAAAACTGAAATCATGAGATGTGCTATTTTTAGTCTTCTGTTGTTATTATTGTAGCAGAAACCCTGGTGGCGTAGTGATTAAGAGCTACAGCTGCTAACCAAAAAAGGTCGGCAGTTCAAATCCACCACATGTTCCTTGGAAACCCTACTCATAGCAACTCTATACTCTGTCTTATAGGGTTGCTGTAAGTCGAAACTGACTTGATGGCAATATTTTTCTTTTGGGGGGGGGCGTTATTGTAGGAATAAGAGCCAACATCAAGATAAATGAGATAAAAATTCCACTATTAGTATCCTTTCACTAAATTCATTAAGACATAACATAAATAAAAATAGTATTTCATTTGTTCTGTAAGTGTGATGAAAAGTCCTAAAAGTCACTTAAAACTAATTGTACAAACATATTCTATGCCTTAGTAGGTGACTTCAGTCTGAGGAAGAATTCCATACATACATATTTTAATGTAACTAGTATGAAAGATGAAAAACTTTTTTAGACTCAGACACGGCGTATAATATTTCTTCTTTCGAGGACAGAAAATAATTGAATGTACAGGATTCCCGTGTATTCCAAATAAGCCTGCTATAGCAGCATCCTGAATTTTTGGGTTTTTTTTCCCTGCCTCCAGGAAACTAAACTGAAAGGAAAAACACCATCTTCTTAATCTATACCTGTGCAGAGGAATGAAAAAGAAATGGAAGGCTAGTATAAACTAAGTTTATAAATTTCTATAAACTTAGTTTAGAAATTACACAAAATGATCTACTGCTGAATCAAATGCTATAAATGCCACTAAATATAACTAGGGATTATATAACTTAAGCATTACTGTAATGGTCAAAAAAATTATAAAACTGTACATATTATTATCCATTATATTCTATTGTTGATAGATGAAAATGTAAAGGTTTTCTCAGATGACTCAAAAACAACCACTACCAACCACCTTAATCTCCTATTCACCAGTATCTAAATTTATACATAGCATATTTTTACACAAATAACGCACACCTTCTGTTTCTTTGCCAGTCGCATCCCCCTCCCCCTCCCCCCGCAGAGTATTTTCGTAAGCGACTATGCTAATTTTTTTAACATGTTGCTGTAAAAAAAATAGCACAGCACACTTACAAAAATACCCTGTGGGGGGAGGGTATGGTTGGCAAACAAACATAGAAGGCACATTTTATTTGAGTAAAAATGTGGTATTTCTTTTATTTACATATGTATGTCTATATTTACATGTATTACAATGTGTATACACGCATATATGTAAATAAAATAACAGTGCACATACCTCAGTCTGTACTTCAAAGATTTCCACTATTCTGAAACACCCCATCAGCATTTTAAGGATTATATATGTATACTTGCTATAGTGTTCATCTCATCCCATTAAATGCTATTTATAATTGTTCCTATGTCTGTAGATGACTGTACCATATCTCAGTTTTTTTCCAATCCTTTTTTTTTTTTTTTTTCCTCTCTAGGTCCCTTCTCTTTTGCTGAAAACACAGCCAAAATGTATTTTTCCTAAGAATCTGTACTTTTAACCTTACACCATGCAGATCACTTTTAGTTACTTGAAAAGCACTATATTCTGTGTACTAAAGGAGGATACAGTACTGATTTATATAATGCAGGGCATAACAACAACCACCACCAGAAAAGACATGCACAAAGTCCCTTGACTGTATAATCTTGATACATCAAAAAATTTATACCAGTCAATAAAAAAACAAAACAAAACCCGCTGCAGTCGAGTCGATTCCAACTATAGCGACCCTACAGGACAGAGCAGAACTGCCCCATGGAGTTTCCAAGGAGCACCTGGCAGATTTGAACTGCCGACCCTCTGGTTAGCAGCCGTAGCATGTAACCACTACGCTGCCAGAGTTTCCCAGTAAATAAAGAACAATACAAACATTGCTAAATTGTTGGTAATATTATAAAGAACAAGTCCTTTTGTGTCTAAGAAAAGCTAAACAGAAACGATAAATAAACCAGAACATATACAAAATTAAGGGGAAGGCTATTCCAAGCAGAGTGAGCAGCACTAGGAAAGGTCCGGAAGTACCAATGAGCATGGCAAGCCCAGATGATCGAAGCAGGAGGTATCTGTCTACGGTTAGGTAAGGTGGGGCCAAATAATAGCACATTCTGAATAGGAAAATGAAAAGTCTGGAGGATTTACTTACACATTTTCAAGTCACTGAAGGTTGTTAACCAAGGAAATAATGAAAAAGCATAGTTAGATATATTTGGAGTGATAAATTATATGGTTGAGCTATGTATTCGTGTATAATCAAAGAGAGCAAAATGAGACTACCAAGCAACTGGGGACCAGGAAACACATATAAATAAATTTTGCCTATATGAAATTCTGCCTAGCATCTGGACTGGGGGTGGGAGGTGGTAGGGGCATTTGCCACGCTGACACATATGCCTTTGGTTGGGAATGATTATCCTAAAATATATTTAAAAATCCCAAAGCTATAGTAAATAAGATATGTTCACAAGACCGTTCTGATTTAGGATGGTTCATTTAGGATTCTGCCAGATGTCTCAGGTCTACACTACACTGGAGTGGTTTGGTATATGGGTTTGTAGGACTGGTAAAGCTAAAACCTTCTCTGAAAAGGCAAATGCCCATCTCACAACAATATTCCAGAAGTGCACAACCTGTTATCAAGTGTTTAGTATCAGGCAAAGGTCGGTTTCCACTGGACTCAAGTTACAACAAGTAGTAGTAAAGAGCACAAGCTTTCACCTCCTAGCCAGCTGTGGGATCATGGGCTAATTATTTAACCTACTAAAGCCTCAGTTTCTTCATCTATAAAAAACTGTAGATATTCAAATAATATTTACCTCAAAGAACTATGAAAATAATATGCTATATAAGGTATTTAGCCAATACATAAGTGCTCAAAAAATCTTTACTGTTATTACTGATAATATTTATTACCACATGATTAGAAACTCTGGTGTCTGCAACTTATTTTCTGAATAAATATTATCCTTTAACACTAATATGGCACTTAATATACAAAACGTACTGTTCTGGGCCCTTTCTAATTTTAACTCATTTAGTACCTGTGATTAATGAGATAAAAACTCAGCATTTCCATTTTACAGACGAAGGAACTAAAGCACAAAGAGGTTAAGTAACTTGCCCAAGGTCAGGTATCTAGTAAACAGTGAATTCAGGAATTGTATCTCCAAATGCCATGCTCTTTTATCCTATGCTGCCTATATGCTATACTAAATCTAAAGTATTTAATTTCTTTTTGCTGAACTTCTTTCTAAAATGTAATATATCATTTCCTGACCCTTTCTTTCCAGATTAGGTCAGGTCACACCCAATTACACATTCTCACAACACTCTATACTTCTTCAGAGCATTTATCAGACCTGTAACTGAATAACAGTGCCTCCCCTCAATCGAATGTAAGCTCTGTAAAGGCAACAATCATGTCTGACTGACTACAGTGGTCCTCAGGAATTCCTATAAAACAGCGCTCCACTAAGTATTTGTCGAACAAACAAATATATTAACAAGGATTCACAGTCGGCTAGTTGCCAGTTAAACTGAAAATGAGGAAAAGCCTAAAGGAATGAATAATAATAAACAGAAAGGATACTCATATGAGAAGAATAAACCCCCCCCCAAAAAAAACCAAACCCACTGCTGTCGAGTCGATTCCGACTCACAGCAACCCTACAGGATGCAGCAGAACCGCCCCATAGAGTTTCCAAGGAGTGCCTGGCGGATCTGAACTGCCAACCTTTAGGTTAGCAGCCATAGCACTTAACCACTACGCCACCAGGGTTTCCACGAGAAGAATAAGGATGCCAAAAACAAACCTTCTTAAATCACAGTTTACAAAGGGCAAATTTTTCAGAGGGTTTCAAAATGGTAAACCCAAACCAAAAACCAGAGTAGAACTGCCCCATAGAGTTTCTAAGGAGCGCCTGGCATATTCGAACTGCTGACCCTTCGGTTAGCAGCTGTAGCACTTAACTACTACACCACCAGGGTTTCCAAAGGCTATTCTTTTCCAAGCAGTGTTAGGGAAGACAATTCTGAGTTACAATAGTCTAGGTGAAGTTCTCCTTCCCCTAAACATTTCTTTAACAAATATAAACAGATGCAAAATAAATGTTAAAAAAATTATTTTTTTTTAACCGAGGGACACAGAGTTTTTAGTAATTTAAAGACCTAGATGGTTTGGGTTATATAAAATCATCATCGACCACCCTCAACCTTTCCTTTATTAGACTTAATTCCACCTCCTGAAGCTTCATAGATAAATAATTAAAGTCTTTCTTCCACGTTCCAGCTCTTCAAATAGCTGAAAAAAACAGTCACATTTCCCCTAAAAAAAAAAAACCTATTGCGGTTGAGTCGATCCCAACTCATAGCAACCCTACAGGGCAGAGAACTGCCCACTGAGTTTCCAAGGAGCAGCAGGTGGATTCGAACTGCTGACTTTCTGGTTAGCAGCCGAGCTCTTTAACCACTGTGCCACCAGGACTCCTTCCCCCTTAGTTGTTCTTATTTACAGACTAAACAGCCTCAAATACTTCAGGCGGTCAATGGCCTACTTCATAATAGTTTCCAGGCCCTCCCTAGTTGTCAAGATTCCATTACACTGTGGTGCTGAAAAGTGAACAAACACTCCGGATAACGTTTGAGCAGAATATTATTATTTGGTCTGGAAACTAAAGTTTCTACTTTGTCCTGAATTATATTAATTTAGGAATCTCTAGTAGAACAACTCAAACTGTTTTTGACAAAATAATACAAACTTTTACTCTTGGCTGGCTGGCTGGCTGGCTTTCATTCTTTCCCAGCTTATTTAATTGTAAAGTTACCTTAGTTTACATAATTTAAAAAATAAAAATATGTATTCACATCTAGGTTTAGAAATAGAAAAATCTCAATATTTTATTAAGTTTCTTTCGTGTTCTTTCCAATTTCCTGCCTCTAACACTTAAAGTAACCAACCACACTCCTAACTTTTAAGTGTTAATGATTACCTTCTTTTTCTTTACAACTTTACCATAAAGAATGTACTCATATACATCCCTAAACAATATATTGTTTAGTTTTGCTTTGCTTTATTTTCCTACTCATAATTTCTCATGGCCTCAATTCCTTCAATTTAAAATCTATATCCTTTTGTATTTTACATATTTTCATAAACCACCTCAAATCTTCCATGGAATGAGGCAGGGATGAATATGAACCACCCATCAATAACAAAAGACAGACAGAAGATGGAGAGATTAATGTTCTACCTAGATCAGCACACTGCATCAATATGAGACCATGCTACCTCTCCCCATTAAAAGGCTGGGCTGAAGGGAAGCTGACCATCTTCCATCTTTCCCTACACTGGGTGTTCACAACAGGGCTTTTGAATCTATGTAAATTCCCTGAGTCATGTACCATATATTTAAAGAGTATCCCAAGATAAAAAAAAAAAAATACTATTAAATAGTATTAAATAAACAAGTCAATCATATCTGGATTATTTCATTCAATTTATTCATGCCTCATTACATTTAAACATAAATATCTGGAAGGTGACTGTAAGTTTTCTTGTCCTACATAAGCTCACAATATAGAATACCAGATAGAAAGAATTGAAAATAAAAGTTGTCTTTATTACCTGAAAGAAAATTCGGACAAAATCTTAAGGCAATGAAACAATTCCCAGTTTAAAAATTCATATTAAAGACTGCCTGACATCATCAAGCTACTACTTTCCAATGTCCGGGGGGATTGATGAAAAGCTTACCCAACCCCTTGCTTGGCAGACTGTTGTTGGTGTTGGCTGCCATCAAGTCGGCCCCGACTTGTGGCGTGCCTAACGGAACTAAATCCTGCCTGGTCCTGCGCCATCCCCATGATCAACTGCAGTTCAGACCGTTATGATCTAAGGGTTCCCCTGACTGATTTTAGGCAGTAGGTCACTACACCTTTCTTCCTAGCCTGTCTTAGTCTGGAAGCGCCACTGAAACCTGCTCAGCATCACAGCAACACACAAGCCTCCACACACAGAGGAGCAGTGGTTATGTATGAGGCGTACTGGCCTGGAACCCCAGTCTCCGGCTGAACCACATAAACCACAGTAAACAAATAAACAAGCAAATAAATAAAAGTTTAAAGATTTTTAAAAATCAAAAAAAAAAGTGAGTTTTTTTTAATGCTGGTATATAGATCAGATGATCAGAAAAAACAGAAAAATCACAGACATCCTGCATTTCAATGAGAAAACTTAAAAATCTTTACTAAGTTAATCATAGAAAATAAGAAATAAAGAAAAGGGAAAATCATAATGGCTCTCTCATCACATCTATAACTCTCCCCTCCCCCCCGAATCTAGGAGAGCGCTTTGCATAGGGTTAAGGGCAGGTAGTCCTGTACGTAAGTAGAACACCTCATTGTTTTCTTTAGTTTTTACTATTATTGTCTTTTACTCTCAAGATCTTTATAAATCCAATCTTTACTTATCTTTCGGTGTTGGAAACATTACTTATAAACTTACAGATATGATGACATCAGCAAATTACATGATGCAACATTATATGTAGTACATATGACTAACGGTAAGACATAAAAAAAGCATGGTCCTAAGCAAAGTTCATCGTAACTTAAATATGTCCTGAGTTGGGGACTAACTGTAATCATATTTTTGCTTATTATATCCTCTTTTCCTCTAATTCTTAACGCAAAATACTGCTCCTGTATCATCATTATATCTCTATTTGGGATCACTAAATTTCATACCAAGAGATTATGTAATCTCTCAAGGGACCTTATAGAAAGGCAGATATAATGTACATAGGGAGACTAGTTTCCACCACCTATCTGTCAGTTTGTCAGGCTGTGGTGGTTTGAGTGTTGCTGTGATGCTGGAAGCTATGCCACCAGTATTTCAAATACCAGCAGGGTCACCCATGGTGGACAGGTTTTAACTGATTCTCCAGACTAAAACAGACTGGAAGGAAAGACCTGGCAGTCTACTTCTGAAAAAACTAGCCCATGAAAACCTTATGGGTAATATTAGAACGCTGTCCAATATAGTGCTATAAGAGATGAATCCCTCAGGTTGAAATGCACTCAAAATGTATCTGGGGAAGAACTGCTTTAAGTAAAAAATATAACTTTATACAACAGAATACAATCTTAAATAGTTTTCCAAAGATTCATAATGGCTCACATACAAAAAACACAGAACCTTATAAATTCTGTGCCTTAAATAATCCAACACTTTTGTAAATCTATAACTAAGGATTTGGTCACTCTTAGGTTAAGAGTTAACAGAGCAAGGTGAGAAAAAACAAGCCATCCACATAAATGGCCCAAATGCTGCAAACTTTATGTACATTTATTTCCTCTACAATCTGGCCAATCGGTAAGCAGATTCGAGCATGTATTGCTGAAATAAAGTTAACAAGAAAAAATTAAGTTAATGGGCTTGCAGTCTTTCGACAATCCACACACAAAACAGGATTATAAAAAAACAAAACAAACAAGTCAAAAGAAAAAAAGGGTCTCTAGAAAACATTCTGAAAGAAAACTGTGTGTGCAAAAGAAAAAGTCAACACAGGTATCTATTCTATAAAAGAAACTAGAGTTTTATCTCATGGTTTGTATTTTTTTACTTATTCAAATTTCAAACCCTCGTATTGTGTATAAAAATTAAGTTGTACTGTTTCAACACAACAAAAGAGCGGTTTACAGTACACTCGCCAAATTATCAATCAATACAATTACAACAGATTTGTATTTTCTAATGATTGCACACTCCTATATAAAGTTATAGACAGAATTACAGGAGGAATCATTACTATATTATCACTGTGGTATAAAGATTATATTTACTGAATCAAGGCAATACAGGAGGGCATACAGAGAGCCAAGTTAATAGTTTCCTTAAAATCTGAACTGTGTATATAAAAATCCATGTATGGGCTATCTTTATAGCTCAAATATCACTTGATATGTGGCAAATAATGGCCTGTATGCAATTAATACACCCTTAACCAAACACTGATGGTCAATCTACCACCCGCTCCTTGGAAACCCTGTGGAGCAGTTCTACTCTGTCCTATAGGGTCCCTATGAGTGGGAATCAACTCAATGGCAACGGGTTTGCTTTTTTTAACCAAATACTATTAGTTTAAAGATCAATAAAAAATTAAAAAGCAATAAAATCAAAGCAGTTACTAATACTCTGGAGATTCAAAGCTCAGTTCCAGAGACTAAGGGTTTTTTTTGTTGTTGCTACTGTTGTTTGTTTTGTTTTGTTTTAATCTTGTGTTCTTTTATTTGGACTCCCAGGAGGGAAGTGCACCATTCTTGGAGGTACTGCGCTACCAGGTGTGGGGCCGAGGATGTGCTGCTCTAGGATGGAGGATGAATTGCTCTAGATTAGATGATATATCAAATGTTAACTATTAAGAGTAGACGTTGTATCTGATCTTAACTAAAAGGCCTGAAAGCAACTGACACTAATTTTAAAGTGCCTAAAAGCACAGATGATTTCATGAATAAATTCATCACAGTACAACTATTACTTCAAAGCATCTTGTCCCCATTCACTAAATTATATTGATATTGTACAATTATTGTCTACTGCAAGAATGCTAAACAGGAAACTGAAATGAAAGTATGATATACAATGACTAAGTGCAGTTTCCCACAAAGCAGATTTTACTGATTCTAAAACCAAAACTATAGGTAAGTCATAGGAAAGCGAAAAGCAATATAAGTGAAATTATTCTTCTAAAGCCACATTAAAAAAAAACTATCTTTAGGTGACATCATGTGGCATAATTAGGAACTGCCACAGACATCTAAGAATGAAACACAAATACAAACTTTACTCTGGAATTTGATAAAACAAGGAAAAATTTTAACACCGTTATTTTTCAAAAAAATGAATTATATGACAAAATTGACCTTAAATTAATTAATAAAGCAGTCGCTAATGTATTAGGATAAATATTTTGGAAATGTATTAACCAATAATACTAAGAAATGATAAGATAAAATAAAGGAGCATGCATGAGTAAGTGTATGTATAAAGTACATGAAATCACAATGATCATATTGGTCAGTTAATAAATATAACTAAAGAACAAACACAGGGCACCTTCCATGTATTTAATAAAACACTGAAAACCTGAAACCTGTTGCCATCAAGTTGATTCCGACTCATAGCAACCCTACAGGACAGAGAACAGCCCCACAGGGCTTCGAAGGCTATAATCTTTATGGAAGCAAAATGCCAGATCTTTTTCCTACAGAGCAGCTGCTAGGTTTGAACCACTGACGTTTCGGTTAAGAGTGGAGTACTTTAACCGCTGCACCACTAGGGGTTCTTATGTTTTTAATACACATCATTTTCCTAGAACCTCTGCTACAAAAAAAAAAAAAAAAAACTAGTTTCCAACTTTTAAATAATTTCCTGGTTTTGACTGATTAATTGGCAAACTCAGGGAAGAAAACAACCAAAGGCAATTAATTACTTGTTATCATGCAAGCAAAACAGTTAACTGACTGAATCTTTCCCTTTTTTTAATCCAGTTGTTCTGCTGTTAAGTAACACAAGTTTTGAATTCTATAACCTGATGGAGAATTAATTCTTGTGAAAGAAGCTCTTCCTTTTATACTATTTGAACTAAAATACATATCTTGGAAGACAAAAAATTTAAAGTACTGTTTTTAGTCTTCGATAAGGTTTTTTTAAATCAAATTTTAAACAAGCCCATAGAATTTAGGTAAAAGGGTCCTTTATCAAGAAAAACTCTGGTATTTTAGAGGTGAGTGTGTTAAGGTTCGAAAAGATTAAATGATTCATTTGCCATTCCAAGGTCACAGTCTGTTGGTGGCTGAGATGACAGAACTCTTGTACTTTCTCTCTAGTACTCATTACTATGGCCGATTAACGTAAGAATCAGCCAGATGAGAATTATGAACAACACAAGATGATGGTTTGAAGGGCTTTTCAGAAAAATATACCAGGTTTCAAGAGGAATAAAAATACATTTTCATTAGCTTTGGGACCTCTCAGAGGTTCAAAGACGCATAGTTGAGTTAATGGAATTTTTGGCTCACCACTCGGTCATATGAAAAAACATGTAAATGTTTATGCTGATGCCTACCTATTTTAGTAAATTTTAAAGCAACTTCAGAAAATTATTTCTGTTCTTTATAACATCAGTTTAAAATAGCATCAATGAAGTCAGAGCTGTAATTAAAACTAGAAAGGAAAGAGTAACTTTCCAAATGCATTATTTTTCATCTATTTGTAATCAAAATCTCTAGTATAACCATTACATTATATTTAGCTTAAGTGTCCCTTAAAGTGATTTCTTAAATTGGAAAAAACCTGAAGAAGGGTTCTGTACTTCAAAGCAATTTATTGACAAATTTTTAAAAAACAAATTTTCTTTACTTATTTTTGCATTTCTGCCCATCAATCTGGAAACAATAGCTCATGAGAGACAGGAAAAAAAAGCACCAATTATTTTTCAAATTAAAACTTTTAACAAAAGAATATCTTCTCCCCTGTTGTGATTTCTATTCCATAACTTTTCAACAAGTTTTATAAGTGAAAACAGGAACCAAGAACTAATTTAAATGATATTAAGGGGACAGCAAACATAGTAGCTACCATGCATTTACGTGTGTGGTTGTATAGACAAACAGAACCTAAATATCACCACACGAAGATCATAAAAAAATTAAAGATTCAAATGATGTATGCCATTACAAAGTCAAATATGAGAAGCAATACAAGTCAGTCATAAAATGAATACTGAAAAAAGTATGAAAGATAATAAACAGATGAATAATTACCCATAAAATGCTCAACACCAATCAGAATGGATTCACCCAGAAAAAATTACTTGCTCAGAGGAAAAGCAAGTACAGCCAACATAGTCCTGCTTAAAAAAAAAAAAAAAAATACTTGCAAAGTCTTAAAGAGGAGGACTGATGAAATTTCAATTAACGAATGTCCACATCTCTCTCTCATTCGTCCTGAAATCTGACTGAAGCCACCACATTAAACACTATACAGAACTGTTTGCCGTTAAACCACTACCATCCTATTTTTCTAATATGTCATATTGTGCCCCTTTCTGCCCAGAAGGTGTACAATTCCTAACAGGTGGGAGGTGTGCTCTTCCTTTGCACTCCCCCAAAAATCTATGCCTAGTTTGTGTATCTGCCTTCTTCACTAGACTTAAGAGCAAAAACAATTTTCTATTTATCTGTAGTTCCTGAGTGCTTAGGAAAGTACACATAACACATAAAAGGCGTTCAGAAGAGATGTGCTTTTTAATTAAGCTATGTCAGTCATGGCCAGGACAACAGTATGCAGATGAAATTAAATCAAGGGCACAACCTAATTTGTGACACAGCGGTTCCTTACCATTGTTTTAAAGGGTAACATGGTCACTGTTGTTGCTGTTAGGTGCCACTGGGTCAGTTTCTACTCATAGAGACCCTATGCGCAACAGAACAAAACACTGACCTGTCCTGCACCATCTCACAATTGTTATGCTTGAGCCCATTGTTGCAGCCACTGTGTCAATCCATCTCATTGAGGGTCTTCCTCCTTTTCACTGGCCCTCTGCTTTACGAAGCATGATATC
Organism: Loxodonta africana; assembly: GCF_030014295.1. Classification (NCBI taxonomy): domain Eukaryota; kingdom Metazoa; phylum Chordata; class Mammalia; order Proboscidea; family Elephantidae; genus Loxodonta; species Loxodonta africana. Next base: position 77,896,170 of record NC_087354.1, on the reverse strand, counting down.
CTTCTGCAATGACTGGCCCCTGCTAATAACATATCTAAATTATGTGAGACCAAGTCTCACCATTCTTGCTTCTAAGGAGCATCCTGGTTGTACTTCTTCCAAGACAGATTCGCTCATTCTTCTGGCATCCATGGGAAATTCAATATTCTTCACCAACACCACAGCTCAGAGGCATCAGTTCTTCCCTGGTCTTCTTTATTATTGTCCAGCTTTTGCATGCATATGAGGCTACCGAAAATATCATGGCTTGGGTAGGAGTACCTTAGTCCTTAAAGTGATATCTTTGCTTTCTAACACTTGAAAGAAGACTTTTGCAACCGATTTGCCAGATGCAATGCACAGCTTTATTTCTTGACTCCTGCTTCCATAGGCAGATTGTGAATTCAAGTAAAATGAAATCCTTTACAACTTAAAATATTTTCTGTATATTATGATGTTGCTTATTTGTCCAGTAGAGGATTCTTGCTTTCTTTATGTTGAGGTGTAATCCATACTAAATACTGTAGTCTTTGATCTTCATCAGTAAGTGCTTCAAGTCCTCTTTACTTTCAGCAAGCGTGTGAGTCATCTGCATATCGTAGGTTGTTAATGAGTCTTCCTCCAATCCAGATGCCCTGTTCTTCTTCATATAGTCCAGCTTCTTGGATTATCCCCTCAGCATGAATAAGTATGGTGAAAGGTTACAACCCTGACGCACACCTTTCTTGACTTCAAACCACGCAGTATGTCCTTCTTCTGTTCGAACGACTGCCTCTTGTTCTACGTACAGGTTCCACCTGAGCACGATTAAGTGTTCTGGAATTCCTGTTCTTTGCAATGTTAGCCACAATTTGTCATGATCCACACGGTCAAACATCTTGTCTCTGCACAGTCAATAAAACGCAGGTAAACATCTTTCTCCTATTTTCTGCTTTCAGCCAGGATCCATCTGACATCAGCAATGATATCCCTAATTCCACAGCCTCTTCTGAATCCAGCTTGAATTTCTGGCAGTTTCCTGTTGATGTACTGCTGTAAGAGTATTTGAATGATGTTTAACAAAATTTTACTTGCGTGTGGTATTAATGATATTGTTTGATAATTTCCGCATCCCGTCAGATCACCTGTCTTTAGTTTGGGCACAAACATGGATCTCGTCCAGTCCACTGGCCAGCACCACCAGCTCTGAATCGTTTGTTGAAATACCTCAATTGGTCATCTGTCAATTCCTGGAACCTTGTTTTTTGCCAATGCCTTCCAAGCAGCTTAGACTTTTTCCTTCAGTACCATCGGTTCTTGATCATATGCTACCTCCTGATATGGATGAACATCAACCAATTCTTTTCGGTACAGTGATTCTGTGTATTCCTTTCATCTTTTTTTGGTGCTTGCTGCATCATTTAATATTCTCCCCACAGATTTCTTCAATATTACAACTCGAGGCTTGAATTTTAATTCAGTTCTTTCAGCTTGAGAAATGGCGATTAAAGCAAGAAAAAACTGATACTTGTGTCAGAAGGTATTATGCGAATATAGAAACGAGAAAAAAAAGGCCTTGTCTGTAATTATTTAACGAGTTATTTAATAAAGGAATTATCAACACCCACTAAGGTTACCCTCCCACTTTCCATTATGTATTGTACAGAATTTTTTTTCCAAAACCCTAGCTCTCCAGGACTTTCCTTTATCTGTTTGCTTTTGCTTCTTCTACTTCTAAATGGCAAAGAATCTTCCAAGGAAAAGCAGTGGCAATATCGGAAGGTCCAGATTCAAAACAGAGGCAATGTTTTAGGAAAAGCAGGATTATTCACACTCATGGCGTGCTCCATTATTAAAGAGACACAAAATTATAAAATAGATTTATTTAAAAAGATGTGATGCATGAAACATTTAGTATAAAACATGCCTGTCTTAACCACTAAGTCTGCATTCTGCCTATCAAGCCTATTGGGTATCTTACTTACTACATGTATCTAAATATAACCAGGTAAATACAGGATTTCTTTATCCTGCTTACTGGATCATCAGTTGCCAGTAAGGTAAGAGAAATTGTTTCCTGACTTTACAGAGATGCAGAGAGCCTCCTATTTTCAATTTAAAAATAATGATGATAATAAGAGGGTACAGTTATTTTGTTTAAAATAAAGCTCACTGTAAATGGGACAACAAAACAAATAATTTAAAAGAACTTTTGGATTCTGGTAAAGAGCAGTAAGTGATCACCAAAAATAAACTCTCTAATTAAAAGACAATGGAAAAGCTCAATATCACCAGTCAGAACAAAGGCCAGGGTCTGACTGTAGAAAAGAACATCAATTGCTCATACGCAAGTTCCAGTCGAAACTAAAAAAAATTAAAGCAAGTCCAATACAGCCAAGTTATAACCTTGAGGATATCCCACCTGAATCTAGAGGCCATCTCAAGAACATATTTGAGGCATTGAACACTAATGACCTAAGACCAGACGAGTTGTGGGATGACATTAAGGACAACATAATGAAGAAAACAAAAGGTCTTTAAAAAGACAGAAAAAAAAAGGCTAAAATGGATGTTAGAAGAGACTCTGAAACTTGCTTTTGAACAGACAGCAGTTAAAGCAAAAGGAAGAAATGATGAAGGAAAAGAGCTGAACAGAAGATTTCAAGGGACAGCTTGAGAAGACAAAGTAAAGTATTATAATGAAATGTGCAAAGCCATGGAGTAGAAAACCAAAAGGGAAGAACATGCTAGGCATTTCTCAAGCTAAAAGAACTGTAAGAAAAAATTCAAGCCTTGAATTGCAATACTGAGGGATTCTACGGGCAGAGCACTGGACGACGCTGAAAGCATCAAAAGATGATGAAAGGAATACACAGAGTCACTGAACCAAAAAGAATTGGTCAACATTCAACCATTTCAGGAGGCAGTGTATGATCAAGAACCAATGGTATTGAAGGAAGAAGTTCAAGCTGCACTAAAGGCACTGGCAAAAAACAACGTTCCAGGAATTGATGGAATACCAGTTCAGATGTTTCAACAAATGGATGCTATGCTGGAAGCATGCACTTGACAGCTACCTGGCCAACTGACTGAAAGAGATTCGTATTTGTGCCCATTCCAAAGAAAGGTGACCCAACAGAATTTGGAAATTACTGAACAATATCATTAATAGCATACACAAGTGAAATTTTCGCAAAGATAATTCAAAACCAGCTGTAGCAGTACATCAACAGGGAACTGCCAGAATTTCAAGCCAGATTCAAAAGAGCATGTGGAACGAGGGATATCATTACTAGATATCAGACCAATCTTGGCTGAAAGCAGAGAATACCAGAAAGATGTTTACCTATGTTTTATTGACTATGTAAAGGCATTTGACTGTGTGGATCATAACAAATTACAAATAACACTGCGAAGAATGGGAATTCCAGAACACTTAATTGTGATCGTGCAGAAAACCACATCTAAATAGAATACATACTATAAATCAGACTAAGACTACATTGCAAAAATCTTAGAAACTTATTAACTTTATAAGAGAAACGAGTGGGGATAAAAATCAAAATGTTTCGGTATTACCAATCTATACCAGATACAAGTATCCTGAGAAAACCTTCCCCAATAATTACCTATATCCCACACTCCGAAAGAATATTTTGATCCATTTTTCTCAAAGAACCCTAATGTGAATTATTTTCTATCTTCCTAATTTTATCTTAAGTTACGTAGTCTAGTCTTTTTTAAAATAAAAATGAAGGTTTCTATTTTGTGCAGCAACAGGAATCATCCTTAAGTGTTTTAACTTAGACGACCGTTCAATTTCCAAGCATCTCCAAACTAGTATTTGAAGACACTACTAAAAAGTTTCTTTGATGGAGACCCTACCTTCAGCTTAAAATTCTGACCAGATAACCAAATCAGAATCTCCTAAAATATGAATAACATGGAAATGGCTGTGATGGATAAGGAAGTCTATACAATGCAGAAAAAAAGATTTGGCAATATTTTTTTCTTTTTGACTACCTTCTCTTAATAAATTTGAGAATTTCAATTTTAAATATATAAAATCTTCAGTAATGTGGTTCAGCAACCCTGTAACAAAGCAATTTTAAGCTACAAGGTTGACAATTACAATCAAGAAACAATGAAACTGTGTCCATGAACCATGGCCCCTCTACCCTGAGACCAGAAGAACTAGACGGTGCCCAGCTACTGCTACCGAATGTTCTGATCACAATCACAATAGCTGGATCCTGACTGAAAGGGAGAAAAATGTAGAACAGAACTTCAAATTCAAGACACACTGGATCTGTTAAGACTGGAAGAATCCCCAAGTCTCTTGCTCTGAGATTATCTTTAAACCTTGAACTGAAACTATCCCCTAACAGTCACCTTTTAAATAAATAAAAGGTTAGCTCAAAAGGTAAGGAATGTCACCCCTGAGTACTGTGCTTTTTTAAAAAACTGTCTATATGAGACCAAATAGTCAACAATTACTCTAAAGCATGGGTGAGATGTTGGAGGGCAGTGAGGCTACGTTACTGGGAATGAAACAACTAGAACAGAAATGAGAATGTTGACACAATGTGAAAAATATAAACGTCACTGAACAGTATGTGTAGAAATTGGTGAATCGGAAACTGTCTTGGTGTGTACATTTTCACACACAAAAAAACAATATTCAAAAAAATTATACTACTTTATTGTTGATGTTCAAGAAACCACTGCTCTGAACAACAGGATTTAGGGTATAAAGTAATCATCAATTGAAATCTATGGCTGTATTAAAAAAATCAGACGTACCGGCAGGAGATAGGGGATGAGGCTAATATGACAGTAAAAAAGTTGAGAAGTATAAAAACACCAGACTAACATTACATCTCTTCCTTCGCAATACCAAATATTTATTTACATTACCTATATATGGCCCGAAACTAAAGCTTTTCTTAATTATATCTCTAATTGCTTCAGGGAAAACTTATCCTTTTTAAAGCATGAAATTAAAGAAGAGAATGGTCTTCATATATCTTAATGATGCTTTTTGTCTTTCATGAGTAATAATGACAAATTTCCAGATTGGTGCGCCTAAGGCTGTGTGATCCCTATCTGAAATGCTTCTGATTTTACAAACTCTCCAACCCCACATAAAAAGATCATCTTCTAGACTTTACCAAAGAGGAAGACACTCTCTTACGAACTGGTTTAAGTGGAAAATCCTGTAACTTTCTAAAAATTTTTATTTCAAACAAAGACTAGTCATTATAAAAATAATAAATTAATGAAGCAGGGTTATAAACTCTAAAGTAAATCTAAACCAAATTTCCCCCCAGGCAAGTAATGTTTTAAAAGTTAAATGTACGAAAATTATACAGGAGGCAAGTTTCAATAAAACTGACATGAATTCATGAAGTTGATGTAAAATTTATATTAAATACTCACCACTAATGTTAAGAATTCAAATAAATTTATAAATTATCTATAGTTTTCCTAATCTTATATATTACGATATTTTATTTAAAAAGTATTTTTAAACTTACCCAAATGAAGCAATGTAAACTGGGCTGCCAGTTCTTTTGCATCTTCTAACGTAGTACAGAGTTTGTCTGGCATAAAGTAACTCTGGGATCCATTTGCAATAGCGGGAATCACTATTTTATATACTAAGAGTACTTTCCCATCTTGACTTGTTGTTGAATATAAGTAATATTCTGGTGGTGCCCAATTATTCTTATTGCAGTAATAATCCAAATGCATTACTGCAGAATTGAAATGATTGGATTTTAAAGAATACATACTAATCGGAGTAAGCTTTGTTCCAGGAAAAAATGGGTAAGTGCATCTTTCAACTTCAGGAGGGCTTGGGCTATGCTGACCATTGAGACGAGCTGGAAGAGTTGGTGGCTTGCCTAGAGTTTTTGGGTGGCTCTCTTCTTTGTTAGCAAACACAAGCAGGTTTTCGGAATTAGGGCTAATCTGACCATTAAGATGCTGTCTCCAAGTGTTTTCTTTATTTACTGGTTTTGCCAGTGTTACCTCAATACTTGCTCCATCAATGCATTTTCCATTCATAATAGACATAGCAGCCACTGCATCTTCTCGATTGAAAAAGTGAACAAAAGCATAATCTCTAAGTTTCTTTACTCGTTCAACTGCACCAGGCTTGAATTTATTAAACTCTGCTTTAATTGTTTCCTCTGTAGTTGAGATCATTAAATTTCTTACATAGAGAACTTTAACTCTTTGCATGGTTTCCTCATCAACCTCCTTCTCTGGATCAGCCCAATCTACCTGAATGGTATGGCCCCAGAGTTGGAATGTTCCTGTAAAAAAAAAAAAAAAATTAATCAATTAATTAAACTTCAACTGATAAAAAAAAATTCAAAAACCCATTGTCGTCAAGTCGATTCCAACTCATAGCAACCCTACAGGACCAAGTAGAACTGCCCCACAGTTTCCAAGGAGCGCCTAGTGGATTTGAACTGGAGACCTTTTGGTTAGCAGACATAGCTCTTAAACACCATGCCACCAGGGTTTCCAAAACAAAGAACAGAAATTATAAATTATTGAGTAAAACCGTTTCTCCAAAAAAAAAAAACAAGCAGACACTCAAAGGTCAATATATTTGGTTAAGCACTAGTTTTCTACTCACATAAAACCTTTTATTTTCACTACGGCAAACTTAACCAGAACTTATGGTGGAATTAATTTTAAGAGTCAACAGAACAAATACTTCAAAGATAAAACTTTTTTAGATTTGGGTACTGGCCTTTGGATTTATATCAAACAATAAATAATTCATTAGAAGGGTATGCATTCAGTAAGTCAGTAAACCAAAAGACCAAACCTGTTGCCGTCCAGTTGATTCCAACTCATAGCGACCCTATACGGCAGAGTAGAACTGCCCCATATGGTTTCCAAGGAGCACCTGGTGGATTCGAACTGCTGACCTTTTGATGAGCAGCCATAGCTCTTAACCACTATACCACTAGGGTTCCCAAATCAGTAAACCGTTATAAATAATAATTTATTTTATTGGAACGTCTTGTCTTTTATAACCTTTTGATTGATTTTACTTCCTTACTCAATTCTTTTACTCCTCTTTAAATAGCATTACAAGGTTCAATAATATTGATCTCTGGTCATTTTGCATGTTTATAATAAAGTTAATACGGGAAATGATCTTTAAAATAATCAGTTTACCTGGAATTAGTTTTCTCCTAGCCATAGCAGCAGCTCTGTGAGATTCATATTCAACAAATGCAAAACCACGATTTTTGGTCTTGTCAGTTGCACTTGGATAAACAATAACATCTACAACTCCTTCTGTAACTTTCTTCATTTCATCCAAAATTTCTTCTTTCTTCTTTTCCTTGGGAATAGCTCCAATAAATAATCTGCAATTATCCAAGCTTACACATACACCAATGAACTTCCCTGGTCGAATCTCATAATTATTAAGAATTCTGATGGCTAACTGGGCTTCTTCTTTTGTGGTATACATCACAAAAGCATAACCTCGATTTTCACCACTGAACTCCATCATAAGCCGAAACTCATATATCTTCCCAGCTCTTTCAAATACAGGCACTAATTCATCTTCATACATGTCACGAGGTATTTTTCCTACAAAAACTTCACAACCTCTAGGTGGAGGTGGACCTTCCCAACCTGAAAGACAAAAACAGAAAGATAAATTCTTATATTTATATCCACTATGCAAACATTCATTCATTCTACCAATCTTCTGTGTACCATGTATTATTCTAAGTATGTGGGATACAAAACTGAACAAAATAAATCCCCTTCCCTCACGAAGCTTATATTCATTCAATAAAAGGAGACACTAAATGAGCGACAATTTAGAAAGAAATGAAGAAAAATGAAGCTGTACAAGGGGTGACATTTTCACAAGTGTGGTAGGTAAAGCTCGTCAGAGTACGTGAGGTTTAAGCAGAGGCTTGAACGAATCAGAGAATAAACTATGAAGATATCTGGGCGAAAAGCATTCAGGAAGAAGAAAAATCAAGTTCTTTATATGTGAGAGTAACATGTTGAAGTATGGAGGCCTGTATGGCTGAAGTGCAGTTAAGGGAGGAGGACAGTGGTAGGGGATGAGACCATCAAAGAAGCTAGAGGCCAGGATTTTGCGTGTGATAGGAAGTTATCAGGTTCTGAGTAAAAGGGTATACTGGTTGCTGGTAGTAAGAGTAATGTATTTTTTACCTACTGTTTTTTTTTTGGATGACTACCACTCCTCTATTCCCTGCTCTTTCAAATTCCTCCCTAAATGACCTGCCCTCTATTTCAACAGCTAGAATACCATCTTCCCCTCTGCCCCAATCCTGACATAATAACTCACGAACCTAACTTCTTTCTCAACTGCTTCTTAAAGCAAGAGCGGGAAATGAAAAACTTAAGGGTAAGACATGCATAACATATAATCTACCTTTTCCCCTCACAGCAGTAAAAAAAAAAAAAAAAATGACTGCTGAGGTCTTAAAGCAGCCAAGAGGCGAGAGCTATTGTTTGGGACAATTGCAGGAATATATACCTAAGCTAAGTAACTACATTAAAGATCTAATTCCACACCTGGGGGAGGACCACCAAATTTTCTTTGTCCATTTTCTTGAACCATGTTGTAGCCAGTCTTTTCCATCAAAGCAAGTAATGCGGCTTCATTCTGAGTACCAGTTCGAACCTTACTGCATCCATTTGTTCCATCTATATTTTCTTCATTCATGGCTGCAGTTCCTAAGACAAAGTTCAAAAACAGCTTAATCTTATGACATGAAGCACCTAGAATCTACAAGGCATTTCTTTGGGTTGCAAGAAACCAAGAACAGTTGTGGCTGCATGTTTGGTGATTACTCTTCATTATCCCTTTCATGTTCTGCCCCCAACTCTCCTCCCTGTGATAGATGCTGGAAACTTAGTGATTAAACTGATTGATTAAACAGTACCTTTAGAAGACCTAAGCTACAAGAAGAGGAGGTAAAAGTAAAAAAGAGAAAGAAACAACTAAGACAAGAGTGAGAAAACAAAAATATGTGAAAGGGAGCTAAGAAAAAAGAAGAGGGAGTAAGAAAAAAGTATACTATCATCATTGCCAATTACATTTTTATCATATATGCCAACTGCATTTTATTGTGACTTAAATTTGCCAGATAACTATAGCCTAATGGTAATACGGCTGATGTTGTCAGCAACCGACCAGAGTTCCACCAGTTACCAGAAACTGAACAGATTCATGAGAAAACAGTTTCCAATCAGCCCCTGTTCCTATCTACTAGAAGAAGCTGCTAGAAAGACCAGGAATTACAACCACTTCTGATCTGAGCACAAACAGCAGCTACTGCTATTTCCAGTGAGCAGCAGCTTAAAAAATTTCCATCAACAGGTGGGCAGGAGCTATGGTAGAAGAGCTGGGATCTCTGTTGACCTATGTACATAAAAAAGTATTTTTAATTTTTTAAAATGAGCTTATTACTTACTACATATATCCCTTAGGCTGTCTTCCTAAAGATCAATGCTGTGATTTATTGTTTCTGAATTTTATATCCCTCTCATTTGTTGTTATAATGAACAAACACAAATTAAATCCACTTTTGAGGTACAGGGAATGCACCAGGAAAGCTATTTTAGCTTTCGATAGAAATTTCCAATTGGAAATGGAAAGCAAGTCATTGTAGCACAGCATTTTAAAAAGGATGGAATTTTGAGCCACAGCACCTTAATTCAGACTTGGCTTTGCTGCTTTATCCAACCTTGAGCAACTTATCCAATTTCTTTACAACTTAGTCTCTTCATTTATAAAATGGAGGTAATGAGTTCTCACCGTGTTGCTCTTAGGATTAAATAAGACAAGGTGTGTGAAAAGCTTGTTAGAATTATATATATAAACTTAAGATGTGCCTCTCTCTAGAACTTATAAAAAGTAGCCTTTACTCAGTAAAGGTTAGTTCTTGGAAGCTCTAGAGAGAGATGCATCTGAGGCTTGTAGGCACTGACACTGACACACGCAGCATACTTTCTTCAGAAGCATCTTTCCTTTCTCCAAGGCAGAAGTGTGGGTGTGATGCAGCAGATGCACATCTATCAAAGTCAGGACAAAGGCCCTAAGGGAGGGATGTGGTTGGCATTTATAAGGCACAGCAAGGTGGCCAGCATGGCCGGAGACAGGTTAAGGGTATGCAGGAGATGCAGTCAGCACGACAACAGTCATGTCACGCAGGACTCGTAGGTCAGGTAACTAAGGACTTTAGCTTTTGTTGTAAATTAAATGAAGAGCCACTGTACATTCTGAGCATGGGAGTAATATGATCATTTATGTCAAAGGGCCATCTGGCTGTTGTGTTGAGAAGAGTCTGTAAAAGGGCAAAGGTGGAAGTAGAAAACCAATTAGAAGACTACAGCTAAAACCCAGTTGAGAAATGATGGCGGCAAGGACCAGAGGGGTTTAGGTGACAAGAATTAGTCTAATTTGAGATATATTTTCAAGGTCCAGTCAACAGAATTCTCTGATATGGGCTATGGGATAAAAAGAAGACTAAAGTATGACATCAAAGTTTTTGGCCTGAGCAATGAGAAAAACAGTGACAAAAATGAGGTGGAGAAGGCTGAGGTAGAACAAATTTTAGGGGGGTAAGATCAGAGTTCAGGTTTGAACAGGTTAAATTTGGATATCTACTAGACAGCCAACTCAAATGCCTACAACAAGCTTCTGGCAGTAAGTATTTAAAGGAGTGAAAATGTCAAGAACAAGACTATAAGAATGGTACGAACTGTGCTTAACAAGAGAGCCCATGAACCACCTAAAAAAGGAAATGAGGAAATCCAGCTTGCCTAGTGTAGTAGGTTAAATTGTGTCCCCAAAACATATGTTCAAGTCCTAATCTGGAAACAGGGTATTTCCACATGTAATCAAGCTAAGATGAGGTCACAGTGCATTAGGGTGGGCCCTAGATCCAATGACTCAGTCTTTTTATAAGACAAAGGAAAGGGAGATTTGGACAGAGATCCAGAGGGAAGAAGGAATGTGAAGATGAAGGCAGAGATTAGTGATGCATCTACAAGCCAAGGAATGCCAAGGACTGCTGGCAGCTGCCAGAAGCTGAGAGATGGGCGTGGTGTGGTTTCTCCCTTAGGTCCTCCGGAAGGGAAAAATGCTGCTGACACTTTTGATTTCAGACTGCTAATCTTCAGAACTGTGAGCAACTGGATCTCTGGTGTTTTAAGTCACCAAGCCTGTGGCAATTTGTTACAGTAGCCACAGTAAACAAATATACCAAGTTATGCCAAATTTTCCAATTTTTCAAGAGAGGCCAGAAATCTGAAGATTATTATGTGAAATCTCTCAATTCTTAAAAACTGGAACTCAATTCAATTTTAAAAAAATAACAAAAACCGTGCAGACCATACAGAACACCTGCAGCCTTTCTATGGCTGGTTCAAACGCTGGGCTGCATGAGGGCAAGAACTCCATCTGAATACTTTCCCTAGTACCCACCATAGTGCTTGGCACACAAAAGGTACTCAATTAAGTATTCGTTGGGTGAAGAACCGAACAGAAAATACAGAAAAACAATTAACAAGACTTCATACATTGTTGGCAAATTTGCATTAAAATTGGAATTATCCAATAAGACTAAGTGCTGATTTTTCCTCAAAAACCATTCAGCCAACAAGGCAGTGGGAATAGCACAGCCACCATGGATAACAATTTGGCAGTTCCTCAAAAAAGTTGAACACAGAACCACCACATGACCCAGCAATCCCAATCCTAGGTACATACCCAGAAGAAGTGAAAGCAGAAACACAAACAGAAACCTGTATACCAATGTTCACTGCAACACTTTTCACAATAGCCAAAAGATGGAAACAACTGAAATGCCAGTGAACAGATGAATGGATAAACAAAATCTGACATACGGAAGCGGAGCCAAGATGGCGGACTAGGCAGATGCTACCTCGGAGCCCTCTTACAACAAAGACACGGAAAAACAAGTGAATCGATCACATACATAACAATCTACGAACCCTGAACAACAAACACAGATTTAGAGACGGAGAACGAACTAATACGGGGAAGCAGCTATTGTTTTCAGAGCCTGGAGCCAGCGTACCAGTCAGGTACGGCACAAGCACAGAGAGCTGCTCCACCCCTCTGAACTAACCCCGGGAAGGGGACCAGCCGGTTCCGCAGGCGGCGTGGGACGCAGCCGGTAGGAGAAGTCCCCGGGAGGCAGTGACTGGTCTTGGAACAGGGAGAGCAGCGTCCCAGCCAGGGAATCATCCCGCCGGGATTTGGACTGGACGCAGGTACGGCATAAACACGGAGAGCTGCTCCACCCCCCTGAACTAACCCCGGGAGGGGGCCCAGTTAGGTCGCGTGGGCGGCGTGGGACGCAGCCGGTAGGAGAAGTCCCCGGGAGACAGTGACTGGTATTGGAGCGGGGAGAACAGCGTCCCAGCTGGGACACTCAGTCATGGCACAAGCATGGGGAGCTGCTCCACCCACCTGAACTAACCCCGGGAGGCGGCCCAACTGGTTCGCGGAGGCGACACGGCAACGCGGCTGGAGGGACGAGAAGTCCCCGGGAGGCAGTGACTGATTTTGGAGTCGAGAGTGCACCGTCCCAGTAGGGGAGCCTTGACGCTGGGCGTGGGGCTGGAAGCGGAGGATCTGACCTTGACTCCAGCGGGCCAGACCCCCCGGGGGCAATCTCCACACAGCCAGCACACACAGGCGACACGCCCTGCGGGAATCTCAGATATAATAGTCATTCCAAGCAAGACAAGCAACTCTGGCTATATTCTGAGGTGCTACTCTCCTATCTCTCTGTTCCCTCCCTCACCCTCCCCAAGCGGCTTCATTAACATATGAATAGCCTGAGCCAGAGGGAGAACTCTGATAGGGATCTGACTGCATTTTTTTTTTAGCGGATTTTCTGGAAAAACTAGTTTCCCAGTGATGGCTCGAAGACAACAATCCATATCAAACCACTTAAAGAAGCAGACCATGACAGCTTCTCCAAGCCCCCAAACAAAAGAATCAAAATCTTTCCCAAATGAAGATACAATCTTGGAATTATCAGATACAGAATATAAAAAACTAATTTACAGAATGCTTCAAGACATCACAAATGAAATAAGGCAAACTGCAGAAAAAGCCAAGGAACACACTGATAAAACTGTTGAAGAACTCAAAAAGATTATTCAAGAACACAGTGGAAAAATTAGTAAGTTGCAAGAATCCATAGAGAGACAGCATGTAGAAATCCAAAAGATTAACAATAAAATTACAGAATTAGACAACGCAATAGGAAGTCAGAGGAGCAGACTCGAGCAGTTAGAATGCAGACTGGGACATCTGGAGGACCAGGGAATCAACACCAACATAGCTGAAAAAAAATCAGATAAAAGAATTAAAAAAAATGAAGAAACCCTAAGAATCATGTGGGACTCTATCAAGAAGGATAACCTGCGGGTGATTGGAGTCCCAGAACAGGGAGCGGGGACAGAAAACACAGAGAAAACAGTTGAAGAACTCCTGACACAAAACTTCCCTGACATCATGAAAGACAAAAGGATATCTATCCAAGATGCTCATCGAACCCCATTTAAGATTGATCCAAAAAGAAAAACACCAAGACATATTATCATCAAACTCGCCAAAACCAAAGATAAAGTGAAAATTTTAAAAGCAGCCAAGGAGAAAAGAAAGGTTTCCTTCAAGGGAGAATCAATAAGAATAAGTTCAGACTACTCAGCAGAAACCATGCAGGCAAGAAGGGAATGGGATGACATATACAGAACACTGAAGGAGAAAAACTGCCAGCCAAGGATCATATATCCAGCAAAACTATCTCTGAAATATGAAGGCGAAATTAAGATATTTACAGATAAACACAAGTTTAGAGAATTTGCAAAAACCAAACCAAAGCTACAAGAAATACTAAAGGATATTGTTTGGTCAGAGAACCAATAATATCAGATACCAGCACAACACAAGGTCACAAAACAGAACATCCTGATATCAACTCAAATAGGGAAATCACAAAAACAAACAAATTAAGATTAATTAAAAAAAAAATACACATAACAGGGAATCATGGAAGTCAATAGGTTAAAGATCACAATAATCAAAAAGAGGGACTAAATACAGGAGGCACTGAACTGCCATATGGAGAGTGATACAAGGCAATATAGAACAATACAAGTTAGGATTTACTTAGAAAAATAAGGGTAAATAATAAGGTAACCACAAAAAGGTATAACAACTCTATAACTCAAGATAAAAGCCAAGAAAAACGTTAACGACTCAACTAACATAAAGTCAAACACTATGAAAATGAGGATCTCACAACTTACTAAGAAAAACGCCTCAGCACAAAAAAGTATGTGGAAAAATGAAATTGTCAACAACACACATAAAAAGGCATCAAAATGACAACACTAAAAACTTATTTATCTATAATTACACTGAATGTAAATGGACTAAATGCACCAATAAAGAGACAGAGAGTCACAGACTGGATAAAGAAACACGATCCATCTATATGCTGCCTACAAGAGACACACCTTAGACTTAGAGACACAAACAAACTAAAACTCAAAGGATGGAAAAAAATATCTCAAGCAAACAATAAGCAAAAAAGAAGAGGAGTAGCAATATTAATTTCTGACAAAATAGACTTTAGACTTAAATCCACCACAAAGGATAAAGAAGGACACTACATAATGATAAAAGGGACAATTGATCAGGAAGACATAACCATATTAAATATTTATGCACCCAATGACAGGGCTGCAAGACACATAAATCAAATTTTAAGAGAATTGAAAAGTGAGATAGATACCTCCACAATTATAGTAGGAGACTTCAACACACCACTTTCGGAGAAGGACAGGACATCCAGTGAGAAGCTCAACAGAGACACGGAAGACCTAATTACAACAATCAACCAACTTGACCTCATTGACTTATACAGAACTCTCCACCCAACTGCTGCAAAATATACTTTTTTTTCTAGCGCACATGGAACATTCTCTAGAATAGACCACATATTAGGTCATAAAACAAACCTTTGCAGAGTCCAAAACATCGAAATATTACAAAGCATCTTCTCAGACCACAAGGCAATAAAACTAGAGATCAATAACAGAAAAACTAGGGAAAAGAAATCAAATACTTGGAAACTGAACAATACCCTCCTGAAAAAAGACTGGGTTATACAAGACATCAAGGAGGGAATAAGGAAATTCTTAGAAAGCAACGAGAATGAAAATACTTCCTATCAAAACCTCTGGGACACAGCAAAAGCAGTGCTCAGAGGCCAATTTATATGAATAAATGCACACATACAAAAAGAAAAAAGAGCCAAAATCAGAAAACTGTCCCTACAACTTGAACAAATAGAAACTGAGCAACAAAAGAATCCATCAGGCACCAGAAGAAAACAAATAATAAAAATTAGAGCTGAACTAAATGAATTAGAGAACAGAAAAACAATTGAAAGAATTAACAAAGCCAAAAGCTGGTTCTTTGAAAAAATTAACAAAATTGATAAACCATTGGCTAGACTGACTAAAGAAACACAGGAAAGGAAACAAATAACCCAAATAAGAAATGAGAAGGACCACATCACAACAGAACCAAATGAAATTAAAAGAATCATTTCAGATTATTATGAAAAATTGTACTCTAACAAATTTGAAAACCTAGAAGAAATGGATGAATTCCTGGAAAAACACTACCTACCTAAACTAACACATTCAGAAGTAGAACAACTAAATAGACCCATAACAAAAAAAGAGATTGAAACGGTAATCAAAAAACTCCCAACAAAAAAAAGCCCTGGCCCGGACCGCTTCACTGCAGAGTTCTACCAAACTTTCAGAGAAGAGTTAACACCACTACTTCTGAAGGTATTCCAAAGCATAGAAAATGACGGAATACTACCCAACTCATTCTATGAAGCCACCATCTCCCTGATACCAAAACCAGGTAAAGACAAAATGTGACATACACATAAAATAGAATGAGTCAGGATCGGCTTGACACTTAAAAATGTGTGTATAAGGTTTTGTATCAGAAACTGACTTGAATTGTAAACTTTCGCTTAAAACACAATTAAAAAAAAGAGAGAGAGAAAAAAAGGAATCGACTTGACAGCAACAGGTTGTTTTAAAAGAGAAATTAAGTCTTGAGGCATGCCACAATATGGATGAACCTTGAAAACATCATGCTGAGTGAAATAAGTTAGTCACAAAAGGACAAATACCATGTAATCTCACTTATATGAAATAAGCAAATAAACAGAAACTAAATATTAGTGGGTGGGAATGAGGGGGAGCTTTTGCTTACACAGCATTATGTTAATGGTGGGATAATTTGGAAAAGCACAGCAATAAAGGTTGGACAACATAAAAAATGTAATCAATGTCACTGAACTGTACATGTGAAAATTGTTAAATTGGTGTCCGTTTTGTTGTGTGTATTTTCGCCACAATAAAAAAAGAAAGAAAGAACAGAAAACCCTATGGATCATAGCTGTACTCTGACACACATGGGCTCGCCATGAGTCAGGAAAAAACTGGAACTACCTTGAGAGAAATTTGGCAATATTTACCAAAATCTAAAAAATGCACAAATACTTAGTAATTCAGTTACTAAGACTATTACCTACAAATATAGTTGTACAAACATATATATATGTACCAGCATAGTCACTGAAACATTGTATGTAAAAGCAAAAATCAAGAAAATACCTCATTATCCATAAACATGGGACCGATTTAAAAAATCATGGCAAACTACACGATGGAATGTTACACTGCTGTTAAAGAATGGCATTATAGGCGGGATCAAGATGGCTGACTAGGCAAAAGCTTCCACTGAACTCTCTTGCAACAAAGACTCGAAAAGACAACTGAATCAATTACATACATGAGAATCTACGAACGGTGACCATCAAACACAGGACTAAGGAATTGACCTCAGTGACAGGGGAGCAAGAGACTGAACTGAAGCAGTGACTAGTTCCAGAGACCAGCGTGCAGCACCCCAGCCCTGAGCCCTAGGTGCGGTGCTTTGGTGCCAATGTGGTGGGGTTGATGGTGGCTTCCTGAAACAGGGGACGCAGCTCTAACTCCCTTGGGCAACCTCAGTGGGGATCCAGCCAGCGCACACAGGCTACACACCAACCTGACTGACAGGGGAACCAGAAACCATGCAGAACCAGGGTCTAGTTCTGGAGCCCGGTGCACAGCACCCCAGCTCTGATCTCTTGGTGCTGGGCTTTGGCGCAAGTGCGGCGGGGCTGAGGGTGGTTTCCTGAGACAAGGCAAGCACGGGACACAGCCCTAACTCCCAGGGACAATCACCGTGGGTACCTAGCCAGTGCACACAGGCTACACACCAGCCTGAGTTACAGCAGAGCAAAAGACCACGCAGAAGCAGCACCCCAGCCCTGATCCCTTGGTATTGTGCTTTGAAGAGTGCGGTGGGGCTGATGGTGGCTCCTTGAGTCAAGGAAAGCATGGGACCACAGCCCCAGCCCCTGGGGCAATCTCCTCGGTGAGGACCCAGCCAGCACACAAAGGCTACATACACACCCCTCTGGAATCTCATATAAAACAGCCCTCACCACACAAGATAAGTGATTTTTCTATTTTACCATGCTACTCTCTCCTATCTTATCTGATCCCTTCCCTCCCTGCCCCAGCCGGCTTCATTAACATTTGAATTCCCTGGGCCAGAGATAGAAGCGCCCTGCTTCTTCCTAACCCATTCTCCTGGCCTGGGAAAAGCAGCAGTTAACAATCAGGGGAAAAAGCCTTTCCTGACTTCTCTAAACTGGAAGATCAGAACAGAAGCAGCTTCAGTCCAGGCATAAAAGATCCATAGTCTTTGGCTTTCACCCCTACGTGGAACCAGGTGGCTATTATAACGCAAAGGCAATTCTGTTGGAGGTCTGACTGTAACTGTTTCAGCTGAGCAGTGGAGAGGCAGGTTTTGGAGGTCTGATACTGCACTGCCTATTAACCAGAGCCCTCACTGACCCACAGCAGGAAACTGAGGGCTGAGGCTCCATCCACACCACCTAGCCACCTGCTAAAGAGGTCTGAGGATAGTGGTGCCTACCAGTCTTTACAGGCACAAGCACTGGGTGCCTGAAGTATAGGTGCAGAGACCACCCACCAGAGCACTCTAGAGAACAGGGATGCTCCTTCCTCACTGGCACTTGGGGGAAGGCTGTTAGCACCCTGCCCTCCTCAGAGTGTGGCCACCTGCCGCTACCAGAAACCAGTGCATACAACCATCACCACTACTCCTCTAAGATAGTAGATGAGAGCCTACACCACACACTAGGTGACTGACTATCAGGACACCTGAGCTGATTCTATTCAAGAATAGTGAATGGACTCATAGGCTCATATACCTGGTAACAGCTCTAGCCATCTGTAACAGGACATAAGTGATTCAAAGGCACCAACAATCAAGTTGGCGCACTCTAGTAGCCCATTTGGGTATACTGAAACAAAACAAGACTCAGTAAGCAAATAAAATAAAATAAATTATTAAAATAACATTTAGATGGCTCAGAGACAGCAGTCGATATCAAATCACATAAAAAAGCAGACCATGATTACTTCTACAAACCCCCAAAATGGAGAAACAACTTTCCTGGATGAAGATATATTCCTGGAAATGCCAGATGTAGAATACACAAGACTAATACACAGAATGCTTTAAGACATCAGGGATGACATTGAAAAAGAAAGAATGCAATGTACAGAAAAAGCCAAGGAACACACAGATAAAGCAGCTGAAGAAATTAAAAAGATTGTGCAAGAACGTAATGAAAAATTTAATAAGCTGTAAGAATCCATAGAGAGACAGCATTCAGAAATTCAAAAGATTAACAATAAAATTATACAATTAGACAATCCAATAGGAAGTCAGAGGAGCAGAATCGAGGAACTGGAATGCAGAATTGTGGAGATGGAGGATAAGGCAATTGGCACCAAAATATGTGAAGAAAAATCAGATAAAAGAATTAAAAAAAAATGAAGAAACCCTAAGAATCATGTGGGACTCTATCAAGAAGGATAACTTGCGTGTGCTTGGAATTCCAGAACAGGGAGGGATAAAAGAAAATACAGACAGAACTGCTGAAGATCTGTTGGCAGAAAACTTCTCTGCCACTGTGAAAGATGAAAGGATATCTATCCAAGATGTTCATCGAACCCCATACAAGGTAGATCCCAAAAGAAAGGCAGCAAAACATACTATCATCAAAGTTGCCAAAATGAAAGATAAAGAGAAAATTTTAAAAGCAGCCAGGGATAAATGAAAACTCACCTACAAAGGAGAATCAATAAGTTCGGACTGCTCTGCAGACACCATGCAAGCAAGAAGGCAACAGGATGACACATATAGAGTGTTGAAGGAGAAAAATTGCCAGCCAAGAATCATATATCCAGCAAAACTCTCTTTCAAATATGAAGCTGAAATTAAGTCATTTACATATAAACACAAGCTTAGACAATCTGCAAAAACCAAACCAAAGCTACAAGAATTACTCAAGGAAATTCTTTGGTCAGAATATAAGTAATATCAGATATCAACACAACACAAGGATACAGAACAGAACATCCTCATATCAACTCAGATAGAGAAATCACAAAAATAAGATTCATAAAAAAAAAGCTCAACACAGGGAATAATTGATGTCATTATATAAAAGATGACAATAATCAATAAACAGGGACTAAATTCAGGAGGCATAGATCTACCACATGGAGAGGAAATCAAGGTGATATAGGGCGACACAAGTTAGGTTTATACTTAGAAAAATTGGGGTAAATATTAAGGTAACCACAAAAAGGACTAACAATTCTACATTCCAAAATAAAAACAAAGATACACATAAGGACTCAGCAAAAATAAATTCAACTACAACGAAAAAGAGGCACACACATTTACAAAGAAATACTTCTCGGCACAAAAAGTGGAAAAATGAAACTGTCAACAACACACAAAAGAGGCATCAAAATGATAGCACTAAACTCATACCTATCTATACTTACTCTGAATGTAAATGGACTAAATGCACCAATAAAGAGACAGAGTGGCAGAACCGATAAAAAAAAACACCATCTGTCTACATACTGCCTACAACAGACATACCTCAGACTGAGACACAAACAAACTAAAACCCAAAGGATGGAAAAAAATTTATCGAGCAAACAACAATCAAAAAAGAGCATGAGTGGCAATGTTAATTTCTGACAAAATACACTTTAAAGTTAAATCCACCACAAAGGCTAAACAAATACACGATATAATGATTAAAGAGACAATTTACAAGGAAGATATAACCATATCAAATATTTATGCACCCAATGACAGGGCCGCAAGATACATAAAAAAAAACTCTAACAGCATTGAAAAGTGAGATAGACACCTCCACACTTATACTAGGAGACTTCAAAACACAACTTTCGGTGAAGGACAGGACATCCAGAAAGAAGCTCAATAAAGACACGGAAGATCTAAATGCCACAACCAACCAACCTGACCTCATAGACATATACAGAACACTCCACCCAACATCTGCAAAGTATACTTTCTTTTCTAGCGCACATGGAACATTCTCTAGAATAGACCACATATTAGGTCATAAAGCAAGCCTTAGCAGAATCCAAAACACTGAAATATTACAAAGCATCTTCTCAGACCATAAGGCCATAAAAGTAGAAATCAATAACAGAAAAACCAGGGAAAAGAAATCAAATACTTGGAAACTGAACAATACCCTGCTCAAAACAGACTGGGTTATAGGAGATACTAAGGAGAGAATAAAGAAATTCAGAGGATCCAAAGAGAATGAAAACACTTCCTATCAGAACCTTTGGGACACAGGGGAAGCAGTGCTCGGAGGTCAATTTATGTCAATAAATGCACACATACAAAAAGAATAAAGAGCCAAAAACAAAGAACTGTCGCTACAACTTGAACAAACAGAAAGAGAGCAAGAAAGGAAACTGTCAGGCACCAGAAGAAAAAAAAATAAAAATTAGAGCAAAATTAAATGAATTACAGAACAGAAAAATGAAAGAGTTAACAAGACCAACAGTTGGTTCTTTGGAAAAATTAACAAAATTGATAAACTACTAGCCAGACTGACTAAAGAAAAACAGGAAACAAATAACCCAAATAAGAAATGACATGGGCGATACCACAACAGACCCAACTGAAATTAAAAGAATTATATCAGATTACTATGAAAAACTGTACTCTAACAAATTTGAAAACCTAGAAGAAATGGAAGAACTCCTAGAAACACCGCACCTACCTAAATTAACACAAACAGAAGTAGAACAGCTAAATAGACCCATAACAAAAACAGAGACTGAAAAGGTAATCAAAAAACTCCCAACAAAAAAAAAGCCCTGCCCAGACAGCTTCACTGCAGAGCTCTACCAAACTTTCAGAGAAGGGGTAACACCACTACTACTAAGGTATTTCAAAGCATAGAAAAGGACAGAATACTACCTAACTCATTCTGTGAAGCCAGCATATCCCTGATCCCAAACCAGCTAAAGACACCACAAAAAAGAAAATTACAGACCTATATACCTCATCAACACAGATGCAAAAATCCTCAACAAATTTCTAGCCAAGAGATTTCAACAATATATCAAAAAAATAATTCACCATGACCAAGTGGGATTTATACTAGGTATGCAGGGATGGTTCAACAGTAGAAAAACAATTAAGGTAATCCACCATATAAATAAAACAAAAGACAAGAACCACATGATTTTATCAACTGATGCAGAAAAGGCATTTGACAAAGCCCAACACCCATTCATGATAAAAACTCTCAGCAAAATAGGAATAGAAGGAAAATTCCTCAACATAATAAACAGCATATATACAAAGCAAACAGCCAACATCATCCTAAATGAAGAGATTCTGAAAACATTCCCCCTGAGAACAGGAACCAGACAAGGATGCTCCTTATCACCACTCTCATCCAGCATAGCGCTGGAGGTCCTAGCCACGGCAGTTAGTCAAGATAAAGAAATACAGGGCATCCAGATTGGTAAGGAAGAAGTATTTCTATTTGCAGATGACACGATCTTATACACAGAAAACACTGAAGAATCCTCAAAAAAACTACTGAAACTAATTGAAGAGTTCAGTAGATTAACAGGATACAAGATAAACACACAAAAATCAGTTGCATTCCTCTACATCAACAAAAAGAACATTGAAGAGGAAATCACCAAATCAATACCATTTACCATAGCCCCCAAGAAGATATAATACTTAGGAATAAACCTTACCAGAGACATAAAAGACCCATACGAAGAAACTACAAGGCACTACTGCAAGAAACCAAAAGAGACCTACCATAAGTAGAAAAACATACCTTGCTCATGCATAGGAAGACTTAACATTGTAAAAATGTCTATTCTACCAAAAACCATCTATAGATACAATGCGATTCCCATCCAAATTCCAACGACATTTTTGAATGAGATGGAGAAACAAATCACCAACTTCATACGGAAGGGAAAGAGGCCCCATATACATAAAGCATTACTGAAAAAGAAGAAGAAAGTGGGAGGCCTCACACTACCCGATTTTAGAACCTATTATACCACCACAGTAGTCAAAACAGTCTGGTACTGGTACAACAACAGATACATAGACCAGTGGAACGGAATTGAGAATCCAGATATAAATCCATCCACATATGAGCAGCTGATTTTTGACTAAGGCCGAAAATCAGTTATATGGGGAAACAACAGTCTCTTTCACAAATGGTGCTGGCAAAACTGGATATCCATCTGCAAAAAATGAAACAAGACCCATACCTCACACCATGCACAAAAACAAACTCAAAATGGATCAAAGACCAAAACAAAGTCTAAAACGATAAAGATCACGGAAGAAAAAATAGGGACAACGTTAGGAGCCCTAATACATGGCATAAACAGAACACAAAACATTGCATAAACAGAACACAAAAATGCCGAAGAGAAACCAGATAACTGGGAGCTCCTAAAAATCAAACACCTTTGCTCATCCAAAGACTTCACCAAAAGAGTAAAAAGACTACCTACAGACTGGGAAAAAGTTTTCAGCTATGACATTTCTGATCAGCACCTGATCTCTAAAATCTACATGACCCCCCAAAAAAACTACATGATTATGCTAAAATTCAACCACAAAAAGACAAATAACCCAATTAAAAAATGGGCAAAGGATATGAACGGGCACTTCACTAAAGAAGACATTCAGGCTGCTAACAGATACATGAGGAAATGGTCACGATCATTAGCCATTAGAGAAATGGAAATCCAAACTACAATGAGATTCCATCTCACTTCAACAAGGCAAGGCTGGCATTAATCAAAAAAACATGTAATAATAAATGCTGGAGTGGTTGTGGAGAGACTGGAACACTTACACACTGGTGGGCACGTAAAATGGTACAAACACTTTGGAAATCGATTTGGTGCTTCCTTAAAAAACTAGAAATAGAACCACCACACAATCCAGCAATCCCACTCCTTGGAATATATTCTAGAGAAATAAGAGCCTTTACAGGAACAGACATATGCACACTAACGTTCACTGCAGCACTGTTTACAACAGCAAAAAGTTGGAAGCAGCCAACATGCCCATCAACGGATAAATAAACTATGGTATATTCACACAATGGAATAATACGCATTGATAAAGAACAATGTTGAAACCATGAAACATTTTGTAACATGGAGAAATCTGGAAGACATTATGCTGGGTGAAATCAGTCAATTGCAAGAGGATGAATATTGTATAAGACCCCTATTATAAGAACTGGAGAAACAGTTTAAACAGAGAAGGAAATATTCTTTGATGGTTACGAGAGGGGGGAGGGAGATAGGGAGGGAGAAGAGTACTCACCAATTAGATAGTAGATAAGTTTCATTTTAGGTGAAGGGAAAGACAATACACAATACAGGAGAGGTCAACACAAATGGACTAAACCAAAAGCAAAGAAGTTCCCTGAATAAACTGAACACTTCAGAGGCCAGCGTAGCAGAGGCGGGGGTTTGAGGACCATGGTTTCAGGGGACATCTAAGTCAACTGGCATAATAAAATCTATTAAGAAAACATACTGCATCCCATTTTGGAGAGTGGCACCTAAGGTCTTAAATGCTAGCAAGCAGCTATCTAAGATGCATCAATTGGTCTCAACCCACCTGGAGCAAGGAAGAATGAAGAACACCAAAGACACAAGGTAACTATGAGCCTAAGAGACAGAAAGGATCACAGAAACTAGAAGCTACATCAGCCTGAGACCAGAAGAGCTAGATGGTTCCCGGCCACAACAGATGACTGCCCTGACAGGGAACTCAACAGAGAAATCCTGATGGAGCAGGAGAGCAGTGGGATGCAGACCCCAAATTATCATAAAAAGACCAGACTTAATGGTCAGACTGGGACTGGAAGGACCCCAGGGGCCATGGTCCCCAGACCTTATGTTAGCCCAACACAGGAACCATTCCCAAAGCTAACTCTTCAGACAAGAATTGGACTGGAATAAGGGATGGAAAATGATACTGGTGACAAAGGAGCTTCTTGGATCAAGTGGACACATGAGACTATGTTGGTATCTCCTGTCTGGAGGGGAGATGAGAGGGCAGAGAGGGCCAAAAGCTACCCGAACGGACAGGAGGAAAGAGAGTGGAGGGAAGTACTGAGCTATCTCATTAGAGGGAGAGCAATTAGCAGTGCATGGCAAGGTGTATGTAAATTTTTGTATGAGAGACTGACCTGATTTGTAAACTTTCACTTAAAGCACAATAAAAATTAATTAAATAAAAAGGATTGCATTATATTTGTGTGTGTTGATATGGAAGAATATTCAAGATATATCTAAGAAGAAAAACCAAGTTGGAGAATGACACTTTTACTATGATACCAACTGTATTTCTTCAAAGGATATAAACAAAACAAAAAAAAACTGCCGTCCAGTGGATTCCGAATCATAGCGACCCCTATAGGACAGAGTAGAACCGCTCCAGAGAGTTTCCAAGGAGCACCTTGTGGATTCCAACTGCTGAACTTTTGGTTAGCAGCCACAGAACTTAACCACTACACCACCAGGGTTTCCTCAAAAGATACACAATTATATATTCACTAATGCTTATATAAAAAAAACAAAACCAAACCCATGGCCATGCAGTTGATTCCAGTTGATTCCTACTCATAGTTATCCTACAGGACACAGCAGAACTGCCCCACAGAGTTTCCAAGGAGCGGCTGGTGGATCCTAACTGCTGAACTTTTGGTTAGCAGCCAAGCTCTTAACCACTGTGCCACCAGGGCTCCTGATGCTTACACAGGCATATAAAAATTTTGTAAGAATTTACAAGAAATTTTAATAATAGTTATCAATAGTGAGTAGAAAATGGGAATCAACAAATCTTTACTTTTCACTCTTCTGGTCTGCTTAAAGTATCATGAGTATGTGCCATTTGTATTAAAAACAAAAAGCCCTTTCAGAGGGTCCCACTGTTTCTTAAAAATAAAATCCATACGCTATAAAAATTCATAAGGGTCTTTTTATAATCTGGTCCAGCCTATCTCTCCAGCTTTTTACTCTATTATGCCAACAACAATACTTACCTATTTGCAATTTCTCAAATGTGCCATGTTCTCATATACCAGCCTCTGCATAGATCGTTCTCAGTCCTTCCTCACTTTCTTTGCCTATCCAACTCCTAACAGTCTCTAAGAAAAACCATGACCTTCCGTCTCAAAACTAAATTAGGTATTACTGTATACTTAGTAAGGTCCCTGGGCGGTACAAATGGTTTCTGCTCCACAATTAACCTAAAAAACCACCACATATCTGTCAGTTTATTGTATGGTGGTGGCTTGTGTGTTGATTTGATACTGGAAGCTCTGCCACCAGTATTTCAAGTACCAGCAGGGTCACTCATGGTGGACAGGTTTCAACTCAGCTTCCAAACTAAGACAGACCAGGAAGAAGGACCTGGTAGACTACTCCTGAAAAACCAGGCCAGTGAAAACCTTATGAACAGCAGTGGAACACTGTCTGATACAGTGCCAAAAGATGAGCCCCTCAGGTTGGAAGGCATTCAAAATACAACTGGGGAAGAGCTGCCTGCTCAAAGTAGAGTCAACCTTAATGATGTGGATGGAGCCAAGCTTTCCAGACTTTCATTTGCTGAAATTGCACAACTGAAAATGAGAAGAAATAGCTGCAAACAGCCATTAATAATCAGAACACAGAATGTACGAAGTATGAATCTAGGAAAATTGGAAATCATCAAAAATGAAAGGGAATGCATAAACATCGACATCCCAGGCATTAGTAAGTTGAAATGGACTGCTATTGGCCATTTTGAATCAGACATCATATGGTCTGCTATGCTGGGAATGACAAACTGAAGAGAAGCAGCAACACGTTCATCACCAAAAAGAACATTTCAAGATTTATTCTGAAGTGCAACACTGTCAGTGATAGGGTAATATCCATATGCCTACAAGGAGGACCAGTTAATATAACTATTGTTTAAATTTATGCACCAACCATTAAGGCCAAAGGTGAAGAAACTAAAGATTTTTACCAACTTCTGCAGTCTGAAGTTGATCAAACATGCAATCAAGATGCATTGGTAATTACTGGTGATGGGAACGCTAAAGTTGGAAACAAAGAAGGAGGACTGGTAGTTGGGAAGTACGGACTTGGTGATAGATACAATGCCAGAGAGCGCATGATAGAATTTTGCAAGACCAATGACTTCTTCATTGCAAATACCTTTTTCAACAACATAAACGATAGCTATACACATGGACCTCACCGGACGGAATACACAGGAATCAAATCGACTACATCTGTAGAAAGAGATGATGGAAAAGCTCGATGTCATCTGTCAGAACAATGCCAGGGCTAACTGTGGAAGAGACCATCAATTGGTCACATGCAAGTTCAAGTTGAAGCTGAAGAAAATTAGAATAAGTCCACGAGAGCCAAAGTATGATGCTGAGTATATGCCACCTGAATTCAGGGACCATCTCAAGAACTGATTTCATGTGTTGAACACTAATGACCAAATACCAGAAGAGTTGTGGAATGACATCAAGGACATCATACATGAAGAAAACAGAAGATCATTAAAAAGACAGCAAAGAAAGACAGACCAAAATGGATACCACAAGACTCTGAAACTTGCTCTTGAATGTATAGTAGCTAATGCGAAAGGAAGAAATGATGAAGTAAAAGAGCTGATCAGAAGACTTCAAAGGTCAGCTCAAGAAGACAAAGTATCATAATGAAACGTGCGAAGTCCTGGACATAGAAAACCAAAAGGGGAGAATACACTCTGTGTTTCTCAAGTTGAAAGAACTGAAGAAAAAATACAAGCCTTGAGTTGCAATATTGAAGGCATCTGTGGGGAAAATATTAAACGACACAGGAAGCAACAAAAGAAGATGGAAGGAATACATAGAGTCACTGTACCAAAAATAACTGGTTGACATTCAACCATTTCAGGAGGCAGCATATGATCAAGAACTGACCGTACTGAAGGAAGAGATCCAAGCTGCACTGAAGGTACTGGTGAAAAACAGGGATCCACCAACTGACAGAATACCAATTGAGATGTTTCAACAAACAGATGCAACACTGGAAGTGCTTACTCGTCCATGACAAGAAATGTGGAAGACAGCTATCTGGCGAACTGATTAGAAGAGATCCATATCTATGCCTATTCCAAAGTAAAGTGATTCAACTGCAGAAATCATAGAACAATACCATTAATATCACAAGCAAGTAAAATTTTGCTAAAGATCATTCAAAAGCGGTTGCATCAGTACATCAACATGAAACTGCTAGAAATTCAAGCAGGATTCAGAAGAGGACATGGAAAGAAGGATATCACTGATGAGGTCAGGTGGATCCTGGTTGAAAGCAGAGAATACCAGAACAAGGTTTACCTGTGTTTTATTGACTATGCAAAGGCATTTGACTGTGTGGATCCTAACAAATTATGGGTAACACTGTGAAGAACCGGAATTTCAGAACGCTTCATCACGCTCATAAGGAACCTGTACCTAGACCAAGAGGCAGTTGTTTGAACAGAACAAGGGGATACTACATGGTTTAAAGTCAAGAAAGGTGTGTGTCAGTGTTGTATCCTTTCACCACACTTATTCAATCTATATGCTTGAACAAAGAATCCGAGAAGCTGGACTACATGAAGAACATGACATCAGGATTGGAGGACGACTCATTAACAACTTGTGTTATGCAGATGCCACAACCTTGCTTGCTGAAAGCGAAGAGGACTTGAAGCTCTTACTGATGAAGATCAAAGACCACAGCCTTCAGTATGGATTACGCCTCAACATAAAGAAAACAAAAATACTCACAACTGGACCGGTAAGCCACACCATGATAAACAGAGAAAATACTTAAGTTGTAAAGGATTTCATTTTACTTAGATCCATAATCAATGCCCATGGAAGCAGCAGCCAAGAAACCAAATGATGCACTGCACCGGGCAAATCTGCTGCAAAAGACCTCTTCCAAGTGTTAAAAATCAAAGATGTCACTTCAAGAACTAAGGTGCACCTGACGCAAGCCATGGTGTTTTCACTGGCCTCATATGCATGTGAAACGTGAACAATGAGTAAGGAAGAACAAAGAGAATTGATGCCTCTGAATTATGGTGCTGGCAAAGAACACAGACTATACAATGGACTGCTAAAAGAATGAGCTAATCTGTCTCAGAAGAAGGACGGCCAGAATGCTCCTTAGAAGCAAGGATGGGAAGACTTTGTCTCACATACTCTGGACATGTTATCAGGAGAGACCAGTCCCTGGAGAAAAGCATCATGACTGGTAAAGTAGAAGGTCAGCAAAAAAAGAGCCTCAACAAGATAGACTGGCACGGCGTGCAATAATGGGCTCAAGCGTAACAATGATCGTGAGAATGGCGCAGGACCGGGCAGTGTCTCATTCTGTTTTACATACGGTCGCTATGCATCAGAACCAACTCAACATCACCCAACAACATTAACCTAAAGGTGGGTGGTTTGAACCTACCCACCCAGCAGCACCACAAAATAAATGCCAGGCGATCTGCTTCTGTAAAGATCACAGCCAAGATAACCCTGTGGAGTAAGTTCCACGCTGTTACACATGGGGTTGCCGTGAGTCAGAACTGATGTAAAGCAATGGGTTTGGTTTTCTGTTTCTCTGCTCTGTACTTAACTACTATCACAGAGCCCATCTCAGGGTGTTGTAACTGTCTACTTGTCAATTCCCTTCTTCCTACTTCCTACCTGACATGAGAAGGGTCATGTGTTTTTATTTATGAATCCCTAGCACCATTTACACTCCCTGGCATATGATACATGTTCAATGAATCAGACAGGAAGGGAGGGACATCTGATTTAGCTAAAGATCACCGACCTGGGTGACGGAGGACATGAGTTCTAACTCTTAGGGAAGAGACCTTTGAAAAATCACTAGACAACTCTGATCTTTACTTTCCTAACCTGTAAAATTCAATTTTACATTTATTCCTGCATTCATTTATTTAGCATATTAAAATACGCAGCATAATGATAGACACTTTATATAAATTATCTCACTGAGTCCTTACAATAACATTGTGAGGTATGTATTATTTGTTTCCATTTTAAAAATAAAGCGAGGCTAAAAAAGATAAAGTCACCGTGCTAGCAAATTGGTAGAACTGCTATTCAATCACAAATCTGCCTGCCTAAATAATGTGCTCTTAAGCCCTCCTTTGGAAACCCCAGTAGCATAGTAGTCAAGTGCTATACCTACTAACTAAAAGGCCATCAGTTTGAATCCACCAGCCGCTCCTTGAAAAACTTATGAGGTAGTTCTACTCGGTCCTATAGGGTTGCTATGAGTCTGAATCGACTCGACAGCAATAGATTTGGTTTTTTTGGTAACCTCTACTTTACTTTTCTACTTTACTTACCTTCATTTTAAATATTTAAAAAACTGAGATCTCCAAAAAGTGGTATGATTTGCCTGAGGTCATACAACTTATAAAGAGCAACATCCGTACCTCAATCTAGATTCTTTTCCCTACAATAGTTTTTTTTAAGTAAGATTATATCAGCAAGTATATGATCAATTATTTATGCTATAGACATGATTTTTTAAAAGTGTATTGACTTAGAGGGAAAAATGTATGCTCAGAAATGGAATTTTCCTTAGAAAATTTAGGGAACAAAAATCTTTTAGAAAATTGCTAATAATTACAGATTACAACAACAACAACAAACAACCTGTTGCCGCTCAGTTGATTCCAACTCATAGCGACCTATAGGACGGTGCAGAACTGCCCCAAGTGATTTCTGCGGAACTGTTGGCGGATTCGAACTGCTACCTTTTGGTTAGCAGCCAAGCTCTCAACCACTGTGCCACCAGAGCTCCAATTACAGATTAGAGACCTTAAAAATGATCTAATTCAACGATGCATCTGATGTTTGCATACTCTTTGTAATATTTCTGCAAAGTAGTCATCCATCTTATCCCTGAATCCTTACAAAGAACTCACTAACGCAACTTAACTTTGCTTAACTCAAGAAAGTTTTTCCTCGCAATGCATTAAAATCTCTTTGCTTGTAACCTTCATATATTGATCCTGATCCTATCCTTCTAGCCAAATTAATCATACGTCTTTCATAAAACAGCATTTGAAAGATGATTCTCCTCTTTTCCAGGCTACATATTACAAGTTTCTTTACCCCAACAGTCCCTAAGCTGGCATCCCTCAGAACATTGCTCCAGGAGCTATAACACGTAGGCCTCAAAAATGTATTCCATAGCTAAATATATCCGAGAACCACTATTTCCCCCCTGAAGAGTATCACAAAGAATATTAGCATATTTAGGGTCATGAAAAATTTCAATTAAAAGAATAAAAAACAAACTGTTCGGCTTTATCTCGGTGTTTCCCAAGCTTATTTCAGCATGGTACCCTAATTTTCCTTGGCATACCTATTAACCTTCTATAAAACCAGTTTGGAAAATTTTTCTTATATGATATAGTTCAAGTTCCTTCATCATTCTGGCATACCTATTAACCTTCTATAAAACCAGTTTGGAAAATTTTTCTTATATGATATAGTTCAAGTTCCTTCATCATTCTGTCTCTTCCTTTAAAAGCCTGGGGGCCAAAATTGAGAAGTCCACCAGTACAGAAAAGATCAAATTAGCTTCCATACTGTCAACAAAAACCCCAAATTTGCCTTATTCTATATATATAACCAGGTCTTAGAACCATACTGAATTTCATCTTATTAGTTCTTCCTATCTCCACTCTGATCTTCTACCTACTTGTGTCCCATTGATGAAACAGTCTGACTTATCCCCCTTTTCCAAGATATAACTTTCACCTTTCCAAACTCAATTTATTCCAAACTAAACATAAATCAGGAAACATCTTTAAACTGTGTGAGGCTGACCAATGAGTAGTATCTTCAAATAGGATTCTGCATTTTTTCTGTTATCCTTATAATGAAGTCACCAATGCCATGCTTTAGAAAGGAATGCATTCTCCTGACACCTTCACAACAAAGCATATGCAGGTATATAATGTTCAATTAGGAAAGTCTGAAAATACCTACTGAATTAGTTTAACCAGAGTACATTCCAAAAGAGCCAGAATTCAACCACCTTAGCCAGAGAACTGTAATTAAATCCAAAAACAGGTGAATGTTGTATTTATCCTAAAATATTCCAAAGTCAATCTCAGAGTTACCTAAATGTCCAAGGAAGAACATGCAGTCCTATACATTATAACAAAGCCGACATGCCAAGTGAGGCTTCCAGGCTCAATTAGTCCCCTGTCACTTTCAGCGGTGGACTCACATTCCAAAGTGTTCTACAAACTTTTTTTCCTTACCCTGCTGACCCAAAGGAATTTGACTAAGAAAAGAAGAAGTCCTGGGCAACAGAATGACATAAATGTCTTAAGCAAAAAAAAAAAAAGTTGGATGGGTCGGTTAAAAAGTTGTTGCATCATATATAAACTCTAGCTTTCACAAGTAAACCTCTCTTCCTAAAGCCTTGAATTTTTATTGTGCTCCAGCACAGCCTCAAAAGCAGGGAAAAAAGAAAAAAAAAAAAAAGTCACTGAGCCATGAAGTAAAAGGCCAAGACGGCATAGGCAATCACAGGCTAGATATTCAAGTAGCCATTCTGACCAAACCTTTAGCTTTAAGTGCTGACTGTATCTTCTCGAATTTTAAGCATCTTATCATGGCACAGTGGTTAAGCAGTCAGTTGCTAAACAAAAGGTTGGCAGTTTGAATCCACCAGGCACTCCTTGGAAACCCCATGAGACAGTTCTTCTCTGTACTATAGAGTTGCTATGAGTCAGGAGCATCAACTCAACAGCAGTGAGTTTCATTTTTTATTAAAATTTAAATTTTCAAGTTTGTACTTTAAAAACATAGAGATTATACTAATAAAAAATGTGATAAATACTATTTTAGCAAAATATAAAAGAACATTAATAATTTATATAAAGGAATTCATTTCAACTTTGTTCGTACTAACTCCTAAATTGAATCTCTCACCTGTACTGTAAGAATTTATAAAATTGTGAAAATGAACATTACATAAATTTTACTATGGTTTTTAAAAACTGAATGCAATAATAAAACAATTTTTATGAAAGTCCTTACATTAAAAAAAATGGTATTAAATTCATTATGACGTTCATTAAAAAAAAAAAAAAAAACCCAGTGCCCTCGAGTCGATTCCGACTCATAGCGACCCTATAGGACGGAGTAGAACTGTATTAGATGGTATTAAATTCACTACTTGTTATTTCAGTTGTTATTGAGTGTGGTACACTGAGATCATGGTTGCCAGGCTAATGAAGGTGTTTTAGGGGCTACTCATTTTAATGATACGCTACCCTACAGCAACCTAGTTGGAAAACGAGAAGGACTAATCAAAAGTGTATGAATATATATATGTATACATAAAAAATTATTTCAAAATAAGAGTATAGATTGATCAGTTTGATTCAGTTTTAAATTATTTTATTAAAAATAACACCATATTTTTATTTCCAGAAGTTAAATATAAAGTGTATGAAAACTTTTAGTACTAGGTGTTTCACAACTTCTAGTAATACTACATACCAAAAAAAACACCAAACACAAACCCAATGCCGTTGTTTCTGACTCATGGCAATCCCTTGTGTTACAGAGTAGAACTGAGCTCCATAGGGTTTTCTTGGCTGTAATCTTTACAGAAGCAGACTGCCTATCCTTTCTTCCAAAGGTCCCCTTGCGTGGGTTCGAACCACCAACCTTTAGTAGTGGAGCTCTGTGCCACCCAGGAAACTTAATACTGCATAGGGTCAACTTAAATTTAGGATGACTTACAACTTGAAATATTTTTTAAAATTTTTCTTTTAACTAATAATAATTTTTAAGGACTCTGCTCTGAAAACTGAAGCATAATATGTTCCCTGAATTTAAGATAAAGACATCCATAAAGAAACAAAATTCTTGTCCAGATTAAGCACACTACTATTTCTAACATAAGGTCTTCTAAAATCTGTTATTTCAAACATGTTATCAATTTGAACATACAGATATACATTTTCTTCACTCATCTCCTTGCCTCACCAACCATCAGGTAGTAAAATAAAATGGGAAATAACGAGAATTAATAAGCAAATCTGGACAGTTTTTACACCAATTATTTGATTTCTACCCACAAACCCTCTTAATCCAACCTAAGTTTCCTAACAACAAAAATGACACCACTAAACACACAAGTCTTAATTTCCGGGCATATATTAGGTCCATTCTTGTTAATTCTTACCTCATAAAATATCCAATAATACATACGTTCATATTTTAAGTGTTGACATGTATTACTATCTTTGGCAATAATGATCAAGTCCAAAATTTCACCCTCTTAAGTGAAAACTGGAGCCCCGATCGTGCAGTGGGTCAAGAGCTCAGTTGCTAACCAAAAAGGTCAGCAGTTTGAATCCACCAGCTGATCCTTGGAAACCCCTGGGGCAGTTCTACTCTGTCCCATAGGATCGCTGAGTCCGAATAGATTCGAGGGAAGTTTTTTTTTTTTTAAGTAAAAATTACCAATTAAAGCAGTGCCTTAAGCAGAAGATAAAGCATTGCTAATATACACCAACTGCAGCACTAACGATCCCTTTATGTCTATAATGGCACATAGTTACAAACTAATTTAAAAATAGAATAGTTGAAACGTGTACTCTGCAAACAATTCTATCATTAAAGCCCGTAATTCTGAAAGGCTCCAAATGGAAATCTGCCAAACTCCTTAACCATGAAATGATTCTTGAAATGAAAAGATCCTCTTTTTTGAATAAGCAAAATTCTACCAACAAGTGAACAGGCTATTTATATGTTAGTCTATTTATGGATGCCATAGACCCTGTTTCCTGATTATAATGCCACTCTTTAACACAAAGTCGAACAAAGTCCTTACAAAAAGAGAAGCCAAGACTTAAAAGAGTTCATGCTGATATTTTTTGATTTTCTTTTATATATTACCTTAGATCAAAATCATCATATAACAGAAAAGCTGCAGAGTACTTATGAAGAATGGTAAGAAAGTCAGAGCTTAAAAGAACTCCAACAAACTAAGTTCACGTATGAGAATCAAGGGGCTTCAAAAGGCTCACGGAGCTAAAGTGAACGCAAGGATTAAAAACCAGGTTTTCTGACTTGACCTTAAGTAGTCTTCCCAGCACCCCAAAGAAAGAATTTTTAAAATTAGCCATAAAAACTGTCTTGATGTTAAGAAACAAACGATGGTACCATCTGCGTGAATTACCGTCTATGGCTGCCTGTCTCGGGATAAGAGGCGTCAGTTATCCTTTCCTCATTCATACCTGCAGCCTTCCACTATTCAAACCCCAACCTTCAAGGGAAGACTTGGGGAAGAAACAGAGGCAGTGGAAAGTCAAAGGCAGAGGGAAGTTCAAGGCTCATCTCCAGTTAGTCAATGAAAACGACGTGATCGCTAACCTCACACAGTAGTCAGATCACCCTGGGCGTTGTCGCAAAGTCTCTAGAGGGGACGCGCGGTCACAACAACGGCCGGCCGGCCAGGAAGAAAGGCAGGCGACCCAGACCTGCGGCGGTCGACGGTGGGAGAAGAGTGTTAGGGAAAGAACATGGAGGTCAGCAGGTGGAAGCGCCGGAAGGCGGCGGGGATGAGCGGAAATAAGGCGGAGGGAGGGCAGTGCGCCGCGGGGCGGGAGGAGCCGTCGGAGGGGCTCGGACGAGACGGGGGGCTGGGGGCCGGGCTGGGGAGACCACGCGGTGCAAGGCGTGACAGCCAGGGAGCCGTCCAGTCAAAAGGGGCCAGGTGGGGCGGGAAGCCGCGGTGCTGCCTCTTGCTCTTCCACGACTCGACGGGGCTGGGAGCACTTGAGAGGGGTGAACACCGCCTCCAGCGGGGCGTGGGTCCCCACTGCGTATCTAGGCGTGTGCGTGGCTAGGAGGCAGGGTCTCCAGCCGTTACCAGAGGTTTAGCTGTGACCCCGCTGCCCCCATCCCCTCCTCACCCCTTTGGGTCTTCAAATGTTGGTCATTAATCCCTGGGACCAACGACCACAAACCGCCGCCACCGTTTCGGGGACCTGTGAGTCGGAGCGGGGGCCACCTCAAGGGGGAGGGGAGCCCACTGGGACGAGCTCGTGCAGTCCTCGCGCTTTGAACCCAGCTCCCAGCAGGCGCAGCGCAGTGTGGCGTACCTGGCTCCATGCACAGTGGGTCCTCAACCAATCAGTGACCAGATTTAGGGAGTGTGGGTGGGACCAAGAGTTAAAAGCTAGGGGAGGGGCTCCTGGGAGGGGCGGGACCTACTTGTATTGACAACCAATTTAACCAATTGAAGTAAGGAACGCGAGTTGCGCATGGAGTAATACCGAATGACGGTTCTGGGTGGAAATTTGCTTATTAAGGAAAATGAAAACAAGTGCTGTGATTTGAATTTCCGTACTGTAGTGGTTAAGAACTTATCTGCTAATCAAAAGGTCAGAAGTTTGAATCCGCCTTTTCCAGCTGCTCCTTGGAAAACCTATGGAGCAGTTCTACCCTGTCCTATAGGCTCGACTTCTGGGAATCAACTCTGCGCAATGGGTCTTACAGTAAATTTTGGTATCAGTAAATGTTCTTTTCCTTTGTCCACAAGATTTTCAAGTCTTAAACTGCTAGCTAGACCCAAAATCGCCATAAATCCTTAGCATGAACCTTTTAAAATAAGAGCTTGTGGGGTATATGGCCAGAAGGCAAATTTGCGACTAGAAGTAGAAATATAAAAGTTAAACTGGTTTAAATGCCTAGGAATATGGGCTGAACTAGGAGACCTGGTAATAGGCCTGACTCAACCACATATCATCTTGGAGAGGGATTTGGCTATGGAGTAGCTGATGAGCCAGACACTAGAACAAAACAATAATGAAAAAAGCCCAATCCCTTTGCCATGGAGTGGATTCAGACTCGTGGCAACTCATGTATTAGAGAGTAAAAAGACTCCACAGGTTACTGGCTGTAATCTTAATGGAAGCAGATTGCCCAGCCTTTATACAGTGGTCCCTCTAGGTGGATTTGAACTGCCAACCTCTAGATTAGTAGTCCAGTGTAAATTGCTTGTACCACCTACTTTAAACAAATTTTTAAAAAGCTGCCATCTACTCAATTTGGACTCGTAGCCACCCTACAGGACAGAGTAGAACTGTCCCATAGAATTTCCAAGGAGTGGCTGGTGGATTGGAACTGCTGACATTTTGGTTAGCAGCCTTAGCTCTTAACCACTGTACTACCAGGGCTCTTGCCATCTACTAAAAAAAAAAAAAAAAAAGCCTGTCTAAAACCAACTTTTACTGATGTGGTCATTTGACATTCTGTAGGCATTCTCTGAATTTTGCTTCCTTTCATGAGAGAGTTTATGATTAAGTAGCTGCCTAGGAAAAAATGACTTTAGGAACCAACTCTGTATCAATGGATAATGTTATACATTGTTGTTGTTAGGTACCATCAAGTCAGTTCTGACTCACAGCACCCTATGTACAACAGAACGAAACAGTGTCCAGTCCTGCACCGTCCTCATGATCTTTGCTATGCTTGAGCCCATTGTTGCTGCCACTTCTTGATGATCTTTCCCTTTTTCGCTGACTCTCCACTTTACCAAACATGACATCCTTCTCCAGGGATTGATCCCTCTTGATAACATGTCCAAAGTATGTGAGACAAAGCCTCATCATCCTCGCTTCTAAGGAGAATTCTGGCTGTACTTCTTGCAATATACAGATTTGTTCCCTCTTTTGGCAGTCCATGGTATATTCAGTATTCTTCACCAACACCACAATTCAAAGGCATCAATTCGTCTTCAGTCTTCCTTATTCATTGTCCAGATTTTGCATGCATATGAGGCAACTGAAAATACCATGGCTTGGGTCAGGTGTACCTTAATCCTTGAAGTGACATCTTTGCTTTCTAACATTTGGAAGAGGTCTTTTGCAGTAGTTTTGCCTAATGCAACGCGTCTTTTGATTTCTTGACAGCTGCTTCCATGGGTGTTGATTGTAATTCCAATTAAAATGAAATCCTTGACAACTTCAATCTTTTCTCCATTTGTCATGATGTGGTTTATTGGTCCAGTTGTGAGAATTTTTGTTTTCTTTATGTTGAGGTGTAATTCATACTGAAGGCTGTGGTCTTTGATCTTCATCAGTATGTGCTTCAAGCCCTCTTCACTTTCAGCAAGCAAGGTTGTGTCATCTGCATAACACAGGTTGTAAATGAGTCCTCCTCCAATCCTGATGCCCTGCTCTTCTTCATATAGTCCAGCTTCTCAGATTATTTGCTCAGCATACAGAGTGAATAAATATGGTGAGAGGATACAACCCTGACACACACCTTTCCTGACTTTAAACCTTGCAGTATCCCCTTGTTGTGTTCAAATGACTACCTCCTGATCTATGTACAGGTTCCGCATGAGCACAATTAAGTGTTCTGGAATTCCCATTCTTCATGATGATATCCGTAATTTGTTATGATCCACACAGTTGCATGCCTTTGCATAGTCAATAAAACACAGGCAAATATCTTTCTGGTATTCTGTGCTTTCAGCCAGGATCCATCTAACATTAGCAATGATACCCCTTGTTCCACGTCCTTGCTTTATTCATGTATGATGTCCTTGATGTCATTCCACAGTGCGTCTGTGAGTTTGTCATATTCTGGGGGCTTTTGTGTTGCTGTGAAGCTGGAAGTTATGCCACTGGTATTCAAATATCAGCGGGGTCACCCATAGTGGATAGGCTTCACCTGAGCTTCCAGACTATGATGGACTAGGAAGAAAGACCCAGTGGTCCACTTCTGAAGAAAATTAGCCAGTGAAACCTTATGAATACCAATGGAACATTGTCTGATACAATTCCAGAAGATGAGCCCCTCAGGATGGAAGGCACTCAAAAGATGACTGGGGAGGAGCTGCCTCCTCAAAGTAGAGTTGGCCTTAAAGACATGGATGGAGTCAAGCTTTTGGGCATTCATTTGCTGATATGGCACAACTCAAAATGAGAAAAAATAGCTACAGACACCCATTAATAATTGGAATGTGGAATGTACAAAGTATGAATTGAGAATATTGAAAATCATTGGAAATGAAATGGAACATATGAACATTGATATCCTAGGCATTAGTGAGCTGAAATGGACTGGTATTGGCCGTTTTGAATCAGACAACCGTATGGTCTACTATGTGGGGAATGACAAATTGAAGAGGAATGGCATCACATTCATCATCAAAAAGAACATTTCAAGATTTAATCTGAAGTACAACACTGTCAGTGAGAGGACAATGTCCATACGCCTACAAGGAAGACCAATTAATACGACTCTTGTTTAGATTTACCCACCACCCACTAAGACGAAAAAAGAAGAAATTGAAGATTTTTACTAGCTTCTGCAGTCTGAAATTGATCGAACATGCAATCAGGATGCATTGATAATTACTGGTGATGGGAATGCAAAAGTTGGAAACAAAGAAGGAGGATTGGTAGTTGGAAAACATGGCATTGGTGATAGAAATGATGCCAGAGATCACATGATAGAATTTTGCAAGACCAATGACTTCTTCATTGCAAATACCTTTTTTCACCAACATAAGTGGAGACTTTACAAGCAGACCTCACCAGATGGAATACACAGGAATCAAATTGACTACATCTGTGGAAAGCGATGATGGAAAAGCTCAATATCATCAGTCAGAACAAGGCCAGGGCCAACCATGGAACAGGCCATCAATTGCTCACATTCAAGTTGAAGTTGAAGCTAAAGAAAATTAGAACAAGCCCACGAGAGCCAAAGTACAACCTTGAGTATATCCCACCCGGATTTAGAGACCATCTCGAGAACAGATTTAACGCATTAAACGTTATCCATACACTCACAGATATTAGAACTGGAAAGAATGTAGATCATGTAACCTCTCTTTTAGCAAAGAGGAACTTGATGCCCAGAATAATAAATTGGATTACAGAGTCACAGGTTCCCTTATTTCCAGTATTGAGGTGCTTTCTTCAACATTAACTTGTGATTTCAGTTTGTTTGATAACTCCGTATGTTGTCTAATGAATGTCTACTGATTTAAATTTTGTTAGCAAATGAAAATACATTTTGGGGATTTTCTTTTGCAACCTTAAGGGATAGTGGAATCAACAGGCACTTTGGATCCCGACACACCTGGGCTCAAATCCCTATTTTACCATTTTGTAGTTGTGAAACCTTAAGCAAATTACTTAAACTCTCTGAGCCTCAGTTTAGAATGAGGATTGTGAGGATTAAGATTATATATAATATTAACAAATATTAAGCACTTATTACATGCCAGGTACAGTTCTAAGGGATTTTCATATTTTATTTAATTTTCACAGTAATTTTGCCAAAGTTACTAGCCCCATTTTACAGATGGGGAAAATGAGACACAGACTTTGAGTAGTTCGCCCAAGGTCACAGAGCAAGTGGCAAAGCCAAGAATTCAAATCCAGTTTGGCTTTGGAAATTTCAGGCATAACCACTATGCTATACTGTCTCAAAATGTGTCCAGAACAAGTAGATCACTTAGCATAGTACCCAGTACACAATGAAAGCTCAACAAATACTCTGTCCTAAACTCTTGGCCCTTCAACTTCAAATGAATACTAATCTCGTTTTATATTGGCTGCATGGCACACAGAGTAAAGTAACTAGGAAGGCTAGACTGATAAAGTATACCTACTTGGCTTTTTTTTTTTTTTTTTAATGTGTCATCAGTTATCTGTCTCAAGAACTGCAAGGATGATAATTGTTACATCATATTGCTTACTATCTGCAGCTGCTCTTTTATTTCTCTAGAAAAAAATTTTCCACATTCTTCATTTTCATATTGGTCCTTTCACAATTCTCAGGAATGGATTAAAAATACAAGTATATTTCCTTTTAAAGTCCAACTAGCTGAAATTGTGTTGTACATACTCGTCTGAAAGGTCAAAGCAACTAAATTTCTAGTAGTTGCCGTAGGATCCCAAAGAGTCAGTAGGTGGAGGTGTTATCTTGTGAGGCCTAAGATGGTAGGCTGAACGGTGGCTTTATATTTCTAGGTTGGTTTTTGTTTGCTTCCCTTTTTTCCCCCGCCAAGTATAAAGAATATCAAACAAGGGGTTCTCCATAGACATTAGAGTCAGGCCCTAGAACCTTGTTTTAGGTGAGACAGTGTTATTTAAAGGCCCTTCCCATATTTACATTGTGTGTGTTTTGGTATAAACTTTTATTATCCAAAGTTCATTAATGGGTGTATTTTTCTAAAATGCTCTAAAAACTGTATTCTCTACATGTAAAATTAAAGAAATTCCTTTTTTCCTCTGGGCTACTAGAAAAGAGTATCTAAAACATTTTTAACACTAGATTTGTTTTTCAGAAATAGATCTCAAATTAGGGTTTATTATAAGTTTATTTGCAAGTTTATGGAAAAGGTGATCCAAATGAGTAGGAAGAGAGAAGAGACGTAAAGGGGTTTGGGACTGAGAAGAAGCGTCTTAGTTACCTAGTGCTGCTATAACAGATACCAAAATGGGTAGCCTTAACACAGAGAAAATTATTTTCTCACAGTTTAGGAGACTAGAAGTATGAATTCAGGGTGCCAGCTCTCGGGGAAGGCATTCTCTCTCTGCTGGCTCTGGAGGAAGGCGCTTGTCTCTTTTGAGCTTCTACTTCTGGGCGATCTTCATGTTGCTTAGCATCTCTCTTCCCCATCTCTGCTTGTTCACATGCTTGTTTAATTTCTTTCGTATCTCAAGACATTGACTTAAAACACACTGTACACTAATATTGCCTCATTAACATAACAAGGAAAACCCCTTCCCAAATGGGGTTATAACCACACTTGTAGAGGTTATGATTTACAACACATACTTCTGGGGGACACAATTCCGTCCATAACAAGAAGCCAAGAGTTGGAAGATACTTGTTGATAAGGGATAAAATAGAAGAGGAGCTCTGAAATCATCAGAAAGAAAAATAGTACTGATTGTGGAACGTGGAGACAAAAAGTTATCAGAAAACTATTGGAAGGGATGTTCAAAATATAGTCGGCTAAAATAGTCCGGATACCATGAAAATATATGTTTTGCATATAGAATTCAAACTTTTTAGATTATTTAGAAATTATTTTCATATACCATCTACAAAATACAAAGCCCCAAAAGGGGAGAAAAGCAATGAAAAATCATTATAAATGTTTAAAATTCAATGTAGCCATAATAAAAGGTGAATGGTTTCATTTAAAAGAGGGGCATGCAGTGGTCTGGTTTGTTTTCCATGTGTTGGAGCTTCCTTCATCCATACTTGGCATGATGGCACAGATGCACCAAAAACATGGCTACTACTTGCATGTTTGTAGAATTAATAATCTAAGGTCTTAGCTCAGGAGCAAAGGACCCTCATTCAATCTGGTCACACTCCAGTCTAAACAACATCTCAAACCTTCTCAGAAACCTGAGTTATTTTTTTAATGCTTATAAGTATGCTTATTCCAATTCACTGATCTTACTTTCTCACCCTGTCTCACTGTGGTTTGATACTTTCTTCTTGAGAGGTTAATTTGCACCTTTCATTACTCTGGAATGTGAATGTCAGCAACAGGGTGACTATAGGTTGCTTACCATTGTTTTTTCCAGTTTCAAGTCATCTGTACAGCCTGTCAATATACCTCCCATGATTAACTACCTCTCTTTTCAAAGCAGTGAATCAGAAATAGAGATTTTTTTTTTTTTTTAGTACATGGCTTAATGGCCTATACAGGGACCAAACCCATACCCAAGTCTTTAATTAGCATAGGTGCTAACAAAAGGAAGTATTCATAAAGCCAACCGTTGCTGATTGGTATTAGTTAGTCACATTAAGATCCAGTCATCCAATTATTTAAAAAATAAATCAACTACTTTATTAGAAATAGTATTAGGCGGTATCAGAAAAAAAATTTTTTTCTCCTCTGACACATATAGATTTAACCCATAATGTGAGAATAGGAGCTTTCTGCGAGTTAAGTCTGATTAAAAATTTAAAAACACTTTGGTTGGAGAGAGAGTGTGATGAAATCTTTCATGTCTTATATTGCTGGAGAAGGTTAGTGGTGTGCTTCTCTTGGCAACAAGTTACTGTAGAACTAGAGCTGAAAGACATCTTAGCAATCTTTAGGCTAAGGAAGACAAAATGACAGCCCAAATCACAAAACTGCTTAATGGCAATACTGGATCTCCCAACTCTTCTCTCTGACTTTCAGTCTGATACACTGGTCCTCCCAGGAACTTTAAAACAGTGCATTTGATTTCAACAGTGCTTCAGAAAAAAACCACAAAGCCATCATAAATATATTGAATGAAGATATTATTTTGGTTGAGGAAAATAGTCAGCTTTGGTTCGGGGACCTTGGTACAAAAGGCTGTGTAGTGAAAAGGAGTTTCTTAGGAATGAAATAGTCAATTTTCTTTGCACTCCGTGGGAGTTACCCTCACTTGGTAATTCCAGCTCTGACTGTCCAACTCTGCCATTCTTTATTGCAGAGGAAGCACAGGGAGACTCCCTCTCTGTGCCCAGGAGGAAATATTTCTTGCATTCTTTCCAAGAGAGTCTAAGTGGCCATTCAAGATACAGCAATTCATCTCTATTTGCCTGGAGCAACAGAAGAAGAAGGGAAGTCAGGTGGAAGAAATGGAGGCTAGTTGCCTCCATGAACAACTGCTCACTTTGGCATGAGACCAGAAGAACTGGATGGTGCCTGGCTACAATTACTGAATATTTTGATCAAAGACTCCATAGAAAAATCCTAGTCAAAAGGGGGAATATAAAGAACAGAATTTCAAATACTCAGGGAATCCAGATAGATTCTCTAGAGTCATGAAGGCTAAATGAATTCCTGAAACTATTGTCTGAGATAATCTTTAAACCTTAAACCAAAAATATTACCTGAAATCTTCATAAAGCCAAACAATAGTTTAGCTTAACTAGTAAAGAATGTCTGCCTTCAGCATTGTGCTCTTTTAAGATCTTTCTATATGGGACTGAATTGACAACAGCAACTGGAAAGATTAGGAAACTTAGGGAGCAGTGAGTTTATGTCAATGGGGGAAGAACAACTTAGAAAATGAGGGTGACAATGGTAAAAAAAAAAAAAGGGTGCTCAATGTCACTGAATTGTGCATGTGGAAACTGTTGAATTGATGTATGTTTTGCTATGTATATTTGCAACAACAACAACAACAAAAAATATTAAAAAGAGAGTCCATGGGACTCTAAAGAGAAAGAAAAATGCCATCATAGTCCATAAAGCAGTCTGTGTTTTAAATTTAAGCATGATAATTTAATTGTATTTGCCTTAACTTACATCAAAAAAATATATACGTCAAGCATCCTGAAATCTCTGGCCTTTTATGTTTTGGCAGTTTTCACTTATTCCATTCCAGTTCTCTGGAGAATTCTACCAAACATTCAGAGAAGAGCTTATACCTGTACTGCTCAAACTATTTCAGAACACAGAAAAGGAAGGCATACTTCCAAATTCATTCTACAAAGCCAGCATGACCTTGATACCAAAACCAGGGAAAGCCAGCATAATCTTGGCACCAAAAGCAGACAAAGACACCACAAAAAAGAAAATCACAGACCAATATCTTTCATTAATATAGATGAAAAAATTCTCAACAAAATTCTAGCCAAGAGAATTCAGCAACATAAAAAAATAATAATAATAAAATAAAAAACCACTTTATTTGGAACGGGAAAATGCCTTTGTCTCTTGAAGTAAAGCACTATTGAAGAACAAGAATAAAGTAGGAGGGCTTGCACCACCTGACCTCAGAACCTGCTATACAGCTGTGGTAGTCAAAATAGTCTGGTACTGCTACAATGACAGACATACTGACCAATGGAACAGAATTGAGAACCCAGATATAAATCCATTCACCTACCGTCACCTGGTCAAAGGTCCCAAAGTCCATCAAATGGGGGAAAAAACAGTCTTTTTAACAAGTGTTGCTGGCAAAACTGGATGTCTATCTGCAAAATAATGAAACAGGACCCATACCTTACACCGTATACAAAAAATTCAAAATGGATGAAACACCTAAGTATAAAACCAAAAACTCTAAAGAGCATAGAAGAAAAAATAAGGTCCACGCTAGAGGCCCTAATACGTGCCATTAACAGGATACAAACCATAACTAACAACACAGAAACTCCAGAAGATAAGCTAGATAACTGGGATCTTCTAAAAATTAAACACTTAGGCTCATCAAAAGACTTCACCA
This sequence comes from Loxodonta africana, assembly GCF_030014295.1. Classification (NCBI taxonomy): domain Eukaryota; kingdom Metazoa; phylum Chordata; class Mammalia; order Proboscidea; family Elephantidae; genus Loxodonta; species Loxodonta africana. The sequence continues at coordinate 77,851,262 of NC_087354.1, read as the reverse complement.
AAAAGTAAAAAAAGAACCTACAGACTGGTAAAAAGTTTTTGGCCATGACAAATCCTACAAAATTCTGATCTCTAAAATCTACAGAAAAGTCCAACACCTCGCAACAAAAAGACAAATATTCCAATTAAAAAATGGACAAAGGATATGAACAGACACTTCATCAAAGAAGACATTCAAGAGGCTAGCAGATACATGAGGAAATGCTTTTGATCACTAGTCATTAAAAAAGAGGGCAATGCAAATCAAAACTACAGTGAGATACCATCTCATCCCAGCATTAATGGCACAAATCAGAAAAACATAAAATAACAAATTTTGGAGAGGCTGCGAGGAGATTGGAACTCTTATGCCCTGCTGGTAGGAATGCAAAATGGTACAGCCATTTTGGAAAATGATATGGTGCTTCCTTAGAAAGCTAAAAATAGAAATATCATATGATCCAGCAATTCCACTCCTAGGAATATGTCCTAGAGAAATAATAGTTGTCACACGAATAGACATATGCACACCCATGTTCAGTCCAACATTGTTCACAATAGCAAAAAGAGGGAAACAACCAAGGTGCCTATCAACAGATGAATAGATAAACGAACTATGGTACATACACACAAAGGAATACTAAGCAACCATAGAGAACAATGACGAATCTGCGAAGCATCTCACAAACATGGATGAATCTGGAGGGCATTATGCTGAGTGAAGTAAGTCAATCACAGAAGGACAAATACTGCATGAGAGCACTACTATAAAAACTCCTAAAAAGGTTTACACACAAAAAGAAACAATCTTTGAGGTTCTGAGGCAGGAGAGAGGTGGAGAGAAAAAAAACACTAAACAGACAATAGATAAGTGGTAACTTTGGTGAAGGATAAGACAGTACACAGTACTGGGGAAGCCAGCACAACTTGTTGAAGGCAAGGTCATGGAGGCTCCATAGACACACCCAAACTGTCTGAGGGACCAAATTTCTGGACTGAGGGCTGTAGGGACCATGGTCTTGGGGAACATCTAGCTCAGTTGGTATAACATAGTTTATAAATGATCTACATTCTACTTTGTGAGTAGCATCTGGGGTTTTAAAAGCTTGTGAGTGGCCATCTAAGATACTCCACTGGTCTCAACCCAGCTGGAGCAGTGAAGAATGAAGAAAACCAAAGACACAGGGAAAGATTAATCCAAAGGACTAATGGACTACAACTACCACAGCCTCCCCCAGACTGAGCCCAGCACAGCTAGATGGTACCTGACTACCACCACTGACTACTCTGACAGGGATCACAATAGAGGGTCCTGGACAGAGCTGGGGAAATATGTGGAACAAAATTCTAACTCACACACACACACAAAAAGACTAGACTTGCTAATCTGACAAATACCAGAGAAAGCCCGAGAGTATGGCTCCCATACACCCTTATAGCTTAGTAATGAAGTCATTCCTGATGCTCACCCTTCAGCCAAAGATTATACAGGCTTATGAAACAAGCCTAAATGGGCACACCAGCCCAGGGGCAAGGATCAGAAGGCAGGAGGAGACAGGAAAGCTGGTAATGGGGAACCCAAGTTCGAGAAGGGGAGAGTGTTGACATGCCATGGAGTTGGCAACCAATGTCACAAAACAATATGTGTATTAATTGTTTAATGAGAAACTAGTTTGCTCTGTAAACCTTCATCTGAAGTACAATTAAAAAAATAATTATTTGCCAAATAAATGATTAAAAGACAAAAAATAAGAGCAGTTCATTTTCCTAACTTTCAAATTTTTAAAGCTTGAAGTGACCTAATGAAAGGGAAGTTTAATTCTTACATGATTTCACAAACTACTAACACATAGAAAGACATATCTCTGCCACTGTGCTTCTAGAGAAAAAAATATTTATTTTCAAAATATGAGTGGAATGACTTTCATAATGTCCAGGATTCAGAGAAGTTATGGCTAAATTATTTGGAAGCTGATGGAAATATGACTCCAAAACTAACTTTTGTATAATTTATGTTGCTCATGCTTAATTATTCCTTGACTTAAATTACAGTGAGGGTTAAATTACTGCAGATCCCCAAACCAAATTTTACAGCTAACTTCTCATGAGCCTCTAGAAGTGTACTGTACTGGCACAGTAGAGGACTACACCCTTTCACTAACCCCAGGCATCCCTGGAAGGGTGGTTCCAGGGTATGAGCAACATTATGCAACAAATATTTGTCTAACACGTACTGATTTCTAAACACTTTAGTAAGCATGATGAGTTGTGCTTCGAACATTTTCTTGAGTCAGCATGATGAGGTGGAAATGAGTTTTGAAATGAGACCATTCAAATGTTGGCAGTGCACATTTGGCGCATATCATTTAGTCAGCCAAAGTCTCCATTTTCACAAATATTACATTCATAACAAGGAGCCCTGGTGGTGCAACAGTTAAGTGCTTGGCTGCTAACCGAAAAGCTGGTGGTTTGAACCCATCCACCAGCTAGTTGGGAGAAAGACCTACTGATCTGCTTCTGTAAAGATTACCAAACCAAACAGCCTAGAAAACCCTATGGGACAGTTCTGCTCTGTAGCACATGAGGTCTTCATGAGTCGAAATTGACTCAATGGTGCCTGACAACATCAACAACACATTTATAATAATATTGCCTACCTTGTATGGTTGTTGTCTGGATTATGTTAAGAGACTTGGCCAGTCAGGATAGGCTAGGTTATGCTGCAGTAATAATTCCTGCAAATCTCAACAACTTCAAACAGCAAAGATTTATTTCTCACTTGAGCTACGTCAGCTGTGGCCCTGCTCCCATGAAGTCAGTCCTCAGCTCTTTACCCAGACAGATGGGAATCACCAGTTGCTATATTGCAGGTTACCATGGCACAGGGAGAAGTCAATGCTGAAGGATCTCATGTTGGCAATTACATGCTTAGTTCTAGACTAACATATGTCCTTTCTAATCACATTGCGTTAGCTGAGACAGGTCACACCATCCCACCAACCAAGGGGTCTAGGTGGCATAATTTTACAGGTACCTATTTAGAATGTAGACACCCAAGTTTTTGCTGAGCAGCATTAATGACACCATAGATATTAAATATAAAGCATCTAATATAGCATCCAGGAGCCCTGATGGTGTAGTGGTTAAGAGCTCGGCTGCTAACCAAAAGGTCAGCAGTTCAAATCCATTACCCACTCCTTGGAAACGCTACTGGGCAGTTCTACTGTATCCTATAGGGTCACTATGAGTCAGAATCAACTTGATGGCAATGGGTTTGGTTTTTTTAATATAGCATCCACCTCATATTTGTCCCCTTCTCTCCAGACCATTTCCAGGTTTGTCTTCCTGTTTATAAAATGGAGATGTCTATATTTCAAAAACTTTATCCTTGAATTCCATTGTGCATGGGGTCACCGTGAGTAGGGGGCCTACTCAACGACAGCTAACAACAACAAGTCCTCAAATTTAGAAAAAAGAGGTGTTCATTTATAAAACAAGGTCTAGTTAATATTCACGGCTCCTGTGTGAAGGCCGCACTGCCCTTTCCCTCTCTCCTCCTTTCCCTGCCTGCTTTTTAAACAAACTTCTCTGTTCCCCACCTTCTACTTAAAAAGCACTTCACTAGCAGCAGCCCTTTCTCTTCGTATAATTCAGGTTTAAAGGAGCCATCACATTTGGTTGCTATAAACCAGGCTGGTGTGGCCATTATTGTGATTTCCAAAAGGTCAATAGCTGGGTCAGGTCATTCAAATGGCAACACTGACTAAACAACCACTGTGGGGCCTTGGAAACAGGCCACTCCATGGCACTGAGCCTGAGCTGCCTACCCAGAGCCCCGCTGGCCTGGACATGTTCCACAAAGCCATGGTGGCAGGAGAGCCAAAAAACTGGTTCTTCCTGAGAGCTAAATTGTAACCAAGAAGCTGGAGGAGAGAAGAGTCCCTTTAATAAACATTAACAGGAAGAATTGACGTCTAGGTCCAAGAAGGAACGGTAAACCTAGAAATGTTGAGCGGAGTATGGAAGAGGCAAAAGTAACAAGAACTTCTTGGTTAACACTTATTAAGCACCCCCATGTGCCAAGCTTATGGGAGGACTTGACATACTTTCACTGTAACCTTCACAATAATCTTTTTTTTTTCATTTTTATTGTGCTTTAAGTGAAAGTTTACAAATCAAGTCAGTCTCCCATACAAAAATTTATATATACCTTGATACACTCCTAATTGCTCTCCCCCAATGAGACAGCCTCCACTCTCTCTTTTTGTGTCCATCCCGACAGCTTCTAACCCCATCTGCCCTCTTATCTCCCCTCCAGATAGGAGATCCTAACATAGTCTCAAGTGTCTACTTGATCCGGATATCTCATTCTTCACCGGCATATTTTTCTATCCCATTGTCCAGTCCAACACCTGTCTGAAGAGTTGGCTTTGGGAATGGTTCCTGTCCTGCGTCAACAGAAGATCTGGGGGCCATGCCCTGTGAGGACCCTCTAGACTCAGTCAGACCATTAAGTCTGGTCTTTTTATGAGAATTTGAGGTCTGCATCCCACTGCTCTCCTGCTCCCTCAGGGGTTCTCTGTTGTGTTCCGTATCAGGGCAGCCATCAGTTGTAGCTGCTCACCATCTAGTAGTTCTGGTCTCTGGCTGATGTGGTCTCTGATTTATGTGGCCCTTTCTGTCTCTTAGGCTCGTAATTACCTTGTGTCCTTGGTGTTCTTCATTCTCCTTTGGTCCAGATGGGTTGAGACCAATTGATGCATCTTAGCTGGCTACTTGCTAGCATTTAAGACCCCAGAAGCCACTCTCCAAAGTGGGATGCAGAATGATTTCTCAATAGATTGTATTATGCCAATTGACTTAGATGGCCCCTGAAACCATGGTCGCCAAACCCCACCCCTGCTGCACTGGCCTTCAAAGCATTCAGTTTATTCAGGAAACTTCGTTGCTTTTGTTTTAGTCCAGTTGTACTGACCTCGCTTGTATTGGGTATTTTCTTTGCCTTCACCTAAAGTAGCTCTTATCTGCTATCTAATTAGTGAATACCCCTTGCCCTTGCTCCTCCCTCTTGTAAACCATCAAAGAATATTTTCTTCTCTGTTTAAACTCTTTCTCCAGTTCTTATACTAATGGTCTTATACAATATTTGTCCTTTTGCAACGACTAATTTCACTCAGCATAATGCTTTCCGGGTTCCTCCATGTTACGAAACTTTTCACAGATTCATCATTGTTCTTCATCCATGCATAGCATTCCATCATGTGAATATACCGGTTTTTATTTATCCATTAATCCATGGATGGGCACCTTGGTTGCTTCCATCTTTTTGCTATTGTAAATAGTGCTGCAATGAACATGGGTGTGCATATACCTGTTTCTGAAAAGGCTCTTATTTCTTTAGGATATATTCCAAGGAGTGGGATTGCTGGATCGTATGGTAGTTCTATTTTTAGTTTTTTAAGGAAGAACCAAATCGATTTCCAAAGTGGTTGTACCATTTGACATTCCCACCAGCAGTGCATAAGTGTTCCAGTCTCTCTACAACCTCTCCAACATTTATTATTTTGTGTTTTTTGGATTAATGCCAGCCTTGTTGGGGTGAGATGGAATCTCATCGTAGTTTGGATTTGCATTTCTCTAATGGCTAATGGTCCTGTGCATTTCCTCATGAATCTGTTAGCTACCTTAATGTTTTCTTCGGTGAAGTGTCTGTTCATATCTTTTGCCCATTTTTTAATTGGTTATTTGTCCTTTTGTAGTTGAGTTTTTGCAATATCATGTAGATTTTAGAGATCAGGCACTGATTGGAAATGTCACAGCTAAAAACTTTTTCCCAGTCTGTAGGTAATCTTTTTATTCTTTTGGTGAAGTCTTTGAATGAGCATAGGTGTTTGATTTTCAGGAGCTCGCAGTTATCTACTTTTTCTTCTGCATCATTAGTAATGTTTTATACACTGTTTATGCCATGTGTCAGGGCTCCTAACCTTGTCCCTATTTTTTCTTCCATGATCTTTATTGTTTTAGATTTTATATTTAGGTCTTTGGTCCATTTTGGGTTCATTTTTGTGCAGGGTGTGAGGTATAGGTCTTGTTTTATTTTTTTGCAGATGGATATCCAGTTACGCCAGTACCATTTGTTAAAAAGACTGTCTTTTCTCCATTTAACTGCTTTGGGGCCCTTATCAAATAACAACTGCTCATATGTGGATGGATTTATGTCTGGATTCTCAATTCTCTTCCATTAGTCTATGTATCTGTTGTTGTACCAGTACCAGGCTGTTTTGACTACTGTGGCAGTATAATAGGTCTAAAATCAGGTAGGGCCTCCGACTTTGTTCTTCTTTTTCCGTAATGCTTTACTTATCCGGGGCCTCTTTCCCTTCCATATGAAGTTGGTGATTTGTTTTTCTATCTCATTAAAGAATGTCGTTGGAATTTGGATCAGAATTGCATAAAATGTATAGATCGCTTTTGGTAGAATAGACATTTTTATAATGTTAAGTCTTCCTATCCACAAGCAAGGTATGTTCTTCCACTTATGTAAGTCTCTTTTGGTTTCTTGCAGAAGTGTACTGTAGTTTTCTTTGTATAAGTCTTTTATATCTCTGGTAAGATTTATTCCTAAGTATTTTATCTTCTTGGGGGCTACTGTAAATGCTATTGATTTGGTGATTTCTTCTTTGATGTTCTTTTTGCTGGTGAGAGGAATCCAACTGATTTTTGTATATTTGTCTTGTATCCTGATACTCTACTGAACTCTTCTGTTAGTTTCAGTAGTTTTCTTGAGGATTCCTTCGGGTTTTCTGTATATAAGTCGATGTCATCTGCAAATAGAGATACTTTTACTTCTTCCTTGCCAATCTGGATGCCCTTTATTTCTTTATCTAGCCTATTTGCTCTGACTGGGACCTCCAGCAAAATGTTGAATAATAGTGGTGATAAAGGGTATCCTTGTCTGGTTCCCAGTCTCAAGGGGAATGCTTTCAGGCTTTCTCCATTTAAGATGAAGTTGGCTATTGGCTTTGCATAAATGCCCTTTATTATGTTGAGAAGTTTTTGGTCTATTCCTATTTTGCTGAGAGTTTTTATCATGAATGGGTGTTGGGCTTTGCCAAATGCCTTTTCTGCATCAATTCATAAAATCATGTGATTCTTGTCTTTTGTTTATATGATAGATTACATTAATTGTTTTTGTAATGTTGAACCATCCCTGCATACCTGGTTTGAATCCCACTTGGTCATGGTGAATTATTTTTTTGATATGTTGTTGAATTCTATTGGCTAGAATTTTGTTAAGGATTTTTGCATCTAAGTTCATGAGGGATGTAGGTCTGTAATTTTCTTTTTTTGTGGTGTCTTTAGCTGGGTTTGGTGTCAGGGATATACTGGCTTCCTAGAATGAGTTTGAGAGTATTCCATCCTTTTCTATGCTCTGAAATACCTTTAGCAGTAGTGCTGTTAACTCTTCTAGGGAAATTACGTAGAACTCTGCAGTGAAGCCTTCTGGGCCAGAGCTTTTTTTTTTATTGGCAGTTTTTTGATTGCCTTTTCAATCTCTTCTTTTGTTATGGGTCTATTTAGTTTCTCTACCTCTGTTTGTGTAGTGTGTTTCTAGGAATTCATCCATTTATTCTAGGTTTTCAAATTTGTTAGAGTACAATTTTTCATAGTAATCTGCTATGATTCTTCTAATTTCATTTGGGTCTGTTCTAATATTGCCCATCTCATTTCTTATTCCGATTATTTCTTTCCTCACCTCTTTTTCTTCTGTCACTTTGGCCAGTGGTTTACCAATCTTGTCAGTTTTTTCAAAGAACCAGCTTTTGGTCTTGTTAATTCTTTCAATTGTTTTTCTGCTTTCTATTTCATTTAGTATTGTTTAATTTTTATTGTTTGCTTTCTTCCCCTGCCTGAGGATTTCTTTTGTTGCTCTCTTTCTATTTGTTCAATTCTTAGAGATAATTCTTTGATTTTGGCCCTTTCTTCGTTTTTATGTGTGCATTTATTGATATAAATTGACCTCTGAGCACTGATTTCGCTGTGTCCCAAAGGTTCTGATAGGAAGTGTTTTCATTCTCATTGGATTCTATGAATTTCTTTATTCCATCCTTAATGTCTTCTATAATCCAGTCTTTTTCGAGCAGGGTATTGTTCAGTTTCCAACTGTTTGTTTTCTTTTCCCTGATTTTTCTGTTATTGATTTCTACCTTTTTGGCCTTATGGTCAGAGAAGATGTTCTGTAATATTTCAGTGTTTTGGATTCTGTTAAGGCTTGCTTTATAACCTAATATGTGGTCTATTCTAGAGAATGTTTCCTGTGCACTAGAAAAGAAAGTATACTTGGCTGGTGTTGGGTGGAGTGTTCTGTATATGTCTATGAGGTCAAGTTGGTTGACTGTGGCATTTAGATCTTTCATGTCTTTATTGAGATTCTTTCTGGATGTCCTGTCTTTCACCAAAAGTGGTGTGTTGAAGTCTCCTACTATTATTGTGGTGCTGTCTATCTCACTTTTCAATGCTGTGAGAGTATGTTTTGCGTATCTTGCAGCCCTGTCATTGGGGGCATAATTATTTAATATGGTAATATCCTCCTGGTACCTTGTCCCTTCAATCATTATATAGTGTCTTTCCTTATCCTTTATGATGGATTTAACTTGAAAGTCTATTTTGTCAGAAATTAATATTGCTACTCCTCTTCTTTTTTGATTCTTGCTTGCTTGATATATTTTTTTCCATCCTTTGAGTTTTAGTTTGTTCGTATCTCTAAGTCTAAGGTGTGTCTCGTGTAGGCAGCATATAGAGGGATCATGTTTTTTAATCCATTCCGCCACTCTCTGTCTCTTTATTGGTGCATTTAGTTCATTTACATTCAGCATAACTATGCATAGGTATGAATTTTGTGCTATCATTTTGATGTCTTTTTTGTGTGTGTTGTTGACAGTTTCTTTCTCCCACTTAATTTTTTTATGCTGAATAGATTATCTTTGTATACTGTCTTTTCCTCATATTTGTTGTTGTTGGTTTTTTTTTTCTGCTGAGTCTCTATTTTTTTCTTGTGTTTTATTTTGATGTGTAGGATAGTTTGTCTCCTTTGTAGTTACCTTGTTATTTATCCCTATTTTTCTAAATTTAAAGCTAACTTTTGTTTCTTTGCACTGCCTTGTCTTCCTCTCTGTATGAAAGATCCACGACTACATTTCTTATCCCCTCTTATTGTTTTGATGTTGTCTTCTTTTACATAATAACATCGCCGTTTGCCTGTTGTGAGTGTTTTTTTTTATCTTGATTAATTTTTGTGATTTCCCTGCCTGGGTTGGCATCTGATTGCTCTGCCCAGTATTCTAGTCTTAGGTTGATACCTGATATTATTGATTTTCTAACCAAAGAACTCCCTTTAGTATTTCTTATGGTTTTGGTTTGGTTTTTATGAATTCCCTAAACTTCTGTTTATCTGGAAATGTCCTAATTTCACCTTCATATTTGCAAGACAGTTTTGCTGGATATATGATTCTTTGCTGGCAATTTTTTTACTTCAATTTTTTTTTAATAATTTTTATTCTGCTTTAAGTGAAAGTTTACAAATCAAGTCACTCTGTCACATGTAAGCTTATACACACCTTACTACATACTCCCATTTACCCTCCCCCTAATGAGTCAGCCCGCTCCCTTCTTCCAGTCTCTCCTTTCATGACCCTTTTGCCAGTTTCTAATCCTCTCTACTCTCCCATCTCCCCTCTAGACAGGAGATGCCAATACAGTCTCAAGTGTCCACCTGATACAAGTAGCTCACTCTTCATCAGCATCTCTCTCCAGCCCATTGTCCAGTCCCTTCCATGTCTGAGGAATAGTCTTCGGGAATGGTTCCTGTCCTGTGCCAACAGAAGGTTTGGGGACCATGACCGCCGGGATTCTTCTAGTCTCAGTCAGACCATTAAGTCTGGTCTTTTTATGAGAATTTGGGGTCTGCATCCCACTGTTCTCCTGCTCCCTCAGGGGCTCTCTGTTGTGCTCCGCGTCAGGGCAGTCATCAGTTGTGGCCTGGCATCATCTAGTTCTTCTGGTCTCAGGAAGATGTAAGTCTCTAGTTCATGTGGCCCTTTCTGTCTCTTGGGCTCATAGTTATCATGTGACCTTGGTATTCTTCGTTCTCCTTTGATCCAGATGGGTTGAGACAAATTGATGCATCTTAGATGGGCGCTTGTTAGCATTTAAGACCCCAGACGCCACATTTCAAAGTGGGATGCAGAATGTTTTCATAATAGAGTTTATTATGCCAATTGACTTAGAAGTCCCCTTAAGCCATAGTCCCCAAACCCCTGCCCTTGCTCCACTGACCTTCGAAGCATTCAGTTTAGCCCGGAAACTGCTTTGCTTTTGGTCCAGTCCAGTTGAGCTGACCTTTCCTGTATTGAGTATTGTCCTTCCCTTCACCTAAAGTAGTTCTTATCTACTAACTAATCAGTAAATAACCCTCTCCTACCATCCCTCCCTCCCCCCTCTCGTAACCACAAAAGAATGTGTTCTTCTCAGTTTATACTATTTCTCAAGAACTTATGATAGTGGTCTTATACAGTATTTGTCCTTTTGCATCTGACTAATTTCACTCAGCATAATGCCTTCCAGGTTCCTCCATGTTATGAAATGTTTCACAGAGTCATCTCTGTTCTTTACCAATGCGTAGTATTCCATTGAGTGAATGTACCATAATTTATTTAACCATTCATCTATTGATGGACACCTTGGTTGCTTCCAGCTTTTTGCTATTGTAAACAGAGCTGCCATAAACATGGGTGTGCATATATCTGTTCGTGTAAAGGCTCTTATTTCTCTAGGATATATTCCAGGGAGTGGGATTTCTGGGTTGTATGGTAGTTCTATTTCTCACTTTTTAAGAAAACACCAGATAGATTTCCAAAGTGGTTGTACCATTTTACATTCCCACCAGCAGTGTATAAGAGTTCCAATCTCTCCGCAGCCCCTCCGACATTTATTATTTTGTGTTTTTTGGATTAATGCCAGCCTTGTTGGAGTGAGATGGAATCTCATCGTAGTTTTAATTTGCATTTCTGTAATGGCTAATGATCGAGAGCATTTTCTCATGTGTCTGTTAGCTGCCTGAATATCTTCTTTAGTGAAGTGTGTGTTCATATCCTTTGCCCACTTCTTGATTGGGTTGTTTGTATTTTTGTGGTTGAGTTATAACAGAATCATATAGATTTTAGAGATCAGGCGCTGGTCAGAGATGTCATAGCTGAAAATTTTTTCCCAGTCTGTTGGTGGTCTTTTTATTCTTCTTGTGAAGTCTTTAGGTGAGGATAGGTGTTTGATTTTTAGGAGCTCCCAGTTATCTGGTTTCTCTTCGTCATTTTTGGTAATGTTTTGTATTCTCTTTATGCCTTGTATTAGGGCTCGTAACATTGTCCCTATTTTTTCCTCCATGATCTTTATCGTTTTAGTCTTTATGTTTAGGTCTTTGATCCACTTGGTGTTAGTTTTTGTGCATGGTGTGAGGTATGGGTCCTGTTTCATTTTTTTTGCAAATGGATATCCAGTTATGCCAGCCCCATTTGTGAAAAAGACTATCTTTTCCCCAATTGACTGACACTGGGCCTTTGTCGAATATCAGCTGCTCATACGTGGATGGATTTATATCTGGGTTCTCCATTCTGTTCCATTGGTCTATGTGCATGTTGTTGTACTAGTACCAGGCTGTTTTAACTGCTGTGGCTCTATAATATGTTCTAAAATCAGGTAGAGTGAGACCTCCCACTTTCTTCTTCTTTTTCAGTAATGCTTTACTTTTCTGGGGCTTCTTTCTCTTCCATATGAAGTTGGTGATTTGTTTCTCCATCACTTTAAAAAATGTTATTGGAATTTGGATCGGAAGTGCATCATATGTATAGATGGCTTTTGGTAGAATAGACATTTTTACTATGGTAAGTCTTCCTATCCATGAGCAAGGTATGTTTTTCCACTCATGTAGATCCTTTTTAGTTTCTGGCACTAGTACTTTGTAGTTTTCTTTGTGTAGGTTTTTACATCTTTGGTAAGATTTATTCCTAAGTATTTTATTTCCTTGGGGGCTACTGTGAATGGTATTGATTTGGTGATTTCCTCTTCGATGTTCGTTTTGTTGTTGTAGAGGAATCCAAGTGATTTTTGTATGTTTATCTTGTAACCTGAGACTCTGCCAAACTCTTCCATTAGTTTCAGTAGTTTTCTGGAGGATTCCTTAGGGTTTTCTGTGTATAAGATCATGTCATCTGCAAATAGAGATAATTTTACTTCTTCCTTGCCAATCCGGATGCCCTTTATTTCTTTGTCTAGCCTAATTGCTCTGGCTAGGACCTCTAGAACAATGTTGAATAAGAGCAGTGATAAAGGGCATCCTTGTCTGGTTCCTGTTCTCAAGGGAAATGCTTTCAGGCTCTCTCCATTTAGAATGATGTTGGCTGTTGGCGTTGTATAAAAAAAAAAAAATAGATGCCCTTTTTTATGTTGAGGAATTTTCCTTCAATTCCTATTTTGCTGAGTTTTTATCATGAATGGGTGTTGGACTTTGTCAAGTGCCTTTTCTGCATCAATTGATAAGATCATGTGGTTTTTGTCTTTTGTTTTATTTATATGGTGGATTACATTAATGGTTTTTCTAATATTAAACCAACCTTGCATACCTGGTATAAATCCCACTTGGTCGTGGTGGATTCTTTTTTTGATATGTTGTTGAATTCTGTTGACTAGAATTTTGTTGAGGGTTTTTGCATCTATGTTCATGAGGGATATAGGTCTGTAATTTTCTTTTTTTGTGGTGTCTTTACCTGGTTTTGGTATCAGGGATGAGTTAAATAGTATTCCATCATTTTCTATGCTTTGAAATACCTTTAGTAGTAGTGGTGTTAACTCTTCTCTGAAAGTTTGGTAGAACTCTGCAGTGAAGCCGTCTGGGCCAGGGCTTTTTATTGTTGGGAGTTTTTTGATTACCTTATCAATCTCTTTTTTTTGTTACGGGTCTATTTAGTTGTTCTACTTCTGATTGTGTTAGTTTAGGTAGGTAGTGTTTTTCTAGGAATTCATCCATTTCTTCTAGGTTTGCAAATTTGTTAGAGTACAATTTTTCATAATGATATGACATGATTCTTTTAATTTCAGTTGGGTCTGTTGTGATATGGCCCATCTCGTCTCTTATTTGGGTTATTTGTTTCCTTTCCTGTATTTCTTTAGTCAGTCTGGCCAATGGTTTATCAATTTTGTTAATTTTTTCAAAGAACCAGCTTTTGACTTTGTTAATAAGTCATCCCATTGCCTTCTTGCCTGCATGGCTTCTGCCCAGTAATCCAAGCTTATTCTTATTGACTCTCCTTTGTAGGTGACTTTTTGTTTATCCCTATCTGCTCTTAAAATTCTCTCTTTATCATTGGTTTTGGCAAGTTTGATTATAATATGTCTTGGTGACTTTCTTTTAACATCTACCTTATGTGGAGTTCGATGAGCATCTTGAATAGGTATCTTCTCCTCTTTTACAATATCAGGGAAATTTTCTGCCAACAAATCTCCAACAATTCTCTCTGTATTTTCTGTTATCCCTCCCTGATCTGGTACTCCAATCACTCGTAGGTTATTTTTCTTTGATAGAGTCTCTCATGATTCTTAAGGTTTCTTCATTTTGTAAAATCCTTTTATCTGATTTTTCTTCAAATACATTGGTGCCAAGTGTTTTTAAGTGCTTTATTTTCAAGTTCACAAATTCTGCCTTCCACTTGCTCAATTCTGCTCCTCTGACTTTCCATTGAGTTGTCTGATTCTGTAATTTTATTGTTAATCTGAATTTCCAATTGCGGTCTGTCTATGGATTTTTCCAGTTTATTAAATTTTTCATTATGTTCCTGACTAACCTTTTTAATCTCTTCAGTGGTTTTATCTGTGTGTTCCTTGGCTTGTTCTGTGTATTGCCTCATTTCCTTCCTGATGTCTTGAAGGTGTCTATATATTAATCTTTTGTATTCTGCCTCTGGTAATTCCAGGAAGGCACTTTCATCTAGAAGATCCCTTGATTCTTTGTTTTGAAAGCTTGTTGAGGCGATCACGGTCTGTTCCTTTATATCAACTTGATATTGACTGTTGTCTCTGAGCCATCTATAAGTCATTGTATTAGTTTATTTTATGTTTGCTTACTATATTGTAGCTTCTTGCTTTGGTTTGTTTTGATATGCCCAGATGGGTTGCTTGAGTGAGCCAGTTTGATTATTTCACCTTTGGAGCTCTGACGTCCTGTCCCCAGATGGCTAGAGCTGTTATCAAGTATATCAGTCTAGGTGTCCATTCACTTTTCTTGTGTGAATTCAGCTCAGGTATCCAGGTAGCTGGGCATCAAGTGTGTGGTACAGGCTCTGTCCTACAGTCTTAGAGGGGTACGGCTGATTGGAGTGGGTACTGGTACCTGGTTGCAGCAGGGGGGGTCACTCTCTGAACAAGACAGGGGCTCAGAATCATCCCCCAAGTGTCTCTGAGGAAAGCATGTCCCTGTTCCCTAGAGAGTACATGTGGGTGGGTTCTGCAGATGGACCAAAGGCACCCAATGTTTTTGGTTGTAAGGACTAGGAGGTACCAGTTATCCTTGGACCCCTGTCGTGGGTGACTGGGTGAACTGAGTGGTGCCACCAGTCCTTAAGCCCCTGATGTGGGTAGGTGAGGACCCTGTTTCATAGGCAAAGTGGTATCAAACATCAAACACCCACCTCTCCACCGCACAGCTGAAAGAGTTGTAGCCTGTCAACAAGGGCCTATTCTGCTTATATAGGCCCACACAGGTCTATGCAGAGGGGAAAGGTACTCAAAGTCCACGGACCATTTATGCCTGGACAGGAGCCACTTCTGTCCTGAGCTCCTCTGATTAGTGGAGCTGGCAAATTATCTTTTCCCCTAGTTGAGAATTTATTCCTTCTCCAGTGCCTGGAGGACTGCTCTAGGTGCTCAACAGGGCCTATCTCAGGCCCAGGGAAATCAACAGCCACTGAAGCCGGCTTGGGGGTGGGGGGCGTGGTAAAAGATACGCAAGTACTTAGCTTTTGCTGAGAGTGCCGTTCTTCTCTGGTTCTGAAGGTGTGAGTAGGCTGTGTGGCTAGCTGCTTCACCCTGAGGAAACTGGCCGAACGCTAGTACCAGCCCACTGCAGCCACTCCCGGGAATGGTGCCTGAGGGCTCCTGGATATTCAGGTCCAGTCTGCTTCTGAACCATCTCTTCCCCCCTCCTGTCCCTCAGTTCATTTTCTAACCATGCCTTTGATGTTCAGGGCTCCTAGCTTGTCATAAATATACTTGTTTCACTTGTTTTTTCAGATCTTTGTTGCAAGAGGGCTCGCCAGAAACATCTGTCTATTCCGCCATCTTGGCCCCGCCTCCCCACAATAATCTTGAGAGGTAGTAACATCCCCATTCATACCTGAGTAAGTTAAGACTGAGATAGTTTCCGAAGGCTTTAGCTGGTGAGGACAGAAGATTGAAGCCAGACCTTTCCATTCTATCACAGAGGCTCCCCAAAAAAGACAGAATAGAATTGCGGGGGTGGAGGTGAGGAGAAAGTGAAACGATGTTGGAGAATCGCGAATTAATGTAATAATCTTATGAAAACCTGTTACCGTCAAGTTGTTTCCAACTCTTAGCAACCCTACAGGATAGAGTAGACTGTGCCATAGAGTTTCCAAGGAGTGGCTGGTGAATTTGAACTACCGACCTTTTGGTTAACAGCCAAATGCTTAACCACTGTACCACCAGTGCTCCATGTTTATGAAACAACACAGAAAATTTAGAGGATTAAACAATACCAAAATTTCCCAACAGAATAGATTTTATTCCTATTAAATCCAGACATGAGAGAATAATTTTAATAATCTCCTAGTAAGTTAGGTGGTAGACAAACAGGAAAGCATGTGAGACAGAATAGGTTTTTTCTGAAAATGATGAGTGTAGTGTATGGAAATATGCAATGTGGCAAACCTGAAATCCCACCCGCAGTGCCAACGGTGTGCCTGCCGTGGAAGCAGGCAGGCAGCTGGGCAGAGTCACACGGAAAAGGAGTTGTTCTGTGGGAGCCAGTCAAATCCACTGCACATTGGTGTGTGCCTAAGCTTTTCCTTCTTTTTTGTATGTTAGTCATCTAGAGAACAGAAGTTTAAGAAGACAGAGAAGGGGAATAGGGTTTGGATCATAAACACAGAGCCAATTCTGAGAATGGAGATTTTAAACTATGAGATTAGACTGTGATGCTGACGAGGGACCCTGGTGGTACACTGGTTAAGTGCTTTGCTGCTAACTGAAAGGCTGGTGGTTTGAACCCACCAGCTGCTCTCTGGGAGAAAGATGTGGCAGTCCGCTTCTGTGATGATTACAGCCGTGGAAACCCTAGAAGTATTGAGCTCTAGTCTGTCCTATACAGTCACTATGAGTCAGAATTGACTCTATGGTAACAGGTTTTTTGATTATGACACTGACACATGAGGTTGCCATGAGTTGGAACTGACTCCGCTGCAACTTTTTTTTTTTTTAAATGGTGCTAAACAGGTTTCAGTGGAGCTTCCAGATTAAGATGGACTAGGAACAGAGGTCTGGTGATCTGAGAGGCCTGTCCTTACCACAATAGACTCGACCTTGTGGCCTTTGGACAAGCGCCATCCTGAACCATTTGGCCTGCCTGTCTCCTGCTTTGCCTTCTGACACATTTTGGATATCCTGGCTAATCTCCTCTGGCTTGGCTTCCCAACAACAGGGATTCCAGGGTTTGGTTCACAAATACTAAAGAATGGGGTGGGGCGGGAGGTCTTAAAACTGTAGTTTAGAGTTTAGAACTTGGCTCTGGGTAAAAAGCCAAGGCAGATTTTTGCTGAATCAACATCCTTACCTATGTCACACATGCGCATAATGTCCTTTGACTTGTAACCCAGGCCTGTCACTGTTTGTTATTCTGCCATTTGCAATAGGCCTGGAGGCTTTGTTCGAGAAGGATCGCATCATTCCCCCTTGGTGGAGAGCCAGAATGGTCCATTCGCTACCATGGCCTCCCAGCTTTACAGTGTTTGCCCAGTTGGGTTCCAGTGTTGTAATTCTGAATGTGAATTCCATTGCCCAGAAATGACTCCTTCTCATATACCTAGAGGTTAAGCCCCAAGATACCAAGAAGTCAAGTCAAGGTCATCAATTTCCTTCCAAGATCATGTTACTGCTTCTAGCCAGTGGCCACTTGGCATGAGGAGGTGACACATTTATTTCTATATTCTTTTCTTGTGCTTTTTGGCTATAGAGTTTAATGTTCAATATGATGTATCAGTGCCTAAGATCTTAAATTCTCACCTACAGAAATGGTGAGGAAAAATGAGGCAGTCCCTGTCTCTTAAACCTGAAAGTTAAGCTGACAGAGTTGACATCTGGTTTTAGTTTTCCTAAGGTATCCCTGCATCAGGTAGTGTTCATGTTCAGCAGCCCTTCAATGAGGGCAGTATGGAATTTATCAG
This sequence comes from Loxodonta africana, assembly GCF_030014295.1. Taxonomy (NCBI): domain Eukaryota; kingdom Metazoa; phylum Chordata; class Mammalia; order Proboscidea; family Elephantidae; genus Loxodonta; species Loxodonta africana. The sequence continues at coordinate 77,833,780 of NC_087354.1, read as the reverse complement.
CTCACACCATTGTGCTCATTCTATATTACAGAGTGAACTGCTTACCAAGCAGCTTCCCTTTGTGAAGCAACGGCAAGACAGATATTAAGATAAAACAAAAGCCAGCAGTAATAATAATAATAGATGTGCCCCTCTAACATCTGTTTGCTGGTAAGCACACAGATACCTTGTTTACTTCGTCGCTCACAAGTAGAATTAAAAAAAAAAACCCTTGTCCATGGAGCCAATTCTGACTCATAGCGACCCTATAGGACAGAGTAGAGCTTCCCCAAAGGGTTTCCAAGGAATGGCTGGTAGATTCGAACTGCCAACATTTTGGTTAGCAGCCGAGCCCTTAACCACTATGCCATTAGAGCTCCAGGATGCTATATTAGATGCTCCATATTTAGTATCTATGGTGACATTAATGCTGCTCAGCAACAATTTTCTCAGGTCTTAAATTCTTTTTTATATATATTTTAAATAAGGGTTATTTTCACCTTAAGTCCTCATCCTGGAAAATTATCTGTAGTGTCAAGATGCACATGCATTTACCATTGTTAAATTTCCTGGCAGTCACTTGTCTGTGAATTGCCAAAGGCAAAGCAGACAGAGGTATGTGGGAGGGGACTAGGCACAGGAAAAGGGAGGGAAAGAGGGGAGTCAAGTCTTGGAGAGGAAATAATTTTTGTGTGTGTGTGTGCTGTAGGAGAAAGTTTACAGTGCAAATTAGTTACTCATTCAAAAATTTATACTCAAATTATTTTGCAATATGGGTTGCAATCTCCACAATGTGTCAGTACTCTCCCCCTTTCCCTTTCCACCCTGGGTTCTCAGTGGCTCTTCATCTAGTTTTCCTGTCCCTTCCTGCCTTCTCACCCTTGCTTTTGGTCTCCTACACTTGATTGAACTAAGAAGCATATTCTTCACCTGTGTTATTGTTTGTTTTATACCCTTGTCTAATCTTTGGCTAAAAGGTGGATTTCAGCTGTAGCTTCAGTTCTGAGTTAGCAGGGTATCCAGGAGCCATAGTCTCAGAGATTCCTCCAGTTACCATCAGACCAGTAAGTCTGATCTTTTTTTTGTGAATTTGAATTTTCTTCTGCATTTTTCTCCTGCTTTGTCAGGGATCCTCTACTGTGATCCCTGTCAGAGCAGTTGGTGCTGGTAGCCAGGCACCATCTAGCAAGAAGCACCAGGTTCTTGCTCAGCATGACTCATATTGGCCAATAAGAAGAGGCCGAGGTGGGAGAACAGGAAAGGCACCTTTATTTCCTTGTACAAAGCCAAGGAGTCAGTAGGAGATGCTGCCACCAATGCTGCCACCAATACTGTTCCCCAAGGTCTAGTTACTTTTAAGGGGTTTACAAGTAGGGAGTTCATGCAAGTCTGCATCAGCAACATTCGTAATCATACTACGTCGGTGCAGTATGGTTTACATATAACCTCCAATCAAAAGCAGAATTTAAATGCAAAGCTGGGGGAAAGGAAACCCAGCAAAAGAAACAGGATTTTCAAGGCAACGCTGTGGAGGAGGAAGCCAAGCAAAGAAAACAGGATTTTTCATGCAACACTGTGGGGGCTTTGCCTCAAAAGTAGCAAATAACAGTTACATCAATTGACCTACATGTCCCCCAAGACCATGGTCCCCAAACTTCAGCCCCTGTAACTCGGTCCCTCAAGGTGTTTGGATGGGTCTAGGAAGCTTCTGTGAATTTGCCTTCGTCAAGTTGTGCCGACTTCCCCTATATTGTGTACTGCCTTTCCCTTTACAAAAGTTAACACCTGTGTACAGTCTAGTTAGTAATTTCTCCTCCCCACACATCCCCTCCCTTTTAACCATCAAAGATTGTTTTTTTCTGATTGTAAACCATTTCCTGAGTTTTTTGTAATAGTGGTCTCACGACTTCTTTCACTGACCATAATGCTGTCCAGATTCATCCATGTCATGAGTTGTTTTGCAGATTCATCATCATTCTTTCTTCTTGCTTAGTATTCCATTGTGTGTACTGTATGTACCATAATTTGTTTTGCTTAACCAGTCATCTGTTGATGGGCACTTAGGTTGTTTCCATCTTTTTGCTGTTGTGAACAAAACTGCAGTGAACATAGGTATGCATATGTCTATTTGTGTCACGGCTCTTATTTCTCTAGGATATATACCTAGGAGCGGGATTACTGCATCCTATGGTATTTCTATTTCTAGCTTTTTAAGGTGGTGTCATTTTGTTTTCCATAGTGGTTTTACCATTGTATATTCCCAACAACAGTAGTGCCTAAGAGTTCCAATCTCCCCAAAACCTCTCTGACATTTGTTATTTTCTGGATTTTTGATTAGTGCCAATAATGTTGAGGTGAGTTGGTATCTCATTGTAGTTTTGATTTGCATTTCTGTAATAGCAAAAGATCGTGAGCATTTCCTCATATGTCTGTTAGTCACCTGAATGTCTTCTTCGGTGAATGTCTGTTCATATCCTTTGCCCATTTTTTAACTGGATCATTTGTCTCTTTATTATTGAGGAGATGAAGTATTCTATAGATTTTAGAGATTAGAACACTGTCAGGTATGTCGTAGCCAAAATTTTTTTCCCAGCCTGTAGGTTCTCTTTTTACTGTTTTGTGAAGCCTTTTGATGAGTATTAAGTGTTTAATTTTTAGGAGCTCCCAGTTATCTAGTTTATCTTCTGGTGTTTGTACATTGTTAGTTACAGTTTATATTCTCTTTATGCCATATATTAGGGCCCCTAGTGTTGTCCCTATTTTTTATTCCAAGGTCTTTATTGTTTTAGGTTTTACACCTAGGTATTTGATCCATTTTGAGTTAGTTTCCACAATAGTGTGAGGTATGGGCCCGGTTTCATTTTTTTTTACAGATGGACATTCAGTTTTGCCAGTACCATTTGTTAAAAAGACTGTCTTGATTATGGTCCTTTGCCTAAGATCAGGTGACCATGGGTGGATGGAATTATGTCTGGGCTCTAGATTCTATTCCATTCATCTATGTGTCTGGCTGTACTTCTTCCAAGACAGATTTGTCTGTTCTTCTGGCAGACCACAGTATATTCAATATCCTTTACCAACACCATAATTCAAGGGCGTAAATTCTTCTTCGGTCTTCCTTATTCATTGCCTAGTTTTTGCATGTATATGGGAAGATTGAAAATACCATTGCTTCAGTCAGGCACACCTTAGTCCTCAAAGTGACATCATTGCTTTTTAATACATTAAAGAGGTCTTTTGCAAACAGATACACCCATTGCAATATGTCGTTTGATTTCTTGGTTGCTGATTCCACGGGCATTGATTCTGGATCCAAGTAAAATGAAATCCTAGACAACGTCAATCTTTTCTCTGTTTATCATGATGTTGCTTATTGGTCCAGTTGTGAGAATTTTTGTTTTCTTTATGTTCAGGTGCAATCCATACTGAAGGCTGTGGTCTTCAATCTTCATCAGTAATTGCTTCAGGTCCTCTTCAATTTCAGCACGCGAGGTTGTGTCATCTGCATAAGGCAGGTTGTTAGTGAAGTTTCCTCCAATCCTATTGCCATGTTCGTCTTCATATAGTCCAGCTTCTCGGATTATTTGTTCAGCACACAGATTGAATAAGTGTGGTGAGATGATAGAACCCTGATGTACACCTTTCTTGGCTTTAAACCATGCAGCATCCCCTGTTCTGTTCAAATGACTACCTCTTGGTCTATGTTCAGGTTCCATATGAGTGCAATTAAGTGCTCTGCAATTCCCATTCTTTACAATGTTATCCATAATCTGTTATGATCCACACAGTCAAATGCCTTTGAATAGTCAATAAAACACAGGTAAACATCTTTCTGGTATTTTCTGCTTTCAGCCAAGATCCATCTGACATCAGCAATGATCCCTTGTTCCATGTACTCTTCTGAATCTAGTTTGAACTTTTGGCATTTCCTTGTCAAAGTACTGCTGCAACCACTTTTGAATGATCTTCAGCAAAATTTTACTTGTGTGTGATATTAATATTGTTTGATAATTTCCACATTCTGTTGGACCACCTTTCTTTGGATTGGGCACAAACATGGTTCTCTGGCAGTTCGTTGGCCAGGTAGCTGTCTTCCAAATTTCTTAGCATAGATAAGTGAGCACCTCCAGCGCTGCATCTATTTGTTGAAATATCTCAATTAGTGTTCTGTCAATTCCAGGAGCTTTGTTTTTCAAAAATTCATTCAGTGCAGCTCGGATCTCTTCCTTCAATACCATCAGTTCTTGATCATACGCTACCTCCAGAAATGGTCAGACTTTTTTTTTTTTTTGTAAAGCGACTGCGTGTATTCCTTCCATCTTCTTCCGATGCTTCCAGTGTCGTTCAATATTTTCCCTGTAGAATCCTTAAATATTGCAACTTGAGGCTTGAATTTTTTCTTCAGTTCTTTCGAGCCACTCTTCAAAATCCTCTGTTCAGCTGAATTCTATTGGCTAGTATTTTGTTGAGAATTTTTGTATACACGTTCATGACATATTGGTCTGTAATTTTTTTTTTTTTTTTGTGGTGTCTTTGCCTGGCTTCAGTGTCAGGGTTATCCTGGCTTCATAGAATGAATTTGGAAGTATTCCTTCCTTTCTATGCTCCAAATAATTTAGGTAGTGCTGGTGTGAGCTCTTCTCTGAATGTTTGGTAGAATTCTCCAGTGAAGTTGTTATTTGCTGGGAGTTTTTTAATTTTTTTTAACTACCTCTTTAATCTCTTGTTATGGGTCTGTTTAGATTTTCTATGTCAGCTTGTGTGACTTTAGGTAAGTAGTGTGTTTCTAGAAATTTGTTCATTTCCTCTGGGTTCTCAAATTTGTTGAAGTGCAGTTTTTCATAGTAGTCTGTTATGATCCTTTTTATTTGAGTATAGTCTGTTGTGTTGTCCCCCTCTTATTTCTTACTTGGGTTATTTGCTTCCTCTCCTGTTTTTCTTGTGTCAGTTCGGCCAATGGTTTGTTGATTTTCTTGATCTTTTCAAAGAACCAGTTTTTGGTCTTGCTGATTCTAGTATTTTTTTCTGTTTCATTTATTTCTGCTCTAATCGTTATTATTTCCTTTCTTCTGGTGCCTATGGATTTCTTTTACTCTTCTCTTTCTAATTGTTCAAGTTGTAGGGCTAACGTTTTGATTTTGGCCCATTCTTCTTTTTAGATGCATGCGTTTATTGCTATAAATTGACCTCTGAACACAGCCTTTACTGCATGGCAAAAGTTTTGGTATGATGTGTTTTCATTCTCATTTGATTCTAGGAATTTTTTAATTTCCTCTTTGATTTCTTCTAGTACCCAGCTGTTTTTAAGCAAGGTGTTATGCAGTTTCCACGTATTTGACTTTTTCCTTGCTCTTCTTGTTATCGATTTCTACTTTAAATGTGTTTTCATCAGACAGAATGCTTTGTATTATTTCTGTGTTTTTGATTTTATTGAGGGTTGCTTTGTGGCCTAAAATGTGATCTATTCTGGAGAATGTTCCATGTGTGTTTGAAAAGAATGTATACTTAGTTACTGTTGGGCAGAGAGTTCTGTATATGTCTATGAGGTCAATTTGGTTGATTTTTGGCTTTATATCTTCTGTATCTTTGTTGAGTTTCTTTCTACATGCCTGTCGTTTAAAGAGAATGATGTGTTGAGGTCTCCTACTACTATTATAGAACTATCCATTTCTCTCGGCAAAGCTATTAGAGTTTGTTTTATGTATTTTGAAGCCCTGTTGTTGGATACATATTTATAAAGGTTATGTCTTCTTAGTGGATTGTCCCTTTAATCATTATATAATGTCCTTGTCTTTTATAGATGATTTTGCCTTAAAATCCATCTTATATCAGATTAGTATTGCCACTCCTGGCCTTTTTTGGTTGCTGTTTGTTTTCCCCTTCCTTTGATTTTGAATATACTTATGTCTTTGTGTCTAAGGTGTGTCTCTTGTAGACAGCATATTGATGGGTCATGCTTTTTTATCTGCCACTGTCTTTCTCTTTTTGGGTGCATTTAAGCTATTTACAATCAGTGTGGTTAATGATAGGTATGAGTTTATTGCTGTTACATTGTTATGTCTTGGGGTTCTTGTTTTTGTTTGTCTTTGTTTCTCTCACTTTCCTGTGCTGAGTTCATTTTTATTGTGGATTTTCTTTTGTTTCTTTATTCTAGATTTTGTGTTTACCGAGATTTTTTTTTTTTTTTTTAATTCTGATGAGTAGGTTTGTTAATTTTCTTTGAGGTTACCTGGAAATTTACCTTTATCTTCCAAGGTTTGAATCAATCTTTTATACTTGATATTGTCCTGATTCCCTCTCCATTTGAAAGTTCTATACCTACATCGTTTATTCCCCCTTTTACTCTTTTTGCTTTCTCATTTACACATTGATGTCTGTGTTTCCATGTTTTAAGTCTTTTACCTTTGTGTTATTATTGAGAGTTCTTTACCTAGGTTGGTATCTAGTTGATGCTGTCCTCTGTTCTAGACTCCAGTTGTTATCTGATGTTGTTGGTTCTCTAGCCAAAGGACTTCCTTTACTATTTCTTTTAAGTTTGGTTTAGTGTTATGAATTTCTTTAACTTCTGTTTATCTGGAAATGTCCTAATTTTGCCATTGTATTTAAGAGGGAGTTTTGCAGGATATATTATTCTTGGTTGGCAGTTTTCTTTCTTTCAAGGTTTTATATATGTCATTCCATTGTCTTTTTGCCCACATATTTCTGCTGAGTAATCAGAGTTTAGTCTCATTGTTTCTCCTTCGTAACTTTTTTTTTTCTCGAGCTGCTCTCAGGATTCTTTCTTTGTCTTTGGTTTTGGCAAACGTGACTATGATATGTCTTGGTGACTTTCTTTGGTGTCTATCCTATATGGAGTTGGTTGAGTGTCTTGGATGGTTAGCTTTTCATCTTTTGATATTTGGGAAGTTTTCTGGCAGCAAATCTTCAGCAATTTCCTCTGTGTTTTCCATTTTCTTTCCTGTTCTGGAACTCCGATAACATGCAAAATTTTTGCTCTTGATTGTGTCCCACATAATTCTTAGGTTTTTCTTCATTCTTTTCTCTGATCTTTCCTCAAACCAAGTGGCATCCATGATTTTGCCTTCAATCTTGCTGATTTTGTCTTTCATTGTTTCAGATTTGCTCCTAAAACCTTCTATTGAGTTGTCCATTTCTGAAATTTTGTTGTTTTTCTTGTGGCTTTCTAGTTGCTGTTTTTGTATCATTTCCATTTGTTTATTTTGATATTTTGTTCTTGTTTTATTTTCCTGAATTCTTCTATGATTTTCTTTATGTTTTCCATGATTTTGTCTATTTTGTCCCTGGTTTTTTTCTCTTGATCCTTGATCTCTTTCCTAATCTCTTGGAGAGCCCTAAATTTTAGTCTTTTGAATTCCATATCAGATAGTTCCACTGCCTTTACTTCTATGGGAATGTCATCTGATTATTTTTGTTACTTGCTGGAGCCATCTTGTCCTGCTTTTTTAAATATGTTTTGATATTGTCTGCTGTCTCCAAGACATTAAGGTATTATATTCTGTTTTTATTGATTTTATATTCATTTGCTGCATCCTGCTTCTTCTTTTTTTTTTTTTTGACATGTCAGGACAGGGGGGCCAGGCATGCTTTGCTGCTTGCTTGTTTGTGGGCATGATAGCTCTTGCCACCTTGTCTGGGTGGTCATGGCAACAGCAGGCAGGGTGAACCTACTTTGCTCTACACTGGTTTGGCAAGGTGGCTGAGGGCAGGCTGGGTGGACATTGTGTGCCTCTTGATGTTCATCCATTGTTGTAGGGGCATTCACAGCCCATTGCTAGATAGGCAGGGATGTCAAACAGGGAGTGCTATGGGCTCGCTTCTCACTGTTCAGCAGCTGGTCAAGTGGTGGGTAGGGAGGGGCAGCATGGGCCCAGTGTGGAGGTGGCCCCGAGTGCCAGGGACACTGTAGCAGAAGAAGCATGACAGGGACTGGCAGGAATGGGGGGGGGTGGAATATGGGGGTTGGTGAGGAGATGAAAGAAAAAGAAGAAAAAAAAGAAAAGGGTAGCTGGTGAGTGGGGGTGGAGTAGACCTGGCGGCCAGTGGGAATGGGAGGAGGTGGCGTATGGTGTATGGGAAGTAGAAAGAAACAGAAAAATAAAAGAAAATGGCAGCATGGTGGCAGCCAGTGAGTGGGTGCAGGGCAGCTCCTGGGCAGTGGTGAGCCAGTGTTCCTGTGGCACTCTACCTGCAGCAGTGTGGCAGGGGCCAGCAGGGAGTGCGGGGGATATTGTATGGGGGTAGATGTGAGAAAGGAAAAAAGAGAAACAAAAAAAACGGTGGAGGCTTTGGGGGCTGGCACATAGGGGCGGGACAGACTCAGTGATTGTGGGCCAGTGACTCTCTAGCCAAGGTGGCACAGCATGGCCTTGAGGGAAAGGATGGAGGTGGCTTATGTGGCAGAAGAGTGAAGGGTGGGAAAGTGTGTTTCTCTGGTTACCAGGTGCTCTGTCTCCTGTTGGGGGGCACCATGAAGTTGTCTTCCCATACTCCCTGTCTGGGGCCATTGCTGGCTATGTTCCAAAATGGGGTGCCGTGTTAGTTGGCAGGAGACCTCCACTCTGTATCTCTCCTTGTTCTCTCTTTCTTCTTCCATTCGGTGTTTAGTCCAGTTCTTTAACCCTTCATTGGATGCTTGAGGTTCCAGGATTGACATTTGTATCTGTTTTACTTAGTATTTTGGGTTTTTGTTGCAGACGGACAGCATAACGCATCTGGCTAGGGCACCATGTTAGCTTCCCCTCACAAGGACATAAGTCTTGATGTTGCTCAAGCATGTAAAATTTGCTACCTTTTTGTTTTCCACCCTGTAGAGACACTGGGTCAGGCCAGGTGTCTACATCAAAACCAAACCCATTGCTGTCCAGTAGATTTCAGGACTTCAATCCAGTTCATTCTAGTTTGACCCTCTGCTGAGAATTTGCATTTCTACCCTAGATATACTGACTCAGAACTGACATTTGTAACAAGAATTCCAGATGATTCTTACATCAGAATCTACATTTTAACAAGATTGTCCAGACAATTCTTATGTATGAATAAGAAATTGTATGTATAAATAAGAATTTTTATGTGTAAATAAGAATCATCTGGGGATCTTGCTAAAATGTAGGTTCTGATTCAATATATCTGGGATGGAAATGCAAATTCTCAGCAGGGGGTTGAACTGGTTCAAAGCCTTGGTTGATTCTGACTCATAGTGACTCTATAAGACAAATTAGAACTGCCCCATAGGGTTTCCAATGCTGTAAGTCTTTTCTTTTTTTAAGTCTTTACCGAAGTAGACTTACCTTTCTCCCATGGAGCAGCTGTGGGTTTGAACCACAGACCTTTTGGTTAACAGCCAAACTGTTGACCATTGTGCCACCAGGGCTACTACTTGGACAAAGATTGAATTTAAAGTTCTGGCTCATCTGCCTGAGCATCTGCCTTGGAGGCAGCTGCAGGGCAATCCAGGCTTAGCAGAGGAAAACTGATAAATTTATCTAATAAATTTTGGAATTTCAGCTCATTGTTTGGCTCAATATAGATAAGGAGGTTTTTCTCATTAGAAATACTAACACATTCTTCGAAGGATATGTGATTCAGTCAAGTACCGGATAATCCAGTCTCCAAATTTTACATGTATTGAATCACCATAGGACACAGAGATAAGAAATTATTTTGTCTAATTTTGGTTGGACATGTTAGTTACTTAGATTTGTTAAATCTTCCATTATGATTTTTTTCAGTGAGTATTTTAATAGTAGAAAGTTTGAAGTACTCATGAGATCATGCTGCTCAAAAAGCTTCCAGAAGAGTTCGAATCTGAGTCTGGTGCTGTGTCTTGATATTTCTGCTCCATCATTTCATGAAATGGAAGAAATAGTAATAGACTGCTCTCAACAGACTGTTTGAATTATAGCTCGAGTCTAGAGTCTTGCACTTCTTAAAATTTCTACTCCTTCCCAATTACCCTGACCCTATTAGAATTTGCCTTTGAACGTGTGTTCTTTTCAAAGGAGCCAGGAAAAATGGGAATGCTCATTAATCTGAGAGAACCTCTGATAGTAATCTGAAAGAAAAGTACAGTTCTGACACTATCATAAAAAGAGTGTTTTCCCTCAGAAAAGAATTATGAAAATTAACTTGGTACTTCCAATGAATGAAGTGAAAACAGAGGTGTCAGTTATTGTACTGTTTTCTGAGTCCTTGGGCTTTATCTCTTTCCTTCTTTTCCTCACCAAACACCTATGAAGTCCACACTCATTTCCCATTTACATCTTGACCACAGTCTGATTCCTCTCGTTGTTGTTGTTAGTTGCCCTAAGGTTGACTGACTCCAACCCGTGGCAACCTTATATGTGGATTTGCGTGTATGGATTTGCCTATTAAGAACATTTCATATAAATGGAATTGTACAATATGCAGTCTTTGTGTTTCATTTCTTTCACTTAGCATAATGTTTTCAAGGTTCATCCGTATTGTAGCATGAATCAGTAATTTAATATTTCATTGTTATGGATATGCCACATTTTATGTAGACAGGCATTTAAGTTGTTTCCACCTGTTGGCTATTGTGAACAGCGCTGATATGAACATGTGTATTCGCGTATTTGAGTATCTGTTTTCAATTCTTTTGGATGTATACTTAGGAATAAAATCAGTGGAGCATATGGTAAATCTGTTTAACTCTTTGAGAAATCATCAAATTCTTTTCCACGGTGGCAAAACCATTTTACATTCCCACCAGCAATGGAAGAGGGTTCCAAGTTCTCCATATCCTTGTCAACACTTACGTTCTTTTCTTTTTTTTTTTCTTTTCTTAATTATATAACCATGCCAGTGGGGGTGGTTTCTCATCATGTTTTTGATCTGAGTTTCTTTAGAGGCTAGTGATGTTGAGCATCTTTTCATGTGCTTATTAGCCATTTGTATATCTTCTTTGGGGAACTATTCAAGTCCTTTGCCATTTTTCAATTGATTTGTTTCTTTGTTATTATTGAGTTGTGTTCTTTATGTATCCTGGATATTAGCTCTTTATCAGATAAATGATTTGAAAAATATTTCCTACAATTCTGTAGGTTGTCTTTCCACTTTCTTGACAGTATCCTGTGATGTACAAGTTTTAAATTTTCATACAGTCCAATTTATCTTTTTTCTTTTGTTGTTCATGCTTTTGTTGTCACATATAAGAATCTATCACCAAATCCAAATTCATTAAGATTTACCCTTATGTTTTCTTCTAAGAGTTTTATGATTTTAACTCTGATATATAGATTGTTTATCCATTTTGAGTTAATTTTTGCATATGGTATGAAGTAGAGGTCCAACTTCATTCTTTTGTGTGTGACAGACTATTTGTGTAATCACAAAGTACCTTAGCCTTTCTGTGCCTGATTTGCAACTGGGTTTTTGGGTAATTTGTAGTTTGAAATGGTCAGGCCAAGCAATCTCTGTGGTTCTTTGTAATGCTGTGAATGATTACAGCACTGGCTCTAGGGCTTGTTTCCAACCCACGCCTCATCCCCAACCCACCCCACCAGTACCTGGAGTAAAGCTGCAGGCTGCCTTGGCTAGCATAACATCCTGGTTATAAGGGCATTTACGACCATGGTTCAATTTAGCAGAATGGAGAAGGGATTTGTTGTTTGATACTACACAGGCCCCCATTTGGCATAATCAAGGTAGACTCCAATATGTAGATAACATAGATTATACAGTCTAAAGACAGATTCACATAAGGTTTTAATTTCAAATATATAAAACAATGTTCAGTAAAGGAAGCTTTAAAGGTAAAAGTCTTCAGGCTACCATGCTCAAGACAATGTGGCCAGCTTAATGTATTTCGAATTCAAAGACAAAAGAAGGCAGTATGCAAAATTGATTTTATTCGACGTGCTCGTATACCAAATATGAAATTAGTTGAGCTGACAGATCTGGGTTTGTATAAAACTCTCTAAATAGGTCACATTATAAAACAAAGACAGGTAATCATTTTTTATATGCTTCTCATCTATATCAAAAGACTTTTATCATTTTAATAACGTTGATATTGCTGGAAAACATTTCTGATATTTGACAGTTAGCAATATTATGAAATAGAAAATGGAAAAATAAGAAATATATCTATATTCTGAAAAAAAAAACTTTTTAAAATAACAAATCCATACTTATTTGCTTGTCCTTAGAAAGAAACATCTCTAACAGAGCAAAGATCAGAAATATCCAATATACACACAAGTCATCAAGTTAGGTTATTTTGCAGGAATCAACTTTCTGGCAAGAAACAAGGGTGGATGACTTCTCTAATCCACCACTAAGAATTACTTGTGAGTCAAATATAAGGATTTGGCTAAAGTCCATTGACACTTTCTTGATGTGTTTTCTCTCCATCTTTTTTGAGGGCCTGAAGAGCATGGCTAGTCTCCCAATAGGTCCCCTTGTCCCACCTTGCCCCATGCTCCCATTCTTCCTCCATACTTTTGGGAGTTAACTTTCCTGAACCCAAATCTCCACTGCCTATTCATGAAGTCCAGACTTCTTGGTCTACACAAGCCTTGTACCACCTACCTGTTGCTTTCTTTTTCCAAAGCATTTCTCTCACCACCCTTCCTCTGTTGTAGTCTCTGAATCACTTGCACTTTCCTGAATATCCTCATGCAGTTTCATGCTCTCAGGCAACAAAGAGTACCTCATGCCTACACACCAGGCATGTTGTGGACGGTTATCATGCATTTGCTCATGCAGTACCCACTGCCTGGAATGTTCTGCCCAAAATCTGTCCCCCTGGAAAACATATATTCATCTTTTGACTCTCACTACATGGTCCCTATAATTATGGACTTTTGTAACCCAGTTAAAACCAACCCCTTCTTTCTCTGTGCTTTCAATCAGCCCTATACAGATGTCAATCACAGAAAGTCTTGCCACTTCCATGTGTCTTCTATTATAGCCATGACCTTTGAGGAAAGGGTCCATGTCTCATTCATCTTTTTATCCCCAGCATCTGCCTAATACCTGACAGTTAAATTAGCTCATCTTAGCCCCAGCTAATCCTGATTTGACCTCTGTCTAGGGGTGGCAAAAAACAAAATAAGCAACAAAAAGCTCCATCAGACACTATTTGATTACCATTATAGTTAGAATAATGGAAGCTTAAAAATACATTTCAAGATCATAAGGATGAATCTTAACCAACGAGACCTAGAGAAATTTGTGAACTGCCTCAAGTTCTGTGACACCTTAGTGGCTCAGGGTTTCTTCCATAACCACCATCAGAAATGTATGCTTCTTTTTGTACTTGCTAAGCAACTAATCAAACTGAGTACAACAGAACAAAATCCTTCCTTTCCCTAAGAAGTTCAACAAACTCTAGTGTTGCTGAACATTTGATAAATAAATCCTTTCTTCCAGGTCCTTCTTCCCTTAAGTGGTGGAACACACCAGTGGATAAGATCTCATGTGATTTCCCTGGTCCCTCGGGCAGATTTAATTCCTTCTTCAGCTGTATTCCCATAGCAGTGAATATACTCTACTATAACAAAAAAAAAAATTATAGGTAGTCAAAAAATAATATTAATTCTAGATAGTGCAATGGCAACAGGCCAAGGTCTGGCTTATAATGAGCACTGAGTAAACGAATCATGAATTGAATCTCACTTTAACGATATCAAGTAAGCCAAGACTAATTATATCAATTCCAACCTTGTAAACATCCCTGGCATTTAATTAACATCTATGAACTCAGATTGAACATAAAGCAGTGGTTTTTGCTGCCTGCAATACTAAGGTCTGCAAAAAAGATGGTAATTATTTATGAAAACACTGTATTTAAAAAAAAATTATTTAAACAATTGCTACATGGGTAATATACAATAAGTGAAAAACCACTACCACAATAGTCTTGATAGTGCTTGGTTTTATGTATAAAGACTTAAGATTATTTTAAGTGGTTGGAATAGGCCCATATTTTAAGTCCTTAAAACAATAACTAAACATTTATATAAGCTAAATAATTAACCATTAAAGTCTAATTATTAATAAACTCTAAATGAATTTGTTGTAGGTGAGTTAGTGGTGATGAAACCTCAGTCCCATGAATCTGTTTTTAAATCTGTTCGGATTGAATCACTGACTGAGCGCCCAGCCATCCTATTTTGACATTCTTGATCGTTTACAAAGCAATTTTAATACCTGAAATGCATGTCTAGCTTTTGGCTTAAGTTGTAGAATTTGGTAATTTTGCAAAAGTACTTAGATGTTTGTTTTAACTCTGCAACATCTCAACTCTGATTCTATCACAGCTTCGGGGTAATCAATTCACATATCTGGCTGTTCTAAGACATTGAAAAAAATTATTTTAAATAGTCATTTCCTTCATTCCTACTTCTCCGGATTTTATATACTGCTGTGGTATCCTTCTTTTAGGGAAATAAACTGCACTTACTTAGAAATGAGTGAAAAACCTGACTAGGAAACAAATCTGAGGATCTAAAAAAATTATACAGTACATTAATAAATGCTTTAAAAGGTACAAATCTAACAACATACATGCAAGTTATATGAAAGATTCAAGGGCATAAAAAATGGATTGAACTTGCTTTGCCATTCACTTGTACAGATGCTCTATAATAACTACACTAGTGTTGTAAAAGAGCAATCCAACTTAATTTGGCTCTCATCGGTCTGTGTTTCTATAGATAGCTGCATATTTATTTGCCACACACACACACACACCAAATATCCAAATTACTTTAATCTTATATCTGTATATTTCCCAGACTGATTTAAACTAACCACAGTGTCACATTAAAGGAAAAAAAAAAATAGTGTGGTGCTACAGTAGCTATTTCTGCAGGAAAACAGAAGATTTCTATAATTTCTGGCCAGTTACTTTATCACTAAATCTTAACTTTGCCAATATTAGTTTAAAATAATGAAAAGAAAATATTCTTGGTTTATTGGGGATATGTATATTACATAAAAAAACAGACCGTGATTTTTTTTTTTTTTTTTTGCCCATCATCAAACATATTTTCATCTAAATAAAAAAGGTTAAGTCTTTGAGTTTAATACAATTTTTTTCAGTGGGACAGGATAAATTTACAATAAACTTAGTGATTGAATTTGATAAGCCTTCCAAACTTCAAATACAGCCTCACAGAGAAGAACAATGATTACAGGAGAGAAAAATAACAGAGAGTCTCCTGTGCCCATCATCTTAGGGGCTAGTTTTCTTTCTTGTACTCCTGAATTCTACCACAAACTGTCATGTTTCCAAGGCTTGGGAGGTGCTTTAAAACTGAACTGTCTGAGAAGATTCAGAAAGTCTTTGTTCTTGGGCTTACACAGTAAGCACTTTGATTCTTAATCACATTTTTATCCAGAACAGTGTTACAGGTCACATTTTTCTCAACAATGCTTATAGTGATTTGTGCTCTATAAATATAAACATATTTCCACACAGAATATACACACTGACATGGGGGTGTGAAGTTAGCCTGCCATCCATAAGCAGAATGGAATGAAAATTGCAGGAAGCGTAGTATATGATGCTAAGCCCAGACAGACTATAGACGCCAATCCCAAGACTGCTGAAGCAAGAACGCTTCTCTGATCACGAATAATTATCTTCACATTCTCACAAAACTGAAAAATAAAATCAAAGAATATTAGAAAAAGTGGCTAACCCTCAGAAGAAGCACATATACCAAACAGTAAACCACAGATTTCCCAGGTATAGTCTGTCTAGCAGGAGAACTAGAATGTCCCCTATGACTTATGAAAGAATTAAAGATGTTAATAGTTTCTTGATTCCACATCCCATAGTAGTCAGTTTGATAAGTTCTTTATTGCTAAAATAACACCTTACGCAACTGGGCCAATAATGGCAGCTGCCTTTGTAAATACAGAACTTTTACCGAAAACTACAGAGAACAATGTAACCGCATAGAAATTATTCAGGATTAACGGTTAAAAACAGTATTTACCTGCTTATCAATAGCAATGACAGATTCTAAAATAAGGTGAGCGAAGAGGTCTCTAATCATAAGTAAAAGGAAAAGAATTTAGCCTATTATTAGGAGCAAATTTGATTCCTCCAATTTGCCATTCTAAAATGTGGTGATTTCAACAAAAACTTTCTCGTAAATCTCAAAATCTAAAGGCACAGAAATAATTTTGTTGTTATAGCACAGTCCCAGCGTTAATAAATTAAACAAATCCTTCATCAATTACGTGACACATAATTGGCTCCTGGAAATAAAGATAGATTAAATATGGTCCATATTCCTAAGGGTATGGGTTACACCTCAACATAAAACAAAAATCCTCACAACTGGACCAATAAGCAACATCATGATAAATAGAGAAAAGACTGAAGTTGTCAAGGATTTCATTTTACTTGGATCCACAATCAATGCCCATGGAAGCAGCAGTCAAGAAATCAAATGATGTATTTCACTGAGCAAATCTGCTGCAAAAGACCTCTTTAAAGTGTTAAAAAACGAAGACGTCACTCTGAGAACTAAGGTGCGCCTGGTCCAGCCATAGTATTTTTAATCAGATCATTTGCATGGGAAAGCTGGACAATGAATAAGGAAGATGGAAGAATTAATGCCTTTGAATTATGGTGTTGACAAAGAATACTGAATATACCATGGACTGCCAGAAGAACAAACAAACCTGTTTTGAAAGAAGTACTGCCAGAAAGCTCCTTAGAAGGGAGAATGGCAAGACTTTGTCTCACATACTTTGGACAGCTTATTAGGAGGGACAAGTCCCTGGAGAAGGACATCATGCTTGGTAAAGCAGAGGGTCAGTGGAAAAAAGGAAGGCCCTCAACAAGATGGCTGCAACAACGGGCTCAACTTAACGGTTGTGATGGCTCAGGACCAGGCAGTGCTTTGTTTTGTTGTACATGGGGTTGCTAGGACTTGGAACAAATTGGAGGGCATCAAACAACAACCACCCCTAAGGAATGCATTCTTCTAATATGTAGTTTTTTTTTTCTTGGAAAAATACTTTTACTCGGAAGTTGATGGCCTATGTTTGAGTCCTGGTTCTTTCCCTCATTAGCTGTGTGATCTCAAGCAAGTCACTTAACCTCTCCACACTACTCTCTCCTTCCCTTCCATGTGAACACCATGGTTTTTTGGGAATCAAATGGTATATTTTATGCAAAAGATGCCTATATTCTTCTGCATGCTATACAAATATAAAGTATTACAGTAATTATTATTACTGCTATGTCCACCACAATTATCCCTACCTCATCACTGTTAGTACCAGAACTCAGCAATTAACGACTTCATTTTTATATTTTTGCTAGTCATAATTTTTAAACTCCTTTTTTATAAATGACATTGTATATGCTTTTAGGGTCTCCAAGAGTGGCTTTTATGACTCATAGCGACCCTATAGGGAAGAGTAGAACTGCCACAGAGGGTTTCCAAGGAGCAGCTGGTGGATTTGAACTGCCGAACTTTTGGTTAGCCATCAAGCTCTTTAAACACTAAGCCACCAGGGCTCCACTGGAGCCAGGTTTAAAATTCTTTATTTATTGTATTGTGTTTCAGGTGAGTGTTTACAATGAAATTAGTTTTTCATTCAAAAATTTTATACACAAATTTTTTGTGACATTGGTTGAAAACTCCGCAGCGTGTCCTCACCTTTTCCCTTTTCACCCGGAATTCTCCTTGTCCATTCATCCAGTTTTCCTGCCTTCTCATCTTTGCTTTTGGCACGTTACCCATTTTGTCTCCTTTACTTAGTGGAACTAAGTAGCATGTTCCTCACATGTATTATTGTTTGTTTTATTTATATAAAGAAAAAAAAACCATTGCCTTTACGTTGATTGATTCATAGTGACCCTATAGGACAGAGTAGAACTGTCCCATAGAGAGAACCTAGTGGATTCAAACTGCCAACCTTTTTGTTAGCAGCTGTAGCACTTAACCACTATGCCACCAGGGTTTCCGTTTGTTTTATAGACCTGTCTAATCTTTGCTGGAAAGGTGGACTTCCGGAATAGCTTCAGTTCTGAGTTATTCATAGTCTCAGAGGTTCCTCCAGTCATTCTCAGATCAGTAACTCTGGTCTTTTTCTTTTCTTTCTTTTTTTTTTTTTTTTGTGAACTTGCATTTTGTTCTACATTTTTCTCCCATTCTGCCCTGGACCCTCTACTGTGATCCCTGTTAGAGAAACCAGTGGTGGTAGCCAGGGACCATCTAGTTCTTCTGGGCTCAGGCTGGTAGATGCTGTGGTTCATGTAATCCATTAGTCCTTTGGACTAGTATTTTCTTTGTGTCTTTGGTTTTCTTCATTTTCCTTTGTTCTGAACATGATGGGACAAATACATGTATCTTAGGTGGCCACTTGAAAGCTTTGAAGACCCCAAATGCTGCTTACCAAAATAGGATGTAGAGCATTTTCTTTATGAAATATGTTATGCCAGTTGACCTAGATATTCCCCAGCACCATGGTCTCCAGGCCTTAGCCCCAGTAACTCAGTACCCCAAGGTGTTTGGATATGTCTAGGAAGTGTCTATGACTTTGTCTTGGTCAAGCTGTGCTGTCTTCCCCTATTTTGCATGTTTTCTTTCCCTTCACCAAAGTTCACATTTGTCTACTATCTAGTTAGTTGTTTCCCTTCCCCACACATCCCCTCCCTTGTAACCATCCAAGATTATTTTTTTTTCTGTATGTAACCTTTTCATGAGTTTTTATAAGAGTGGTGTCATACAGTATTTCTTCTTTTTGTGATTGACTCATTTCACTCAGCATAATGCCCTCCAGATTCATCCATGTTGTGAGATGTTACCCGATTCATCATTGTTCTTTACTGTTGCATAGCATTCCATTGCGTGCGTGTACCATAACTTGTTTTTCCATTCATCTGTTGATGGCTGCTTAGGCTGTTTCCACCTTTTTTGTTGTGAACAATGCTGCAGGGAACATGGGTGTGCGTATGCCTATTCATGTGACAACTCTTATTTCTCTAGGATATATTCCTAGTAGTGGGATTGCTAGATCTTATGGTATTTCTACTTCTAGCTTTTTAAGGAGTCATACCATTATCTATAGTGGTTGTACTATTTTACATTCCCACCAGCACTGCATAAGAGTTCTAATCTTCCCACAACCTCTCCAACATGTGCTATTTTCTGGTTTTCTGATTAGTGCCAGTAATGTTGCAGAGAGATGGTATTTCTCTACTGGCTAAAGATCATAAGCATTTCTTCATGTGTCTGTTAGCCACCTGAATGTCTTCTTTGGTGAAGTATCTGTTCATATTCTTTGCCTATTTTTTAATTGGGTTACTTGTCTCTTTGTTGTTAAGGTGCTGAAGTACTCTATAGATTTTAGAGATTAGACTCTTGTTGGATATGTCACAGTCAAAACTTTTTTCCCATTCTGTAGGTTTTCTTTTTGGCACAGTGGTTAAGAGCCATGGTTCAAGTCCATCAGCCGCTCCTTGGAAACCCGGTAGGGCAAGTTCTACTCTGACCGATAGGGTTGCAATGAGTTGGAACTGACTTGACAGCAACAGGTTTGGTTTTTTTTGTTTGTTTGTTTAGGTTTTCTTTTTTCTCTTTTAGCAAAGTCTTTTGATGAGTATAAATGTTCTATTTTTAGGAGCTCCCAGTTAACAAGTTTATCTTCTGGTGTTTGTGCACTGTCAATTACAGTTTATATTCTCTTTACGCCATGTATTAGGGCCCTTAGTGTTGTCTCTATTTTTTCTTCCATGGTTTTTATAGTTTAAAGTTTTACATTTAGGTCTTTGATCCATTTTGAGTTAGTTTTTGTGCATGGTGTGAGGAATGGGTCCTGTTTCTTTTTTTTTTTTTACGGATGGCTATCCAGTTTTGCTAGCACCACTTGTTTAAAAGTCTGTCTTTTCCGCATTTAATCAACTTTGGTCATTTGTCAAAGATCAGCTGACCATAGGAGTATGAATTTACATCTGGGCTCTCCATTCTGTTCCATTGGTCTGTGTGTCAGTCATCGTATGACTAACAGGCTGTTTGAACTGCTGTGGCTACATAGTAGGCTCTGAGATCAGGTAGTGCAAGGCCTCCTACTTTGTTCTTTTTCTTCAGCAATGCTTTGCTTAACCAGGGCCTCTATCCATTTCATATAAAGTTGGTGATTAGTTTTTCTATCTTGTTAAAGAATGCTGTTGGTATTTGGATCAGGATTGCATTATATCTGTAGATCACTTTGGGTAGGATTGACATTTTCACAATGTTGAATCTTCCTATCCATGAGCACAGTATGTTTTTCCATTTATGTAGGTTTCTTGCAATGGTGTTTTGCAGTTTTCTTTGTATAGCCCTTTTATGTCCCTGGTTAGAGTTACTGCTAAGTATTTTATCTTTTTAGGGGCTATTGTATATGGTATTGATTTGGTGATTTCCTTTCCAAAGCTCTCTTTGTTGGTGTATTGGAATTCAACTGATTTTTGTGTGCTGATCTTGTGTCCTGCTGCTACTCTACTAGTTTCAGTAGTTTTCTTGCGGAATGTTTGCGGTTCTACTTCTTCCTTTCCAATTTGGATGCCCTTCATTTCCTTTTTTTTTTTTTTGCCTTATTGCTTTAGCTAGGACTTCCAGGCCTGTGTTAAATAGGTTGTTGTTGTTGTTAGGTGCCATCAAGTTGGTTCCAACTCTTAGCAACCCTATGCACAACAGAATGAAACACTGCCCGGTCCTGCACCATCCTCACAATGTTAAATAGGAGTGGTGATAAACGGCATCTCAAGGGGAATGTGTTCAGCTTCCCTCCATTGGGAATGATGTGGGCTGTTCGCTTCGTATAGTTGGGTTTTAAAATTCTTAATGGATAGAATGAGCAAGTCCAACATATTTTAACACGCTATTTTGACCCCCCGCCCCCATAGAAACCCTGGTGGCTTAGTGGTTAAGTGCTACAGCGGCTAACCAAGAGGTTGGCAGTTTCAATCTGCCAAGTGCTCCTTGGAAACTCTATCGGGCAGTTGTACTCTGTCCTATAGGGTCGCTATGAATCAGAATTGACTCGACGGCAGTGGGTTTTTTGGTTTATTTTGACCCACCCCCACCCCCCCAAAAAAAAACCATTGCCGTCAAGCCAACTCCAACTGACAGCAACCCTACAGGACAGAGTAGAACTGTCCCATCAGTTTCCAAGGCAGTAACCTTTACAGTAGCAGACTGACACATCTTTCTCCCGCAGAGCAACTGGTGAGTTTGAACCGCTGACCTCTCTGTTAGGAGCTGAGTGCTTAACCACTGCACCACCAAGGCTCGCTATCTTGACAGTAAGGTTAAACACAAAAACAAATGCGAACCATCCTCTTAGTTATCCCGATGTTGGCCTACTGATTTATCAAACATAAAATGATTTGCCTTTTTTCACTAAACAAGACACTAAGTGGTGAGTATCAAAGTGAACGAAGTTTTCAGGACAGTAAGGAAAGAGACTGGCAAACAATGGGAGATAGATATTTTGGTAAATGAGTAACGTGACTTGATATAGTTATGTGTGTTTTCTCTTTTCTCCAATAATTTTCAATTAAGGCAAATAGGCAGTCGTTGTGGACTTTCTTCCTCCTAAGAGCAGACTTTCTCAAGAGGAACCTTGTTTCAAACGTCCTGTTCTTGTTCACTAGGCCACCATCCCAGGGGACATCTCTGATGTTGCTCAACAGTAGCAGGAATGTCCTGCGTGTCAAGCAGGTGTTAAGAAGCCTGTAGAAGCACTTTAGAAAGCAATGAATCCTCGGAAAACAAGGGCTACACGCATTCATTTTTGGTAATGAAAAGTAAAATTACCAAGGTAAAAAATATATAGAAAGAGCATAAGGATTTACAATTGTTACTATTTAAAAGGATTTATAGTTCACAAAATAATAACAGGTTGTCAACTGCAATATAAAAATCGATTTTATGGTTTGTAAACTTGTAAAAAAGAGAACTACCACAAAAAAGTAAAAGGTAAAATTTCTAGTTCATTTTCAAATTAATTACAGTGTTTTCCTGAGGGAAATTATTTTTTGAGTTTTTACAAACTCAAACATAAGTTTAAGAGACAACTTTGTAAGTAGGTAGTACTTGCATGGTTGGAGAACTCAGCCATTAGACCCTGAATCAAATAATTCCTTACGTTCCTGAAGAGTATAAACCAGAACTCCTTCAGTATTAATGACCTACTTTTCTCGGGCATGTTCAAAAAACTGTTCTTAGAATTGGAAAAATTGGGATGGGGTGCCCCACCCCCACCCGGGAAATCTACTCTGTGGCCAAATTGTTTGTTAGTCCATTCAAAGTGGAGACAAAAACTCCAGTTTCACAGGAGGTGCTCTGCGGCAACTGCAATTAAAACACTTCTCTACTTTTGTAAAACCTGACCAAGTTTCAAAGATGAAAAGCTATGCCAATTAGTTATTTATGCAGATGAAATATTTCGCTACCTTTAAAAAAGCACTTGTACTGTTTTTCCGTACAAATGTATAATACAGGGCTGTATGTGTTCCATAAAAGAGCAATTCCTAATTACCGGACAGACATACTGTTTTTCCTTTGAGAAATGATTTGCTTGGTTTCTAAGTAAATCTGACCTGTTTCCTTTTGTACACTCCTGGAGCCAGTGTTTGTAAATGCGGTGAGGTTCATTTTGAAACAGGCCCGAATCATTGCACAGTGCTCTAACTGTATTTTTATTTTACTTGGAAAAGTTGCCAGGCCCTTCCTAGATTGAGTCTGTTGTGGCTCTATAAAATCTATAAGGAGTTTCATATACTAGTGTGTAAAATGCATATTACTACCATCCTCCGCCACAGAGGAGATTTATTTTCTCAAGTGAGTTAAAAAAAAAAAATCAAGATGTGAAGCAATTAAAAATTGGTTACTTGGACTCAGATTCTTTTGGTTGAGGGAAAAAAAAAAATCTAAACGTGGAGACTAACACTAAAAACTCATTAAGTGATTACCCAGATTTCTTAATATTATGAAGAGTGAACACTAATGATACTTCTTAACAACTCCAGGGAACTCTGAGAAAGCTTCCAATTAAAATGTTAACTATCTTTAAAAGTGGTTTCAAAGGAAATAATTATTTCCCTTGGATTTGTGGCTAATTTAATAATCTTAAATTCTAATACTGACTTTTCAAAAAAAAAAAAAAAAAGTACCCATAAAATCTACCTTCCAACGTTTAATGGCTCTTCCTGAAAGTCAATCTCTAAGGAACCAGCAACTACCTAAACACTTTTGGAGTAACAGTCTAGATGGGGATTAAAACCAACGCAGAAAGAATTCACAGTACCTGGGAAAACCAGGGAGGGCTTAATGGCAATTTTGACAGTGTTCATAGTAAGTGAAGAGAATTCACTCCAGGCAGCTTGCAGAGGGAGAAAACTGCAAGCTTCTGTATTCTAAAAGCACAGCAATTTGTATATGCTGTTATGGCTTAAATATAAACGCTGGACATCTTCCTCTCAACTGTAATTCTTGGAAAAAGCTGCAAGCACACTCGACAGAATTCCTGTGACTGCTAATCACCTGCCCTCTGTCATGTGAACCACGTTGTGGGTGGACATCCTGTTGACTTCTGCAGCAATAACTGGGCAGCTCTCTGGAGTCACTGGGAGCGGTACTACATTGCCACACTCTTTCACCCACATCTCCAGGTGCCCTGCAAGGCACGTTGCCATTTACTGATTTTCGAATTTCCCTTGGCACCAGACCTTTGTTACTTAATCTAGAACTTTAAGAACGGTGTGGAAGGGATGGAGAGGTGGTCAGGGCGAAGATCCCTGGTTGAGGGGAAGGGGTTGGGTGAGAAGTATGGGACGGAAGGGGGCATCCCACCCAGCCCACCTCCCCAGTGAGTCACATGCGGTACCTTGTCCGCCTGGGGGCTGATCCGGGTGCCGTATCTGCAGTAGGTCACGAAGTGCTCGCAGTTGTTCCACAGTAGACTGTAGGAAGTTATGCCCAGCAGCTTCTCCGCTCTCAGCGCCACCTCCTCGTTGACCAGGGCCTCCTTCTGGAGGGACTCGTCCAGGTGATTGACCAGGATGTCGGCTCCGTAGGCGAAGTCCTCCACCGTGTCCACGCGGATGCTGGCCACCTTAACAATGACACCCAGGATGAGACGCTTGTTGGATACCACCTTCTGCGTGAGCCCCTGGTCGTCGGTCAGGGCCAACAGGATGTCGGGCATCATGTGGGCGACGCGGTTGTCACCCAAGTAGATACCGTAGTGGGTCAGGTGGGTCCGGGGCACCTCCAGCACGTCGCCGCGGAGAAAAGAGTTAACCTCGTAAAAACTGCTCTTCGCCTTGCCCTCCTCCGGACCACCCAAACTGAAGAGGTTGGAGATGAGGAGCAGCTTCTCCAGCAGAAGGGACGCCACCTCCAGCATTGGGTTCTTCATCCTGCAAGGAAGAGGAAGTCTTAGGGGGCCGCTGCCGCGCTGACCCCGGCCTGGCCGGGCACGGTGAGCTCGCCGCCTGACAGGGGCGCTGCGCTGCTGCTCACCTGCAGCCGGCTGCCCAGCGCCTCGGGGGACAGCGAGAGCCGAAGAGGGAGGGAGAGAAAGAAGGGAGAAGTTTGGTGACTGGCTTGGCCGCGCCGCGCTGGGGACCAAGGAGGAGGAGAAGAAACTGGCGGCGGCCGACAGCGTGGACAGGGGACCCGCGCTGCGAGAAGCCGGGGGAGGAGCGCACCTGGGAGCAGAACCTGAGCGCAGAACCTAAGCGCAGGGGCCACAAGCAGTGCTCTGGGGCGCCGCTTTCGCTGCGTCCTTTTATCGCCGTCGAGGGGGCGGAGCCGAATGCCGTCACAGTCACGGCGAGCGCGCTGATTGGGCGGGGGCAAGCGCCGCGCGGCGCGGGGTGCCCGACTGTGGACTTTTTGGAAAGCGACGGGCCGCCTCCGGCTCCCGGGTTCCTTTTGGCTACTCCCCGCCGCTGGCTCCAGTTTGCACTCCGCATACAAGCACTAAAGACCGTCTAGGGGAGTCGAGGCTAAAAGTGTGGCCGTGCGAAAGGTCGTGCACCTGCCTGGACAGGGAGCGCTCCTGGCACTTCGGCATCCTTTTCGAGGAAAATTCCCTAAGGCGAGGTTTCTGACTTGGACCTCCTACCTCCAAAGGGATGAAAACCTGGAAACCTCGGCTTACTAAAGTGTTTGCGTTGACTCTGAAAAGTGCGCGCCTCGGGAGCCTGCAGATTCCCCGCCTTGGCTTCTTAGAGGGGGAGCGCCGCACGCCCCGCATGCCCCTCCGCTCTAAATGCCAAGAATCCCGCTTTCCTTCTGCGGTCGCGAGGGAGGGTTCGCGCCCGGGGGCCAGGGGCAGGAGCGCTTGTGATGGAACCCTAGGTGCCTCCGCGCTCTGAGGCACTTCTGGCCGTTGGGCGCGCGGCCACCAACGGTCAGCATGAAAAGCGGCGAAGCCCCCAACGGCCCCCTGGAAAGCAAGATTAATGTCGCTTGTCTGGCTTCAGGGTCTCATTAAACCAGCCCTGGTTTACCCAGCGAAACTTTGCCTCTTTCTTTTAAATTGCAGCCGCCCGGAGGTGGCCAAGGCAGGCAGGACCGTTGGGTAAGGCTGGAGGCCAGGGCCGCGCGCTCCAGGACCACCGCGCTGTGTCCCTTCTAAGCAGCTGCAGCGCGACCCAGGTGCATCCGTGAGTGGTCCCGGGAGCAGCCGGGTAGGGAAGCTGCTGACGCGTAGGTCCCGCCAAGCTCCACACTCTGTCTCCCGACTCCAGAGCAGCGTTCCTTGCTAATGAATTATGTAAATGCATAAATTCCGCGGACAAAGGCCACAATGGAAAGCCCCTGGGTCCGCTCCACAAAGCCTCCTAGTCAGGGGCTAATAGGTTTCATCAAAAAGCAGATTCTCCTCTCACCGTGGGAGGGAGCTCGCTGGGGATGATGGATGAACGCACATTCATTTTACCTGGAAGATGAAGGGGACCATGGAGACCAGGCGGGGCAGGCCCCGGCTCCCCATTATCCTCGGAGGCTGGCCTTTGCTCACACCCCCGGGTCTGCCATCAGCGCTCTGTCCCCGTCGCCCCGCTTGCCAGTGACTTTTGTTCATTTCACAGACGACGCCGAATCACATTATAGTCTCAGCAAAAAGAAAGAAAACTCCGTTTCCCACAAAAGTGTTGAAAAAGAAAAGTGGGGAAGGGGAGACGTGGAAATTTTTCAAAAATTGATTTCCACAGTCTACCGTCAATTTTGAGCTAGGGAGCTCTTTAGCTTGCAACAGTTTACCGGCTCAGCACGCTCCTTTACTATCGGGCTGAGTCTGGAAAGAAAAGTTTAAAAGTCTCATCCAGATCTCGGCGTGTATGCGTTAACTGCAGACCCGCAGGCTGCGGATGCGCTGGTTTTGTCCAGTTGGGGAAAGCGCAGATTCCGGAGTCTCAAGTGTCACGAGCCAAATGGCAGGGGAGTTCAAAGAGGACTTGGTAATTAGCGGTTTCCGTCTCTGGTGGCCACTACCGCGGCTTGTATCTCCGACTGTCTCCACCTGGGGAACTTGGGAGGGAAATAAAGGAGAGAGCAGGGCCGTACAGCTCCGGAGAGGACTCTTTTAAAACGAAAGTATTGAAGAAATCAGCCTCAAACCCTCAATAGCCGCATCCCCACACCGTTTAGGGAGAGGCAGGCAATGCCAAGTTGATATGCTTTTCATTTTATTTTTCTTTCTCTTCCGGTGGGGTTAATTTTTGTGTTTATTTTCTTCGGAGAAAGTCACTTAAAAAAGAAAAGAGATGAGACTGGTAGAGAGGGGCAGGAACCGGCCTATGGGCTGCTCAATATGCAGGCATTCGCTGCCTTTGGAAATGAGTGGGGGTAGGAGGACACACAGCTTCTCGAAGGTTATTTGTTACTTTTGCCTTGATAACTCGCGATTTTTAAGCCAGAATTTTGTGCCATTAAATAAATGTCTTTTTTTCTCAGTGGGACTGCCCGAAAGCAGCCTTCTCCGTCCGGCCCCGCCTGCCAGGGGTTTGGCTTCGGGCAATCCGAAGGGGGCAGGGAAGTCTTCAAGTTGTTTTCTGAGGTCTCCCAAAGAGCCTTAAAACGGAAAGGGATTAGCGACGATTAGGCTGCTTTTCAGCTGAGAAAATGAGCTGTCGTTGGCTGAACTCGCTCCCTTCCCCTCCGCTTTACATAAACACTAACTGTAAGGTCACTTTGCAGAAGGCACTCCCCCACACCACCCCACCACCCCCTGCCACGTTCTCGAAGTCGCGTGCGATTCTTCTTCGGACGAGCAATCCATTTTTGACTGCTCGCTAGAAGCCAACTTCGCAAAATACACGCGAATAGGCTCACATTCCCCCCTAATATTTTCCTTCCCCAGTTATTAGGACAAAAGGTGCAACGGAAATCTAACATTAAAAAGCTCTCCTAAACCAGAAATGGTCATTTGGAGAAAAAAGAATCCCCCCCGGATTGCCTGACAAACGTCTAGTTTGCCACATCATCTGAAAGGCGGCTACATTCAACGTTAGGTTTGCTGTACAGGCCTAGCGGGGTGATTCTGGGGCTTTCCTGGACAATACACAGGCTATGCTGAGCCGTCCACTGGCAGTTTGGCCACTGCTTCCTCACCTGCAGAAGGACGAACCACAGCGACAGTGTCCCCACATGCTCAGGACAAGACCCTGTTGTGTCTCAGTGCAAAGGAAGCTGAAATAAAATTAGGGCCACACTGCAGAGAAATCGGCAGAGCCCACTTACCGCTCCGTCTAACCTAAAACCCTCAGCTGCATGGCAGGTCCCAGGAAATGACATATAGGGACAAGGGCCTACAGCTCCAAAAGGCTATGCAGATTTCCCACCTTCAGGCAGGCCTCTTGCCTCAGGAACCACTCTGTTCCTCAGAGATGTCTTTGGAATGGAGGATAAGATCACAATATTAATAGCTGACGTTTATTTCATCTTCCTATGTCCCGGGAGGGAGACCACTTGGCCTAGTGGTTAAGAGCTTGGCAGCTGCTCCTTGAAAACCCTATGGGGCAGTTCTACTCTGTCCTATAGGTTGCTATGATTCAGAATTGACTGGAGGGCACCTAACAACAACAATGTGCTAGGCACTGAACTAAGCATTTTCTCATTTAAATCTCAAAACAACCCTGTGAAGTATCATCTCCATTCCACACAGGAAGTGAATGAGGCTTATAACTTTGCCTAGGTCACTTGGCTAATGTGTGTGTAGACTGAGACTGAACCCCAGCATTCTTCGCCTCCTTGTCTTTAGCATCACTGAGGAAGGCCTTACCTTCCATCGGTCCATCCCCCCTCCATTTATCCAGTGAGTGCCTGCTGTATGCCAGGTGCTGTGCCCAGCCTGACGGGTTCCAAAAAAATCTCATATTAAATTTAGACCCCCACATCCTTTCTCTCTGATCCTGACATCATTTCCCCGATTCTCTTGTGACCTAATGGAAACCCTGGTGGCTTAGGTGTTAAGTGCTATGGCTGCTAACCAAAGGGTCAGCAGTTCGAATCCACCAGGCGCTCCTTGGAAACTCTATGGAGCAGTTCTACCCTGTCCCATAGGGTTGCTATGAGTCGGAATTGACTCAACGGCACTGGGTTTGGTTTGGTTTTGGTTTGGTAGTGACCTAGTGACAAAAAAAATTCTTTTTGTTGTTTTTTAACCAAAACTTATGCTTTTTTTTTATTGTACTTTAGTGAAGGAAACTAGTTTCTCATTGAACAATTAATAACATTGTTTTGTGACATTGGTTGCCAGCCTCACATGAGAACGCTCTCCCCTTCTCCACCTTGGGTTCCCCGTTGCCAGCTTTCCTGTCCCCTCCTGCCTTCTCGTCCTTGCCCCTGGGCTGGTGTGCCCCTTTAGTCTCATGTTGTTTTATGGGACTGTCTAATCTTTGGCTGAAGTAGGGCTCAGTTTTTAACATCAGTTATTTTACTGGGATAGAAAGGGCTGTTTCACATTCCCATTAGTAGTATTCCCTCACCCGGAAGGCCCCAGCCCTTGAGCCTCTCCTTAGACACAAAACTCTGAGGCCAGGGAAGTTGATGGTCTTGCCAAGGGCACAGAGCTCACTAGAAGAACAGTCAGAGGCAGAACCTAGGCCCAAATGTCCCAGACTTCTTATTTCTTAGGCCTTCTTGCCCCTGTGCCCTAACCCTGGTAAATTTGGTTTTCTAAACATTTGTTTTAATTCTTGCCCTCCTTTAGGATTGTTGTGGCTCTAGGCTTTTTAGATTACTAACTCACTGGGCCCATAAATAACGATAACCTTAACATTTGTTTTTCTTCCTAGCTATCCATCTACCCTGGGTTTGTTTACATATGCTCAGGTCCGGTCCATGGGCACAGACAGCAGCCTTTACTAGCTAACTCTAAGTGGGTGGAGAGAATAAAGGCTTTTGTGAACCTCTCTCTGGAGGCAGCCGAAAAAGAGCAGACCCCTATTCATGGAGCCTCTGGACTCAGTGCTGCAAGAAGTGTTAGGTTAGGCCAATAGGAACAAATTACCTGCTGGGAGGAAATTTTCTCTGGCTTCCTTCCTGGTAGGCTAACACCTTATTATGAGGGCCTCAAGCCTGGCTATTGTCTTTAGAAACTTTAAAGGTTATAGCCCCCACCAGACAGGATTTAGTTTTTGTTTGTTTATGTTTGCCAACCATAAAATAAGAACATTGAGCAAAAAAAAAAAAAAAGACTTTGCATTTAGTATTATGAAGAACCGTGACCCCACTGAATACTGCTTAATATAAATTAATAACATGTTGAGGCAGCTGTGTAGAGAAAGGAGCCAGAAATCCTGAGCATAAGGCCTGGTGGTGCCATTTCTATATAGTTAGATGACTTCAGACAAATCATTTGACACCTCTGAGTCTCAACTTTTTCTTTGTAAATGGGAATTATATTTCAGAGAGCTAATGTGAGGATCAACTGAAATCAAAGGTGTTGTAGGGTGTGTCCTCGATAATATCATCAATATAATTCTTTAGAGAAATGAAACGAAGGCAAAGTGGCTTCTCCCACTCAGCTCTGAGAGCATAGCAGCCCCAGAATGCAGTGTGAACCAAGGACATGTTCTGACTCACAGACGCCTTCTGACTACTAAGCACAGACCCACAGGGTGAGCAGAAAGAAGACTCAAGTGTTTACTGAGGTGAGTGGAAGGAAAGAAAGCCCGGGACACCAACAGCCTGTAGGCAGCCACATGAGGAAATCATTTTCACAGAGCTCTGCGTTTTTGGTTTTTCTGCTCTTCTGGGCCTCAGTGCCCAGTGAAGTTGTTTATAATTCTTAAAAACAAACAAACCAAAAACCTGTCATTTGTTTGAAAATGTTTCTTATGAGTAAAAAAAAAAATCCCAAATGACCATTTTAGAAATGATAAAACGATATAAAACACCATGGAATGATGAAAAAAAGCCCACAACACATAAAACATACTATTACTTCTTAATCACCGGGAGCAGATAGAGCAACTACTTTATAAGTTGACCTTGCTTCCTTTTGGTTCTAATTTATCACCACGAGGCAATAGTAAATATGGCTATTGGGCGACCAAGGATTGGTAAAAAAAAAAAAAAAAGCAAACATGACAGCAGACTTCGGGTACATATTCCAAAGACAACTACTGTATCCCTAGAGGAAGTATACAGGAAAATGGGATGTTGCTACCTCACAAACAGAACAGTATTGCCAATCACCAGCAATGCTAAGTGCCAGGAACAGTGGTAAATGCCATGTTACTAATTATATTTCAAAAATCCTTTCTAAATACCCAGATATCCTAAGGGTATAATGACAGAGGACTGAGTGCAGATTTAATGTCAGGCTTAGCTTTATATACTCATATTTGACGGTGTATGAAGTCACTGAGACACAAAAACCAAACCTGTTGCCATCGAATCAATTCCAACTTATAGCGACTCTACAGGACAGAGTTGAATTGCCCCATAGGGTTTCCAAGGAGCAGCTGGTGGATTTGAACTTCCAACCTTTTGGTTAGAAACCAGACAACTAAGCACTGTGCCACTGGAGCTCCTGTTGAGGTCTAAGAATCCTCATTTGTAGAGTGTCCTGAGCTGGATTAGAATGAGATATTCTCTACACCCCTCCAAGTGTCAGTGGTCCCTGGGCCTATGAAAGTCAAATTACTCAGGCCCTTCAGAGCCTTCAGAGAGTCTTAAATATTATTTCTGCTGAATTTGCACAGGGGGGAATAATTACAAGAAAAAGAAGATAAATAACTGTGTCTAGTACTTATAGAATCTAAGTAGAATTCATAATAGCAGTAACTGTTTTTAAAATATGGAAGGCCTTGTCTAATTTAAAAGAAAATTAACAAAGGAAGGAAGAAATCACTCTAGTGAAGCAATAATTGCATAAAAAGGAGGCAAGAGACTGAGCAGGAGTATGGCAGAAGCTGGTGTTAAAAATTAATGGCTCCTTTGATAAAATATCTTTAATAGTACAGAAACTTCAAATGATGTAAACACGCTGTTTCACTAATATTTTGTAGCAATCTATATTATTAATTTTTTCACTTTTTTGTATTTTGTTGTTGTTGTTGAGCATATACACAGCAAAACATACTCACCAATTCAACAGTTTCTACATGTAAAATTCAGTAACATTGAGTACATTCTTCAAGTTGTACCATCATTCTTACCCTCCTTTTCTGAGTTCTTCTTCCTCATTAACAAAAATTCACTGCCCCTAAGGTTCCTATTTAATCTTTCGATGGATATGTTTTCTGAAAAGAGTGACATCTCTTCAATTTCTGAAGTTAATTTGAAAGGAAATAAGTGTATCTTTCTGATTGTTTAATAGTTACCTTTACTTTAATCCCATCCCATCCTAAAACGAAATTCAGTGTAGCTCAACTAAAGCCCATTCACACCTAAACAGCCCAAGTAAATATAAAATAAGAAATTTCGATTCTAAACTGTTGCAGACTTCTTAACTGGGACCACTGCAGATGGACAGGTCTTTCCTTAAGAGCTGGATTGCCGGCGTCATCCTCTATAGCTACCAAACTTTGTGCCTGAATTATTAGTTCACTTATTTTTATCCAGGTTGCCTTCTACAATGACTTGTCTTTAGGTCAGATTACATAAGGTCACATTCATTGTATTTATGCCCAGACTTATATGTAAATAGAACTGAAACTGGATCACAACAGGGTTACTCAGGAAAATACATTCAGTACCTTTTTCCTGAAGAATGAATTCAATACCTGTGAAATTGTTCTCACCCACATAGGAGTTTAAATCAGCAATCACCCAAATTTTAATATTCGATTAGTTTAATTTTGAAAAAGAGTAAACCAGGATATTTCTCCTTTGGTCATGATTGCTTCACATTGTAACGTGTATAAATCACACTTTATCTTTTTCCGTGTGTCATCTTTTATCTCTTTCGTTTAATTCTGGGGGTAGGAGACTGGGGAGGGCTCTAATTTCTTTCCTTTGGTATCCTCTGAGGACACCGTCTAATCCCAGGGGATTTTTTTTTTTTAATCCCAGGGGGCCAAATGACATTCAGAAAATCAGAGTCCTCAGGCCTAATCCCAGGGGGCCAAATGACATTCAGAAAATCAGAGTCCTCAGGCCTAATCCCAGGGGGGAAAATGACATTCAGAAAATCAGAGTCCTCAGGCCTAATCCCAGGGGCCCAAATGGCATTCAGAAGATCAGAGTCCTCAGGCCTAATCCCAGGGGGCCAAATGGCATTCAGAAGATCAGAGTCCTCAGGCCTAATCCCAGGGGGCCAAATGGCATTCAGAAGATCAGAGTCCTCAGGCCTAATCCCAGGGGGCCAAATGGCATTCAGAAGATCAGAGTCCTCAGGCCTAATCCCAGGGGGCCAAATGGCATTCAGAAGATCAGAGTCCTCAGGCCTAATCCCAGGGGGCCAAATGGCATTCAGAAGATCAGAGTCCTCAGGCCTAATCCCAGGGGGCCAAATGACATTCAGAAGATCAGAGTCCTCAGGCCTAATCCCAGGGGGCCAAATGGCATTCAGAAGATCAGAGTCCTCAGGCCTAATCCCAGGGGGCCAAATGGCATTCAGAAGATCAGAGTCCTCAGGCCTAATCCCAGGGGGGAAAATGACATTCAGAAAATCAGAGTCCTCAGGCCTAATCCCAGGGGCCCAAATGGCATTCAGAAGATCAGAGTCCTCAGGCCTAATCCCAGGGGGCCAAATGGCATTCAGAAGATCAGAGTCCTCAGGCCTAATCCCAGGGGGCCAAATGGCATTCAGAAGATCAGAGTCCTCAGGCCTAATCCCAGGGGGCCAAATGGCATTCAGAAGATCAGAGTCCTCAGGCCTAATCCCAGGGGCCCAAATGGCATTCAGAAGATCAGAGTCCTCAGGCCTAATCCCAGGGGGCCAAATGACATTCAGAAGATCAGAGTCCTCAGGCCTAATCCCAGGGGGCCAAATGGCATTCAGAAGATCAGAGTCCTCAGGCCTAATCCCAGGGGGCCAAATGGCATTCAGAAGACCAGAGTCCTCAGGCCTCTGAGGAAACTAAACGCACTCTGGAAGATGCCTGGGCGCTCAGGCTTGCAGTTACCTGAGAGTGGCCATGGGTCTCTTAGTTTCCATGACCTCACCTTGGACAAGCTGTGCTGGCTTCCCCAGTACTGTGTACTGTTTTACCCTTCACCAAAGTTACCACTTATCTATTGTCTATTTAGTGTTTTTCCATCCCCACCCCTCCCCTCCCTCACAACTATCAAAGATTGTTTCTTTCTGCACGTAAACTTTTCATTAGTTTTTATAGTAGTCGTCTCATACAATATTTGTCCTTTTGTGGTTGACTTATTTCACTCAGCATAATGACCTCCAGATTCAACCGTGTTGTGAGATGGGTCACAGATTCAACATAATGTTATCGGTTTGCAATATTCCATTGTGTGTCTACCGTAGTTTGTTTATCCATTTGTCTGTTGATGGATATCTACGTTGTTTCCATCTTTTTGCTATTGTGAACAATGCTGCAATGAACATGGGCATGCATATGTTTGTGTGATGGCTCTTATTTCTCTAGGTTATATTCTTAAGAGTGGGACTGCTGGATCACATGGTATTTCTATTTTTAGCTTTCTAAGGAAGCACCGTGTTGTTTTCCAAAACGGTTGTACCATTTTGCATTCCCACCAGCAGTGAGTAAGAGTTCCAATCTCCCCACTGTCTCTCCAACATTTGCTATTTTCTGTCTTTTTGATTTGTGCCAGTAATGCCAGGGTGAGATGGTATCTCATTGTGATTTTGATTTGCATTTTTCTAATGGCTAGTGATCAGGAGCATTTCCTCATGTGTCTGTTAGCCACCTGAATGTCTTCTTTGGTGAAGTGTCTGTTCATTTCCTTTGCCCATTTCTTAACTGGATTATTTGTCTTTTTTGTTGTAGAGGTATGGGATTTTCTTGTAGATTTTAGAGATTAGACCTTTGTTGGATTTGTCATAGCCATTTTTTTTTTTTTTTTTTCCCCAGTCTGTAGGTTATCTTTTTACTGTTTGGTGAAGTCTTTTGATGAGCATAAGTATTTAATTTTTAGAAGATCCCAGTTATCTAGCTTATCTTCTAGAGTTTGTATGTTGTTATTTATGGTTTGTATCCTGTTAATGCCGTGTATTAGGGCCTCTAGTGTTGATACTATTTTTTTCTTCTATGATCTTTATAGGCTTTGGTTTTATATTTAGGTCTTTGATCCATTTTGAATTAATTTTTGTGTATGGTGTGAGGTATGGGTCCTGTTTCATTATGCTGCAGACGGACATCCAGTTTTGCCAGCACCATTTGTTAAAAAGACTGTCTTTACCTCATTTGATGGACATTTGGCCCTTGTCAAATATCAGGTTACTGTAGGTGGATGGATTTACATCTAAGTTCTCAGTTCTGTTCCATTGGTCAGTGTGAATGTCGTTGTACCAGAAGCAGGCTGTTTTGACTAGTGTAGCTGTATAGTAGGTTCTGAGGTCAGGTAGTGTGAGTCCTCCTACTCTTTCTTCTTCTTCAGTAGTGCTTTACTTATCTGGGGCCTCTTCCTTTTCCATGTAAAGTTAAGGATTAGTTTTTCCATCTCTTTAGAGAATGTTGATAGTATTTGGATAGGGATTGCGTTGTATTTGTAGACTGCTTTGGTAGAATTGATGTTTTCACAATGTTGAGACTACCTATCCATGAGCACAGTATGTTTTTCCATTTAGGTAGATCTCTTTTGGTTTCTTGCAGTACTGTTTTGTAGCTTTCTTTGTATAGGTTTTTTTATGTCTCTGGTTAGATTTATTCCTAAGTATTTTTTTTTTTTTTAGGAACTATTATAAATGTTATTGTTTTACTGATTTCTTTGTCATAGTTCTCTTTATTGGTGTATAGGAATCCAACTGATTTTTGTATGTTTATCTTATATTCTGCTACTCTGCTGAATCTTTCTATTAGTTCCAGCAGTTTTCTAGTGGAATCTTTTGGTTTTTCTACAGATAGTATATCGTTTGCAAATAGGGACAGTCTGAGCACTGCCATCTTTCAAAGAACTATATATATCAAATTGACATAGATGAGAAGTTTAGGGGACAGTGAATTTAAACTACTGGTGGTGAAATAATTTGGGAAGAGACAGCGAGAATGACACAATGTGAAGAATGTAACCAATGTCACTGAATTGTACATGTAGAAATTGTTGAATGGGTGTATGTTTGGCTGTGTATATTTTTGCCAGAAAAAACAAAAGACACCTCTCCTTTGATGTGTCAGTGGAGCAATACCCTCAAACAAAGTCCAAAAGTTTAGGCAACCTCAAAATTGTTATTAGATTTCATACATTCAGTCCTGTGTCATCCAGAATATTATCGTGCCCCACTTTGTGATTTTAAGTAAATCATTTAAATTCTTTGTGCCATACACCTGTCTATAGGAGTGATAGTGATGCTATCTGTCATCAGTTGCCTTCCCTGCTGATGATTTTCATTGTCTCTTCACCCCCAAGCTTCCTGGAGTTTGGTCTAAAGATAGCTGTAGGTGGTCATCTGCACGTTTCACTGCCAAGTCAAACTTAAGATAACAAAGTCTAAGCTCCCTATTTTGTTTCTTTAAATGATGGCTCCTCCTGAAAATGTACTGAGCTACATTATTCTGCCTATTCCTTAAGAAATCTGTTTTGTTCCTGCCAGATAAAGACAAAGTGCTATACTGGGACAGCATGCTACAAATGGAAATCATATAGAGTAATGGTTAAAAATATCTAATCTGGAGACAAATTGCCTGATTTTGAACACTGCCTATGCTATTTCCTAGCTTTGTGACCTTGGGCAAGTTACTTAACCCCTCCGGTCTAGGTTCCTTCCTCTTTAAAATGAGAGTGATGATAAGAATATTTCTACCTCATAAGGTTATTGTAAGGATTAAATAAATTAACATGCATATACTGTTTAAAAGCAATACCTAGTAAGAGCTCAATAAATACCAGCTATACAACATTTTTTTTTCTTCTGGAACACATTTAGCAGACTGTTGATTGTCCATAGCTCTCAGCTAAATTTGCAAGAGGTAGCAGAGATCCACAGCACAGTAGGAAATTCTGTAAGTGGGATGGGAGAATTCTAATCTCTAATCTACTTCAGGAAACCTCGGTGATGTAGTGGTTAAGAGCTATGGCTGCTAATCAAAAGGTTGGCAGTTCAAATCCACCAGGCACTCCTTGTAAACCCTATGGGGCAGTTTTACCCTGCCCTGTAGGGTCGCTATGACTCAGAACCGACCCGACGGCAATGGGTTTTTTTTTTTTTAAATGCATTTCAATTCCTTACCGAACACCTAGTCTCAGGTCCTGCGTGGGCACTCAGAAGTGATGATAGAGATGTGGTCCCTCTCTAACAGCGCATAGAGACCTAAGTACACTTCTGTATTTCAGTGTGATGTGCTGAAACAGCAGCATGCAGGAAGCGAGCTGGGACACTGACTGATGAGCAAGCACGTAATTCTGATCAGGGCAGGGAAAGTGAGAGGAGCAGTAGACCCTAAGCCTACCACAAGGAGGAGTGGGAGTTTGCCAGACACACAAGTTGAGATAGGTGGGTGCCCGGAAGCCAGGCAGAGAAAACAGCATGAACAAAAGCACAGATAAAAGGAAAGTGTTTGGTGCATTTTGGGAAAAACAATAGTTCAGCCCAATCAGAATGTAAGGAACACACATTGTAAGAGTAGTTGTTGCAGCCCCAAGGAAAGTGTGGAGAGCTAAGTTGTGGAGGGCTTTGCATGCCATGCTGGGAGCTCAGGCTTTATTCTGTATGAAGTAGAGAGCCATGAGAGGCTTTCAAGCAGGGGAATGATAGGATCTAAGGTAACTCTTGAAAGGGTAGAGAATGGATTGGAGGGAGTGGGAAGAGAAAAGGAAGCAGAGAGCAGTGAGAAGATCAATGTCATAGGCCAGGGAAAATATAAAAAGGGACCACACTATGGTAGTGGAAATAAGATGGAGAGGCATGGAAAAACATGAAAGATATTTACAGAGACAAAGTGACAAGATATAGTGGTGGGAGTAGGATTGTTAAGAAAAATGAGTGGGATCAGGGTTGACTCTGAAGTTCCTTGCTGAGCAACTGGAAAAACAGCAAAATCCTAGCTGAGATGAGGAAGGGAGGAATAGGAACTGGTTAATGGGAGGAAGAAAATGAATTCAATTTTGAATCTGTTGAGTTTCAGTTAGGGATGTTATATAGGCAGATAAATCAATGGCTTAAGATCTCCGGAGGGAAATCTGGGCAAGAGATGGAGATTTGTGAGTCAGAGGTGTCCAGGTGATAGTTGAACCTTTGGAGGAAGTGGAACCCAGGAGGGACAGCACACAGAATGCAGTGAGAAGGCAGTCAGGACAGAGTTCTGCATAAGGGGAGGGGCTTGAAAAGGAAAGAGAGGAGATGCTGTTATGGATTGAATTGTGTTCCCCCCAAAAATGTGGATCAACTTGGCTAGGCCACAATTCCCACATTGAGTGATTGCCCACCATCTTGTCATCTGATGTGATTTTCCCATGTGTTATAAATCCTACCTCTATGATGTGAATGAGGTAGGATTAGTGGCAGTTCTATTAATGAGGTAGAACTCAATGTACAAGATTAAGTAGAGTCTTAAATCAACCTCTTTTGAGATATAATAAACAGAAGCGAGCACAGAGACAGGGTGACCTCATATCACCAAGAAAGCAGTGCCTGGAGCAAAGCACATCCTTTGGACACAAGGTTCCTGTGCTGAGAGGCTCCTAGAACATATAGAGATTGATGACAAGGACTCTCCCCCAGATCTGACAGACAGCAAAAGCCTTCCCCTGGAAGTGGCACCTAGAATTTGGTCTTCTAGCCTCCTAAATTGTGAGAGAATAAATTTCTGTTTGTTTTTTTAAAGCCATCCACTTGTATTTTTGTTACAGCAGCACTATATAACTAAGATGTCTAGGTTGGGGAAAGTCTTATGAAGAGGGACGAGCACCAGTATTAAATTAGGGGTGTGGGTGTTGTAGGGGTGCTGATGAGGGAATCATGCTAACGATAGACACTAGGGGGAATCAGGCTCCTCAAAATATTCATTAAAATTCTCAATCACATTTTTATTATATAAAAATATACTGTGCTATCATTATCATACTATTTACTGTACAATAAAAAAAACTATAGTTAATTAAGAGTGGTTAAATGTCCCCTGAACTAAATTGAAAGAAAAGTTTTATAGCAAATCTTGAGCTTAATTTGAGTACAAGGTATTAGGCCACTGTGCCGTTCAGTTTTTTAAATATCTTTTTGACTGAGAAGGATAAAATATTCAGATAGTTTCTTTTTCCTAAATCCATGATTGGATTACTACAAATGTGTTAAAATTATATAATTGACAGACGGCTTCTTTGAATCTGAGCTTAACTCCATAAGCTTATGCGTGCAGATTGCTTAGAATAGGTAATAGTATGCCTTACTGCTGGTTGTAGTTCGTTGATTCCTACTCATGGCCACCCCATGTGTGCTGAGTAGAGCTGCTCCATAGGGTTTTCAGGCCTGTCTTCTGAGAAGCCTCTGGATGGTTTTGGACCACCAACATTTTGGCTAGCAGTTGAGTGCTTAGCCATTTCCACCACCCAGACACTCCTTAATAAGGTGCCTACTTGTTAAAAACGAAGACTAAGATACACCTAGAACAAATGATGACAAGAATAGCTCACCTGGGATTCAGGTATCAAAGAGAAATTCTCTATTGTCATATAAGGCAATGTTTAATCAATTTTTAATTTTTATTGTGTGTTAAGTGAAAGTTAACAAATCAAGTCAACCTCTCATATGAAAATTTATATACACCTTGCTATATACTCCTTGGAAACCCTGGTGGTGTAGTGGTTAAGTGCTACAGCTGTTAACCAAAGGGTTGGCAGTTCGAATCCTCCAGGCGCTCCTTGGAAACTCTGTGGGGCAGTTCTACTCTGTCCTATAGGGTTGCTATGAGTCGGAATCAACTCAATGGCACTGGGTTCTGGGTTTTATATACTCCTAGTTGCGCTCCCCTAGTGAGACAGCATACTCCTTCTCTCCACCCTCTATTTCTGTGTCCATTCAGAAAGCTTCTGTCCCCCTCTGCCTTCTCATCTCACCCCCAGACAGGAGCTGCCCACATAGGCTCATGTGTATACTTGATCCAAGAAGCTCACTCCTCACCAATATCATATTCTATCCTGTAGTCCAGTCAATCCCCTGTCTGAAGAGTTGGCTTTGGGAATGGTTCCTGTCCTGGCCCAATAGTAGATCTGGGGGCCATGCCCTGTGAGGACCCTCTAGACTCAGTCAGACCATTAAGTCTGGTCTTTTTATGAGAATTTGAGGTCTGCATCCCACTGCTCTCCTGCTCCCTCAGGGGTTCTCTGTTGTGTTCCGTATCAGAGGAGTCATCAGTTGTAGCTGCTCACCATCTAGTTCTGGTCTCAGGCTGATGTAGTCTCGGATTTATGTGGCCCTTTCTGTCTCTTGGGCTCAT
Organism: Loxodonta africana; assembly: GCF_030014295.1. Classification (NCBI taxonomy): domain Eukaryota; kingdom Metazoa; phylum Chordata; class Mammalia; order Proboscidea; family Elephantidae; genus Loxodonta; species Loxodonta africana. The sequence goes on along the minus strand of NC_087354.1, from coordinate 77,793,771 downwards.
AATTACCTTGTGTCTTTGATGTTCTTCATTCTCCTTTGGTCCAGATGGGTTGAGACCAATTGATGCATCTTAGATGGCTGCGTGCTAGCGTTTAAGACCCCAGACACCACTCTCCAAAGTGGGATGTAGAATGTTCTCTTAATAGATTTTATTATACCAATTGACCTAGATGTTACCTGATACCATGTTCCCCAAATCCCCGCCCCTGCTACGTTGGCATTCGAAGCATTCAGTTTATTAAGGAAACTTCTTTGCTTTTGGTTTAGTCCAGTCGTGCTGACCTCTCCTGTATTGTGTGTTGTCTTTCCTTAACCTGAAATAGTTCTGGTCTACTACCTAATTAGTGAATACACCTCTCCCTCCTTCCCTCCCCACTCTCATAACCATCAAAGAATATTTTCTTCTCTGTTTAAATTATTTCTTGAGTTCTTATAATAGACGTCTCATACAATGTTTGTCCTTTTGCAACTCACTAATTTCACGCAGCATGATGCTTTCCAGATTCCTCCATGTTATGAAATGTTTCATTGATTTATCATTGCTCTTTATCAATGTGTAGTATTCCACTGTGTGATTATACCATAACTTATTTATCCATTCATCCATTGATGGGCACCTTGGTTGCTTTCATCTTTTTGCTATTGTAAACAGTGCTGCAATGAACATGGGTATGCATATATCTGCTTGTGTAAAGGGTCTTATTTCCCTAAGATATATTCCAAGGAGTAGGATTGCTGGATCGTATGGTAGTCCTATTTCTAGCTTTTCAAGGAAGTGCCAAATCAATCTCCAAAGTGGCTGTACCATTTTACATTCCAACCAGCTGGGTATAAGTGTTCCAGTCTCTCCATAACCTCTCCAACATTTATTATTTTGTGTTTTTTGGATTAATGCCAGCCGTGTTGGAGTGAGATGGAATCTCGTACTTTTGATTTGCATTTCTCTAATGGCTAATGATCGTGACCATTTCCTCATGTGTCTGTTAGCTACCTGAATGTCTTCTTCAGGTAAAGTGCCTGTTCAGATCCTTTGCCCACTTTTTAACTGGGTTATTTGTCTTTATGTTGTTGAGTTTTTGCAGTATCATGTAGATTTTAGAGATCAGACGATGATCGGAAACGTCGTAGCTAAGAACATTTTCCCAGTCTGTAGGTAATCTTTTTACTCTTTTGCTGAGGTCTCTGGATGAGCATAGGTGTTTGATTTTTAGGAGCTCCCAGCTATCTAGTTTCTCTTCTGATGTTTGTGCATTGTTAGTAATGCTTATGCCACGTATTAGGGCTCCTAGCGTTGTCCCTAAATTTTCCTCCATGATCTTTATCATTTTAGATCTTATGCTTAGGTCTTTGATCCATTTGTAGTCAGTTTTTCTGCATGGGGTGAGGTATGGGTCTTGTTTCACTTTTTTTTTTTTTTTTTTTTTGCAGGTGGATATCCAGTTATGCCAGCATCATTTGTTACAGACCATCTTTTCCCCATTTAACTGCATTGGGGCATTTGCCAAATATCAGCTGCTTATATGTGGATGGATTTATGTCTGGGTTTTCTATTCTGTTCCATTGGTCTATGTATCTGTTGTTGTACCAGTGCCAGGCTGTTTTGACTACTGTGGTGGTATAATACGTTCTAAAATCAGGTAGTGTGAGGTCTCCCACTTTGTTCTTCTTTTTCAGTAATGCTTTACTTATCCGGGTCCTCTTTCCCTTCCATATGAAGTTGGTGATTTGTTTCTCCATCTCATTAAAGAACGTCACTGGAATTTGGATCGTAATTGCATTGTATCTATAGATGGCTTTTGGTAGAATAGACATTTTTATAATGTTAAGTCTTCCTATGCATAAGCAAGTATGTTTTTCCACTTATGTAGGTCTCTTTTGGTTTCTTGCAGAAATGTTTGGTAGTTTCTTCACATAAGTCTTTTATATCTCTGGTAAGATTTATTCCTAAGTATTTTACTTTCTTGGGTGTTACTGTAAGTCGTATTGATTTGGTGATTTCCTCTTCGATGTTTTTTGTTAGTGTAGAGAAATCCAACTGATTTTTATATGTTTATCTTGTATCCTGTTACTCTGCTGAACTATTAGTTTCAGTAGTTTTCTTGGAGATTCCTTAGGGTTTTCTGTGTAAAAGATCATGTTATCTGCAAATAGAGATAATTTTACTTCTTCCTTGCCAATCTGGATACCGTTTATTTCTTTATCTAGCCTAATTGCTCTGGCTAGGACTTTCAGCACAATGTTGAAAAAGAGCGGTATAAAGGGCATCCTTCTCTCCTTCCCGATATCAAGGGGAATGTTTTCCGACTCTCTCCATTTACGATGATGTTGGCTGTTGGCTTTGTATAAATGCCCTTTACTATGTTGAGGAATTTTCCTTCTATTCTTATTTTGCTGAGAGTTTTTATCATGAATGGGTGTTGAACTTTGTCAAATGCCTTTTCTGCATCAATTGATAAAATAAAGTTATTCTTGCCTTTTGTTTTATTTACATGATAAAAAAAAAAAAAACAGTGCCATCAAATTGATTCCAATAGATTACATTAATTGTTTCTCTAATGTTGAACCATCCCTGCAGACCTGGTATGAATCCCACTTGGTCATGGCGAATAATTTTTTTGATATGTTGTTAAATTCTATTGGCTAAAATTTTGTTGAGGATTTTTGCATCTAAGTTCATGAGGGATATACGTCTCTAATTTTCTTTTTTTTTTGTGGTGTCTTTACCTGGTTTTGGTATCAGGGATATGCTGGCTTCATAGAATGAGTTTGGGCGTATTCTGTCCTTTCCTATGCTCTGAAACACCTTTAGTAGTAGTGGTGTTAACTCTTCTCAGAAAGTTTGGTAGAACTCTGCAGCGAAGCCGACCACGGCTTTTTTTTTGTTGGGAGTTTTTTGATTACCTTTTCAATCTCTTCTTTTGTTATGGATCTATTTAGTTGTTCTACCTCTGTGTTAGTTCGGTAGGTAGTGTATTTCTAGGAATTCATCCATTTCTTCTAGGGTTTCAAATTTGTTAGAGTACAATTTTTCATAGTAATCTGATATGATTCTTTTAATTTCAGTTGAGTCTGTTGTAATAGCGCCCATCTCATTTCTTATTTGGGTTATTTGCTTCCTCTCCTGTGTTTCTTTTGGCCAGTGGTTTATCAATTTCGTTGATTTTTTCAAGGAACCAGCTTTTAATCTTGTTAATTCTTTCAGTTGTTTTTCTGTTTTCTATTTCATTTAGTTTTGCTCCAACTTTTACTATTTGTTTTCTTCTGGTGCCTGAGAGTTTCTTTTGTTGTTCTCTTTGTATTTGTTCAAGGTGTAGGGATAATTCTTTAATTTTGGCCCTTTCTTCTTTCTGTATATGTGCATTTATTGATATAAATTGACCTCTGAGCACTGCTTTTGCTGTGTCCTAAAGGTTCTGATAGGAAGTGTTTTCATTCTTGTTGGATTCTATGAATTTCTTTATTCCATCCTTAATGTCTTTTATAATCTAGTCTCTTTTGAGCAGGGTATTGTTCAGTTTCCAAATGTTTGATTTTTTTCCCCTGATTTTTCTGTTATTGACTTCTGCTTCTATGGCCTTATGGTCAGAGAAGATGCTTTGTAATATTTCAATGTTTTGGATTCTGCTAAGGCTTGCTTTATGACCTAATATGTGGTCTATTCTAAAGAATGTTCCACGTGCACTAAAAAAGAAAGTGTACCTGGCTGGTATTGGGTGGAGTGTTCTGTATATGTCTATGAGGTCAAGTTGGTTGATTGTGGCATTTAGATCTTCCCTGTCTTTATTGAGCTTCTTTGTGGATGTCCTGTCCTTCACTGAAAGAGCTGTGTTGAAGTCTCCTACTATTATTGTGGAGCTGTCTATCTCACATTTCAATGCTGATAGAGTTTATGTATCTTGCAGCCCTGTCATTGGGTGCATCAACATTTAATATGGTTATATCGTCTTGGTATATTGTTTCTTTAATCATTATGTAGTGTCCTTCCTTATCCTTTATGATAGATTTAACTTTAACATCTATTTTGTCAGAAACTAATATTGCTGCTTCTGGTCTTTTTTGATTGTTGTTTGCTTGATATACATTTTTTCCATCCTTTGAGTTTTAGTTTGTGTCTCTAAGTCTAAGGCGTGTCTCTTGTAGGCAGTATATAGATGGATCATGTTTTTTAATACATTCTGCCACGCTCTGTCTCTTTATTGGTGCATTTATTCCATTTACATTCCATGTAATTATGGATAGGTATGAATTTAGTTCTATCATTTTTATATCTTTTTTTGTGTGTTGCTGACAGTTTCTTTTTCCCACTTAATTTTATGTGCTGAGTAGATTATATATTGTCCTTTCCTCATATTCTTTGTTGTTGATTTTGTTTCTGCAAAGTCTCTATATTTTTTCCTTGTATTTTGATGCGTAGAATGGTTTGTCTCCTTTGTGGTTACCTTATTATTTACCTCTATTTTTCTAAATTTAAACCTAACTTTTATTTCTTTGTATTGCCTTATCTTCCTTTCCATATGGAAGATCTATGACTATATTTCTTAGTCCGTCTTTATTGTTTTGATGTTATCTTCTTTTACATAATAATGTCGCTGTTACCCGTATTGAGCTTTTTTTTTTTTAATCTTGATTTATTGTTTTGATTTCCCTTTCTGGGTTGAATTCTTATTGCTCTGCCCAGTATTCTAGTCTTGGGTTGATACCTGGTATTATTGATTTTCTAACCAAAGAACTCCCTTTAGTATTTCTTGTAGTTTTGGCTTGGTTTTTACAAATTTCCTGAACTTGTGTTTATCTGGAAATGTCCTAATTTCACCTTCATATTTGAGAGACAATTTTGCTGGATATGTGATTCTTGGCTGGCATTTTTTTCCTTCTTGCCTGCATGGTTTCTGCCGAGTAGTCCGAGCTTATTCTTATTGGCTTTCCTTTGTAGGTGACTTTTTGTTTATCCCTAGCTGCTCTTAAAATTTTCTCTTTATCTTTGCTTTTGGCAAGTTTGATTATAATATGTCTTGGTGACTTTCTTTTAACATCTACCTGATGTGGAGTTCGATGAGCATCTTGGATAGATATCTTCTCATCTTTCATGATATCAGGGAAGTTTTCTGCCAACAAATCTTCAACAATTCTCTCTGTATTTTCTGTTATCCCTCCCTGCTGTGGTACTCCAATCACTCGTAGGTTATTTCTCTTGGTAGAGTCCCACATGATTCTTAAGGTTTTTTCATTTTTTTAAACCCATTTATCTGATCTTTCTTCAAATACATTGGTGCTAAGTGCTTTATCTTCAAGTTTACAAATTCTGCCTTCCACTTGCTCAAATCTGTGCCTCTGACTTTCTAATGAGTTGTCTAATTCTGCAATTTTATTGTTAATCTTCAGGATTTCTGATTGCTGTCTATGGATTTTCCAGTTTATTAAATTTTTCATTTTGTTCCTGAATAATCTTTTTAATTTCTTCAATTGCTTTATCTGTGTGTTTCTTGACTTGTTCTGTGTGTTGCCTCATTTCCTTCCTGATGTCTTGAAGGTTTCTGTATACTAATCTTTTGTATTCTGCCTCTGGTAATTCCAGGAAGGTACTTTCGTCTAGAAGATCCCTTGATTCTTTGTTGAGGCGGTTATGGTCTGTTTCTTTATGTGACTTGATATTGACTGTTGTCTCTGAGCCATCTATAAGTTATCGTATTACTTTATTTTATGTTTGCTTACTGTGTCGTAGCTTCTTGATTTATTTTATTTTGATATGCCCGAATGGGTTGCTTGAGTGAGCTAGCTTGATTATTTTCACCTTTGGAGCTCTGATGTCCTGTCCCCAGATGGCTAGAGCTGTTATCAGGTATATCAGTCTAGGAGTCCATTCACTTTTCTTGTATGAATTCAGCTCAGGTGTCCAGGTAGCTGGGCATCAAGTGTGTGGTACAGGCTCTGTCCTACAGCCTTAGAGGGGTAGGGCCGATTGGAGTAGGTACCGGTAACTGGTTGCAGCAGGGGGTCACTCTCTGAACAAGGCAGGGGGCTGAGAATCATCCCCCACATATCTGAGGAAAGCATGTCTCTTTTCTGTAGAGTGTACACGTGGGTTGGTATTGTAGACGGACCATGGGAACCCAATATTTTTGGTTGTAAGGACTGCGAGGTACCAGTTATCCTTTGACCCCTGTCGTGGGTGGTTGGGTGACCTGAGTGGAGCTACCAGTCCTTAGGCCCCTGAAGTGGGTAGGTGAGGACACTGTTTAATTGGCAAAGCAATGTCAAACATGAAACACCCACCTCTCCGCCCCACAGCTGAAATGGTTGTAGTCTGTGGACAAGGGCCTATTCTCCTGAAATAGGCCCACACAGGTCCATGCAGAGGGGAAAGGTACTCAAAGTCCATGGACAGTTTATGCCTGAATAGGAGCTGCTTCTGTCCTGAGCTCCCCTGGTTAGTGGAGCTGGCAAATTATCTTTTCCCACAATTGCAAATCTATTCCTTCTCCAAGGCAGAGAGGATGTCTCTAGATGCTCACCAGGGCCTATCTCTGGCCCAGGGAAGTCAGTCACTGAAGCCGGCTTGGGGGCGGGGGCACGGTAAAATATACGCAAGTACTTAGCTTTTGCAGAGAGTGCCATTTTTCTCTGGTTCCAGAGGTGTGAGTAGGTTGTGTGGCTGGCTGCTTCTCCCTGAGGAAACTGCAGCTGAATGCTAGTACCAGCCTGCCTCTGCTGCTCCAGGTATGGTGCCTGAGGGCTTCCTGGAATTCAGGTCCAGTAAGTCCTCTCCGCTTCTGAACCGTCTCTTCCTCCCTCTGCCCCTCAGTTCATTTTCTAAGCTTACCTTTGTTGCTCAGCGCTCCTAGCTTGTCAGAAATATACTCTTTTCACTTGTTTTTACAGGTCTTTGTTGTAAAGAGGGCTCGCTGGAAGCATCTGTCTATTCCACCATCTTGGCCCTACCTCCCTCATTATTTCTTTGAATAACCTTTTGAATTTCTTCAACTGCTTTATCTATGTGGTCCTTGGTTTTTTCTGTGTATTGCTTGACCTCCTTCCAGTTCTCATTCCTGATGTCTTCAAGAGTTCTGTACATTAATCTCTTGTATCCTGCATTTGGTAATTCCAGGAATGCACCTTCATCTAGAAGATCCCTTGATTCTTTGTTTTGAGAGCTTGTTGAAGTGATCATGATCTGCTTCTTTATGTGATTTGATATTGACTGTTGTCTCTGTGCTATCTATAAGTTATTGTATTTATTTTATGTTTGCTTACTATATCCTAGCTTCTTGATTTTTTTTTTTTTTGAAATGTCCAAACAGGTTGCTTGAGTGAGCTAGCTCAATTATTTTCACCTTTGAAGCTCTAAAGCCCTGTCACCAGATGGCTAGAGCTGTTACCAAATATATGAGCTGAGGAGTCCATTCATTTATCTTGTATGAATTCAGCTCAGGTGTCCAGGTAGTTGGTCATCAAGAGTGTGGTACAGGCTGTGTCCTACAGCCTTAGAGGGGCAGGGGTGATTGGTGTAAGCACCAGTATCTGCAGCAGCAGGGGATCACACTCTGAACAAGGCATGGGGCTGAAAACCATCCCCTGTCTGTGAGGAAAGCATGCCTCTGTTCCCTAGAGTGCACAGGTAGGTGGGTTCTGTAGAAGGACCTTGGGCATCCAATGCTTTTGGTTGTAAGGACTGGGAGGTACTGCTTATTCTTGGACCTCTGTCATGGGTGGCTGGGTGACCTGAGTGAAGCCACCTGTCCTTAGGCCCCTGATGTGTGTAGGTGATGACCCTGTTTAATAGGCAAAGCAGTGTCAAACATCAAACACCCACCTCTCCACCACACAGCTGAAACAATCGCAGTCTGCCAGTAAGGGCCTATTCTCCTGAAATAGGCCCACACATGTCCATGTAGGGGGAAAATGTATTCAAAGTCCACAGACCATTTAGACCTAGACAGGAGCCACTTCTGTCCTGAGTTCCCCAGCTTAGTGGAGCTGGCAGATTATCTTTTCCCCAACTGTGAATTTATTCCTTCTCCAAGGCCTTCCCCCCCCCCCCCAAGGCCAGGATAATAGATCAGCTTGCACAACAGGACCTATCTCAGGCCCAGGGAAATTGACAACCACTGAAGCCAGCTTTAGGGCTAGGGGTTTGGTAAAATATAAACAAGTACTTAGCTTTTGCCAAGAGTACTGTTCTTTTCTGGTTCCAGAGGTGTGAGTAGGCTGTGCAGCTAGCTGTTTCTCCCTGAGGAAAGTGCGGCCAAACACTAGCACCAGCCCACCGCAGCCTGAGGGTTCCTGGCAATTCAGGTCCGGCAACTCTTCTCCACTTCCGAACTGTCTCTCCCTCCCCCTCCCTTTCAGTCTGTTTTCCAACTTTGCCTTTGATGTTCAGGGCTTCTAGCTTGTCATAAATGTAATCATTTCACTTGTTTCGGGGGGCCTTTGTTGTAAAAGGGTTCACCGGAAGTGTCTGAATACACCATCATCTTGGCCCTGCCTCAGTTGACAGCCTCTTATTGAGATGCTCCACAGTTCCCCAGGTGTGTGTTCTCACTCACTGAAACAATCAAGAAATTCAACTTGTTCACTTACAAGTATGTTTCTGGTGGTCTTTGACTGAAAAGCGTTGACACTAGTGATAATAACTTTGATCACTTGGTTAAGGTAGGTCTACTAGGTTTATTCATTGTAAAGTTGGTATTTTCCCTTTGTAATTAATATGTACCTTGTGGGGAGATACTTTGGGACTATGCAAATTTTCTGGTTACATCAGTTATTACTGTGATATTTGATAAATAATAAATTTTTCTATTTTTGTAATTCCTTCTATAGTAGTTAGTTGGATTTCTATTATAAGGAAGAGCTTTCCACTCTCTCCTACTTATATATATTGGCATAGACTTCATTGTATTCTTATTTTATTAAATGAATTATAATCCATTACTATCATTATTTATGTTGATGATCAAATTTTTCCAAATTTGTCATGAAGCAGACCCTTAATGCTTTCTCAAATGCTCTTTTGATCTGTCCCTATCATTCTTTTATCACTTCTTTATTTTCTGCACTTGGCATTATAAGATGTTCCAAAGATGCTAAGACCTGGACATAGAAGACCAAAAGGGAAGAATACGCTTGGCATTTCTCAAGCTAAAAGAACTGAAGAAAAAAATCCAAGCCTTGAGTTGCAATGTTGAAGGATTCTATGGGGAAAATATTGAATGGCACAGGAAGCACCGGAAGAAGATGGAAGGAATATAGAGAGTCACTGTACCAAAAACAATTGGTAAACATTCAACCATTTCAGGAGGTAGCCTATAATCAAGAACTGATGGTACTGAAGGAAGAAGTCCAAGCACCGCTGAAGGCATTGGCAAAAAACAAGGCTTCAGGAATTGAGGGAATATTAATTGAGATATTTCAAGAAATGGACGCAATGCTGGAAACACTTGTCTATGCCAAGAAATTTGGAAGACAGCTACCTAGCCAACCAACTGGAAGAGATCCATATTTGTGCCCATTCCAAGAAAAGGTGCTCCAACGGAATGTGGAAATTATTGAACAATATCATTACTATAAAAAAATAACACGCAAATAAAATTTTGCTGCAGATAATTCAAAATTGGTTGTTTCAACAAGGAACTCCCAAAAATTCAAGTCAGATTCCAAAAAGGACATTCAAGGAGGAATATCTTATCTGATGTTAAATGGATCTTGGCTGAAAGCAGAGAATACCAGAAAGATGTTTAACTGTGTTTTCTTGACTATACAAAGGCATTTAACTGTGTAGATAATCACAAATTAGAGATAACATTGTGAAGAATGGGAATTCCAGAACACTTAATTGTGCTTATAAGGAACCTGTACATAGACTAAGTGTCAGTGTTTTGAACAAAACAAGGGATACTATGTGGTTTAAAATCAGGAATGGTGTCCCTCAGGTGTGTGTCTTTTCACCATACTTACATGATCTGTATGCTGAGCAAATAATCCAAGAAGCTGGACTATATGAAGAATGTGTCAGCAGGAATGATGGAAAACTCATTAAGACCTGTGATATGAGATGACAGAACCTTGCTTGCTGAAAGTGAAGAGGACTTGAAGCACTTTCTGATGAAGATCAAAGACTACAGCCTTCAGTATGGATAACACCTCAACTTAAAGAAAACAAAAATCCTTACAACTGGACCAATAAGCAAAATAATGATAAATGGAGAAAAGATTGAAGTTGCCAAGGATTTCATTTTATTTGGATTCACTATCAGTGCCCACTGAATCAGCATCAAGAAATCAAAGGACTCATTGCATTAAGCAAATTTGCTGCAAAAGACCTCTTTCAAGTGTTCAAAAGCAAAGATGCCACTATGAGGACTGAGGTGTGCCTGACCCAAGCCATGGTATTTTCAATTGCATCATATGCATGTGAAATTTGGACAATGAATAAGGAAGACCGAAGAAGAATTGATGCCTCTGAATCATGGCGTTGACGAAGAATATTGAATATACCGTGGAATGCCAGAAGAATGAACAAGTTGGTCTTGGAAGAAATACAGCCACAGTGCTCCTTGGAAGCGAGGATGGTGAGACTTTGTCTCACATACTTTGGACATGCTATCAGAAGGGACTAGTCCTTGGAGAAGGACATAATGCTTGAAAAGGTCGAGGGTCGGTGAAAAAAAGAAAGACCCTTGGCAAGATGGATTGACATAGTTGTTCAACAATGGGCTCAGGCTTAGCAACAATTGTGAGGATGGCACAGAACTGGGCAGTGTTTCATTCTGTTGTACATAGGGTTGCTATGAGTTGGAACCAACCTGACGGCACCTAACAACAACAACACCGTACATATATGTATGCGTATGTGCGTGTCTTAACTATCCATGATGTAACTTTCAGGGCAAAGTGGTTAAGAGTTCAGGCTGCTAACCATAAGGTCGACAGTTCAGATCTACCAGCTGCTCCTTGGAAGCCCTATGGGGCAGTTCTACTCTGTCCTATAGGGTTGCTATGAGTCAGAATTGACTTGACAGCACACAACAACAGAATATTAGAGATTGAAGGTAAAAGTGGTGTATATGCAATTTTAGCAGAATAAGATGAACCAGATTATAAAAACTTTACTGGATGCTGGGTACTAAGATCTTTACTATATGCCACATTTTCCACAAAATGAATGTTTCGCATATTCTACAACAAAGAGAATGAGTGAGTGAACTTAGTTGTTTCAACAGTCCCTGTAAAATTCTGTTGATCTCTCACAATGAAAAATAGACTTTCACCAGTTGTTATGGATTAAATAGTGTCACCCCCCCCCAATAAAAGTGTGTCAACTTGGCTAGACCACAATTCCCAGTATTGTGTGACTGTCCACCATTCTGTCATCAAATGTGATTTTCCTACATGTTGTAAATCCTACCTTTATGATGTTAATGCGGTGGGATTAGGAGCAGTATGTTAATGAGGCAGGACTCAATCTGCAATATTAGGTTGTGTTTTAAGCCAGTCTCTTTTGAGATATAAAAGAGAGACATGAGAAGAAAGACATGGGGAATCCTTACCACCTAGAAAAATGAGCCAGGAGAATAGCGTGTCCTTTGGATCCAGGGTCCTTGCTCTGAGAAGCTCCTAGACGCAGAGAAGGTTGATGACAATGACCTTCCTCCAAAGTCAACAGACAAAGCCTTCCCCCAAAGCTGGGGCCATGAATTTGGACTTCTAGCCTACTAGACTGTGAGAGAATAAACCTCTAGTTAGTTAAAGACATCCACTGTGGTATTTCTCTTATAGCAGCACTACATAACTAAAACATCAATGTTCTTCAAATGGCTCATACTTCAATTTTGATGCATGTTTTGTAATAAATGCTATAATTACAAATGAACAAATGAAAAGATTTCATAATAGAAAATTCAATGATCAGAAGACAAATATTACAACAAATTACTGCACTTTTTAGATAAATATTTCATCTCTAACATGTTATAATTAAAAACATTTCTTTTTATTCTTTGTTCTTACAAATTCTTCAATGATGTTGTCACAATTAAGCCACCAAAACAAAGATTCAAGAAGTTACCTGGATGAAGATAATTTCCCAGAACTTCTGAAGGTAGAATATAGAAGATTAATATACAGAACTCTTCAAGAGATGAGGAAGGAGATCAGGCAAAACACAGAACAAGCAAAGCAGCACACAGACAAAGCAACAGAGAAACTTAAGAAGATTAGAGAAGAGCATAATGACAAATTTAATAGGCTGCAAGAATCCACCGAAGACAGCAAACAGAAATCCAGAGGATTAACTATAAAATTTCAGAATTAGACAACTCAATAGAAAGTCAAAGGAGCAGAATTGAGGCAATGGAAGTGAGAATTAGTGAGATTGAAGATAAAGCAATTGACACCAACATATTTGAGGAAAAAAAACAGATAAAAGACTTAAAAAAAAAAAAAAGAAGAAGAAATCCTAAGAATTTTGTGGGACTCTTTATGAGTGATTGGAGTACCACAATGTGGCAAGGGGGTGGGGGGGTATAACAGAAAACACAGAGAGAATTGTTGAAGACTTGTTGGTAGAAAACTTCCCTGATACTGTGGAAGATGGGAGGATATTTATCTAAGATGCTCATGGAAATCCACACAAGGTAGATCCCAAAAGAAAGGCACCAAGACATACTATAATCAAACTTACCATAACCAAAGATAAAGAGAGAATTTGAAGAGTGGCTAGGGATAAATGGAAAGTCATCCACAAAGCAGAGTCAATAAGACTAAACTCTGGCTACTCAGCATAAACCATGCAGGCAAGAAGGCAATGGGATGACATATATAAAGCCTTGAAGGAAAAGACTGCCAGCCAAGAATTTTATATCCACCAAAATCATCTCTCAAATATGATGGTGAAAATAGGGCATTTCCAGATAAATAGAAGTTTAGGGAATTTGCCAAAACCAAACCAAAATTGCAAGAAATGCTAAAGGGAGTCCGCTGGTTAGAAAATCAATAACATTGCATAAAAACCCAAAGCTAGAACAGAGGACAGAGCAACCAGATATCAACCCAAGTAGGAAAATCACAAAAATAAATCAAAGTTAAAACACTGAATATGGAGAAACAGAGACGATATTATGTAAACGATGACAAAATTAAAACAAAAAAAGAGATACTAAAAAATGTAGTCGTAGATCTTTCATATGGAGAGGAAGTCAAGGTGATATAAAGAAATAAAGATTGGTTTAAACTTAGAAAAATAAAAAAATAGGGGTAAATATTAAGGTAACCACGAATGAAACTAACAATCCTACACATCAAAATAAAAAACAAAAATCAAAGACTCAGCAAATACAAAATCAACAACAATGAAAAAGATGAAAAGAAAATACATTAAAAAAATATTCAGCACAGAAAATTAAATAGAACACACAGAAACTGTTGACAACACACAAAAAGAGATGTCAAAATCACAGCACTAAACTCACACCTGCCAATAATTATGCTGAATGTAAATGGACTAAATGCACCAATAAAGAGACAGAGAGTGGCAGAATGGATAAAACAAAGCATGATCCATCTATGCGCTACCTACAAGAGACACACGTTAGACTTAAAGACACAAACAAACTAAAACTCAAAAGGACAGAAAAAATATATCAAGCAAACAACAATCAAAAAAGAGCAGGAGCGGCAATATTAATTTCTGACAAAATAGACTTTAAAGTTAAACCCACCACAAAGGATAAGGAAGAACATTATATAATGATTAAAGGGTCAATACACCAAGAAAACATAACCGTATTAAATATTCATGCACCCAATGACAGGGCACCAAAATACATAAAATAAACTCTATTTTATATTGCAAAGCATCTTTTATGACCATAAAGCCATAAAAGTAGAAATCAATAAACAGAAAAAGCAAGAAAAAAAAATGGAAACTGAATAATACCTTGTTCAAAAACTACAGGGTAATAGAAGAAATTAAGAATGGAATAAAGAAATTCATAGAATCCAATGAGAATGAAAACAAGAACCTTTGGGACACAGCAAGAGCAGTGCTTAGAGATCAATTTACAGCAATAAATGCACACATCCAAAAAGAAGAAAGGGCCAAAATCAAAGGATTATCCCTACAACTTAGACAAATAGAAAGAGAGCAACAAAAGAATGCTTAGGAACCAGAAGAAAGCAAATAATAAAAATTAGAGCAGAATTAAATGAAATAGAGAACAGAAAAACAATTGAAAGAGTTAACAAGACCAAAAGGTGGTTCTTTGAAAAGATTAACAAAATCGATAAACCATTGGCCAAACTTACAAAAGAAAAAAGGAGAGGAAGCAAATAACCCAAATAAGAAATAAGATGGGCGATATCACAGCAGACCCAACTGACATTAAAAGAATCATAACAGAATACTATGAAAAATTGTACTCTAAAAATTTGAAAACCTACAGAAAATGGGCAAACTTCTAGAAACACACTACCTACCTAACCTAAGACAAATAGAGGTAGGACAACTAAATAAGCCTGTAACAAAAGAAGGGACTAAAAAGGTAATTTAAAAATTACCAACAAATAAAACCTGGGCACTGACAGCTTCACTGGAGAATTCTACCAAACTTTCAGAGAAGAGTTCACACCACTACTACTAAATATATTTCAGAGGATAGAAAAGCATAAAATACTCCCAAACTAATCCTATGAAGCCAGCATATCCCTGATACCAAAACCAGGTAAAGACACCACAAAAAAAGAAAATTACAGACCAATATCCCTCATGCACTTTGACGCAAATATCTTCAACAAAATTCTAGCCAATAGAATTCAACAACATATTGAAAAATAATTCATCATGATCAAGTGGGATTCATAACAGGTATGCAGGAATGGTTCAACATTAGAAAAACAATTAATGTAATCCACCACATAAATAAGCCAAAAGACAAGAACAAGAACCACATGATCTTATCAATTGACGCAGAAAAGGCATTTGACAAAGTCCAACACCCATTCATGATAAAAACTCTCAGCAAAATAGGAATAGAAGGAAAATTCCTCAACATTATAAAGGGCATTTATACAAAGCCAATAGCCAACATCATCTTAAATGGAGAGAGTCTGAAAGCATTCCCCTTGAGAACATGAACCAGGCAAGGATGACCTTTATCACCACTCTTGTTCAACATTGTGCTGGAGGTCCTAGCCAGGGCAATTAGGCTAGATAAAGAAATAAGGGGCATCCAAATTGGTAAGGAAGAAGTAAAACTATCTCTATGTACAGCTGATATGATCTTATACACAGAAGACCTTAAAGAATCCTCAAGAAAACTACTGGAACTAACAGATTTCAGCAAAGTATGACCATACAAGATAAACACACAAAAATCAGTTGGATTCCTCTACACCAACAAAGAGAATGTCAGAGAGGAAATCACCAAATCAATATCATTTAAAATAGCCCCCAAGAAGAGAGATCTAACCACAGATGTAAAAGATCTATAGGAAGAAAACTACAAGATACGACTGTAAGAGACCTACATAAGTGGAAAAATATACCTTGCTCATGGATATGAAGACTCAACATTGTGAAAATATCTGTTCTACCCAAAGTAATATATAGATACAACACAATTCCAATGGCTCTTTTTAATGAAATGGAGAAACAAATCACCAACTTCATATGGAAAGGGAAGAGGCCCCAATAAGTAAAGCATTACTAAAAAAGAAGAACAAAGTGGGAGGCCTCACACTACCCGATTTTAGAGCCTATTGTACCACCACAGTAGTCAAAACAGTCTGGTACTGGTACAACAACAGATACACAGACCAATGGAACAGAATTGAGAATCCAGACATAAAATCATCCACCTATGAGCAGCTGATGTTTGACAAAGGCCCAAAGTGATGGCGTAACTGGATACCTATCTATCTGCAAAAATGTGAAACAAGACCCATACCTCACCCCATACACAAAAACTAACTCAAAATGGATCAAAGACCTAAACATAAAATCTAAAATGAAAAACATCATAGAAGGAAAAATAGGGACAATGCTAGGAGCCCTAACACATGGCATAAACAGAATACAAAATATTTCTAACAATGCACAAACACCAGAAGAGAAACTAGATAACTGAGAGCTCCTAAAAATCAAACACTTATGCTCATCCAAAGAGTTCACCAAAAGAGTAAAACAGACAACCTACAGACCGGGGAAAAATTTTTGGCTACAGCAAATTCGATCAGTGTCTAATTTCTAAAATATACAAGATACTGCAAAACCTCAACAATGAAAAGACAAATAACCCAATTAAAAAATGGGCAAAGAATATGAACAAGCACTTCACCAAAGAAGACATTCAGGTGGCTAATAGATACATGAGGAAATGCTCATGATCATTAGCCATTAGAGAAATGCAAATCAAAACTAAAATGAGATACCATCGCATCCCAACAAGGCTGGCATTAATCCAAAAACACAAAAAAACAAATGTTGGAGAGGTTGTAGAGAGATTGGAACTCTTATGCACTGCTGGTGGGAATGTAAAATGTTACGACCACTTTGGAAATTGATTTTGCACTTCCTTAAAAAGATAGACATAGAAGTACCATACGATCCATCAATCTCATTCCTTGGAATATATCCTAGAGAAATAAGAGTGGTCACAAGAAGAGATACATGCATGTCCATGTTCATTGCGGCACCGTTCACAATAGCAAAAAAATGGAAACAACCTAGATGTCCATCAATGTCCATCAGTGTCCACCAATGGATGAATGCATAAACAAATTATGGTATATTCACACAATGGAATATTACGAAATGATAAATAACAACTATGAATCCTCGAAACATCTCATAAAATGGATGAATCTGGAAGGCATTATGCTGAGTGAAATTAGTCACAAAAGGATAGAGATTGTTTGAAAACACTATTATAAGAACTCAAGAAAAGGTTTAAGCACAGAAGAAAACATTCTTTGATGGTTATGAAAGTGGGGAGGGAGGGAGAAGGGTATTCGCTAACTAGATAGTAGACAAGAATTATTTTAGGTGAAGGGAAGGACAACACACAATACATGGGAAGTCAGCACAGCTGGACTAAACCAAAAGGTAAGAAGTTCCCTGAATACAACCAAACACTTTGAGGGACAGAGTAGCAGGACTGGGGTCTGTAGACCATGGTTTCAGGGAACATCTAGGTCAATTGGCATAACATAGTTTATTAAGAAAACGTTCTGCATCCCACTTTGGCGAGTGGTGTCTGAGAATGAATAACACCAAAGACACAAAGAAAATATGAGCCCAAGAGACAGAAAGGGTCACATAAACCAGAGAGTCCATCAGCCTGAGATGGAAAGTATTAGATGGTGTGTGGCTACCACTAATGACCACCCTGACAGGGAATACAACAGAGAGTCCCTGATGGAGCGGGAGAAAAGTGGGGTGCAGAACTCAAGTTCTGGTAAAAAAGACCAGACTTGATGGTCTGACTGAGACTGGAGGGACCCCAGAAGACATGGCCCTCAGACTGTCTGTTAGCCCAGAACTAAAACCATTCTCGAAGCCAACTCTTCAGACAAAGATTAGACTGGACTGTAAGACATAAAATGATACAGGTGAAGAGTGTGCTTCTTGGATCAAGTAGACAACATGAGACTAAACGGGCAGCTCCTGTCTAGAGGCCAGACGAGAAGGCAGGAGGGGACAGGAGCTGGTTGAATGGACACGGGAAATACCGGTGGAGAGAAGGATTGTGCTGTCACGTCGTAGGGAGAGCAACTAAGGTCACATAACAATGTGTGTATAAGTTTTCGTATGAAAAACTGACTTGAACTGTAAACTTTCACTTAAAAGCACAATAAAAAAAAAAATATATATATATATTACCAGATCCTGGAAAGAAATAAGAGCCAGGATTCTATTCACACTAGCATCAAACTAAAGTCATGATGTTCATATTATTTAATCTTTAATCACTTTAAGCATATCAGTGCTGTTGTTGTGTGCCATCCAGCTGATTCCAGCTCATAGCCACCCTACATGACAGAGTAGAACTGCCCCGTATGGCTTCCTAGATGGGAATCTTCACAGGAGCAGATCGCCTGGTCTTTCTCCCTTGGAGCCACTGGGTAGGTTTGAACAGCCAGCCTTTCTGTTAGCAGCCGATTGCTTAACTATTGCACCATAAGAGTTCCTTATATCAGTGCTAGATCAGAACAAGATCAGGGCGAAGCTCACATGTACCACATATTCCATTTTACACTGGAGTATCAATGTCCAACTCTGCAAAAAGAAACAATTCAGAGAGAGTCATGTATTTGTAGAGAGGTAGACTGTGAAGGGCATTCCCCCCCGAAAGGTGATGCTGTGTAGTGGTCAAGAGCACAGGCTGCCTGGGTTTGAATCCAGGCTCAACCTCTTGTGACCATAGGCAATTTATTTCACCACTTTGTCCTTTACTTCCCAACCCTCCCTGTAAAATGGAGAGTTTAAACAATATCACAAGTATGTTGTGAAGTTGTACAGAGGATTAACTGGTAAAAAATTGAGCCTGGATCAGTCATACTTTCAATATGTGATACACGTTGAATGAGTCGGTTAGTTCAGTATATGATAATGAAGTCCTTCTACGTGCAGGACATTGCTCTTGAGCATCGATGTTACTTCCTACAAAAATCTTTAATATGCGTATGTGAAATTACCTGATAAGCTTTAAAACTTTAAATATAATTCAGTGACTATATCATTTCTCAACTAACTTGTGTGCTGCTTGCTTGCTTTCACTTATTTCATCAATAGAAAGTGGAGAACAAATACTTGGGTATGGTGGTGCAGTGGTTAAGCACTGGGCAGCTAATGGAAAAGTCTGTGGTTTGAACCCACCAGCTGCTCCATGGGAGAAAGATGTGGCAGTTGGCTTCTGTAAAGATTAAAACCAAAACTCGTTGCCATTGAGTCAATTCCAACTCACAGCCTTGGAAACCCTGTGGAGCAGTTCTACTCTGTCCTATAGGGTCACTATGAGTCAGAATCTACTTGATGGCAATGGTTTTGGCTTCTTTGGTTTTTATATTAAGTGCTGGAATATGAAGAGATATGAGACATTGCCTCTGCCCTGGAGATCCTTGAAACGGAGTGGTGGAGACAGGACACAAATGGTAAATTATGACAAAAATTTGCTCTGTGTGACATTGACAGAACAAAACAAAAACAAACACATTGCTGTCGAGTGGATTCCAACTCATAGCGACCCTATAGAATAGAGTAGAACTGCCCCATTGGGCTTCCAAGGAGTGCCTGGTGGCTTCGAACTGCTGACCTTTAGGTTAACAGCCAAGCTCTTAACCACCACACCACCAGGGTTATATGGGTACTGATACACAAATGAACAATTATCTGAGTCATTTTTTTTCAATTAAGCATGACACACTCAGTTATTTTCCCTTGAATTGTTTCAATTTTGCATTGCTACTCAAGTCTTGATATTTAGTTGATCTGCTCCAGTTGCAAACATTCTGTTTTTCTGTCTTTTTAGCTTCCTAAAGGGTCTCAAAGCACTTTAAGCAGTAAGTTTGTATCTTAAACTTTTTTTTTTGTATCCCCAGTCAATATGTATAAAATGCACAGGATATTACATGTAGGTGCTAAATAAATATATTTTTATTTAGTAAATACAATATATAGGAAACAAAAGTTAATCTGCACACCAAAATATGAATTAGTCAAGTCTCTTTCCAATTTAAAAAATATAGAGATTTTTTAGTTCAGTTGGCATATCTACAATTGGAGGAAAATGTAGAAAACTGGCAGAAGGAATGGAAGAGAGCAATAAGAGATGAAAGATGTACAAAATAGCTGAAGAAGTTGGTGTTACTTAGCCGTGAGAACAGACTAATGAGTGAACGTCACTCAACAGGGGTTACCTGCAGATCCTTTCACAGGGGACTGGCCTTAAACTGCATCCGGAATGATTTACATAAGAGATTAAAAAATGCAAAAAAGCGGGAAGTAGTGCTACTCAAAGAGCAGTCCCTGGACAGGCATACCGTGCAGCCTGGGAGCTGGCTAGAATGGCACATTCCACCCGGAACTACTCAATCAGAATGTGTGTGTTGCTGGGAAGGCTGGGCTCCGGAATTTTGTCTTAACAAGCCCAACAGCAGCTTTAATGCAAGCTCCCGCTCTGTGATCACTGTTCTAAAGGATTTTTGCTGGTAAGTGTCCATGAAATACTCATTATCAATTGGATCTTCACTGCTCTCAAAACTACTAATTGGATTATCAAGCCGATTCAGTGATTATCTCTGAGCCCAAACAGCACTGTGTGTGTACCATTCATTGGAAGTACCGCTTGCCAAGCCCCTTAGGCTTCCCAGGTACTGTCCTCTGCCTGCCTCCCTCCCCTCCAGCCACAGTGGGATCAAGTGAGCAGCTCGGCCTCGGAGGAGTGCTCAGTCACCCTACACACCTGAGTGCTCGCTGCCCAGCAGAGGCCACAAGTAAGGATCTTAGGAACTGTGGAAGTTCTGGAAAAAATGTGGAAGAGAAAAACAAAAGAAGAAGAGGAGTAGGGAGATAAAGTGACACCGATAGAGGAATGAGTCAGAAAAAAGAAAAAAAAAAAAACATAAGAAGTATGAACCTAAGAATAGAAGACAAAAGAGCTTATCTACAGTCAGAGGTGGGTTCATTGAGAATGAAGGGAAAGAAGAGCTCAGAAGTTAAATGAAAGGGAATGACAGAGAACCTACCTCACAGAGCCTGTAGGGGTTAAAGGAGTCAATATGTATAAAATGCAGCAGTGCCTGGCAAATGGTAAACACTAGGGAAGGGTTAACCAGCATATGACTGCTTAGGAGAAAAAAAGGTGGAAGAGGAAGAGGGAAGAAACCATGTTAGCTAACCCTGTAATATAGGAGCAGCCCTTTCTGAAGTAAAGCGATGGACAAGATGACCGCTTAGAACCTTCCACAATTTATGGTTATTATGTGACTGGTATGTTGTATGACATGTGCATGCACACACACACACGCACACACACACGCTTACCTACAGAGTGCATGTATATAAAGTTAACTAGAAATACCTGTGGTATTTATTACTTTTTTTTGCAAATGAAATAGGTATTTTTATTGGCATGTCTAGGACATTTGTTTCAAAAAGCCATCTTTAAGTTACATAAAGAATTTTTTAAGACATAATTATAGAGAGTAAGTATTGCTACTAACAAATTCTTTTAAATTTCTCTTGTAAAATGTAGACATTCAAATGTACTTTAACCTTGCCAGAAGCTCATAAAAATAGGAAAATTCACGGTTTGGCCTGACCTAGCATACCTAAACACAGTAGGGTGCCTACTTAATTACTTCATTAGAGATCAGACTTTCAGGAGAATTTCCTGTTGGTTTTGGCTGAGTTATTATTGGTGAATTATATAGAAGAATAGAACAGATCAATCTGTTATACAGAGTTTCTTGAAAGTATTAAATGAAAATATAAGAAAATATATCTGCACTATAGGAGAAAATAGACTATCAGACTATCAGAATACACTAGGGAAATTCAACTCTCTCATTCGCCACTGTTGGTAATGATTGACAGCATATGGGTTTGCACAAAGCAACTAGAAACATATTTACTCCTTCTTAGTGAAGTTACCAGATGGTCCCAAGGAAAAAAATACGCTTTTTCTCTACTTTTACTTATCCAGAAAATAAACAAAACCAAACCCATTGCTGTCAAGTCAATTCCAACTCATAGCGACGCTATAGGACAGGGTAGAGCTGCCCCATAGAAAACCATAGGGTTTCCAAGAAGCGGCTGGTGGATTCGAACTGCCAATCTTTTGGTTAGCAGTCATACCTCTTAACCTTTTTGCCACCAGGACTCCGTTCAGAAAATAAATATCTTAAATTTAACTGTACTATGTCACTATGAGTCGGAATCGACTCGACGGCATTGGATTTGGTTTGGTTTGGCATTGCTTTCATCACTCCACTGTGATGGAGCACACCTAGGAAATGATGTTATACAAAGAAAATCTTAGACCTCCAGGAATCAATCTAAGCATTAAGTCATTCAAAGACATTAAGCGGGATGCTTTGTTTGCAATTCCCTGCTACACATATCAACATTAAGACGAACTGCTCTTTCTCTTTCCGTGGTGAGTTTGTTAGAATGACAGTCCATGCTCTGTGTTCTCAGGAATACTTCAGCTCTGTGTGTATGTGAGGTAAGAGGGTGGGTGGGTGGTGGTATTGCTGATCAGAAAGTAAAGCATCTGGTGGCCACATGCTTTTCTGGTTGACGAAATCAGAAATTTCTCTTTTAGAAATTACCTATTTTCCTGGGATTGGAATCTTCAATCTATCCGATTCCAAGATTCTCCAAATACTGATAGTGGTCATTCTGTTTTTAAATTATTGAATTCAAAAGTTTCTGAAGTAATGTTTCAATTCAAAACCCCCTGCTACGTCTGCTAGTTACTTCACCTGATTAGAGCAGGTTCTTAATGTGTGCAAAGTTGGAAGTTTCATACCAAATACACAGTAATTAGTTTTCTAGTCCCTAGTGCAAACAGCTGTAATCTCAGGCCATTTGACAAATCAAAACAGGCCAGGGTAAGAAGGTGTGGATGAAATGGCAGAATCCATCACCATCCTTAGAGAGAAATGAAGGTATCGCATCCCCGGAAATACTTAAGGGAAAGAGTGAGTGAATTTAAGAGAAAGGCCTCCAGGATACCATGCACTATAATAAGCTGTACAATCATCTCTTGGGGAGACTTACATGTGACCATAAATGTAAAACTGTGTACTGTTTATGCACCCAAGATTAAACTTCATCTAGCACTGAATATTTAAGGAAATACTGTACTTTTTTAGGGAAGATATACTTTAGTCCAATACTGCATATTTCCTGAAACAGAAATTTAGGGGCAATAAAATATATAAAGGTTGCTTTTTATGATAAAATGCCTCCCTTATGATGCAAATTAATATTCTTGAGGATAAAAGTATGTTAAAAAAAAGTGGAAAACTGAAAAAAAAATAGAAACAAAATGTACAAATACTCCTAAAATATTTTTATTTAATTACATAACTATTCATAAATGACATTTAATACATATGCAAAAAGAGTTGAATAAATCTAGGGTCTACATGGTACATGCAAGCACTTATATGTGAAAAGGCAGATGGGAAGAAGGGCAAGCTGTTTGAAAGACAGATCAGAGGCATGGAGTTGGGAATGCTCAGGCTATATTTAGGGGATGATAAAGTCCAAGCTCTTCAGTGTGGCAGGGAGGTCCTCCATGTTCCAGCCACAGTTTCTATCCTTAGCCTCATCCGTTCCTATTTTCCTACTTGCAGATTATCTCTCTCTTCAAGCCTGTGCTGTTCCTTGAAACTGGAAAGACCTTCTCTCAGCTCCTGGCTTTCCCTGGGCCACCTCCTTAACTCCATCTCAGCCAATTGATTCCACCACTTTCTAAATCGACTGTTGTCTGTCTCCCACCCTGAAGTTTGTTTACTGTTCCCTTGTCAGTCTCATCACAGTGCTTGACACGCAGTAGACACTCAATAAATATTTACTGGTTATGATGACTGGCAGAAAACGGTACAGGTCGGCTGAAGTGTAAGAAGTGTAAGGTGTATGATAAATAAACCAGAAGAAAGAGTGGAGAAGATCGCAGAGGGCAGGAATGCTATGTTTAGCAGTCATCAGAGTTTGCAAATATTTCCAGTTCCACCCCCTCTTGGAAATATGGTAGAATTGTACTTTCTGGACCTCTTGTGATGAGATGGGGTCATATGACTAATTCCAACCACTGTTATGAGCAGAAGTGACATGTGTCACTTCCTGGTCAAAGCATTTAATTGCCAGTGCTAGACATTTCAGAGCTCTCTTTTCCCTGTGAGAAGAATCCATCAGCCTGAGTCTCTGAGCCACTAAAAATGAGCAGAGTCTGCCAGCTGACAGGTGATGGACATGTAACATAAGCAAGAAATAAACCTTTGTCTTAATCCACAGAGATGTGTGACTCATTTGCTAATGTGGCATAACCTAATTTATCCTGACTGTTGACCCGTGCTAAGGAGTCAGGCATTTGGAAGTTTATTAGGTCATTGGGAGCCATCAGCTATTTCTTCTTGTTTGTAATAAGGGGATAATAATCTATCAGAGATGAATTTCAGGAAGACTAGTTTAAGCATCATTTTTAACAATACGTTTGGATAAAAAAGGAGCTGAAGTCAGGGAGAGCAGTTAGGATGCTATTATAATCATCTGGGTCTATATTTCCCAAACTCATGTTCAGTGGAACTCTCTTTCAGGAGATGTTAAATGATGTAACATCAGAAAAATGCTTGGTAAAATAAGTTTGGAAAACTCTATGTATTATATTGTCTTTTTAGATATTTACAATATACTGTAGGCAATTAAAGGATAAGAAAGGGTACTTAAGAACCTATTTAACTTCATCTGGTCCAGTATGTATCTCCCAAACTTACTTGCTCTTGGAAAGCTTTGTGGGCATTTTTTTTGCCGGGGGGGGAGCGGAGGGGTGCATGGGGGGGGGTTGGTTTGTTTTGTTTTTGTCTACCCTTTATGAACCTCTGATGGATTTCTGAGTAGCAGATTGGGTAATACTGGTCTGTAAGTGAGAGTGTGGTAACAGTAGCAATGAATGAAAATGGAAATACTCGAAATCTCTGAGGTACATACGAGACTTGGTGACCCATTGGATTTGGTGGTCAGAGAAGAATCAGAAAAGAAGGAGGCTTCCAACTTGCATGACTAGGAAATAATAGTATTATTGACATTGATTAAAAAGAAAACAGGAGATGTTAGCTACTGAAAAAAAAAAGAGATTCACTCAACAAACACTTGTTTAGTGAAACACTGTGGCAGGCCCTGGACCACAGATACGAAAGACACAATCTATTTTCTCATGGAGCTTCAATTCTTCATTCACTCATCAATTTCTTTTTCATCCAATTAACATTTTTAAGACACTATGCTGGAGCCCTGGTGGCACAGTTGCTAAGAGCTCACTCTGCTAACCAAAAAGTCAGCAGTTCAAATCCACCAGCCCATCCTTGGAAGCCCTGTCGGACAGTTCTACTCTGTTCTATAAGGTTGCACCGAGTTGGAATTGACTCAACAGTAACAGGGTTTTGTTTTATTTTGTTTTAATGCTAAATGCTAGGGACAGGAAAAAAAAAAAAAAGCAAAACCAAGGAAGAAACCCTCCTTGCATTTAAGGAGTTTTTAGGCTTGTAATAGAGACAGTCTTGTACGAAAATGACCAGCAAGCGTAAAGCAAAACAGTTGCCCTTGAGTTGACTCTGACTCATGTGTGTCAGAGTAGAACTGTGCTCCATAGGGTTTACAATGGCTGATTTTTTTGGAAGTGGATATCCAGGCCTTTCTTCTGAGGTAACTAAGGGTGGACTCAAACCTCTAACCTTTTGGTTAGCAGCCGAATGTGTTAACTGTTTGCCCCATCCAGGAACTCCTTAATCAGGAAGTTCAAGTGCTATAAAATAAGTATACCAAAATCTTCTGGATTTTATTTTATTGAATTTAAGGAGTGGCAGTAGGCTATCCAGGAGGAATTATCTATCTGGAAGCTGGCAATCTGGTCTGGAGGTAAAAAGAGGGGTTAACTTAGTCACCTAGTACTGCAATAACAGAAATACCACAAGTAGATGGCTTTAACAAAGAGAAATTTATTCTCTCGCAGTCTAAGAGACTAGAAGTCCAAATTTAGGGCACCAGTTCCAAGGAAATGCTTTCTATCTGTCAGCTCTGGGGGAAGGTCCTTGTCATCAATTTTCTCCTTGTCTAGGAGCTCCTCAGCACAGTAACTTTCAGTCTAAAGGACATTCTATGCTCCCAATGTTGCTTTCTTGGTGGTATAAAGTCCACCCAAAATATCTGTCAACTTGGCTGGTCCATGATTCCCAGTATTGTGTGACTGTCCACCATTTTGTCATCTAATATGATTTTCCTATGTGTTGTGAATCCTATCTCTACGATGTTGATAAGATGGGATTAACGGCTGTTATGTTAATGAGGTGGAAACCCTAGTGGCGTCGTGGTTAAGTGCTACTGCTGCTAACCAAAGGGTCAGCAGTTCTAATCTGCCAGGCGCTCCTTGGAAACTTTATAGAGCAGTTCTACTCTGTCCTATAGGGTCGCTATGAGTTGGAATTGACTCGATGGCACTGGGTTTGGTTTTTGGTTTATGTTAATGAGGCAGGACTCAATCTACAAGATTGGATTGTATCTTGAGCCAATCTCTTTTGAGATATAAAAGAGAGAAGCAAGCAGAGAGACATGAGGACCTCATATCACCAAGAAAACAATGCTGGGAGCAGAGTGTGTCTTTTGGACCCAGGGTTCCTGCATGGAGAAACCCCTAGACCAAGGGAAGATTGATGACTAGGGCCTTCCTCCAGAGCTGACAAACAGAGAAAACCTTCCCCTGGAGCTGATGCTCTGAATTTGGAATTCTAGCCTACTAGACTGTGAGACAATAAACTTCTGTTTGTTAAAGCCATCCACTTGTGGTATTTCTGTTCTAGCAGCACTAGATCACTAAGACAGGGGTTATCAAGGATTCAATTTTGCAGAGAAATCCAAGGAGTATGAACACTGAAAAGTATGAGTGGTTCTGACAACTGATTACTGAGGCAACCTTATAGGGTCGCTGTGAGACAGAATCAACTCAACACTAATAGATTTGATTTGGTTTTGGAAGCAACCTTCAGAAGACCAGAATTAGGGGTGTGGAATCCAGATTGCAAGGGTTTAGGAGCCAGTGGATGGTGAAGAAACATAGGCAGCGATTGCTTAAAATGACTTACAGATGCTGGGCCCTACACTGAAGAAATAAAGTGAAATGTTAATTTGACGGTAGGAGCCCCGATGACACAGTGGTTAAGAGCTTGGCTACTTACCAAAAGGTCGGCAGTTCAAATCCACCAGCCACTCCTTGGCAACTCTATGGGGCAGTTCTACTCTGCCCTATAGGGTCACTGTGAGTTGGGATTGACTCGACAGCAATGGATTTTGTTTGTTTGTTTGTTTTAAGTAGGCTTAAGAGTGTTAGTTTTGCTTTTATCTCATACATATGACAGGAAGACTCAAGCACTTGTCTAAGGGGAAGAAGGCACTGGCAAGGCATTAAAGATAGAAGAGATGGAATTGTTGGGGATAAGATGGGATGAGATGAAAGTCTGGGGTAGAACTGTTCTTATCTGTGGAAAGATGAGAGACTTCTTTCTCTGGGAGGAGGAAGAAGCACAGAGATAGAGAAGAACATCAAGGAGAAAAAGAAGAGAATCAGACTAAGTTCTTGTTGGATGAAATAAAGATTCTGAGTAAATAAAAATATGAGATTATCTGTAATAGCAGCAACTCAGTGGATCTGAGAAAAGCAGAAGAAATTTGGGACAGTTATCACTGAGAATGCAACAGAGATCACTGCAGTAGATCATTAGCAGTATTGCCCATCGTGGGATAACTGCTGGAATTCCAGGCAGGATGACTCCTGGTTGTGCAGGACTGTCCTGTGCATTACAGGGCCTTCAGCATTGCTCAACACTCAAAGCTACTTCACGCCAGTATTGCTCTCCTCTCTTTGTGATAACCCCACCACCTTCTAAATGCTCTGAGTTGAGAATCAGTTAGTTGATGTTCAATGGTCTGACATTACAGCAGAATCAAGTCGCATTAGTATATGGCCTTCCCAGTAACACTCAGGAATCTAGGATCAGTGCCCAGTAGTTTTAAAAATGTTGATAAGAAGGCAATAAAGAGCTTTTTCCTAGATTTTTCTGCATTGATTGAGAATATTTATATCTGTCCCCATGCTCCCTCTATAGACCTGTTTCCAGTAAGAGCAATGCCTAAGAAAACACAGCATTTTAGATCTGAATACAGTTACACAGGGGTTTAATTATATATTGCCAATTCAGAGACATATTTATAGGCAACGTATGCCTAAACTCTCACCCAAAGCCTGATTTTATAACTCTAGCCTTATGCCCAGGATGTCGGGGTAGGGTGGGGACCAGAGTAGAAATATCAGGAATGAGGCTAGAAGGAAACTGAGGACTGAGCCTCTAAGAGACCCTCAGCCAACGTCTCAAGACAGAGCAGTGGTATCCAACACAAAAATGGATCAGGTACTAGGGGTTTGAAAATATAGCTGCTGACCTGCCCCAAAAAACCCAGCTCTAGAAATTGACATAGTAGTAGAACTGTCTCTGGAAGACTTGTAACTGCCCAGCCAGAGAAAAGGTCTAGGTTAAATACACCTTCGTACTGAAATAACTCATGAGTATTGATACACAGTACTATCTCAGAGCTAGACCTCAGCTTCTGCGTATCTGGCCCTGACTTAACATTTTCAAGAAGGCCTCAGTCTACCTTGCCCACTAATCAGATCGTAATTTTAGCCTTCCTGATTCTGTCCTGTCTATGTATAGCTAAACCAGTGGGCTTCAATCTGCTAATGACTTTGCCCCATTTCAGTCCTAGTCTACTGGGTTGTAGCCCCCAAATTGAGCATGGCCAGTGATTGTTCAGTTGCAGTCCCAGCTAATTTCAATCACTCTTCCCACTGAAAACACTGATGTGATTTGTTTGGTTTTGGTCCCTACCTGTCTGACCAAGCCTTCTAAATTTAAAGCCCTGCCTTCTAAGTCTTGCTTATCAAATTGTAGGAACATTTTTCAGCCCTGACAGCTATTGACCTGAGATTTCCAAATGTCTAAAAGATGCCAGGAGTCCTTGGTGGTGCAAATGGTTTAATATGCTCAGCTGCTAACTGAAAGGTTGGAGGTTTGAGTCCACTCAGTGATCCCTTGGAAGAAAGGCCTAGCAATCTGCTTCTGAAAAATCAGCCACTGGAAACCGTATGGAGCACAGAAATACAATGATAATAAAGAAATATTTTACTATCTAGACAGAACGTTAGGGAAAAAAAGATTAAAAGTAGATCTTGGCCAAAAGACAAATTCATAGAGTAAGTGAATTATAATGCTATTAAATAGGAGTGGATAATGATCTTTTGTCAAAATGAATTATTATATTGGCAGCCACAACTTTATTGACACACACATTTTTGTGTGTGTGTTTGTTATGTCAGTGAGTAAGCAATATGGCATTGTAGCATTAGACAACTTAATACAGCTTAATCAATATATCAAACCCCCACACAACTGACAGTTTGTCCTGGAGTCTTGCGTGTAGCTGTGACACTGGAAGCTATGCCACCAGTATTCAAATACCAGCAGGGTCATCTATGGTGGACAGGTTCCAGCTGAGCTTCCAGACTAAGACAGACTAGGAAGAAGGACCCGGTGGTCTGCTTCTGAAAAGAATTAACCAGTGAAAACATTATGAATAGCAGTGGCACACTGTCTGATATAGTGTTGGAAAATGAGCCCCTTAGGTTGGAAGGCGTTCAAAATATGACTGGGGGAGAGGTGCCTCCTGAAAGTACAGTCAACCTTAACGACGTAGATGGAGTCAAGCTTTCAGGGCCTTCATTTGCTGATATGACACAACTCAAAATGAGAAGAAACATCCATTAATAATTGGAACGTGAAATGTTGGAGTATGAATCTCGGAAAACTGGAAATCGTCAAAAATGAAATGGAACGCATAAACACTGATATTCTAGGCATTAGTGAGCTGAAATGGACTCGTATTGGCCATTTTGCATCTGACAATCATATGGTCTACTATGCTGGGAATGACAACTTAAAGAGGAATGGCACTGCATTCATCATCAAAAAAAAAATACCAAGATCTATCCTCTCTTCACCAAAGTAAATGGCAATTGTACACATGGACCTCACCAGACGGAATACACAGGAATCAAATCAACTACATCTGTGGAAAGAGGCTATGGAAAAGCTCAATATTATCAGTCAGAACAGTGACAGGGGCCCACTGCAGAACAGACCATCAATTGCTCATATGTAAGCTCAAGCTGAAACTGAAGAGAATTAGAACAGGGCCATGAGAGCCAAAGTATGACCTTGAGAATATCCCATCTGAATTTACAGACCAACTCAAGAATAGATTTGACACATTGAACATTAATGACTGAAGACCAGATGAGTTGTGGAATGACATCAAGAACATCATACATGAAGAAAGTAAGAGGTTATTGAAAAGACAGAAAAGAAAGAAAAGACCAAGATGGGCGTCAGAGGAGACTCTGAATCTTGCTCTTGAACGTCAAGTAGCTAAAGCAAAAGAAAGAAATGATGAAGTCAAAGATTTCAAAGGGCGACTCAAGAAAACAAAGTAAATTATTATAATGACCTGTGCAAAGACCTGGAGATAGAAAACCAAAAAGGAAGAACATGCTCAGCATTTCTCAAGCTGAAAGATCTGGAGAAAAAATTCAAGCCTTAAGTTGCAGCATTGAAGGATTCTACAGGAAAAATATTAAATGACACAGGAAGCATCAAAAGAAGATGGAAGGAATACAAAGAGTCACGTTACCAAAAAGAATTGGTCGATGTTCAACCATTTCAGGAGGCAACATATGATCAGGAACCGATGGTACTGAAGGAAGAAGTTCAAGCTGCACTGAAGGCGTTGGCAAAAAACAAGGCCCCAGGAACTGATGGAATACCAGTTAAGATGTTTCAACAAATGGATGCAACACTGAAAATGCTCACTTGTCTATGCCAAGAAATTTGGAAGACAACTGCCTGGCCGGCTGACTTGAAGAGATATTTATGCCTATTCCCAAGAAAGGTGATCCAACCAAATGCAGAAATTATAGAACAATATCATTAATATCACATGCAAGCAAAATTTTGCTGAACATCATTCAAAAGCGGCTGCAGCAGTATGTAAACAGGAAGCTGCCAGAAATTCAAGCCAGATTCAGAAGATAATGCAGAACCAGAGATATCATTGCTGATGTCAGATGGATCCTGGCTGAAAGCAGAGAATACCAGAAAGATGTTTACCAGTGTTTTATTGACTATGCAAAGGCATTCGACTGTGTGGATCATAACAAATTATGGATAACGTTGGGAAGAACTGGAATTCCAGAACACTTAATTGTGCTTATGAGGAACCTGTACATAGATCAAGAGGCAGTAATTTGAACAGAACAAGGGCGTGCTGCATGGTATAAAGTCAGGAAAGGTGTGCATCGGGGTTATATTCTTCCACTGTACCTACTCAATCTGTATGCTGAGCAAATAACCCGAGAAGCTGGACTATAGGACGAAGAACGGGGCATGAGGATTGGAGAAAGATTCGTTAACAATCTGCATTATGCAGATGATAAAGTCTTGCTTTCTGAAAGTGAAGAGGACTTGAAGTACTTACTGATGAAGATCAAAGACCACAGCCCTCAGTATGTATTACACCTCAACATAAAGAAAACAAACATCCTCACAACTGGACCAATAAGCAACATCATTATAAATGGAGAAAAGATCGAAGTTGCCAGGGATTTTGTTTTGCTTGGATCCATAATCAACACCCATGGAAGCAGCAGTCAAGAAATCAAAAGATGCATTGCATTAGGCAAATCTGCTGCAAAAAACCTCTTCAAAGTGTTGAAAAGCAGAGATGTCACCTTGAAGACAAAGGTGTGCCTGACCAAGCCATGATGTTTTCAATCACCTCATATGCATGCGAAGCTGGACGATAAATAAGGAAGACCTAAGAAGAACTGAGGCCTTTGAATTGTGGCATTGGCAAAGAATATTGAATATCATGAACTGCCAACGAAGGAACAAATCTGTCTTGGAAGAAGTACAACCAGACTGCTCCTTAGAAGCAAGGATTTCGAGACTATGTCTCACACACTTTCAACATGTTATCAGGAGGGATCAGTGCCTGGAGAAGGACATCATCCTTGGTAAAGTAGAGGGTCAGCGAAAAAGAGGAAGACCCTCGAGGAGATAGATAGACACAGTGGCTACCACAATGGGCTCAAGCATGACAACGATTGTGAGGAGGCATAGGACCGGGCAGTGTTTTGTTCTGTTGTATATTGGGTTGCTATGAGTCGGAACCAACTTGAAGGCACTTAACAACAACAATATACCAAAAAAAAAAAAAAAAAAAAAACCATTGCTGTCGACTCATAGCAACAGTAAAGAACAGAGTAGAACTGCCCCATAGGCTTTCCAAAGCTGTAAACTTTAGGGAAGTAGACTGCCACATCTGGGGTGGCTGGTAGGTTCAAACTGCTGATGAGTGATTAACCACTGCACCACCAGGGCCCCTTAACCAATATAATAAACGAAAAAAATTATTTGTTTGAATCCGAATGAAAATGTATTAAATGACTGAAATCAACTTTAGAGATATGAAAAAAACAAATGGTTTCATAAGCAAAAGCATACCTATATTTGCAGAGTTGCATTTATCCCCACTTGTTGTACAGCCCAGACCTTGTAAGCGATATGGCAGTAAGCCACTTGATAGATTTACCAGTGGCAGAAAATTGCTGTGATATACTAAAAAAAAAAAAGATGGTCATATGGGATGCAGTTGTTCTAACACAGAAGTTATATGGAGCAGCTTAGTCAAAATTAGATATTCCCTATCATGGATTGAATTGTGTCCCCCAAAAATATGTGCGTCAATTTGGCTAGGCCATGATTCCCAGTATCGTGTGATTGCCCACCATTTTGTCATCTGATACGATTTTCCCATAAATCCTACCTCTATGATGGTAATGAGGTGGGATAGGCGGCAATTGTTTTAGTGAGGCAGGACTCAATCTACAGGATTGGATTGTGTCTTGAAGCAATCTCTTTTGAGATATAAAAGACAGAATCAAGTAGAGAGAGTGGGAGACCTCATACCACCAAAATAGCAGTGCTGGGAGCAGAGTGCATCCTTTGGACCAGGGGTTTCTGTGCAGAGAAACTCCTAGTCCAGGGGAAGACTGGTGACAAGGACTTTCCTCCAGAGTTGACAGAGAAAGCCTTTCCTGGAGCTGACGTCCTGAATTTGGACTTCTAGCCTACTAGACTATGAGAGAATAAACTTGTTCGTTAAATGCCACTTGTGACATTTCTGTTACAGCAGCACTAGATGACATATTCCGTTTTTGTAGGGATTCTTTCTCAACATTCTAGGATAAGTATACATTTCTTCAGACTCCCTAAAACACCTAACATTTATGAAGCATAAAGACATGTTTTACTTAAGAAAAAAATATAAGATTTTTTTTTAGCAAAACCAATAATAAAATGAGAGTATGCTATGATGTTGGAATATTTGCACCATTCTAAATCAGCATGTGTTCATAACTGCTAGAAAGGAAAAGAGCTACATCAATGAATAAACTAGAAGCAGAACATTTCAGATTCTTCCCTTTTATAATTTTGTTGGAGTAATAACTTTTTGTTTAGAATCTATATCCACATGGCATCTTCATGAGAGATCAAACTTTATAGATATTCAGTAAAGCTGAACAGCATTTAATAAAAATCAGAGAACCAGACAGTAAATCTCAGTTCACCAAGATAAAGGTAAAGAATGTGCAAAACCCCCGTAACTTGATTTAGTGAGAAACTATTCCAAACAAGAGGGAAAGAACACCCTCAATTATAAAATCTCTTTAAAGCAACTTTTGTTGAGTATCAGAAAAATAAAAAAGGTTAAGAAGGGAATAGCCAACTACATACATATAAGTCCTTTGAACACACAGGTAGTCACTTTGTACAGTTCTCATATGCACTAATTTCACGCACTGAGATTTAGTTGACTAACACCAGCCCCCCAACATCATAGTTCCAATTACACTTACCGTAATATATTAACAGGGAGTAACTGCATACACACCACTTTGTTCACTCACACAGAGCAAAACACATAGTTGTGTTTCCTCCTTGTCTCCCAGTGATACACTCACATGCCATTTAACAAAAATGAATAACTAAAAAAGGCAATTGGCTAAAAAAGATGAAAATGTAGCCAAGAAACAAAAGTAAACTTCAAATTGAACATAGGGTTACCAAAGAAACAGCTGACAGTGGGGATGTTGACACTGTGGCTATCTGAGATTCTAGATCTGCAGCCAGAGGAAATGACAGCTTACCTGTATAAAGGAGGAAAGTGATTGTGACTGAAAGGATAAAGATGTCCCAGAGGAAATGACGCCAGCAAACAAACTTCACATAAAACATATTCTTGGAGGTATTTCACACTGAAGTGCAAAGGATAAAATATTGGAAGCTGATCCAAACTTAGAAGTCTGACAATTTGGAGTAGACCAGTGGACTTACTTTAGCTTCCTGAAGCTGAATCTCTAAAAGGCTGAGCTTTCCAAAGCTTTCCCTCTCTTTCTGGTTCTAGTCTTCCATTAGTGACTCTCTTCCGTAACAATGGCAAAGCTTTTGTGTACCTTCCCTTCCCTTCCCACCTTCTCAAGAGTGTTGGGGTAACTTTTGGTTAGCAGCCAAATGCTTAAACACTGCGCCACCAGGGTTCCAATACTAGCTAGGATACCATAGTTTCCCTGCAAGTCTATCTCCCTAAATCCAGCCTAAAATCTACCCTTCTCCTTGTATAGGGTTATCCTTGATTTATGCAACAATAAATTTTGGCAGTTCTAACCCAGTCAGCAGAACCGCAGAAGAAAAGTTCTGGTGATCTGCTTCCATTAAGATTACAGCCAAGAAACCCTATAAAGCAGTTCTACTCTGTAACACATGGGTCACCGTGTGTCAGAATTGACTCCATAGCAACTAACAACAACAATTATAACATTTGCTTTTTTCCTTTCATGAAGAAAGAGAAGAGAGAGCAAGTGGAACCGCCAGATTTCCACTTTCTTGTAGGCTCATCATTTTTCTCATGAACCTCAGATTGTCCCGTATCTTTCAGGAACTCATAAACTCCCAGCTTTCTCATGTATACCACATGCAGGCTTTTACTGTGCCCTAATAGCCAATAAACCACATCACTACTTCCTGCCAAAGTGCTGTACGTACTTGCTATATTAGTATATCTCAAAAAAATACACTGGAAGAAAGAATATGTAATGAACAATGGAAAGAATAATTGCTTTTACAAAAACAGCCAGGTAAAGAAAACACACTTTTTGGGTCCTTACCTATCTTGAGTAAATTTGGTGAAGTCAAAGTCTCCGGTGTAAAGTTGAGTTTTTATGAAAGGTTTCAATGTGTTCTTC
The DNA here is from genome assembly GCF_030014295.1 of Loxodonta africana. Lineage (NCBI taxonomy): Eukaryota > Metazoa > Chordata > Mammalia > Proboscidea > Elephantidae > Loxodonta > Loxodonta africana. The sequence goes on along the minus strand of NC_087354.1, from coordinate 77,758,586 downwards.
ATTAATGTAGATATCAACTTGAATTTTTTTTTTTTTAAAGCCAGGAGATGGAAAAAAAAAAGTTTTATGAATAAGGTCTGTACTTAGTTTAACTGGAGTACTAACTGGTCAGGTCTTGACTCCCAACATGGAAGTTTTGGCTTTGAAGCTTTGATGGAACTACATGGAGCACACTGCTTTGTCAGTCCACGTGTGCAAAGAAAGCATAACCTGTGTCCAACTTCTATTCTCTTCAGCTTCTGGGAAAGCACTTTTCTCTAAGGAGTTGCTGTCACTGCTTGCAGACGAGAAGACGGTGACAATGAATTCCATTTGGTAATTCGGAACAAACTAAATTGAAGACTTAGTGCCCGAGGCTGGCACCAGAATCAAAGACTCTTTGTTTCTTCTGGATTGATGACTGATGGCTGTCTGATCAGTACAGTTTTCCTGGAAAAGTGTGCCCAGCTTCCTTACCCTGTCGGGTCTGAGGCATGCCTTCTCTCAATGCTAGTTCCTTACAATAGAGTTTTCTGTGCCATAAGCAACACCAGCTTCACCTTTTTATCAGCGTGTGGAGATCCTGGCTCACGTACCAATGTACGGTCAACTCACATTGTGACAGGGAACTTAGACTAGCAAGTCTTTGACATTGATCTCTGGGACTGCAGTAGTTCATGACTATATGAGGGCAGAGCCATGCCTTTTTTCCCTTTGCGTCCTAATGGTTAGCACAGTCAGTGCTGCAAAGGTACAAGCTCTCAATAGGTGTTGTATTAAACTGTTTGAGTTCTATTTATCTGTAGTTTTCCAAGACTGGCTCTTGCAATTACTCCTGTGCTTCTTCATGAACAATGCAAGTCCTGTGAGAACTGGAACTAATTTGCACCTTTATTATTGTTGCCATCTAGTCAGTTCTGACTCATGGTGACTCCATGTGTGTCAGAGTATAATTTTCCTCAGAGGGGTTTCAAGGCTATGACGTTTTGGAAGCATACTGCCAGGCCTATTTTCTGAGGTGCAGCTGGGTAGGTTGGAACCACCAAACTTTCAGCTAGTAGCCGAGCACTCAACTATTTACACTACCTGGTTGAATTGATTCAGTCATTACTTTTACCCTTTTGTGTGTATTCAAGGATTATTTTTATCTCCAAGCTGTTCTACCTAACCAAGGGCATCTTCATTCTCTTCTCAACTTATTCTGCCTGCGTAAAATACTGCTTATTTTTTCTTTATTTTCCTTTTTTAATTGTACTTTAAATGATGGTTTACAGAGCAAACAAGTTTCTCATTAAACGATATACATATTGTTTTGTGACATTGATTGCCAACCCCACATGTCAACACTTTCCCTTTCTCGAACTTGGGTTCGCTATTACCAGCTATCCTGTCCCCTCCTGCCTTCTAATCCTTGCCCCTGGGCTGGTGTGCCCCTTTAGTCTCATTTGTTTTATGGACCTGTCTAACCTTTGGCTGATGGGTGAACCTCAGCAGTGACCTCCTTACTGAGCCATAAGGGTATCAGGGGGCTATACTCTCAGGGTTTCTCCAGTCTCTCTCAGACCAGTAAGTCTGTTTGTGTGTGTGTGTGTGAGTTAAAATTTTGTTCTACATTTATCTCCAGCTCTGTCCGGGACCCTCTATTGTGATCCCTGTCAGAACAGTTGATGGTGGTAGCTAGGCACCAGCTAGTTGTGCTGAACTCACTCTGGTGGAGGCTGTGGTTGTTGTGGTCCATTAGTCCTTTGGACTAATCTTTCCCTTGTGTCTTTGGTTTTCTTCTTTCTTTCTTGCTCCAGACAGGGTGAGACCAGTGGAGTATCTTAAATGGCTATTTTTTTCTTTTTAAGGTTACTAAAAGCAAAAGGTGTTTAACTGTGATTGAACTGTGTAATCGTTATTTTAATCTACAGAGGGTTTTCAGCTTGTCTGTGCTTCTTGCCATTGCAAGTTCTGGGCAGAACCGACATCTCTGGCATAGAAAGTTCCACTCAGGAGGCGGAGCCAAGATGGCTGACTAGGTAGAAGCTACCTTGGATCCCTCTTGCAACAAAGACTCTGAAAAACAAGTGAATCGATCACATACATGACATTCTATGAACCCTGACCATCAAACACAGATGTAAAGAGTTGACCTCAGTGACAGAGACTGAGAACGAGCAACCACAGGGAAGCAACGACTGTTTTCGGAGCCTGGAGCCAGCATCCCAGTCAGAAAACCTTGGCGCCGGGCTTTGGACTGAGCGCAGGGGCGCTAAGCACGGCATCCTGAGATGGCGCAAACACAGGACGCAGGCCTAGCCCCCAGAAGTGACCTCCGGGGGAGCCCAGACAGTGCACACAGGCAGCGCAGTGAAGCGGCTGACAGGAGGGGAGAAGTCACCAGAAGGCAGCCACTGATTTTGGAGCCTGGACTATGGAATCCCAGCTGGGCAACCTTGGCACTGGGCTTTGGACTGGGAGCGGAGGAACTGACCACGGCTCTGAGACAGCAAAAACACAGGATGTGGGCCTGACCCTCGGGGGAATATCAACCCAGCCAGCGCACACAAGCTACACACCCCTCGGGAATCTCAGATAAAACAGCCATCACCAAGCAAGACAAGAAACTTTGTCTATATTTCTGGGTGCTACTCTCTCCTATCTATCTGATTCCTCCCCTCCCCTTCCCAGGCGGCTTCATTAACATTGGAATTTCCTGAGACAGACAGTGAAGTGCTCTGTGTTTTTTTTGTTTTTTTTTGTTTTGTCTTTTCCTAACCCATTCTCCTGGCCTGAGAGAAAGCAGCTACAAAAAACCAGGGACCAAAAATCCCTCCGTGACTTCCCGAAATTGGACTAAAAATACAGAACCAGCTCTAGCCAAGCATATGAGATCCACAGTCTTGGGCTTTCATCCCTACAAGGAACAAGGTGGCTATTATAATGCAAAGGCAATTCTGATAGGGATCGAACTGTAATTGTTTTAGCAGATTACTGGAAAGACAAGTTTCCCAGGTCTGATATCTCTGCTTATTAAACAGAGCCCTTACTGACCCACAACAGGGAACTGAGGGCAGAAGCTCCCCCCCCCCAGACCACCTAGCCTCCTGCCTTAGGGGTCTGAGGATAGTGACACCTACCAATCTTTAGAGGTACAAGCATTGGGTGCCTAAGGTACAGCTGCAGAGCCCACCCAACAAAGTGCTTTAGGAATAGAGATACACCTACCTTGCTGGCACTTGGAGGAACCCTGTCAGCATCCTGCCCCCCCTGGAGTGTGACCCCCTGCTGCTACTAGAATCTGGTGCACGCAACTATCACCACTACTCCTCTAGGTGGATAGGTAACAGTCTGCACCACACACTTGGTGACCCAAAATCAGATTCTACTCAAGAGTAGTGAAAGGACTCTTAGGCTTATATATCTGGTAACAGCCCAAACCAGCTGGTAATAGGACATAAGTGATTCAAGGGCTACAACAATCAAGATAGCGCAATCTACATATATTGAAAGAAAACAAAACAAGATAAGACTCAGTGAGCAAATATAAAATAAATCATTACACTATCTTATAGATGGCTCAGAGACAGCAGTCGATATCAAACCACAAAAAGAAGCAGATCATGGTTGCTTCTACAACTTCCCAAATTAAAGAATCAAAATCTTTCCCAAATGAAAATACAATCCTGGAATTGCCAGATGCAGAACATAAAAAACTAATTTACAGAATGCTTCAAGACATCAGGGATGACCTCAGAAATGAAATAAGGCAATCTACAGAAAAAGCCAAGGAACACACTGATAAAGCAGTTGAAGAACTCAAAAAGATTATTCAAGAACATAGTGGAAAAATTAATAAGCTGCAAGAATCCATAGAGAGACAGCATTCAGAAATCCAAAAGATTAACAGTAAAAGTACAGAATTAGACAATGCAATAGGAAGTCCGAGGAGTAGAATCGAGCAATTGGAATGCAGAGTGGGGGACCTGGAGGATAAGGTAATTGACACCAATATAGCTGAAAACAAAATCAGATAAAAGAATTTTTAAAAATGAAGAAACCCTAAGAATCATGTGGGACTCTCTCAAGAAGAATAACTTACATGTGATTGGAGTTCCAGAACAGGGAGGGATAACAGAAAATACAGAGAGAATAGTTGAAGATCTGTTGGCAGAAACTTCCCTGACACCATGAAAGATGAAAGGATGTCTATCCAAGATGCTCATCGAACCCCACATAAGATTGATCCAAAAAGAAAATCACCAAGACATATTATCATCAAACTTGCCAAAACCAAAGATAAAGAGAAAATTTTAAAAGCAGCCAGGGATAAAAGAAAGGTCTCCTACAAAGGAGAACCAATAAGAATAAGTTCAGACTACTCCACAGAAACCATGCAGGCAAGAAGGCAATGGGATGACAAATAAAGAGCACTGAAGGGGAAAAACTGCCAGCCAAGGATCATATATCCAGCAAAACTCTCTCTCAAATACGAAGGCGAAATTAAAACATTTGCAGATAAACACAAGCTTAGAGAATTTTCAAAAACCAAACCAAAGCTACAAGAAATACTAAAGGAAATTGGTCAGAAAATCAATAATATCAGATACCAGCACAACACAAGGTCACAGAACAGAACATCCTAATATTAACTCAAATAGGGAAATCACAAAAACAAATTAAGATTAATTTTAAAAAGAAAAAAATGCTCAAAACAGGGAATCATTGAAGTCAATATGTAAAAGATCAAAATAATCAAAGAGGGACTACAAACAGAAGGCACAGAACTGCCACATGGAGAGGAAAACAAGGCGATATAGGACAAGTTAGGTTTTTACTTAGAAAAATAGGGGTAAATATTAAGGTAACCACAAAGAGGTATAACAATTCCATAACTCAAAATAAAAGCCAAGAAAAACATAACGACTCCGCAAACATAAATTCAACTGTTATGAAAATGAGGAACACACAATTTACAAAGAAAAACGTTTCAGCACAAAAAAGTAAGTGGAAAAATGAAATTGTCAACACACACGAAAAGGCATCAAAATGACAGCACTAAACACATACTTATCTATAATTATGCTGGATGTAAATGGACTAAATGCACCAATAAAGAGACAGAGAGTCTCAGACTGGATAAAGAAACACTATCTGTCTATATGCTGCCTACAGGAGACACACTTTAGACTCAGAGACACAAACAAACTAAAGCTCAAAGGATGGGAAAAAATATATCAAGCAAATAACAAGCAAAAAAGAGCAGGAATAGCAATATTAATTTCTGACAAAATAGACTTTAAAGTAAAATCCACCACAAAGGATAAAGAAGGACACTACATAATTATTAAAGGGACAATTGATCAGGAAGATATAACCATATTAAATATTTATGCACCCAATGACAGGGCTGCAAGATACATAAAACAAACTTTAACAGAACTGAAAAGTGAGATAGATACCTCCACAATTATAGTAGGAGACTTCAACACACCACTTTCAGAGGACAGGGCTTCCAGTAAGAAGGTCAACAGAGACACAGAAGACCTAATTGCTACAATCAACCAACTTGGCCTCATAGACTTACACATAACACTACACCCAACAGCTGCAAAGTATACTTTTTTTTTCCAGCACATATGGAACATTCTCCAGAATAGACCACATATTAGGTCATAAAACAAACCTTTGCAGAATCCAAAACATCGAAATATTACAAAGCATCTTCTCAGACCACAAGGCCATAAAAGTGGAAATCAATAACAGAAAAATCAGGGAAAAGAAATCAAATGCTTGGAAACTGAACAATACCCTGCTGAGAAAAGACTGAGTTATAGAAGACATTAAGGAGGGAATAAAGAAATTCAAAGAACGCAATGAGAATGAAAACACTTCCTACCAAAACCTCTGGGACACAGCAAAAGCAGTACTCAGAGGTCAATTTATATCGATAAATGCACACATACATAAAGAAGAAAGAGCCAAAAATGAGAGAACTGTCCCTACAACTTGAACAAATAGAAAGTGAGCAACAAAAGAATCCATCAGGCACCAGAAGAAAACAAATCATAAAAATTAGAGCTGAACTAAATGAATTAGAGAACAGAAAAACAATTGAAAGAATTAACAAAGCCAAAAGCTGGTTCTTTGAAAAAATTAACAAAATTGATAAACCGTTGGCCAGGCTGACTAAAGAAATACAGGAAAGGAAACAAATAACCTGAATAAGAAACAAGATGGGCCATATCACAACAGACCCAACTGAAGTTAAAAGAATCATATCAGATTATTATGAAAAATTGTACTCTAACAAATTTGCAAACCTAGAAGAAATGGATGAATTCCTAGAAAAACAGTACCTGCCTAAACTAACACAATCAGAAGTAGAGCAACTAAATAGACCCATAACAAAAGAAGAGATTGAAAAGGTAATCAAAAAACTCCCAACAATAAAAAGCCCTGGCCCGGACGGCTTCACTGCAGAGTTCTACCAAACTTTCAGACAAGAGTTAACACCACAACTACTAAAGGTATTTCAAAGCATAGAAAATGATGGAACACTACCTAACTCATTCTATGAAGCCACCACATCCCTGATACCAAAACCAGGTAAAGACACCACAAAAAAAGAAAATTACAGACCTATATCCCTCATGAACATAGATGCAAAAATCCTCAGCAAAATTCTAGACAATAGAATTCAACAACATATCAAAAAAAATAATCCACCACAACCAAGTGGGATTTATACCAGGTACGCACGGCTGGTTTAATATTAGAAAAACCGTTAATGTAATTCACCATATAAATAAAACAAAAGACATAAACCACATGATCTTATCAATTGATGCAGAAAAGGCATTTGACAAAGTCCAACACCCATTCATGATAAAAACTCTCAGCAAAATAGGAATTGAAGGAAAATTCCTCAACATAATAAAGGGCATCTATACAAAGCCAACAGCCAACATCACTCTAAATGGAGAGAGCCTGAAAGCATTTCCCTTGAGAACGGGAACTAGACAAGGATGCCCTTTATCACCACCCTTATTCAACATTGTGCTAGAGGTCCTAGCCAGAGCAATTAGGCTAGACAAAGAAATAAAGGGCATCCGGATTGGCAAGGAAGAAGTAAAATTATCTCTATTTGCAGATGACATGATCTTATACACAGAAAACCCTAAGGAATCCTCCAGAAAACTACTGAAACTAATGGAAGAGTTTGGCAGAGTCTCAGGTTATAAGATGAACATACAAAAATCGCTTGGATTCCTCTACATCAACAAAAAGAACATCGAAGAGGAAATCACCAAATCAATACCATTCACAGTAGCCCCCAAGAAGATAAAATACTTAGGAATAAATCTTACCAAAGATGTAAACGATCCATACAAAGAAAACTACAAAGTACTAGTGCAAGAAACTAAAAAGGACCTACATAAGTGGAAAAACATACCTTGCTCATGGATAGGAAGACTTACCATAGTAAAAATGTCTATTCTACCAAAAGCCATCTATACATACAATGCACTTCCGATCCAAATTCCAATGACATTTTTTAATGTGATGGAGAAACAAATCACCAACTTCATATGGAAAGGAAAGAAGTCCTGGGTAAGTAAAGCATTACTGAAAAAGAAGAAGAAAGTGGGAGGTCTCACTCTACCTGATTTTAGAACATATTATACAGCCACAGTAGCCAAAACAGCCTGGTACTGGTACAACAAGAGGCACATAGACCAATGGAACAGAATTGAGAACCCAGATATAAATCCATCCACATATGAGCAGCTGATATTCGACAAAAGCCCAGTGTCAGTTAATTGGGGAAAAGACAGTCTTTTTAACAAATGGTGCTGGCATGACTGGATATCCATTCACAAAAAAATGAAAGAGGACCCATATCTCACACCATGCACAAAAACTAACACCAAGTGGATCAAAGACCTAAACATAAAGACTAAAACAATAAAGATCATGGAAGAAAAAATAGGGACAACGTTGGGAGCCCTAATACAAGGCATAAAGAGAATATAAAACATTACCAAAAATGATGAAGAGAAACCAGATAACTGGGAGCTCCTAAAAATCAAACACCTATGCTCATCTAAAGACTTCGCCAAAAGAGTAAAGGGACCACCTACAGATTGGGAAAAAATTTTCAGCTATGACATCTCTGACCAGCACCTGATCTCTAAAATCTGTATGATTCTGTTAAAACTCAACCACAAAAAGACAAACAACCCAATCAAAAAGTGGGCAAAGGATATGGACACACACTTCACAAAAGAAGATATTTAGGCAGCTAACAGATGCATGAGAAAATGCTCTCGATCATTAGCCATTGGAGAAATGAAAATTAAAACTACGATGAGATTCCATCTTACTCCAAAAAAAAAAAAAAAAGCTGGTATTAATCCAAAAAACACAAAATAATAAATGTTGGAGAGGCTGCAGAGAGATTGGAACTCTTATACACTGCTGCTGGTGGGAATGTAAAATGGTACAACCACTTTGGAAATCTATCTGGTGTTTTCTTAAAAAGTTAGAAATAGAACTACCATACAACCCAGAAATCCCACTCCTTGGAATATACCCTAGAAAAATAAGAGCCTTTACAAGAACAGATATATGCACACCCATGTTTATTGCAGCACTGTTTACAATAGCAAAAAGCTGGAAGCAACCAAGGTGTCCATCAATGGATGAATGGTTAAATAAATTGTGGTATATTCACACAGTGGAATACTACGCATCGATAAAGAACAGAGATGACTCTGTGAAACATTTCATAACATGGAGGAACCTGGAAGGCATTATGCTGAGTGAAATTAGTCAGATGCAAAAGGACAAATATTGTATAAGATCACTATTATAAGATCTTGAGAAACAGTATAAACTGAGAACACATTCTTTCGTGGTTACGAGGCGGGGAGGGAGGGAGGGTGGGAGAGGGTTATTTACTGAATAATTAGTACATAAGAACTACTTTAAGTGAAGGGAAGGACAATACTCGATACACGGAAGGTCAGCTCACCTGGACTGGACCAAAAGCAAAGAAGTTTCCGGGATAAACTGAATGCTTCGAAGATCAGTGGAGCAAGGGTGGGGGTTTGTGGACTATGGCTTAAGGGGACTTCTATGTCAACTGGCAAAATAATTCTATTATGAATACATTCTGCATCCCACTTTGAAGTGTGGCTTCTGGGGTCTTAAATGCTAACAAGCGGCCATCTAAGATGCATCAATTGGTCTCAACTCACCTGGATCAAAGGAGAATGAAGAACACCAAGGTCACACGATAACTACGAGCCCAAGAGACAGAAAGGGCCACGTGAACCAGAGACTTATATCATCCTGAGACCAGAAGAACTAGTTGGTGCCCGGCCACAATCGATGACTGCCCTGACAGGGAGCACAACAGAGAACCCCTGAGGGAGCAGGAGAACATTGGGATGCAGACCCCAAATTCTCATAAAAAGACCAGACTTAATGGTCAGACTGAGACTAGAAGAATCCCGGCGGTCATGGTCCCCAAACCTTCTGTTGGCACAGGACAGGAACCATTCCCGAAGACTATTCATCAGACATGGCAGGGACTGGTCAATGGGCTGGAGAGAGATGCTGATGAAGAATGAGCTACTTGTATCAGGTGGACACTTGAGACTGTGTTGGTGTCTCCTGTCTGGAGGGGAGATAGGAGGGTAGAGAGGGTTAGAAACTGGCAAAACCGTCAGGAAAGGAGAGGCTGGAAGGAGGGAGTGGGCTGACTCATTAGGGGGAGAGTAAATGGGAGTATGGAGTAAGGCGTATATAAGCTTATGTGTGACAGACTGACTTGACTTGTAAACTTTCACTGAAAGCACAATAAAAATTATGTTAAAAAAAAAGGAACCATTAAGAAAGAGCAATGTGAATCCTGCATACCTGTTCTCTAACAATCAAGTCGATTATCCTTAGACTGTAGATTTCATCATCAGACAACATGTATGCTTGTGCCACCTTCAAAGCGTCCTCCAGGGAAGAGGGGACATCCTGCTTGAGAATGTACCTGACCACCCTCTGGAACAGAGACAGTACATATGTTTTCTTGACTGATGAAATCTCAGAGAACCCAGTGATCATTTGCTCACAAGGGCAAAGTAGCCTTCAAATTAAAATAATGCAACAGGAAACTAAACTGAATGAAAAATGAAAACCTGATTTTTTTTTTTAGCCTAGTTTAGACGGTCTGTTTTCTTCCTCCTTTAGGTTCTCAATTTGTTATTTGTAGTCCTTACTGCTCTACAAAACAACTGAAAGCCCTATTTTAGAATAGAAAACCCTCCTGAAATGTGCCACGATGAGCAGAAATGGAATGAAGGGGGAAGAGAGTCTTCGACTGTAATACTTGCCATGATTTCCTTGTTTAAGAGATTCAGCTCCCTTATTCCATAGCCTCATAAAAGTTTCTTCATCTCCATTAGTTTGTAACTTTCCTGTAATAATTTGACTCTAAAAGTAAATTTATCGATATTAAAAAAAAAAAAAGTTCCACTCATACAAGTTGATCTAGCAAAAATGGATACAGCCATACCAAACGCCATTACCGGGCACTTAACTACAGAATATGCTCTATCCACATGCTAAGGAATATACTGAAGTAGAGTCATTTGAATATTTGCTCATAGAAACTATCTTTCAAACATTTCCAGACACAGACCTTCACCAGTAATAAGCTTATTGCCCATTTCCCTAATGTTTATATCACAGAGGCCCATGACTAATGACTGAAGAGAAGCCTTTTCAAAATCATATGATAAAAATGAGCTCTAAATGCCCTTTTAAAATTTACTGTAAGTTCATGACACACAGTGACAGCCCTAGAAACTCCTTATCAATTTGTCATGACTCAAATTTCCAGGAATTACATCAAAAAGGAACCTGCAAATAGCATTGAATCTTGGCACTATCCACTCCTTTTTTATCATGGAGTATTTCTATCATTGTTCATGACCAAGACACTGTATCATCACAAGTTTAAATTATACTAATGATATGAAAAATTTAGTAGCAATATTGCCATGAATCCCACCAATGAATTCATCAGTGTCAAACATTATATTGTGTTACTGAAGTCTCTCAAACTCTGAGCAGTTGGTCTTTCACAGCATAGGACAATTCAGGAAGGCCAATTCAAGTGGATTATAATGGCAAGCCCAAAAACTATTGCACAGGATATATTTTCTATGGTTTTTGACAAAGATAACTTTGAGAAGCTTATAATTGAGAAGCTTGAGTGTCTCACGTACTTTTAATTGGTGTCTAAGGAGAGAATAGAGAGGGAAAAGAAATTATTCAGATAGATAAAAACCAAACCCACTGCTGTTAAGTCCATTCTGACTCACAGCAACCCTACAGGACAGAGTAGAACTGCCCCATAGAGTTTCCAAAGAGCGCCTGGCGGATTTGAACTGCAAACCTCTTGGTTAGCAGCTGTAGCACTTAACCACCATGCCACCAGGGTTTCCATTCAGATAGATAGTAGTTTATAATTTTCCAGAACGAAAAAAAGAACCAATTATCTTATATAAGAAAACCAAAGGCTCTCAAACAAGATAATTAAGAAGAAACGCATACCTATAACCATTGGGAAACTGCAGAATACGAAAGACAGAAAGAAGTCATTAAAGAACCCAGAAAAAGAAGAGCTATTGCTACCAACCCAGTTGCTACCAAAGTACCTGCCAAACTGACAACTGATTTTTCAGCAGTAGTTGAAGAATCAAGCAAGGCTTTCTTCCATTCTCAGACTCTTAGTTTTTAAGATAGTGTTTGGAAAGTCACAAAAATAGAAAAATAAGGAAAATCTTTTCTAACACGTAGTCATAAATCCCAAATAAATTGGTTGCCATAAAGCTTAGTAATGCCAGAGGAAAAAAAACAGAACCATGTATTTTTCAAGCTTGCATATTTTAGTTTCTTCTCTGCCACTTAGAACGTGCATAAGTTCTCCTAAACATGCAAATTAATTCCTTTATTTAACTGAATACTTATAGTTAATCATTAACATAACCATTTATTTTAAAAGCATACCACACCCACTTCTGAAATGGCTTGAGGCAGTTTACATATTAACACATAGTTCAAAGGCACAATATTATGTTTAAGTACTAAATAAAATAAACACTAGGAAACAAAAATGAATTGATGCTATCAAGGACCAGCTATGGTCTGCCTTTTTTGAATGGCTCCCCACGGTGGATACTCCTCCCTCTGTAACCCCCTCGGATGGGGGTTGTGTGTTCTTGAACTTTTCACTTAAACAGGGGCGGGCTGCACTTGTCAGGTGGAATCAATGAAGGGGTGAAAGCGTGGACTTTGGGACCTAATTGCTGTGTTGGAATCATAGCTATGTACCTTAGGCGAGCTATTAAATGCCTCAGAGTCTCAGTTTCCTCATTTGTAAAATGGAGAATATTAATAGTACTTACCTGATAGATGCAAATTAAATGAGTAAGCATATGTAAACCACTCAGAACAGGTGCTGGTACACAGTAAGTGTTAAATAACTAATCAGCACATGCCCAATCCATATTTCTCCGATCTCCTGTGAAAAGTCTTCTTCCTTTGAAATTCACGCCTCTTACATTTACCATCCTGTCATCATCCCTTGAAATGTATCAGAGATTTTGGTTTATGATTTTTCTCTCCACTCCAGATCCTGCCATAATTCTGGTGTCTTGAATGTTCATGTGGATGAGCCTTCCAAAACCCAGTTCTCTGGCTTCTTCAACTCCAATGACCTTCATCTCTACACACACATCAGCGACGCACTCCCTACTCATTATTGCCTAGAACTAGTCCACTTCTAAAATATTAAGTCACACTGTCCAACTTACTTATCACAAACTCCTATGATCCTCACTGATCCAATTATACTTGCTTATCCACCAGAACTGTGGCTAAAGTCCTATCCTTTCCTCCACATGTATTAAGCCCCCTTCTGGTTTTGCTATTTTGCTTCCTTTCTCATTCTGCTTTGGTCCATTACTTCGATCTCTCTCTTTAAACAATATCTTCAAATTCTCACTCCTCCTGTTCCCTTTTCCATCTGCAACACTTACCCAAATGTGGATCAACCCAGCCTTCTTTGTTCCTAAATCCGCACTAGATAAGTCACTCAATCACGTGCATTGGAGCCATTAGCCCATGGTCTCTAGCCTCAGATGAGTCCTCAGCATAGCCTGGAAGCCTCATCCATATCCCTCACTAGCTCAGCATTTCTTAGCAAACTTCCTACTCCATTGTTCTCTCATCTCTCATACCCAGTTACCAAAATCTCTCTTCAATCTATAAGCCCCTCTTCATTTCTTGTCATCATCTCCACCTTCTTATTCCCCTCCAAAATATTGTCCTCTCTGCTGCCAAAGTCATCCACCTAAAATGCAAATCCCATCATGTTCTACACACGCATAACATCCTTCAGTGGCTCCCTACTGACTGCCTTAGTCGTCTAATGCTGCCATAACAGAAATACCACAAGTGGATGGCTTTAACAAAGAGAAATTTATTCTCTCACAGTCTAGTAGGTTATAAGTCCAAATTCAGCGTGTCAGCTCCAGAGAAGGGTGGCCTTCTCTCTTTGTCATCTCTGGAGGAAGATTCCTTGTCATCAATCTTTCCCTCTTTGAGGAGCTTCTCAGGTGCAGGGACCCCCCCCCCCCGCCACCCCATCCAAAGGACGTGCTCTGCTTCAATTGCTTCTTCCTTGGTGGTATGAGGTCCCTAACTCCCTGCTTGCTTTCCTTTCCTTTTATCTCTTGTAAGATAAAAGGTGGTGCAGGCCACACCCCAGGGAAACTCCCTTTATATGGGATCAGGGATGTGACACGAGCAAGGTTGTAACATCCCATCCTAATCCTCTTTAACATAAAATTACAATCACAAAATGGAGGACAACCACACAATACTGGCCTAACCAAGTTGACACATAGTTTTGGGGGACTCAATTCAATCCATGACACCGCCTTTCAATATAGATATTGTTGACGGGTGGGAAATTCCAGGTTGTGCTCGTCATGACTCGTCACAGCCAATAAACAATAGGCCAAGGTAGGAGATCAGAAAGGCACCTTTATTTCATTGCACAAGGAAAGGAACAGTTGGGGCAAGTGCCTCCAAGACTGTTTGGCAAGGGCTAGTGGACAAGCTACTTTTAAAGGGCTGACAGACAGAGATCACGTAACTCACATTGACAACAACCTTGGTCACATTATGAAAGGCCCAATGGGGGCTACATGCTATTACAAAGGTTGCATGTTCAAAACAAGGTGGCTAAACTTCACCTGGGAGCGGAGGAGTTAATACGCGTGAGGTACTTAATGCTCTATGGGCCACCAAGAGGGTGCTGGGACTGGTCAAGACTGGTTCTAAACATTTATTGTGGCTCTCAGTGAGGCAGAAAGTTCTTGGCAGAGGAAATCATCAGATGCTTAACAAAATGGTTCTAGCATTGTCCTCTCTTGATATCACCCCATAGCTTGGCCCCAAGGCCTTTTGTGATCCGGTCTTTGTTCACTTTCTGGGTCTCTATGCACTACATAACTTGTACTTCCTTTTCTGTGCTATATTAATTCACATTACCACATCATTTCATTTGCCACCACCTTTGCAGGGAATGCCTCTTTTCTTTTTCTACCTTCCTGGATAACTCCTACTGGTCTTTCAGGGCACAGTTCAAGTGCCTCTTCCCATTACCTCCTCTGGGAAGACTTCCCTGACCTTTCGTCTTCAAATCTACCACTAGGCTGGTTGAATGTCTCTCTTTGTTCTCCTCTAGTGCATATCTCTATTCAAGTACTTACCAAGCTGCCTGGCAACTAGCACTAAAGTAAACGATGAGTGAATTAATGAATAAATTAAGATATCCCATTTCAATAACATATTGACAAAAACCATAATATCATTTTGCTTTATATGTCCAATTACAGTAGAAGTTTTAAAAACTGTGTTGGAGTTACTTTTGACAGGGTCAGTATTATGGAATGACTAGCACTCCAGTTAGCTGGTTCCTCAACATCCCAAGCTCTCAAGTAACTGCCTGAACAAAACCAAGAACTTGGTTGATAGTTACCATTTACTGAGCAACCCTGGAAGCCCAACGCTATGTTAGACACTTAGGTTGTCTTCTAGCTTCCCTCCTGGCAGCAGGATGGCTTCAGCAGCTCTATGCACTGCATCCTCATATGTCAACATTTAAGAGTCAGAGAAGTTCATTTTTCCCTCTTTTTTAAAGAAGCAACAACAATCTTTTCTCAGAACTCCCTCCCTCCACCCATCAGAATACCCAAAAACCCACTGCCATCAGAATAGTTCCCTCCAATCTTACTGGCCAAAACCAGCTCACATTCCAAATCCCTAAACTGGTCACAGGCATGGGAAATGGGAGCACCACTTTTGGCTTAGGCTAGTTTTGAGTTAGACTAATCAGGATTTATTTTGAGTTCCCTGAGGGTATAAAAACAGTGGAACAAAATTAGAACTCTGCCACAAAGTACAAAGAGGATAAAGGCTGTTGGGTAGGCAATTAGCAATTTTTGTTAAAACAAGTGTCATAGTAGAATAAATGTTAGATTTGGAGTCAGGCACATTTTAGTTTGATTCCCATCTCTTCCATTTCCTAGATTAAGACCTTGGACACACCTTTATCTTCCCTGAGGCTCAGTTTCCTTCCTCATCTATAAAAAGGGGATAAGAAAATCTGATTTTTAGGTTACTGCAAAGATTAAAGAAGATAACCTATATAATGTTGCTAACACATAATGGACACTTATTCATTTATAAATATTTTTTGGGCACCTACCATGTACCCTCGTGGCATAGTGGTTAAGTGCTATGGCTGCTAACCAAAAGGTCGGCAGTTTGAATCCACCAGGCGCTCCCTGGAAACTCTATAGGGCAGTTCTACTCTCTCCTATAGGGTCACTATGAGTTGGAATTGACTCGACAGCCATGGGCTTTTTTTTTTTTTTTTTTTACCATGTACCAGGCCCTGTGCCAGGGATATAGTAGTGAATGAGATAGATAGCATCCCTCTCTTCATATAATTTATTAGCAATAAGTGTTAATTTTTATCTGCTTATTTTGCTAGGAATTTTGGAAGCATTTTCATTATTTTGACAACCACTTTTTAAGAAACCCAGTGTTTTCAGAAATACTTAAGATTTATGAAATTTTATATTTAATGTGTGAAGGTTTATAAAACTTTTTTTTCCTTTAAGTTTACCCTGTTTAATTAAAATGATCAGGTAGATTTGTATTTTTATGAGTACATTATTGCTGCAAATGCTTTCTTGATTTCTATACACAGTGCAATATTTCTAAAATGTAAACAACTGAGACAATATCCAATACAATACTGTAGCTCTGAGAAAAGAAAAAAAAAATCCAGCTGCAATAACATACAGTCTACCCATCTGAGGAGGCATATTCTTAGTCTAGAGCTAGACAGATCCAACTCATGGGAGGATTTAAAAAACAAAACAAAAAGCTGTCATTGAGTCGATTTTGACTCAGGGCGACATCATGAGTGTCAGAGTAGAAATGTGCTCCATAGGGTTTTCACTGACTGATTTTTTTCAGAAGTAGATCACCAGGCCTTTCTTCTGAGGAGCCTCTGGGTGTACTCAAATCTTCTTCCTTTCCCTTATCTGCTTGCACCACCCAGAAACTCCCATGGGAGGATTAATCCTCATTTAATGAGTTAGAAGTGACTTGATAACACCTAACAACAGGTAACTAGAACAATCCATTCCCCAGCAACGTCCTTTAATAGTTTTTGTCTTTTTACTTGAAAAAACAATACAATTATGTAGGCTTGTCAAGATTAATCTTCCCAGAGTCTGAAACTGTTCCCCTTGAGATCGGGAACCAGGCAAGGATGCCCTTTACCACCACTCTTATTCAACATTGTGCTGGGCGTCCTGGCCAGAGCAATTAGGTTAGATAAAGAAATACAGGGCATCCAGATAGGTAAGGAAGAAGTAAAAGTATCTCTGTTTGCAGATGACATGATCTTATACACAAAAAACCCTAAAGAATCCTCAAGAAAACTACTGAAACTAATAGAAGAGTTCAGCAGAGTATCAGGGTACAAGATAAACGTACAAAAGTCAGTTGGATTCCTCTACACCAACAAAAAGAACACCAAAGAGGAAATAAAATCAATACCGTTTATAGTAGCCCCCAAGAAGATAAAATACTTAGGAATAAATTGTACCAGAGACGTAAAAGACTATATAAAGAAAACTACAAGACACTACCACAAGAAACCAAAAGAGACCTACATAAGCAGAAAAACATACCTTGCTCATGGGTAGGAAGACTTAACATTGTAAAAATGTCTATTCTACCGAAAGCCATCTATAGATACAATGCAATTACGATCCAAATTCCAAAAACATTTTTTAATGAGATGGAGAAACAAATCACTAACTTCATATGGAAGGGAAAGAGGACCTGGATTAGTAAAGCATTACTGAAAAAGAAGAAAAAAGTGTGAGGCCTCACACTACCTGGTTTTAGAACCTATTATACTGCCACAGTAGTCAAGACAGCCTGGTACTGGTACAACAACAGATACATAGACCAATGGAACAGAACTGAGAATCCAGAAATAAATCCATCTACATATGAGCAGCTGATATTTGACAAAGGACCGAAGTCAGTTAAACGGGGAAACAACAGTCTCTTTCACAAATGGTGCTGGCGTAACTGGATATCCATCTGCAAAAAGAATGAAACAAGACCTGTACCTCACACCATGCACAAAAGCCAAATGAAAATGGATCAAAGACCTAAATATAAAATCTAAAATGATAAAGATCGTGGACGAAAAAATAGGGACAACACTAGGAGCCCCAATACATGGCATAAACAGTACACAAAACACTACTAACAGTGCACAGACTCCAGAAGAGAAACTAGATAACTGGGAGCCCCTAAAAATCAAACACCTACGATCATCCAAAGACTTCACCAAAAGAGTAAAAAGATTGCCTACAGACTATGACATTTCCGATCAGCATTTGATCTCTAAAATCTACATGATACTGCAAAAACTCAATAACAGAAAGACAACCCAATTAAAAAATGGGCAAAGGACATGAACAGACACTCCACTAAAGAAGATATTCAGGTAGCTAACAGATACATGAGGAAATGCTCAGGATAACTAGCCATCAGAGAAATGCAAATCAAAACTACAAGAAGATTCCATCTCACTCCAACAAAGCTGGCATTAATCCAAAAAACACAAAATAATAAATGTTGGAGAGGTTGTGGAGAGACTGGAACACATACACTGCTGGTGAGAATGCCAAATGGTACAAACATTTTGGAAATCTATTTGGTGCTTCCTTAAAAATCTAGAAATAGAACTACTGCACGATCCAGCAATTCCACTCCTTGGAATACATTCTAGAGAAATAAGAGCCTTTACACGAACAGATACATGCACACCCATGTTCCTTGCTGCACTGTTTACAATAACAAAAAGATGGAAACAACCAAGGTGCCCATCAATGGGTGAATGGATAAATTATGTTATATTCACACAATGGAATACTATGCATTGATAAAGAACAATGATGAATCCGTGAAACATTTCAGAACATGGAGGAATCTGGAAGGCATTATACTGAGTGAAATTAGTCAGTTGCAAAAGGACAAATATTGTATGAGAACACTATTATAAAAACTAGAAAAATAGTTTAAACAGGGAAGAAAATATTTTTTGATGGTTATGAGAGTGGGGAGGGAGGAAGGGAGGGAGAGGGGTTTTCACTAATTAGATAGTAGACAAGAACTATTTTAGGTGAAGGGAAAGACAACACACAATATAGGCGAGGTCAGCACAACTGGACTAAACCAAAAGCAAAGACATTTCCTGAATAAACTGAACGCTTTGAAGGCCAGCATAGCAGGGGCAGGGGTTTGGGGACCATGGTTTCAGGGGACATTCAGGTCAATTGGCATAATAAAACCTATTAAGAAAACATTCTGCATCCCACTTTGGAGAGTGGCATCTGGGGTCTTAAATGCTAGCAAGTGGCCAGCTAAGATGCATCAATTGGTCTCAACCCTCCTGGACCAAAGGAGAATGAAGAACACCAAAGACACAAGGTAATTACGAGCCCAAGAGACAGAAATACCACATAAACCAGAGCCTACATCAGCCTGAGACCAGAACTAGATGGTGCCTGGCTACAACTGATGACTGCCCTGACAGGGAACACAAAAGAGAACCCCCGAGGGAGCAGGAGAGCAGTGGGATGCAGACCTCAAATTCTCATTAAAAGACCATACTTAATGGTGTGACTGAGACTAGAGGGTCCTCTCAGGTCATGGCCCCCAGACCTTCTGTTGGCCCAGGACAGGAACATTCCCAAAGCCAACTCTTCAGACAGGGATTGGACTGGACTATGGGATAGAAAATGATACTGGTGAGGAGTGAGCTTCTTGGATCAAGTAGATAAATGAGACTGTGGGCAGCTCCTGCCTGGAGGGGAGATGAGAAGGCAGAAGGGATCAGAAACTGGCTGAATGGACACAAAAATACAGAGTGGAGAAAAGGAGTGTGCTGTCTCATTAGGGGGAGAAAAACTAGGGGTGTATAGTAAAGCTGTATATAAATTTTTTATGTAAAAGGCTGACTTCATTTGTAAACTTTTACTTAAAGCACAGTAAAATTAAAAAATATATATTAATCTCTCCAAAAAATACCTATATCCCACCTGGTTGAAAGTGTAATTAGTAGCTTCATGTTATTATATAACTTTTAAGATGCTATTTGTTAAATAGCTGATTAAGGAGTCTTTCTTGCCTTGCCCTTTTTCTTGGGATAAAACCCAAAACCCAGTGCTGTTGAGTCGATTCTGACTCATAGCGACCCTACAGGACAGAGTAGAACTGGCCCATAGAGTTTCAAAGGAGCTCCTGGCAGATTCAAACTGCCGACCCTTTGGTTAGCAGCCATAGCACTTAACCACTACACCACCAGGGTTTCCAACAAGTTGATAATATCCTGTAAATTTGAACTTGCTTCTATCTTAAGATCCAGTAATTTTGGTGGGTATGTGTCCTGGATCCATGGGTCTCAACAGGATTGTTGCCACACCAGGGCAATATGAAATATTTTTATAAGAAGAGTGCATTGGCCCAAAGCCGTCTACAGATACAATCCAATCCCAATCCAAGTTCCAATGGTATTTTTTAACAAGATGGAGAAACAAATCACCAACTGAATATGGGAAGGGAAGAGGCTCCAAATAAATAAAGCATTAATGAAGAACAAGAGCGAAGTGGAAGGCAGCACACTACCTGAATTTAGAACCTATTATGCTGCCTCGGTACTCAAAACAGCCTGGTACTGGTACAACAGATACATAGACCAATGGAACAGAATTGAGACCACAGACGTAAATTCATCCACCCATGAGCAACTAATATTTGACAAAGGCCCCAAGTCTGTTAAATGGGGAAAAGACAGTCTCTTTAACAAATAGTGCCAGCATAACTGGACATACACTTGCAAAAAAATGAAACAAGACCCATACACACACCATGCACAAAAACTAACTCAAAATAGATCAAAGACATAAATATAAAATCTAAAACGATAAAGATCATGTAAGAAAAAATAGCAACAACACTAGGAGCCATAATACATGGCATAAATAGTATACAAACAAAACTAACACCGTACACCAGAAGAAAAAATAGATAACTGGGATCTTCTAAAAATCAAACACTTAGGCTCATCAAAAGACTTCACCAAAAGAGTAAAAAGACAACATACAGACTGGGAAAAAATTTTTGGCTATGATATATACAATAAGGGTCTAATGCCTAAAATCTACAAGATAATGCAATATTTCAACAACAAAAAGACAAATAATTAATAAATGGACAAAGGATATGAACAGACACTTCACCAAAGAAGACATTCAAGCGGCTAATACATTTCCTAGATACATTAGGAAATGCTCATGATCATTAGCTATTAGAGAAATGCAAATCAAAACTAAAATGAGAAGCCATCTCACCCCAACGAGGCTGGCATTAATCCAAAAAACACAAAATAACAAATGTTGGAGAGGTTGTGGAGAGACTGGAATACTTATGCACTGCTGGTGGGAATGTAAAATGGTACAATCACTTTGGAAATCGATTTGGCACTTCCTTAAAAAGCTAGAAATAGAAGTACCATACAATCCAGCAATCTCACTACTTGGAATATATCCTAGAGAAATAAGAGCCACACACAAATAGATATATGCACACCCATGTTCATTGCAGCACTGTTCACAATAGCAAAAAGATGGAAACAACCTAGGTGCCCATCAACAGACAAATGGATAAAGAAATTACGGTATGTACGCACAAAGGAATACTACACAATTGTAAAGAACAACGATGAATCTGCAAATTATCTCACAATGTGGATGAATCTGGAGGGCATTATGCTGAGTGAAATTAGTCGTAAAAGGACAAATATTGTATGAGACCACTATTATAAGAACTAAAGGAAAGGTTTAAACACAGAAGAAAACATTCTTTGATGGTTACAAGGGTGGGGAGGGAGGGAGAGGGGAATTCACTGACTAGATAGTAGAAAAGGATCATCTCTGGTGAAGGGAAAGACAATGCACAATACAGGCGAGGTCAGGACAACTGGGCCAAAGCAAAAGCTAAGGAGTTTTCTGAACACATCCAAACACTTTGAGGGACAGAGTAGCTGGGGCTGGGGCCTGGGAACCATAGTTTCGGGGGATATCCAGGTCAATTGGCATAACAAAGTTTACTAAGAAAATGTTCTGCATTCCACTTTGGTGAGTGGCATCTGGAGTCTTAAAAGCTTTCCAGTTACCATCCAAGATGCATCAGCTGATGCCAACCCACGTGGAACAAAGGAGAATAAAGAACACCAAAGATACAAGGAAAATATTAGCCTGAGAGACAAAAGGTCCACATAAACCAGAGATTCCACCAGCCTGAGATCAGAAGAACTAGATGGTGCTCAGCTATCACCAATGACCACCCTGACAGGGAGCACAACAGAGAGTCCTGGACAGAGCAGGAAAAAAGTACAGAGAAGAACTCAAATTCATGTAGTAAGACCAGACTTAATGGTCTGACAGACAGAGACTGGAGAAACTTGTGAAACTATGGCCCCCGGACACTCTGTTAATTCAGAATTAAAAACATTCCCGAAGCCCACTTTTCAGACAAAGATCAGACTGGACTATAAAACAAAAGATAATACTCATGAGGAGTGTGCTTTTTAGTTGAATCAGATACACAAGACCAAATGGGTGGATCCTATCCGTAGGCAGGATAAGAAGGTAGGAAGGGACAGGAACTGGTTGAATGGACCCCTCGTGAAAAGGGGGAGTAGGCTGTCACGTTGTGGGGATTGCAACTAATGTCACATAACAATATGTGCATAAATTTTTGTATGAGGTATTAATTTGAGCTGTAAACTTTCACCTAAAGCACAAGAAAAAAAAAAAAGAAGAGTACATTGGGTCTGACAGTGTTGAGAACTACAGCTCTAGATAAATTCTCATATACTTCCTAAGAGACGGGGCCCTGGTGGCACAGTGGTTAAGAGCTTGGCTGCTAACCAAAAGGTCAGAAGTTCAAACCCACCAGCTGCTCCTCAGAAACCCTTTGGGGCCATTCTACACTGTCCTATAGGGTCCATATGAGTCGGAATTGACTTGACAGCAATGGGTTGTTTTTTGGTTTCTTAAAAGACATGGAAGCATAGTGTAGAGCTGTTCTCTCTAATACAGTAGTTACTAGCCACATTAAATAAAATTAAGAATTCAGTTCCACAGTCACACTAGCCATATTTCCAGGGCTCAGTAACCTATGTGACTGTTGGTTATAGTACCGGACAGTGCAGACATAAAACACTTCCATCACTGCAGAATGTTTTTGTGGATAACACTGGTCTAGAATATCAAAGTAACATGGAAATAACCTACATGCCCATTAACAGGGGAATGGATAAATAAGGAATCCTGACGACATAGTGCTTAAGAGCTCAGGCTGCTAATCAAAAAGTTGGCAGATCGAGTCCACTAGCTGCTCCTTGGAAACGCTAAGGGGAAGTTTTACCCTGTCTTATAAGGTCGCTATGAGTCAGAATCAACTCAGCAGCAACACATTTTTTTTTCTTTTTCCTCTTGGTTGGGATGAGTCAGTGGAATATTACACACCAGTGAAAATGAATGTTTACATGTATGAGCACAGATGAATCCCACAGGTAACACTGAGTAAAAAAACCAAAAAGAAGACCTGCATTTTGACACTATTTAAGTATATAAAATAATACTCTGTTTGGTTTAAGGATCCATATATATGTAGCAAAAATATTTTTTAAATGCAGAGGGATGATAAACATGAAATTCAAGACAGCAATTGCCTCTGACAGGGAGGGAGAAGATGCAGTCAGAGAGGATACAACTAGGGCTTACCTGAATTGGTAATATTTTACTTCTTGAGGTGCAAGGTGGGCATATAAGAATTCATCATTCTTTGTATCTTTTTGATATAAATAATAAGTTATTCTGTATTTTTTGTATATATTAAATATTATAAAATAAGATTTTAAATGGAAGGAGTTTCATGAGCTTCTAAGAACACGGGGCCATATTTTGCCCATCTTTCTATCCTTAATGCTGAGCACAGCCCCTGACACAGAGCAGATACTAAGTAGTCAGCCAAATGTACAAACAGAAGTCTGCACAATATTACAGTTTTGACTCTTGGACAGAAACAGAATGTTTGCATCCCATCACATTTGGGTATCTAGTAACAAAAAAATTCTTTATTCACACATTCATTTTACAAATGTTTACTAAGGTGTGCCTGACTCAAGCCATGGTCTTTTCAATCACTACATATGCATGTAAAAGCTGGACAATGAAAATGGAAGACAGAAGAAAAATTGACGCATTCAAATTGTAGTATTAGTGAAGAATTGCGAGTATAATGAGGACTGCCAGAAGAATGAACACATCAGTCTTAGAAGAAACACAACCAGGATGTTCCTTTGAAGTGAGGATGATAACACTTTGGCTGGCTTACTTTGGACACATCATCAGGAAAGATCAATCACCAGAAAAGAACATCATGCTTTAGTAGAGAGTCAATGAAACCCTCAATGATATGGACTTTCATAATAGCCGTAATAGACTCCAACATAGCAATAGTCATGAAGATGGCACAGGACTGGGCAATGTTTTGTTCTGTGACACATAAGGTTGCCATGAGTTGGAACCAACTAGATGGTACTAACAAAAATAAATATGGCAGGCATTCCTCTGGTGTTGAAGGTATAACAGTGAACAAAAACAAGGTTTCTTGCCTCAAGGGTCTTATGGAGCCCTGGTGGCCCAGTGGTTAAGAGTGCAGCTGCTAACCAAAAGGTCAGTAGTTCAAATCCACCAGCCACTCCTTGGAAACCCTATAGCGCAGTTCTACTCTGTTCTACAGGATCTGTGTCAGAATTGACTCAATGGTAACGGTTCTGTTTCGTTTTTAAGGGTCTTTTATTCAAGTATGTATAAAAAATAAGTAAAATAGATAGTATGTCAAACAGGGACAAGTGCTCTCAAGAGAAAGCAGAGAAGTGGGACAGGAAGTGTTAGCAGACGTCTGTTGTAAGTTGCCACTGAGTTGATTGTGACTCATGGCAATCACACATGTGTAGAGAACTGTGCTCCATAAGGTTTTCAAGGCAGTGACCTTTAGGAAGCAGATCACTGAGGCACCTTTGGGTGGCTCTGAACCACCAACCGTTTGGCTACTAGTCAAGGACTTAACCGTTTGTGGCACCCAGAGACTCTAGCAGAAGTTAGGTAATATTGAGTAGTGTGGTCAGGGTTGGTCTCTTTGAGTACGGGGCCTTTAGAGCTAAGATCTGAATTGAAGGAGGGAGCCATGAACATTTGAGTCAGAAGGAGGAGCAAGTATAAAGACCTTTAAGCAGTAGTGTGCCTGGAAAAGAGGCCAGTGTGGCTGAAGCTAACTGAGCAACAGGAGAGGGTCAAGAGTGGAGGTCAGAGATTGGAAAGAGCCTCGTAGACCATTCTAAGGTCTTTTATTCTAGCTGAGATTGAAGGTTTTTCATTCTGGGTGAGATTGAAGGTTTGAAACAAAGTAGTGACATCATCTCACTTACATGTTTAAAGGATCGTTCTGTTTTGAGAAAAGATGATAGAGGGGGAGTAGAAAGAGGGAGACCAGTTATGAGAGTATTGCATTAATTCAGGCCAGAGATAAGAGCGGCTCACAATGGAGGTGGTAACAATGGAGGTGATTAGAAGTTGTCAGACTTGACATATTTTGAAGACCCAGCCATAGCTACTGCTGATGCACTGTATATGGATCATGAGAAAAAGAGACCAGTCGGGGGGACACTAAGGTTTTTGTCTTGGAATTGTCATTTACTGAGAAGAGGGGGATCTACTGGATAAGGGTAGGGACTAGGCTCAGTTTGGGACAGAGTAAGCTTGAGATGCTTACTGGGCACCCAAATAGAGTTGTTAAGTGGGCAGTTGGTATATGAGTTTGGGGTTCAGGGGAGACATAGAAGCTAGAGATATAAATTTGAGATCCATTAGCATATAGGTTATATTTGAAGACAAAAGGCAGGATAAGATCATCTGGGCAGTGACTGCAGCTAGAACAGAGAAGTCGATTGGCTATGTCTTGAGACACTGCAATGTTTAGAAGTCAAGGAGAAGAGGGGTATCCAACGAAGGTGATCAAGAAGGATCAGATAGCAAGGTAGAAGTCCACAAAGGTAGTGCCTTGAAGCCAATTTAAGAAAGTATTTAAAGAGGGGAGAGTGACCAACTGTGTCAAGTTATACTCATGATCCCGCAATGACAGTAATTGATCTTTGTATAAAACAAATGCAAGATTATTGGAGACCTTGAGGGGGTGGGCTGAAAGCTTTCTTACAGAGGGTTTAGGGGAGAAAAGAATAAACAGGACAAACAACCCTTTTGAGACTCTTTTGTGCCTTATCTGACTTCTCCACAGAAGGAGAATGTATGCAAATGCATCCTGGAACCCAGCAGTCTGAACATATTATATCTTATCTCAGAAGAAGAGGACACAAAGCACCTAGAAAATTCCACCAAAGAAAAAGTGCTTCACTTTCTACAAACAGAACTACCAAGAAGAACTCTCTGAACTAGAGATCCAGGTAGAAGAAAAACTGGTCGAAATGAGGTGGCCACCTTCCTCTAATTTTATTATGGGAAACCAAAAACCAAACCCGTTGCCATCAAGTCGATTCCGACTCATAGTGACCCTACAGGACAGAGTAGAGCTGCCCCATAGGGTTTCCAAGGAGCGCCTGGTGGATTTGAACTGCCGACCTTTAGGTTAGCAGCCATAGCACTTAACCACTACACCATCAGGGTTTCTGGAAAAGCAAGTAAGTCTCCTTTATTTGGAAATAAATAAAATTTCCCTGACTGTAAAATAGTGGTTGGAAAAATAAATTACTTCAGCCCTATTATGCTATTCCCCTGAAAAGACACTTATGAGAACTTTGACCCCAAGGATCAATTCACCTGTCTGGCTCATCCAAGATCACCACAGGTGATTTTCAGATAAGACAGTCTTGTTCAAGAATCATGGTAGGGCACTCTTTTTGTTCACTACAGCTTAGTAAGTAAGCACAAATCAGCCCGGGCTTACCTTGCTTGAAGGGTAACCCATCTCTGTCGGGGATTGTAAATTTGAAAAGAGGCTTTAATTCTGTAGGCAAGTGCTGTGGTGTTGGGAGAGAGATAGATGCTAGCCATACCTAGAAGTAGAATCTTTGATACGGTGAAAAAATGAGAAATTGTTCTCTACAGATGGTCTATTTGATAATTCGCCTCCGATTAACAAAGGATTCAGTTTCTAATACAGGGCAATATTTGTTTTCGGAAACGGCAGGAATTCATAAGCAGGAATCAGTAAAGGGAGTAATACTTTGACAATTAAAAGTTCTTATGGAATAGGGTCAAATTGTTGTTACAATTTTGTTGTTACAAATGAGAAAGCCAAAAGTAGAAAAATTTTAATTGAATCAAATTATATTTATTTGGTAATTCTTTCAATTTAAATATCCAGTTTGTAGAACTAACAATTTTAATAGCCAACAAAAAATCTTAAAATTTATTGCAGAAATTTCTCTCTTGGTCGTGTTTCTTGTTACTCAAAAACCCAAAATGTAATCAGTAATTTTTAGTCTTTCCTTAAACAGAACCGTTTTACTTGAGAGGGAAAAATAAATTAATTTTTCTTTCTTTCTGCCCATACACACCCTCTAGTGGTTTTATAATTTAATCCAAAACAGAAATGAGAAAAATCTGGGTGATCTGTTCGTGAAATTACAGACTCTGGATAAACAATGCTTTGTTACAATACCCCCCATGCCATATTTTTATATGGCATTATTTTTTAATCCTATTTTTAATTCTGTGGGGGAATAATCATGAAATTAAACAACTATGGAGAAAGAATTTAAATACATTTTCATTTATAACATAAAATTCTTTTATAACAAAATTCTTTCATATAAGCATGCAACGTTCAGGTGTATTTCACATTGTATGAAGGGTACACCAGCATATAAAGTGTATTTCATTTTAGACTGTATACTATATGCAGTAATTTAATATTATAAATCATACCAAAAAACAAAAAAACGTGTTGTCATTGAGTCAGTCCCAACTCATAGGAACCCTAGAGGAGAGAGTAGAACTGCCCCATAGCGGCAGTAGAACTTTCCAAGAAGCCGCTGGTGGATTCAAACTTCTGACCTTTTTGTTAGCAGCTTGAGCTCTTAACTACTGCACCACCAGGCCTCCATTATAAATCATAGGGCCTTAGAAATCAGCTAGTCTAGTTTTTTTTTTTTTTTTTTTTCATTTTTTAGATGAGAGAATTGAAGCCCAGAGAAGTTAAGCGATTTGTTGAAGGCTACGGTTAGACAGTGGTAGAATCAAAACTCAGAATCTCAGCAGAAGGGTTTTTTCCCCACCACTGTAGCCTGGCAAAGTAAAAAGCCCAATAAGTACAAGGTGAGCAGCCCAGGTAGATTCCTGTGACAACACAATAAAGGGGAAACAAAAGGAGTCAGTACGTCACTTTAACCTTCTTCAGACAAAAAAAAAAGGTCTGCTTTTCCTAAGAGAAAGATTTCTTTCAGGCCCTTAGTGCCGACTGATAATCAAGGCTACCCTGGAGTTAGAAGTACACAGAGAATAAAAGACGCCATCTAGTCTCAGGGTACCCTGCTTTCCAAGCAAGGACACCGAAGTTTGTCATCACCATTGTAAAACCACCTCAGACATCAAGATTATAAACTCTTCCACAAAACCCAAAAATGCCAGTGGGTTCCATGGGAGGACTTTTCCCTTTGTGAGTCGTGGGGAAAATAAAACTGCCACCGACAATTCTTATAAAGTTTACTTATGAGAGGGTTGTCTGATAGTATTTCTTAATAGTGTGTAATTTCGAAAGTCTAACACAGGGATTTGTTGAATCATAGCTATGCTAATATTAAATGGAAGAAATGATAAAGTCAATGTGGAAATGCCTGGTGATAGACTGAACAATTCCATTTCTTGGCTAAACTTATCTTTGAATTTAATCTATAACTAACAAATCTAAAATGACATTTCATAGGTAGAAAAATAGTTACCTTATTTTGCTTTATATCCCGAAGCTAGGGGTCATATTAAAAAAATTAGAAAAGTATAACACCATTGAAATCGAAAACTCAAGTCACTGTTTATTCTTCTTTCATTTACCAAACATTTATTGAGCTGTTACTGTATACACTGGCTAGACAAAGGGTATAGTCATGAACAAAACAGACACAGTCCCTACACTCAATAGGTTCAGAGTATTCCTCGGTGGGTCAGGGTGGGTAGTGGTACGTGGGACAGATGTTAACTAAAATCCAGGCAAGGTAATATACAATTGGTGCCCTTTTGTGAGACACCTGAAGGATAAATTCCCAGAAATAAGTCTGGGTCACAAAGGAGCTAAGCAATTTTAATTTAGATAAATACAGCCAGAGGGAGTGAATTCATTATAATTCCTGTCACTGGTATATGAATGCCTGTTACTCTATACCCCTCAGCAACACACTGTGTTATGAAAATTTTTGGAATCTGTCAGTCCGACAGGTGGAAAGCGGCATCTCACTGTAGTCTGCCTTTCTCTTACAATGGGGACTGATTGTTTAC
Source organism: Loxodonta africana (assembly GCF_030014295.1). Taxonomy (NCBI): domain Eukaryota; kingdom Metazoa; phylum Chordata; class Mammalia; order Proboscidea; family Elephantidae; genus Loxodonta; species Loxodonta africana. The sequence goes on along the minus strand of NC_087354.1, from coordinate 77,729,313 downwards.
TCTGCACGTGGAGAATGACTTGAAGCAGGCAAGCGAGGAGCTATCGCAGTTAGCCATGCGAGAAGCTGGCAGGGTGTTGGCAGTGGAGATGGCAAGAGGGGACATATTGTTCAGGTAGAACTGACAGGATTTGGTCAGGAATTGGAAGGAGAGATGAGAAAGACAGAGAGAGAGAGGGTTGTGTCAAGGGGGACTCTTAAGTCTCTGAATGATTGGGGGAGTAGTGGGCAGGGGCTGGAGCGGGGCTTTGGAGGTGACAGGAAAGGCTGGGGGAAGACTCAAACCTGTTGCCATTGAGTCGATTCAGACTAATAGCTACCGTATAGGCCAGAGTAGAACTGCCCCATAGGGTTTCCAAGGAGTGGCTGATAGATTTGAACTGCTAACCTTGTAATTAGCAGCTGAGCTTGTAATCAGATCAACGTATGCTTGAGCTGCTTGTGAGCAGGGGCAGATTAACCAGTAAGCACAGTGTGCATCCAGCTTATATTAACCAAGGTATGCATGAGCGGTGAAACCCCAGGTAAAGTTGTTCACTACAGATCACTAAGTAAACGCAAGTAAGCCGTGCGTACCTTGCTTATTTGGTCATCCGGCCCTGCCTGTGAGACACTCAAGCAAAGATATCACGGAGGCATTTGGATGTAGAGTTCTGAAGCTCAGAAGGCAGGCCCGTGTTGCTGAAGTAAATTTAGGATGTCCATACGTGTAACATAAAGCAACTTAAAGTGGGGAAAGGATTTAAGATCATTCATGATGAAGTTCAATGTGACACTAACTGGCTGAAACATAAAACCTATAACAATGTGAGCTAATTAAGGAAATGTAATTCATGTACTCTGTAAACATGGGCGAGGATAAAGATGGGAAGGGTGCATCTTCTGAAAAAAGAAATACACATTTTTTGAAAAGCTCTTCTTCACCATAAGCCATGGCTCCATTTCTATGTTTTCCAAATGTTCTTTCTTTAATAAATTTCTTTTTTTAAAATAAAGGTCGCAGCTATAGAGAATTTGTAAAACACAGAGAAGTATAAAGAAAAAATATAATCCCATTAAAACACCATTGAGTCAATTTACGCAGAGGTAATTACTATTAACATTTTGGTGTTTTCCTTCTGCTGTGCAGGGGTCTGTATCATATATTATTTACGCATATGATTCTATGACATAGCCTGTAATTTAACATTATAATGTCAGTATTTACATACTATTATCCTTTACAATATTAAATTATAGCACATTATTTTAAATGTAACATAATCCTCCTCCATATAGAAGCACCATCAATTATTTAACCATTATCATTATGTATTATAATTAAAAACTTTCTTTTTCTGCATTGTAGAGAAACAATGTCCCCTTCATTTTTATTTCTTTGTTTGATAGTGAGGTTTCACATTTTAGTATGTTTACTGGCTGGCTATATCATAAAGCATATTGTTATTTGCCTCAGATCAATTTACAAAGCAATGAAGCTCTATTAATATAACAACTTTTTATCTTATCAATCTACTACCTCATGCTAATTTCCCTCTGTCCTAGAATAAATTGCATGTCCTACATATACCAATCTAATTATGACAAATTCATTTTCTTATCTGTCTACCCCCATTCTAATATTTTTGAGCAGAAATATAAAAAGATATGATCTCATACATGCACAGGACTATTATTTAAGCACTGTTTATGAGACCAAAGAATAGGAAACAACTTAAATGTCCATCAGTAGACACATCCACACAATAAAATAGAATGTGGCTGTTAAAAGGAATTGAGGCATACGTGGCATAAATAGTGTACAAACCATAGCAAACACCGGAAGAAAAACTAGATAACTGGGAGCTCCTAAAAATCAAACACTTATGCTTATCCAAAGACTTCACCAAAAGAGCAAAAAGACAATCTATGGACTGGGAAAAAAATTTTGGCTACGACATATAAGAATCTAATCTCTAAAATCTACAAGATACTGCAACACCTCAACAACAAAAACACAAATAATCCAATTAAAAAAATGGGCAAAGGATATGAACAAACACTTCACCAAAGAAGACATTCAGTGGCTACCAGATACATGAGAAAGTGCTCACCATCATTAGCCATTAGAGAAACGCATATCAAAATTATAATGAGATACCATCTCAACCCAACAAGGCTGGCACTAATCCAAAAACACAAAATAACAAATGTTGGAATGCGTGTAGAGAGATCTGAACTCTTATGCACTGTTGGTGGGAATGTAAAATGGGACAACCACTTTGGAAAATGATATGGTGCTTCCTTAAAAAAAAATAGAAATACCATGTAATCCCGCAATCCCACTCCTTGGAATATACCCAAGAGAAATAAAAGCTGTCACATGAATAGACATACACACCCATGTTCACTGCAGCATTGCTCACAATAGCAAAAAGATGGAAACAACCCAGCTGCCCATCAACAGATGAATGGATAAACGAATTATGGTACATACACACAAGGGAATACTATGCAACGATAAAGGACAATGACGAATCCATGAAACACCTCACAACATGGATGAATCTGGAGGGCACTGTGCTGAGTGAAATTCCCAAACCCATTAGTCAGTCACAAAAGGACAAATATTGTATGAGACCGCTATTATAAAGAACTCAATAAAAGGTTTAAACACAGTAGAAAGCATTCTTTGATGGTTATGAGAGTGGGAGGAAGAAAAGGGGAAATCACTAACTAAATTGTAGACAAGAATCAACTTCCATGAAGGGAAGGACAACACACAAGATGGGGGAAGTCAGCACAATTGGACCAAAGCAAAAGTAAAAAAGTTTCCCAGACACATCCAAACACTTTAAGGGACAGAGTAGCTGGGGTTGGAGCTTAGGGACCACGGTTTCAGGGGACATCTAGGCCAACTGGCATAATATAGTTTATAAAGAAAATGCTCTACATCCTACTTTGGTGAGTGGCGTCTGGGGTCTTAAAAGCTTTCGAGCAGCCATCTCAGACACATCTATTGGTCCCATCCCACTCAGAGCAAAGGAGAACAAAGCCAAAGGCACGAGGAAAATACTAGCTCAAAGGACTAAAGAGACCAGGCTGAGACCAGAAGAACTACATGGTTCCTGGCTACTACCAATGACCTTCCTGACAGGGAGCACAACAGAGAGTCCCGGACAAAGCAGGAGAAAAATGTAGAATAGAACTCAAATTCACGTAAAAAGACCAGACTTAATGGTCTGACAGAGACTGGAGGAACCCCTGAAACTACGGCCCCCAGACACACTGTTAACCCAGAACTGAAACCATTCCAATCATTCTTCAAAGACTAGAGAAGACTATAAAACAAAAAAATAATACAAATGAGGAATGTGCTTCTTAGTTCAATCATATATACTAGACCAAATGGACATCTCCCGTTCAAAAGCAGAATGAGAAGGCAGGAAGGGACAGAAGCTGGTCGAATGGACACAGGCAAGCTGGTGTGGAAAGGGGGAGTGTATTGTCACATTGTGGGGATTGCAACTAATGTCACAAAACAATATGTGTATAAATTTTTGAATGAGAAATTAATTTGAGCTGTAAAGTTTCACCTAAAACACAATTAGAAAAAGAAAAAGGAATTGAGGTAATTAAGAGGAATTAAATTTATAATCTATTAGATTAAAAAATCAAAGTGTGACTTGCATGCCATTTGTGTAAATAATAGAGACATTGTGTATAATGCTACCATCTGTGTAAACAAAAGAGTTGGATGTCACTGGAAGGGTTTACAAGATAGCTTTACCCCTCTGGAGGCGAACTGGGAGACTAGGAGTTGGGGTGGAAAAGGGGCTTAATTCTTACTCATCTCTTCTTTACATTGTATGAACTCTATACCATGTATAGATGTAAAGGTGAACGCATCACCTTTTTAAAAATAAACAAGTAAACATAAAAACAAAATCATTAATCTCAGCCTGCTCCAAACACACCATCTTCCTCTTCTCTCACTCGTCTGTTTGAGACTTGCCCTGCCTCTTCTCTGCCTGCAGCCCTCTCTCCTGAAGCCTCACTCACGCCCTGATTCCACTGCCCTAGTCAACCTTCACTTTTCAGAATTAATTCTTCACTAATTGATGGCAATGCCTTTTAGAAATGCTACAAGCCTCATGGGAAAAGCCTCTCCCTGACCTCTGTCCTGCTGATAAACTTAATCTATGCAGTCCAATAACAAACCACATCATTCTGACTTTTGTTTATCACTCTTGCTTCCTAGTCTGTCTACTCTGTCATCCCCTTTTCCTTGGCCATGGAAAACTGCACAGTCTTAAGTAACTATTGATAATGTTTAAGATAAAAATTAACTTGAACAAGACTTGAAGTCTAAAGTGGAGACAATTTTAAAGAGTTGTGGCTTGGTAGTATCTGTGCCCTTTGGAATACCGTGATATAATGACATAGGAATGATCTGCCCATGATCTACCTTTGATCTCGGAGAGCTCCCCTTGCCCTACTCACGTTCTGCTGTAGAAAATCAAATGGTAAAAATAAATTTTAGTGGTATGTAGAAAATGTATCACTTTCATTACCTAAAGTTAAACTGAAGGAACGCCTGTCAATATTGTCAAACTACAGGGATCTGAACCCTAGGGCTGTGCATACAGTAGAAATTTACATTCACAGTGCTAAACCTTCAATCTTTGTTCTGTTGAGTTCATCTACATATTTTTAATTATTCTATCTATTTCCTCTAAATCCAGAGGATAAAACTCGTATTTCCCTAGAGTCAAAAGGAGAGAATGTAGTATACTGTTAAACCAGAGACTTTTCTTTCTTTTTTTTAAATAATATTTTATTGTGTTTTAGGTGAAAGTTTGCACAGCAAATTACATACCCTGGTATGTAACGACTGGATGGCAGTGGGTTTGTGTTTTGTTTTGTTTTTAACAACTTTTATACAAATTGTTCTGTGCCATTGGTTACAATTTTTATAATGTGTCATCATCCTCATTATTTCCATTATGTTTGTTCTGTTTCCATTGATCTAGCTTCCCTTCCCCTCCTTGCCTTCTCATCTTTGCTTTTGGGTAAATGTTGACAATTTGGTCTTATATAGTTAATTGTTTAAGGAAGCAGATTACTCATGGGTGATATTGTTTATTTTATAAGTCAATTTATTATTTGGCTGAAAGGTGAACTAAAGAAATAGCTCCAATTCCAAGTACAAAGGGTATTTTAGGCCAATAGTCACAGGGGTTCCTCTAGTCTCTATCAGTCCATTAAGACTGACCTTTTTTAGGAATCTGAGTTCTGTTCTACATTTCTCTCCCATTCTATCCAGACCTCCTATTGTGTCGCTAGAGGTAGCTGGGCATCATCTAACTCTTCTGGTCTCAGGCTAGGAGAGGCCATGGTTCATGTAAGCTATTAGTCCTGTGGGCTTGTTTTTTCTTTGAGTCTTTGGTTTCCTTCATTCTCTTTTGCTCCAGATGAGTACAGACCAATAGTTGTATCTTAGATGGCTGCTCACAAGCCTTTAAAACCCCAGATGCTACTCACCAAATTAAGATGTAGAACATTATCTTTGTGATCTATGTTATGCCAATTGACCAAGATGTCCCCCAATACTATGGTCCCAAGCCTTTTAACCAAGTAAACCAATCCTGTGAGTTGTTTGGATATGTCTAGGAAGCCTCTGTAATTGTGCCCCTTATGTGTAAGCCAAGGACCTTTCTTATGGTGTCTCCCAACACACTTATGGGATCAGTCATAATATTTATATATACTCAAGCACTTGAAATCTCAAGCTGTTAAAACCAGCTGTCATTTGGTGTCAAACTTCGGTCATTTTAATGTGAAACAAAGGTCAAAAATGGGTTCATCTTATTCTTTTAGTCAAATTCTTCATAGTTATTAAACTCTTTAAACTCCCAACAGTAAGTCCCTATTACATACTCCTGTTTATTTAGGTCACATGAGATTTCATGATTGCTCACAAAAAATATATAGAAATGAAGAAAAGTAAAAATGTTGAATTAATATTCAAAGTGTTACCAACAACCAAAAATATACACAGTTCAGTATGGTCTGTATGAGTTTGGCACTGATTATCTAGAAACAAAACCAATTCAATTCTCCCTCTCTCAGTATTTAAAACAATGTACACGAAGATTTTCTTTTCATTGCTCATTCTAGAAGTTATACTGTAAAGTTTATTTCAAATTTTGCTAAATTTTTGGCCTTTAAAAGATTGATTTTTAAAATTTTCTCTCATTTTTTTGTTTAATTAAAAAACTATTTATTTATTTATTTTGTCCAATATCTATTTCTGGCTTCTCTGGAGAGTTTTTCTAGATTTTTGACTCATACCTTAAAGAAAATTTCCTAATCTACAACAGGATAATGAATTGTACAGAATTATCTCAGCACAATACTAACAGTCATATTAAAGAGTATGTGCTTAGAATTATGCATTAAAATAATGACGAATGAAGAAAAGTATTTGAAAGTATCTATCTGGTTACCTTTAAGTGAATTTTGGCCCTCCCGAGTGATGAATTCTCCCAGTTATTATTCTTGCTGTCATTTTCATCTAGTTCATTCACTCATTGAACATAAATTTATTGAGTACTTATTATGAACCAGGCACTACTCTTGGTGCTAGAGAGTCAAAAGTGAATGATAACAAGTGCTTGCCCTCAGAGCTTCCTTTCTAGATGGGAGAGACAGACAATAAACACATGAGCAAATTACAGACAGTGGTTAAGTTTCATGGTAAAAATGAAATTGCAAACTAGAATGGAGAGTGACTAGGGAAGGTGCTACTTTAGTTGTGGTGATGGAGGCAGGCCTCTCTGAGGAGATCCCATCTGAACTGATGCCTAAATGATGAAAAGATCTCAGGTCAGAGCTTTCCAGAGAGAAGGAGCAGCAAGAACAAGAGCCCTGGACTTGGGATTGAACACCCGAAGAAGGTTGTGAATAAGGACGTGAGAGGTAGGAGGTGAGGTCGTGAGATGGGCAGGAACCCCTCATGTGAGGCTCTGTAGTCACAAAAGGAGGCTACATTCTGACCTAATGGCAGTGGAAAACCACCATGGGGATATCACTCTGGAAGCTGGACACAGGGTGTTGCAAAGATGGTGATTCTAGGAAATTAGAAGGGTTTCCAGCAATCCAGGCAAGAGAGGACAGTGATGTAGACTGGGGGTTAGCACAGGGTATGGTAAGAAGTGGTTAGTTTTGGACACTGATAGAGCTTTTCTGAGAACCTAAGATAAAGAGGCTTAATATTTTCTATACTTTAGTACTTTTGGAAACCCTGGTGGCATAGTGGTTAAGAGCTATGGCTGCTAGCCAAAAGGTTGGCAGTTTGAATCTACCAGGTGCTCCTGGGAAACCATATGGGGCAGTTCTACCCTGTCCTATAGGGTCGCTATAAGTCGGAATTGACTCAACAGCGATTTTTTTTTTAGTACTTTTAATTAAACAGAAAACTAACAATAGCTAACAAAAGCCCCATTGCTTTTTCCTAACTGTGAATAATTCTATTTCTCTAAAAGTACATTATTCATGAATGCTATTTAATCGAAGAATATTCAAAGTGTAAGGGACCAGAGTAATCTAGTCTAATTATCTGCTTTTTTCTCTAGACCACCTGGGTTAGAACCAGGGAAAGAAGGTAATGTTGGAAATAATAAAAGTGCTGTAATTATAATGTAAATACTAATATATCAAAACAGAAAGTCATTTTTTAGGTTCACGAAAAAATTCAGAATGAATAAAATTTCATTACGATTTTTCCCTTTTAAGGCCCAGTTCTCTGAGCAGTCTAGAATTCTAAAACAGCAATGGACTGACCACAACTATACCTTCTCCTTCAATTTTGAATATTTATAAAGTATCTTTAATTTAAAATTCATTGGTAATAAATTACTCAAATTTCTAAGACTTTTATTAATGAGACCCAAAACATGGTCCTATATGATAGTTTTAATCATCAGAAAAATAGCTGGTATTGAAAAAATAAACCTTTTATGTGAAAATGCTATGCTTGAATTTAGAGTTTAGTTACATATTAATACTAAAGCATGTTTGCAATTATAACTGTGATCTAAAATGATAAGCTTCTATAGATTTTATTTTGAAGAGAGCTTATAATCTTCATCTACTAAAGATGCTGAAAGTTTGTGAAGAGTAGGAAAATGGTTTATGTGACAAATACTTATTGAGTACCTTTGGTGCCAGGAATTGGGAGGTTACTGCAATGATCAAAAGAGACAAAAAGTCTCTTCCTGCATGGAGCTTACACTCTAAAAGGGGAGAAAGGCAGCAAAAAGTAATTAATTAGTAATATGTCAGGTGATGATGAGTGCTATGGGGAAAAATAAAGCATGAAAAAGGTGATGAGAAGAACGGTAGAAAGGACTGCTAGTTCATATGTAGAGAAGAAAGCCATGCAGAAAAAGACCATTCCATGCAGCCACGGGGAAGAGCAAGTACAAAGTCCACGAGGTAGGAGCACGCTTGGCCTATGGGAGGAATAACAAGGAGTGGTTGGAGTGAAAAGGGGGTAAGTGGTGAGACTTAAGCCAGAGAGGTAGGTGGGGTCAAATGATGGGGGCCTCATGTGCCATTGTAAAGAGCTTGGCTTTTATTTTGATTTGGGAAGCCACTGGAGAGTTCCAAGAAGAGGAGCATCATGGTCTGATTAAATGTATATTTTAACGGTATCACTTTGGCTGATGTTTTCATAGACTCTGTGTGTGCATTCATGTGTGCCTGCACGTCCATGCACAAGAGCTGGGCGATCAGCGGCAGTGGTGAGAGCAGTGAGTGGTGTTAGGAAACTAGGCAAAAATCCAGGCACAAGAAGATGTTAGCTTGAGCTAGGATGGAAGGTGTGGAGCTGGTGAGAAGTGGTTGTGTCCTATGTATACTTAGAAAATGGAGTCATCGGGATTGCCCCTAGATCAGGTGTGGCATATGGAACAGAGGAGTCGGGAGACTCCATGGTTTTTGGCCAGAGCAATTGAGAAGATGGGGTTTCCTTTTACTGAGAAAAGAAGACTGTACAACCCACAGGTTTTGGGAATAGGAGAGAATCAGGAGCTTGGTTTTTGACATGTTAGCTTTCAGGGACTAATTAGACATTCAAGAGGAAATTTTGAATAGGTGACTGGACCTAAGTAAGAGTTTGGTAGCTGAAAAGACAGGTTGTGATTGGAAATACAAATCTGAGTTTTAAAGCTGTGAGATTAAAAGTTACCTAGGATCAGCGCTCTTAAAGGGTTTTGTACCATGAACCCCTTAAAAGTCTGCTAATGCCCTAAGACTCCTTCTCTGAATCCCATTGTAAATGCATAAAATAAAATAGGAGTGTAAAGAAAACCAACTATAATGTCATATGTCATCAAAATATTTAAAAAGTTACACTATCATAAATACTTTTAACAATATATTAAGTAATGAGATCTAGTAGTGAGCATTATAACTACAGTAACTTCAAAGAAATCATGTGCCCACCTATTTCAAGATATCTGTAACAACCATAATACAATATGAAAATGCCTGCAATTTCTTATTGGAGATAAAGTAGCAGATACAGCTAATATTACTGTTGTTTGGTTGCCTACATTCATATTCAAAGAAAATGCTAAATATCATTTAGAGATTGATGAAAATAAAGACATGTTTCCCTTTCAAGTTCACAGACACCAGGTCTGTGGACCCCAGGTTAAGAACCCTTGATAGAGGGATGAACGTAGCTATGAAATGGAGTCCTTGGGTGACGCAAACAGTTAAGTGCTGAGCTACTAACTGAAAGGTTGGTGGTTCTAACCCACCCAGAGGCACCTTGAAAGAAAAGCCTGCTGATCTGCTTCCAGGAAGTCACAGCCATGACAACTCCGTGGAGGGCAGGTCTACTCTGAAACACATGGGGTTGCCAATGAGTCAGAATGGACTTGATGACAGCTGATAGCTAGAGCAGAGGGGAGAGCCAAGGAGCGTAACCTGGGATACTCCAACAGTAAGAGGTTGGAGAGAAAAGGAGGATCAAGAAAGAAAATGGAAAAAGTAGACGAGGAAGGTAGAAGGAGGACGACAGCTGCTGACGGGTTAAATAAGGTGGGAGATGAGAACTCGTTCCCTTGAGAAGAGTAGTTAAAGTAGAAGAGTGGGGACAAGAGCCTCAGGGCAGTGAATCCTCGAGGGAATCAGAGACGAAGAAGTGGAGTTCGACAAGTGTGTTAAGACAGATTTTTAAAAAATGGACCAGTAAGCAAAGGAACGGGTAAAGTAAGCATTTTGTGCTGCTGTTGCTGTTCTAATGATGGCAGGTAGTACAACACGTTTACAGGCTATGCAAAAGATCCAGGAGAGAGGGAAAACTGGCCATGAAAGAGAAGAAGGGGACAATTCCTGGCACAGCATTGCCAAATCAGGCAGAGGGGATGGAATGCAGTACACAGGCTGAAGACAGAAGCGCAGACAGTTCCAGTAGAAAGGTGGCCTTAAGAAGGAGATGGTGGGAGAATGTTGAAATTCTCATCTGTTGCTTCTATCTTCTCATTGAAATATGAACCAAAACCCCCAGTGGAAAGTGAATGGGGGAAGGTATGGGAGAAGGTAAGAAACAGTCCTAAAGGTGAGTGAATGGACTTGAGAAACAGAGACAGACGTGTCAGGTCCACAGGCTGCTGCTGTGTGCCATTGAGTCAATTCCAACTCATAGCAACCCTACAGGACAGAGTAGAACTGCTCCATAGGGCTTCCAAGGCTTTACGGAAGCAAACCGCCACATCTTTCTCCCGAGGAATGGCTGGTGGGTTTGAACTGCCAACCTTCCCGTTAGCTGTGGAGCGCTTAACCATTGCACTACAAGGGCTCTTGGACCCACAGGTTAGTGATTGTGAATTAAAATAAGGCTTGCCAGTGTGGTCATGCTTTTTTTCCAGCTAGGTTTGGCAGCTCAGGTGCAGGCCACAGTTGACAATTCAGAGTCAACCAGACTTAATGCTAGTATCTTCATGACAAGAGTACCAAAGAAAAAGATGACGAGGCATATGTGTTTCAATGTAGTTTTACGTCCATAGTTTTTCTAATGATAGCTAATAAATTCAAAGCTCTGGAAAGACTGTTGCACCTGGAGCACTGAGGTTCGGCACCAGGGACTGGAACTTCTCTAATAGATGCTACCAAGGGTGGATGTGACCAGGGAAGGTTCAGCTCCACTTTCACACAATGGTGAAAATCCTCAGAAAATTAAGGAAATCGCAATCACCCTATTTTAATTTTTTAACAGATTCCATAAGTATACAAATTAAAAGATACAATATAAATCATGAAAAGACTTATTCCTGTTTAAATAGCCTCAATAGCATTCCTGCATTTGCAAACACGCTCCATTTCATTATCAGTTCTTTTATTTACATGTCTGTTTCAGGCTTGTTTTACAATTCCTGTTCCTTGATAAGGAGTTGTGTCTGTATTCAGGGAAATGCAGGGTTTCCTACGTTCCTGCACTCAGGGGACATTAATCACTGATAGTTTCAATTTCATATAAAGTAATTAATTTCTATATAAAATACCTTTGTTTCAGTCATTGGATTAGATTTACCATCTAAACAATAGCAGTGACAAGTTATATACTCAAATATAGGCATTAATTGGTTTGTGGAAGAGATAATGCAGACACCTTATATCACCCAGTACCCATCCATAGTAAAAAATGGAGGAGGGGAAGGTTGATGATAAAGTTGAGACGTTAGAGGATACTGCTCAAATATATTGGGAAGACATAATTTTCATATATGTGTGGACATAAAAACATATTTGTATATATGTAATTTACATAATATGCTACATATAGTATGATATATAATCATATATATTATATAATATATAATCATATGCACAATATTTTGTATACAAACACACACACACATATATATTTATAACTTTGGATATATATATATACTATACTGTGCATCCAAAGTGAAAACCTAGAAAAATTTGAAAAACTCTGACAAAATTTAAACATTAAACTTATTGCTAAAAGGCACTTAAAATCTGCTGAATTATTAAAAAGAGAATATTGTTTTAAAATATTCTCCTTTAGACTCTTTAGGTTAACAAGTATAACTCTCCTATGAGTTGGAATTAACTTGGCAGCAATGGATTTTTTTTTCTCTATTTCGCATTTCCAATAATCCAATTTCTCCTGAAACACAAAATACGTAATTGTGCAGATCAGTGTTACTGTATAACACTAAAGTCCTATCTCGCTCCAATACAAGTCAATTCTGTAGCTTATGGGTAGTGAAACACCAAGGCTTGGCTTTTGGGGATTTTAGCCTTATAATTCCCTTAGCCCTACACCATGCAACCCAAACCAACAACAAAAACTATAAGTCTTTTAATATGGACAAGTATATTTTCTCAAGCTTATCTAAAATTATGTAAAGTATGAATACAATAATTTTTAGAAAATATTGTAATTTTTAAAAATTGATCCACATATAATCTAAGAAAACCACTGTGCACCTTCATGACAAGTCCCCTGTCACCCTACTCACCAAGGTGCTATCCCTAGCCCCCTCCTATACAGACATTCTGTACTAACCATGAAGCCCTGGTGGTACAGTGGTTAAAAGCTCAGCTGCTAACCAAGAGGTTGGCAGTTCGAATCCACCAGCTGTTCCTTGGAAACCCTACGGAGTTCTACTATGTCCTACAGGGTCGCAAGGAGTCAGAATGGACTCCACAGCAACAGGTTTGGGTAGTAACCACTGCCCCTGTCCTCTTAAACCACAAAGTATTTGCTACGTAGAAGTATGAATGAAGGCTGCATAGATCCACTATTCTGAACATTAACAAATACTATATATAGTGTAATGCTGCCACACCTAAGTCTCAAAAGCAGCAGCAGTGATGGAATTAGTGATAAGCCCTTGAAAAATGTGGCTGCTATTCTAAAATGTAAAGGATAGAGGAAATGAGAAGCTAGAAAGTTGGGTTGAAATCATAATCATTAGAGTAGCCAGAATTTACTTACATATTTAAACCCTAAACCCTGTACTAACCATTCTATATGCTCGGCTGCCAACCAAAAGGTCAGCAGTTGGAACCCACCAGCCGCTCCTTGGAAGAAAGATGTGGCAGTCTGCTTCTGTGAAGATTACAGCCTTGGAAGCCCTATGGGGCAGTTCTGTTCTGTCCTATAGGGTCGCTATGCATCGGAATTGATGGCAATGGGTTTTTGAGTATTTTAAAAAGCTTGCAGATACCTCCTGAAGTATTTTACAGATGAGTAAACTGAGGCTGAGAGATTAAATTGTCCTGTATCAGTTAGCAATGGTAGTTCAAGAATTGAAACCCAGGTCTGCCTAACTCTCTAAGGGACACTTCGCAGTTCACCATTTACTGCTTCTCAAACATTTGCAAATTGCGATGAAGTCTAAATAGTTCCATCTGCATGTGACCTTAGCTACCACCTTTCTAAATAGACATCCCCTCCTTTCCAGTCCCATCACAACTGCCGTAGTTACGATCCTTACTTTCTCAAACTTGGACTATTACAATCACCTCCTGTTTTTCTCCTTTTGCTCTCTTTTCTACTCCACTCTTTCTCTATAGTACTCATCTTTCAAGAATACAATCTGCTATCAACACTCCCTTGTTAAAAAAGCCTTTGCTAACTTCTGTTGCTACCACCACGTTTGATGGTGGGCCCTAAAGTACAGTAACCCACACCCTATGGGGCAGGCAAGAATCCTCTATTTCAACTTATTTATTTTATCTAAAAAATATAAATTATACTCTTCTAACATTTAAAATGAGGATTGATAGTATACCAATACACATCCATATGCATATATATATATATATATATTCATACTTCTATAAAACTAGTTGCTGTTGAGTTGATTCCATCTCATAGCAACCCTATAGGACAGAGTAGAACTGCCCCATAGGGTTTCCAAGGAGTGGCTGGTGGATTCGAACTGCCAACCTTTTGGTTAGCAGCCGAGCTCTGAACCACTGCATACACATATAAAAAAAACACCCACTGCTATATACACATACATAAATGTGACTGTATGTGAAAAGTTTCTACTAACAGGATTTCTTGATTTAAAAATGTGCCAATGGTTTCAGCTGAAAAGCCCTTGACAACCTGACCTCAAGTTATCTTTCCAACGTCTCCTCCAACCTCTCCCACCTAATCAAACCAGCGGTGATAACGTGTTTTTCCTTACACACCCTATGCCATTTCATACCCATTCTTCTGCACATCTGCCTGGCGAACACCTTCTTATCCTTCAAGGCCCACCTGAAGTGTCGCTTTCTCCAGGAACTCCACCATTTCTCTACAAGACGGTGCTCTATAAACCCACTGCTGTCCAGTTGAGACCAGATGTGTTACAAAGTAGAACTGCTCCACAGGGTTTTCCTGGCTGTAATCTATACAGGAGCAGATCACCAGGCCTTTTTTCTGCAGCACCACTGGGTGGGTTTGAACCGCCAACCTTTAGGTTAGTAGTCGAGCACAAACCATTTGTGCCACCCGGGGGCCTTGCAGTAGTCTATGCAGCCCTCTATGCCAGCATAGAATCGTCACATTTTTCATAGCAAGATACTTGCACATCTCCCCTGCTAGACTGAGTTCCCCAAGGGCAGGAAGTATACTTATCCTCATACAGTAATCTGTACGTTTTAGGAAATCTGGTTTTTTTTTTTTTTTTTAAATAAGTGAGAGGTTTTTCTGCTTAGTTATTCCAAATAGAGAAATAAAAGCACAATAAATCTAAAACTTATCTCCCCAGTTTTTGTCTTGAACACAATTAAGTTAAGGCAGCTGTTTGCAAACTAAGCTTGGTTCCAGGGAAGAGCAAGGGACAGCTCTGGGGACACTACTCACTGTCCTGACATCCTATCTCCACTTCGAAGAGCAGCTCAGGTACACCCTCCCCTACACACAATGGTTTAACCCAGTTTACTACAATTCCATTCTAAAAAATAAGTATAGATTACTCAGTTGGCTCTTTTACATATCGGAGTTCCTCCTAAGATTTTAACTGAAGCAAGGATTCTGAGCAAGTGGGGAAAGCCTGAAAACTACTGAGTTAAAGAAAAGGATATCACAAACTATAGTTACTAGGGTCCTGGCGGTGCAGTGGTTACGAGCTCGGCTGCTAACCAAAAGGCTGGCATTTCGAATCCACTAGCTGCTCCTTGAAAACCCTGTGAGGCAGTTCTGCTCTGTCCTCTAGGGTTGCTACGATTTGGAGTCAACCTGATGGAAACATTTTTTTTTTTAAATAGTACGTTTATGAACAAGAAGTTACACAAAATTTTAGTTATAATTAAATAGTTATAATTTTGACATGATTTTAGTCAAGTCTGCAATTGAGTTGGCAATATACCTTAAGACTCATATGCTAACTTTGAAGAGAGAAATTGATAAAGAGTAAAATAAATTTAAAATATACCAAAGCATCATCTAAATGGAAGATAAAGCGGAAGGAAACTTGCCAGCTGTGTTTGAATGAGTGTTGATCTAAGTAGCAAGCTAGAGGAGTTCAATTTCTTATCTGTTCATGTACAGTACACCAGAGAGCATTCTTGGAGATTAATGAAGTAAACATTTTTTAGAACCCCATCAATTTTAAGGCCAGGCCTCTTTAAGAGATGTTTTGCAAGAAGCATGGCTTTCTGTGATTGCTCAGTTCCAGAGCAGCTACTTGTCTACAGTACAGCAGGTTTCCCAGGATACTGCAAGGGTGGCATCCCCCCCTGGGAGAACACCCTAGTGTCCTAGCTGACCATGTACCCCACCAGTCGCAGCCCATTTAATGCCTTGCTCCTGGATCTTGATTCTCATCCACATTTTAAACCTTTTTCAGAGTGTGATATTGCCACTCAGTAGAGCTTGAGGCTGTCTAATGTAGCCAACAGCTTTGACTATGGCCAGATTAATATTTCCGGGTGGTTTGGTCTTTTGGTTTCTCATACTGTGGTGGCTTGAATGTTGCTACAATACCAGTACAGTATCTATTGTACTGGTATTTCAAATGCCAGCAGGGTCACCCATGGCAGACAGGATTCAGCAGAACTTCCACACTAAGAGTAGTAAGAAAGGTCTGACAATTTACTTCCAAAAATTAGCCAATAAAAATCATATGGATCACAGCAGAATATTGTCTAGTATAGTGCTGTAAGATGACCGCAAACATATCACTGATCATTGCAGAATCAGGCAATGTTTTGTTCTATATTACATAAGGTCACCGTGAGTGCCAAGTTGATGGCAGCTAAGAACAACAAACAATATTTAGGAAGGATAATAACTTATCTAACTATACACTTTCGTTAAAATGAACTAAAGATGGAAAATCTTAATGAAATTTGATTCTTTATGAGTTTTGTATACCTAAGAAGCTTTTGACAAAATACAAAATAAGGTATTATTTTTATATTTGTGAGACAATAAAATCCTAAAGCAGTATCTTCCTTAGGGTCCTCACACAACTACTACAATTATTTAAACATGATTAAGTTATGCTGAGAATTCCAAATAGTGTGTTTTCCAATATTATTCCAAATTAGCCTGTCATCATTTACTGATCTCTGGCTATAGGGTCACTATGAGTCGGAATCGACTCGACAGCACTGGTAATCTGGTTAAGAGTTTGGCTGCTAACCAAAAGGTCAGCACTTTGAATCTGCCAGCCGATCCTTGGAAACCCAATGGGGTAGTTCCGCTCCATACTATAGGGTCACTATGAGTCGAAATCTACTTGATGGCAACAGGTTTGTTTGGTTTTCTCTGAAAATTAAAATCCATTCCAATTACAGCTATAGTTACAAGGCCCCGAAAAAAGTGATCAGAAGTACACTCCTTAGAACCGAAAGTTTTTCAAAATTTTGTGAGACAGAGAAAGGTGTTTCCTTTGCAAAATTTTGTAAATGTTATCTAACCAATCAGCTAAAGAGCATGTTAATCTCACCAAATGCAAGCCAAGATCCATTTCTCCCAATTAAAGCACTCGTAACACTATAACTTACGGCAGCTACGGAAACACAATGCATAATGTTTAAAACAGTTTTTAGCCATATGAATAACACTGACAATGGAAAACAATGAAAAAGAAATAGCTCACTGTGCCAGGAGTTAATATCATAATAGGTATTTTCTGGCTACATTAAGGTTTATTAAAAAATATTGCCAAGCTCCTGTCTGGAGGCAAGATGAGAAAACAGAAGGAGACAGGAGCTGGTTGAATGCACATGGGGAATACAGGGTAGAGAGGAAGAGTGTGCTGTCTCATGAAGGGGAGAGCAGCTAGGAGTACACAGCAAGGTGTGTATAAGCTTTTGTATGAAAAACTGACTTGATTTGTAAACTTTCACTTAAAGCACAATAAAAAAAATTACCAAATTAAAACATTATTTTTAAAAATCTTTCTGAGGAAATTTATACCATTTAAAATAACCCAATATTTATTCAAAAGAGTCAATGTCATCCAAAACTAAAAGGTAGGAGGACTGGTCTAGATTAAACGAGAATGCAGAGACATAACCTGATGCAATGCGGGAGCACTGACTTTACAGAGACATAACCTGATGCAGTGCGGGAGCACCGACTTTATGCTAGTTCCCAAAGCAACCAATGGCACAACAACAGCAGCAATGATGACAGTAGGCATTTGGAAGACAACTGGGAAACTCACACTATTACCGAAGATTAACTGAAGATACTAATGTTAGTTCTCTAAGACATAATTACAGTGCTGTGGTTACACAGAAGGATGAGCCAATTACTAGCAGATGCTGCTGAAGTATTTGGGGCTGAAGGGGATTTACACATATTTAGAGAGAGTAAGAGAGAGAGAGAAAGTGCGGGAAAGTGTTAACGATCAGTAAATGTCAACGAAGGGCATAAGGATCTTCATGGTACTACTCTTTCCATTTTTTAATAAGTTGGAAATTTTTCAAAATAAAAAGCTGTGGGAAAAATTCCACAGAAATAAATATATTATAAATTTCTTACGACATCAGTATGTAAATCTATAAGAAAAAAAAAAAAGATGTTGTCGAGTTGATTCGGACTTGTGGTAACCCCGTGTGTGTCAGAGTAGAACTAACTGTCCTCCATCAGGTTTTCGATGGCTGATTTTTTGGAAGTAGATCAGCAGGCCTTTCTTCCAAGGGACCTCTGGGTGGACTTCAACCTCCAGCCTTTCAATTAACAGCTTAGCTTTCTAACAATTTGCACTGCTCAGGCCCTCCTAAATCTATAAGAGACATACCTAAAATGAGTCATGATTTAAATAGCATAAATGAAAAAAAAAAAAAAAAGAATGACAATATTAACCTCATCTAAACAGGATTCAAAATAAAAAGCATTAAACAGGACAATCATTTCATATTGATAAAAAGCATACAATGATTGTACACTAATGTTCATTGCATTTTTCACAATGGACATAAGGTGGAAACAACCGAGTGTCCATCAACAGATGAAAAGATAAACAAAATATTATTTAGCTATAACAGAAATAAAGTTCTGATATGCTGTGAAATGGAGGAACCTTGAAAACATTATGCTGAGTGAAATAAGTCAGTCACAAAAGGACAAATACTGTATGAGCTCACTTATGTGAATTATCTAGAACAGGCAAACACAGAGAGACAAAAGTTTATTAATGGCTATCATGGGTCCGGGGAGAGGGAATTGGGGAGTTGTTGTTTAAGTGATACCGAGTTTCTTTTTGGAGTGAGGAAGAACATTTGGAAATGGATAGTGGTTATGGTTGTACTTCATGGTGAATGTAATTAATGTCATTGAATTACATACTTTAAAATGGTTAAAAATGTAAAATTTTTTGTTATATATATTTTACCACAAAAAAATTTTTTTAAAAGTGTACAGTATAGAATAACATCTTCATTGTCTCATGATCACTTCTTGAGAAGTCACGTAGTCCTCCAGGCAGGTGCCCTGTGAATTCATGGTTTCTAACTTCAGTTGAACCTTATGTTGCTCATAAATCACTCAGTGTTTCATCAGTCCCCAAGCTCTCTTGTTCTCCAAAGAGGATATTTCAAATTTTCCCCACTCTCAAATTTCCTATCCCTCACTTAGCAGATGGTTTAATTTCCAACGTCAGAGAAAACAGAAATATCAGATGGGAAGGGCTTCACCTGCATGCCCCAAAGTTACAAATTATCTGGATTTGCTCTGTGGTAGATGCTGCCAATGACTGACGTGCCATTCCCAACTCTTGTCTCTGTGACTTCTTCCACTACGAGGATAAAAGAGCTTTCCTAGCCCCCCTTGTAGTCACAGGCTGTCGCATGACACAGTACTAACCAACGAGATGTAAGCAGGAGTCCCCTGGAGGCTTCTGGGAAATGTTTTCCTGATTAAAGAACTGGATGTGGCTAATACCATCCCTTCTTCCTTCTATGATCATCCCTTGAGAAGAAAAAGCCAAAACGAATGCAGTGATGTCAACCCCTGAGTACTGACATCACTGCAGAACTAATGTCAGCAATTGCCTACTTGAAATTTCCTGTCACAGCAGAAAAATAAACTGCTTGTGTGAGGCACCAGCAGTTGCTGGGTTTTCTGTTATATACACATGAAAGCATTCTTGACTGATACAGAGCCCATTCCTCCTCCTTTTTTACAATAGAAAAGAGAGCCCTTATCCCGTACTATGGATCTCATTATCTTCCACCTTCTCAGAGGCCTCCCTCCATTGATCCTCCCTTCATCAACCTTCCCCTCTTCTCTAGCTATTTCACATGGTCAGTGTGTAAACACGCTCAAGTCTCCCTCAAGTTAACTAAAAAAACTGAAACCGTTCCTCAGGTTCCCATCTTCCTCCTGCTACTGTCTTTCCTCATTCACTATCTCCAACTCCTTACTTCCTATTCATTCCTCAACCTCCTGTAATCCGGATTCAGCCCCTACCACTTGACTGAAAGTGTTTTTGCCAAGTCACCAGCAACATTCTTACTGCAAAATTCAAAGGGAACTTTCCAGTTCTTATCTTATTGACCTCTGTGTAGCATTTGACACCGTGACCATGCAGTCCTTTTTGAAATACTTTCTTTCATTGAATTTTTAAAAGCACTTTCTCCTAGTTTCCCTTCTCCCTCTCTGGCAGATCCTTCTAAGCCTACTTTGAAGAATTTTCTTTTGCAAATTCTTTGCATGTTGGTATTAAATTGGCATGTATATGCTAATGTCTCCTTAATCTTTATCTTTACAGTGGCTCCCTACTGGACATCTTGAAACATCCCACAGGTGCCCCCAAACCTGCTTCTTCTGTGCTCCTTTTCTCAGTGTGGCATCACCATCTGGCGATTGTCCACGTCAGACACCTGGAACGATCCTTGATGCTCCTCTCTCCCTTGTTACTCAAATGCAATTAATGAATAAAACAAACAAACAGACAAAAAACCAAACCCGTTGCCCTCAAGTCAATTCCATAGGACAGAGTAGAACTGCTTTATAGGGTTTCCAAGGAGCAGCTTGTGGATTTGAACCACCCACTTCTGGTTAGCAGCAGAACCCTTAACCACTGCACCGCCATGGCAACAGGCCTTGTGAAGTCTAACTCCTAAATGTCTCCTTAGTCTGTGCATTTCCCTTAGTCCCACTCATCTCACCCTGGGCTAGGCCCCTTCTGTCGTCAGTTTCCTAACACCTCTCCTTCAGCTGACTCCATCTCTCTGCTGCAGCTAAAGGGAACGTTTAGTTTCTCCAAGCCTGCCAATCTGTCTCTTAGCTCTGGGCTTTCATGCGTGCTATTTCCTTTGACCAGAATTCTTTTCACCAGGCTACCTACTAATAGGAAATCCTGGTGGCATAGTGGCTTAGAGCTACAGCTGCTAGCCAAAAGGTCAGCAGTTTGAATCCACCAGGCACTTCTTGGAAACCCTGTGGGGTAGTTTTACTGTGTCCTTTAGAGTTGCTATGAGTCAGAATCAACTAGACTAATAATCTTTCAATTCTCAGCTTAAGTCTCGCTTCCTCTAGGAATTCTTCTCTGGTGCCCTTAGGCCAGGTTGGGCACTCTTGCTGCAGGTTTCCATAATACTGTATACCTCCACTACCATTGTTTTTGTTTTTCTTTTGCTCCATGAGGTCACATTTCATCTTTGTAAACAGTCTCTCCAAATAGATTCCTCAATACTATTATAACATTAGAATTTTTAACAATTCTCTGTATAGCACTGGTGTTCATGAAAGATTGGATTGAATCCCTAGAATAGAAAGCATTTCCATTTTGTTTTAATAACTAATGACTCTACAACAAAAAAGAGACATAAATTCTGGAATAAATACATTTGGCAGTCACTAAAATGGATATGTTCCACTTATTGGAATGGATGTATTCTGTTTTAAAAAACAGAATGACTCACAATCACTCCTTAAGTATATAAGCTGGTTATTAACACCTCAACATAGAGAAAACAAAAATCCTCACAACTGGACCAATAAGCCACATCATGATAAACGGAGAAAAGATTGAAGTCATCAAGGATTTCATTTTACTTGGATCTACAATCAATGCCCATGGAAGCAGCAGTCAAGAAATCAAAAGACACATTGCATTTGGCAAATCTGCTGCAAAGGACCTCTTCAAAGTGTTGAAGAGCAAAGATGTCACCTTGAAGACTAAGGTGCACCTGACCCAAGCCATGGTATTTTCAATCGTATCATATGCATATGAAAGCTGGAAAATGAATAAGGAAGACCGAACAAGAGTTGATGCCTTTGAATTGTGTGCTGGTGAAGAATATTGAATATACCGTGGACTGCCAAAATGACGTACAAATCAGTCTTGGAAGAAGTACAACCAGAATGCTCCTTAGAAGCAAGGATGGTGAGACTGCATCTGACATACTTTGGACATGTTGCCGGGGGGGTCAGTCCCTGCAGAAGGACATCATGCTTGGTAAAGTACAGGGTCAGCAGAAAAGAGCAACACCCTCAACGAGGTGGACTGACACAGTGGCTGCAACGATTGGCTCAAGCATAATAACAATTGTAAGGATGGCATAGGACCAGGAAGTGTTTCGTTCTCTTGTGCATGGGGTCGCTGTGAATTGGAACTGATTCGATGGCACCTAACAACATCTGTTGCACTAGAAATTTACTGCAAGAAAAAACTAAATAGAATATGTATAAACCACTAACTACATCTACAGAGTTCGTCCTAGAGAAAAGGGGTGCAGAAAGCACTCAAGAGCCTTGACCTGACATAAAAGTATAAAATCTAATTAAATCATTTGGATATTAATAATCAACAGAGAAGCCAAGCCTAACAAGACTAAAATACTTAAAATTAAACTCTTATGTAAAAGTGTTACAAGTAAATACAGAAATAACAATGTGACATTATTAGAATATCCGGATTATTGCCAGGGTTTACTGCAATTAGTTTTCTCTACTTAATATGCATGTGCTTCAGATTATAAAACCAAGAAATTCGTTTGTATGATGAACCAAAGGCTGAAACATTGATCGGCTGATATTTTTCAAACATTTCAACAATCTCGTTGTCAATACGACATGACTTAATACGCAGAATGGTATCTGTAGTCCAGTTACATTTTAGGGTGAGCTACATATTATCTGATTCCAAGGAAAAAATAGCAGTTTTTTTTTTCCTGTTATATAAACTAAGTTCACAAAGTGTAAGAAGTGTAAGACCAAAAGACCATGTTATCATATTTATTGTTAAAGGCAAAAATATATTTAATACAGTATAACTTTCCAAAGGAAAAAGTTGCATATATACCAAGACAAATAGTCAACATCCAAGAACAAAGATCAGGGGAAAAAGTTCAAGAAAAAAATCACTTTTGTATTTTGCCAATGATCTTTCAAGCCAACTGTGATTTGGCTAGGGAATATGATTTGAGACAAAACGCCTGGCAAAAACTGTTAAGTCAGTCCATTCCTTCAAAACCCAGTTCCACATTCACCTGCTTTAGGATTTCAGATCCTTCCCTAAAACCACTGTATATATAATTTATTCACAGTTGGGGCTCCATATTCCCCTGTTAGCTTTTATGTCTACAATTAAATTTTAAGCTTGCCAAATGCAGATGTTATGTCATATATGGCGTTTGTATCTCCTGTTAAGAACCCCCTTCCCTGAGATATACAATAAAAGCCTGAAAACAAATGAATGAACCACATATTGTGGCTCAGTGGATCTTAGGATCGGCATTGGTCACAGGTTGGTGTGGCTTGCTGGCTCACAATTCCTTGGTGGTCATGCCTATGTGGCACCTTTCTCTGGTTAAAGATTCCACTCCTCTAGCTACAAGAGTGGGCACACAGGCCAAGCTAGGCCAATCAGAGTCCTTCTTCAAGACCTTAGAACTGACAGTGGGAAAGAGACCCTCCTTTTCTCCATGATTTCAGAGTTGTTTGGGTCTGAGCCTTGGACCTGTCAGGGGCTACTTCCCAATTTCAGGCAGAAGCTGGTCTCTAAAACCAACACACAGAGAGAAGCAGAGAACAAGACAGTGAGAGGCCAGGGAGACTCCCCTAAAGCCTGCTTCACCCCTGGTCTTCCCACGGTTAAGTTATAAAAGCCAATAAATTCTACTGACTTACATTAGTTAGTTCGTATAAGGATTCCATCACTAGAGGCCAGAATTCTAACCAGCACAGACACAGAATTGAATTACTGTCAGGGCTCTTGGAATTTATGGAGTCCAAAATCCTCATGTGAGAGATTAGGAAATTGGATCAGTTAGAGAGGTTAAGTACCTTGCACAAAGTCCCACAATGCTTTTGCAGAAGAAAGAAGGACATTGTGGCAGACTCTGGAGGCTGGCTCACCTCACACTCATTCTAGCTCTGTTACTGCTTGCACTTAAAACACAATAAATAAGTAAATAAAAGATCATTTAGTATTTTGTTTGTGTATATTGATTTGTAGCTTAAAACATACTTTGACATACATTTTCTCTCTTTCTGCAAAGGCACTGGAGGAAAGTGCCTGAAGGTGGCAGGGCACAGGACACCATAAAACCTGTTCAGAGGAACTGGACAAGAAGAGACCTACTGTTCTGGGGACATGCGATCCCAGTGTGGGGGAAACTAGAACACGGGACGGGGCGGGGACAGGCAGGGCAGAGCAAATGAAAGCAAACTTTACCAGGTTGCTTTTTCTGGGATCACTACAATCCCTAAATTCACTGTTTGGCATACGCAGAAAATACAAATGCATACTGCCATAATTATTGTCAGGATTTTTTTTAATTTTGATAATCTTGATATAAAAAAAAAAAATATTATAAAAAAGGGCATATACTCTTCAAAGGCTTACAAATAATAAAATGCTCAAAGGCAGAAGGGTTGTGATATTGCCTGACCCATGTAGTTCAGCACACATTGCCAAATACAGAAGGGATAAAATGAATATTGTAGTTGAGGATGGTGGTAAGTATGGGATCCTTGTTGTTGTTGTTGGTAGGTACCGTCAAGTCAAATTTGACTCATAGTGACCCCATGTGACAGAGCAGAACTGCCCAATGGGGTTTTCTTGGCTGTAATCTTTAAAGGAGCAAATCGCCAGATCTTTCTCCCACAGAAATGCTGGGTGATTTCCAATGGCCAACCTTTTGGTTAGCAGCCAAGTGTTTACCCACTAACCACCAGGGCTCCATAAGGGGTTCTTAGAGCTGTAAAAATATGTATATTTATCCATTCTGGTCCTTGATGGTGCAATTCCTCCACAGCCTCTTGTTTGTGATGTGCTGAAAGTCAAAGGACTACTTCTTGAGGACCCTATTAATGAAAAGTAGAAATGAACAAGTCCATACCTCAAAATGAAGCTCAAATCTACATTTGCATATCATGAAAGAACACTTTTTTCTAAACCATACAAATTTCTCTGGTTCGTATAATTACTATACGGAGGTTATTATTATAAGAGTTTCTAATTATGCCATGTGTGTCCACAAAAATAAATATTCTTACTGAAAACAGATGACAATCCTCTTGCCCCCATAAATTAATAAATAATAATTAATTGTATTTTAGGAATAGCATTTGAGACAAGGTAATCATAAACCCCAGTGCCGTTGAGTCGATTCCGACTCATAGTGACCCTACAGGACAGAGTGGAACTGCCCCATAGAGGTTCCAAGGATTGCCTGGCAGATGCAAACTGCCAGCCCTTTGGTTAGCAGCCATTGCACTTAACCACTATGCCACCAGCGTTTCCAAGGTAATCACAGCTTGGAAAAATTGCTAAAATTGTATTCATAAAATTCCCTTGATTTTTCCATTTTTCTTCTCTTTTATTTGATACCTGTTGCTTTGCTTCATAGCAGAGTTGATTTAAATTATATGTATATAATTGAGATAGCTCAGTTTCTTCTATAGTGTAATCTACACACAGATGATCTATAGATCTACGATCTATGATAGAATGCCTCGATTCTCCTAGTCTGAATTACTTATTATTGAATTATGGTACGAAACCAAAAAACAAACTCATTGCCATCAAGTTGATTCCAACTCATAGTGACCCTATAGGACAGAGTAGAACTGCCCCACAGTTTCCAAGGTGCACCTGGTGGATTTGAACTGCGGTCTTTTGGTTAGCAGCCGAACTCTTAGCCACTAAGCCAACAGGGTTTCCAGTTATGGTACAGGTTGTAAAATAAAATGTCTTGTTTGAAAATTTTAAGACGTCAACAATTACCTTCTTTGAAATAATGTGGTCACTTGGAAGGTCACTAGAAAGGAGTGGAAGGCTAAGGTCTAGCTCCACCTCTCAGTCTAAATACCTGCTTGTCTCTAATTTAGTTAATTTCTTCATACCTTAATTTTCCTTTGCAGTAAAAATGCAAATCATATCAGCTTCCTGACTACCTCATAGAGCTGTTACGATAAGAAATGTGGTATCAGATGTGAAACACTTCTTAAAGTATAAACATGAGATATAATTATTTTAATAAGACCAATAATTAAAGAAAAGTTCTACCTTTCCCATCATGTTTAATGCCAGTCTCTCGCTTTAAAATCAACTTAATAAATCCACTGGACAATTTAATTACGTGCTTAAATTGAGGTTCATAGCCACATCCTGAGATATAGACACAGGTACTATTTTCAAGCACCCTTTAATAAAGAACCTTCCACACAATAGACTCAAAGTTGGTTTTCAAGACAAACCTTTCATTTTAAGTTTCATGTTCACTAATTCTAATTCAGTGAATTAAAATAAGGACATTAAACTGGATGGGAATGAAAAAGCACATGTTTCTGTGTATAGTGAAGTATCTACACTTTGACGCCTGGTCCTTGTTCCTGGGTTTTATCATGCACCTAAAACTTCCCGTATAATTTTAAATAGACCCTAAGATTATATTCTGACCTTACCACACACTAGTCTACAAAATAAAATACAAGAAGTTTTTGGCATTTTTGGAGTTTTATAAAATGAAATGAATAACAGACTGCAAAAAATTATGAAACCAAAAATCCTTTCTCCAAAAGAGTGTTATCAAAATAAAATATTTAACCAATAACTTGTTAGCTTCCCTACCATTTCACATAGGAAAAAACATTTCTAAATTGAAGAGTTCTAATAAAGATTAGGGTACAGATACTTGAGTTACTTTTACTTTAATATGTACAGGGCCACTATGGAAACCCTGGAGGCGTAGTGGTTAAGAGCAATGGCTGCTAACCAAAGGGTCGGCAGTTGGAATCTACCAGACGCTCCTTGAAAACTATGGGGTGGTTCTATTCTGTTCTATAGGGTCACTGTGAGTCTGAATTGACTTGATGGCAATGGGTTTGGTTTTTGTTTGTTTGTTTGTTTTTTGTTTTTTTTGTATCTAGGACTATAGATAACAATATTACTTTTCTAAAATTTAATAAATGAAAACCTAGAAGGAATGGATGAATTCCTAGAAACACACTACTTACCTAAACTAACACAGAGGTGGAACAACTGAATAGACCAATAACAAAAGAAGAGCTTGAAAAACAAATCAAAAAAACCCCAACAACAACAACAAAAAAGCTCCAACCCGGAAGGCTTCTCTGCAGAGTTCTACCAAACTTTCAGAGAAGAGTTAACACCACTACTACTAAAGGTATTTCAAAGCAGAGAAAAAGGCAGAATACTCCCAAATGCATTCTATGAAGCCAGCATATCCCTGATACCAAAACCAGGTAAAGACACCACAAAAAAAGAAAATTATAGACCTATATCCCTCATGAACTTAGATGCAAAAATCCTCAACAAAATTCTAGCCAATAGAATTCAACAACATATCAAAAAAATAATTCACCATGACCAAGTGGGATTCATATCAGATATGCAGGGATATGGTTCAACATTAGAAAAACAATTAATGTAATTCATCATATAAATAAAACAAAAGACAACAAGCACATGATTTTATCAACTGATGCAGAAAAGGCATTTGACAAAGCCCAACACCATTCATGATAAAAACTCTCAGCAAAATAGGAATAGAAGGAAAATTCCTCAGCATAATAAAGGGCATTTATACAAAGCCAATAGCCAACATCTTCTTAAATAGAAAGAGTCCAAAAGCATTCCCCTTGAGATAGGGAATCAGACAAGGATGCCCTTTATCACCACTCTTATTCAACATTGTGCTGGAGGTCCTAGCCAGAGCAATTAGGCTACATAAAGAAATAAAAGGCATCCAGACTGGCAGGGAAGAAGCAGAAGTAACTCTATTTGCAGATGACATGATCCTGTGCACAGAAAACCATAAGGAATCCTCAAGAAAACTACTGAAACTAATAGAAGAGTTCAGCACAGTATCAGGATATAAGATAAACACACAAAAATAAGTTGGATTCCTTCACACCAACAAAAAGAACATTGAACAGGAAATCACCAAATCAACACCATTTACAGTAGCCCCCAAGAAGATAAAATACTTACAAATAAATCTTACCAGAGACATAAAAGACCTATACAAAGAAAACTACAAGGCACTACTGCAAGAAATCAAAAGAGACCTGTATAAGTGGAAAAACATACCTTGCTCATGGATAGGAAGACTTAACATTGTAAAAATGTCTATTCTGCCAAAAGCCATTTGTAGATACAATGCAATTCCGATCTAAAATCCAGTGATATTTTTTAATGAGATGGAGGAACAAATCACCAACTTCATATGGGAGGGAAAGAGGCCCTGAATAAGTAAAGCATTACTGAAAAAGAAGAACAAAGTGGGAGGCCTCACTCTACCTGATTTTAGAAACTATTATACAGCCACAGTAGTTAAAACAGCCTTGTACTGGTACAACAACAGATACATAGACCAATGGAACAGAATTGAGAATCCAAACATAAATCAATCCACATGTGAGCAGCTGATATTTGACAAAGGCCCAAAGTTAGTTAAATGGGGAAAAGACAGTCTCTTTCACAAATGGTGCTGGCATAACTGGATATCCATCTGCAAAAAAATAAAACAAGACCCATACCTCACACCATGCACAAAAACAAACTCAAAATGGATCAAAGACCTAAATATAAAATCTAAAATGATAAAGATCATGGAAGAAAAAACAGGGACAATGCTAGGAGCCCTAATACATGGCAAAAACAGTATACAAAACATTACTAACAATGCAGAAGAGAAACTAGATAACTGGGAGCTCCTAAAAATCAAATACCTATGCTCATCCAAAGACTTCACCAAAAGAGTAAAAAGATTACCTACAGACTGGGAAAAGTTTTTAGCTGTGACATTTCCAATCAGTGCCTGATCTCTAAAATCTACATGATATTGCAAAAACTCAACTACAAACAGACAAATAATTCAATTAAAAAATGGACAATGGATATGAACAGTCACTTCACTAAAGAAGATATTCATGTAGTTAACAGATACATGAGGAAATGCTCACGATCATTAGCCATTAGAGAAATGCAAATCGAAACTACGATGAGACTCCCTCTCACTCAAACAAGGCTGGCGTTAATCCAAAAAACACAAAATAATAAATGTTGGAGAGGTTGTGGAGAGGCTGGAACACTTACACACTGTGCTGCTGGGAATGTAAAATGGTACAACCACTTTGGAAATCGATTTGGCACTTCCTTAAAAAACTAGAAATTGAACTACCATAAGATCCAACAATCCCTCTTCTTGGAATGTATCCTAGAGAAATAAGAGCCTTTACATGACCAGATATATGCACACCCATGTTCACTGCAGCGCTATTTACAGCAGGAAAAAGATGGAAGCAGCCAAGGTGCCCATCAATGGATGAATGGATAAATAAATTATGGTATATCCACACAATGGAATACTATGCATTGATAAAGAACAATGATGAATCTGTGAAACTTTTCATAACATGGAGGAATCTGGAAGGCATTATGCTGAGTGAAATTAATCAGTTCCCAAAAGACAAATATTGTTTAAGACCACTATTATAAGAACTCGAGAAATAGTTAAAACAGAAAAGAAAATATTCTTTGATGGTTACGAGAGGGGCAAGGGAGGGAGGGAAACAGGGAGAGAGGTTTTCACTAATTAGATAGTAGACAGGAACGATTTTAGGTGAAGGGAAAGATAACACAATACAGGAGAGGTCAGCACAACTGGATTAAACCAAAAGCAAAGAAGTCTCCTGAGTAAACTGAATGCTTCGAAGGCCAGGGTAGCAGGGGCAGGAGTTTCGGGACCATGGTTTCAGGGGACATCTAAGTCAATTGGCATAATAAAATCTATTAAGATAACGTTCTGCGTCCCACTTTGGAGAGTGGTCTCTGGGGTCTTAAACACTAGCAAGTGGCCATCCAAGATGCATCAATTGGTCTCAACCCATCTGGAGCAAAGGAGAATGAGGAACCAAAGACACAAGGTAATTATGAGCCCAAGAGGCAGAAAGGGCCACATAAACCAGAGACTACATCAGCCTGAGACCAGAAGAACTAGATGGTGCCCGCTACAACCGATGACTGCTCTGACAGGGAACACAACAGAGAACCCCTGAGAAGCAGGGGAGCAGTGGGATACAGACCCCAAATTCTCATAAAAAGACCAGATTTAATGGTCTGACTGAGACTAGAAGGATCCCAGTGGTCACGGTCCCCAGACCTTCTGTTAGCCCAAGACAGGAACCACTCCCAAAGCCAACTCTTCAGACAGGGATTAGACCACACAATGGGATGGAAAATGATACTGGTGAAGAGTAAGCTTCTTGGATCAAGTAGACACATGAGACTATGTTGGCATCTCCTCTCTGGTGGGGAGATAGGAGGGCAGAGAGGGTCAGAAGCTGGCCGAATGGACACGAAAAGACGAAGTGGAGGGAAGGAGTGTACTGTCTCATTAGGGGGAGAGCAATTAGGGGTATATAGCAAGGTGTGTATAAATTTTTGTGTGAGAGACTAACTTAATTTGTAAACTTTCAGTTAAAGCACAATAAAAATTTCAAAAAATTTAATAAATGACTTTTTGTTACTCAAGCCTTGGCAAATCATGTACAAACTTTTAGATCTTTTTATTTGACTCATTACACTAAAATGAAACTCTTAGTGGTTAATACTGCAAATACTGGTTCTAGATTTTTGTTTTTGTTAGTTGCCCTGGAGTTGGTTCTGACTCATGGCAACACATGTGTAAGAGAACCAAATGTTGCCTGATCCTGTGCTATCTCCACGATCGCTGGTATGTTGGAGTCCATCCTTGAGACCACTGTATATTTTGAGTGCGTTTCAACCTAGGGGGCTTATCACGATATCAGACAGTATACTATTGTGATCCGTAAGGTTCTCCTTGGCTAATTTTCAGAAGTAGATCACCAGATCTTCCTTTCTAGTCTGTCTGGGTAAGTAATTATAAGTTTGGAATTTACATATACCTAATTACAGGCTGGAGCCCTGGTGGCTCAGTGGTTAAAAGCTTGACAGCTAACCAAAAGGTGGTCAGTTTGACTCTACCAGCTGTTTCTTGGAAAGCCTATGGGGCAGTTCCATTCTATCCTATAGGGTCACTATTAGCCAGGATTGACTTGACGGAAATGGGTTAATTATAGGCAGTTCCTGGATTATGAATGAGTTCCGTTCCAAATCTGTCTTTAAGTAGAATTTGTACTTAAATCAGAAAAATTAGGTAACATTCATATCTGACATCACTTGGTCAAATGCTTGTCTTAGTATATAGTATACCTTTCTATGCATTAAAAACATTAAATCTTTCAGATACACTAAGACAGCTTTAACATAATAACACAATAATAATATTTTGATGTGTGTCACAAAGTAGTTTCCATTTGTTATTATGAACCATTGTATGTGCCTCAAATTTGTAATATAATGGGCTTTATGGGGGCTGGTTTGTATTTAGGGGCAGTACATAAGTTGGATGTTCATAACCTGGGGACTGCCTGTAATTCAACCAGTATCAAGAAATCAAAGATGATCTATGGGTCTATCCATCCCCCTACCATGTTTCCTTGCATATTTCCTAAAAGAAATTAATACTTTATCCCTAATTAAATCTCTATATGTATTCTATTGAGTGAAATTTATGTGCCTTCACCCTAAATTCTAAATAGGTAACAAAATAACAAAAGAGAAAAGATTTTATGAACAGAAGAGGGAAGAGACCCATTTGCTCCTTAAGCCTGTACTCCTCTACCTTCGATACCTAAATATTGGAAGAAAAAACAGCACCACTTATTTAAAAAAAGAAAAAAATTAAAGAATGGAAAATATTAGGGAATTGTGGGTGCACAACATATTTTAATTTGCTATTCATTTAAATTGGAGCCCTGGTGGCTCAGTGATTAAGCGCTCAGCTGCTAACCAAAAGGTCGGTAGTTTGAATCCACCAGCTGCTCCTTGGAAACCCTATGGGGGTAGTTCTACTCTCTCCTATAGGATCACTGTGAGTTAGAACCGACTCAATGGCAATGGGGTTTTGGGTATTTATTTAAATTATACCACTGGCAAAAATCACAACAGGACTTTTAAGCTTCTGAGCACATCCCTGCGTAATGGAAAGATATTAATCTGCCTCACCAATGACATCGTCGTCCCTAAATTAAATGACGGTTAAAAAGTTGGGCTAATTACAGTTTAATACAGTTCACATTCTCATCTCATAAACACAGTTAGGTGTGTCATTTTACACATGCATACACACATTAAGTATAATCTCACTCTGAACTAAATAGCATCTAAAACACTACCCAGGATAAACAAATGATGGTTTGAGAACAAACTGCATGTTAATAAGAATCAATTCTAAGCAAGAAGATGCATATCAGTGGTAAATAATGTACTTGGCTGCGCTATTTGGTAAATGTAATGGATATATTGCCTTTTTTTTTTCTTCCCGTAAACAATAGGAAATTTTCAAGAGAAGCAAAAATCTCAGTTACTGTCTTCACATCACTAAGAACTTTCTAAAATAATTTTTCCAGTTGAATTTATTTAATGTTATTGTGCAGTCAAAACAAAGAAATAAACTCTAACTTAAAACAAAGATTACAAAAGCACTGTAACTTTATCACATTTTTATCTTTAGCAGCTATCTGACCAAACTAAACATTTTGTTACTGGGAGCGCAAAACTATCGAAAGAGCAAGGGTTTGAATGTTTTGCAGACCTATACGTGAATCTCAGTTTAGCTGTGTCTTCTCTGGCAAATCACTCCAGCTTTCTCTGTTCCCCTTTCCTCTTCTGCGAACGGAGCACTTGGAAGACGGCTGTAAGAATTAAATTCTTCTAAGGTGCCTGTCTCAGCACCATAGAAGTAGTAATACAGTAGTTGGTGCTCACTTAATTTTCCTCCTCTTTTCCAAGTGACCCTTCAGAAACCATGTGCATTTTGAACTAAATTCCCAGCTGCAAACTATCCAAAGTAAAAGTCATTATAGCTGATTCATATTCTAAAACCTGAAATGAATCTTTAAAAGACCCTAGTATCTAAACGATTTGAAACAGCTATTATTTCAATAGGTTCAATCAAGTTCTCTTAGAATTTGTTATATTTTATAACCCAATTAGTTTTGTCCTTAAATGGGTATACAAGCACATACTTAAAAATCAAGATGCAGGTCAAACAAAAATGCAACGCAGTTTCTTGGTTCAGGCATGCCAAGTAACTAAACGGCTTGCAGCACAATAAAGCCAGCAAAGTAAACACTGGAAGGAGATAGCTGGCCTTCTTGTCTCTGTTGAGCATGTCAAAGTACTGCATTTAAAAATATTTGAGAAATCTGCCTATTTCCCATCTGTTATATTTCTCAGAGGATAACTGAAAGTTCACGTGAAAGTTCACAGCAAGTTCAAATGTGTCATATCAGGTCAGTTACAGGGTAAAAGTTCACTGAGAGTTTATCATTATATTTTAAAGACTGAAATGGAAAAAGAATAAATACACCAATGGCAGCTAATTGACATTATATTATGACCACTGCATTTCTAAGCACCGTAAATAAAAATTACAAATTTTAAAAGGCTATGTGCGATGCATCATGGCAATAACGGTAATTATAAGGAAGATGCCTAGGAGAGTGTTCCTTGGGACTCTCCTTAGAGAAGAAGCTGTAGTTAAATCTTGGCTGCTCTATATATTATTTAAAGAACAACGCTTGCCATATTTTACATTGCACTGAATACTTTGCATAAACTACATATTTAAAAACAGCAAGAGAGCGCCATAGGAAAAGGGAAAACATCAGCAGTAATAAATGAGTATGATCTTGTTATTTAGCTGAATAGAGATGATTTTTAATTTGCAAACACTCCAAGTACTGTTTGAAGTTCAACACTTGTAGGCGGCTGGAGAAAGTAGGATGCCAAGAGAAATGTGTTTCATTTGGAAGAAAAGTACTGAATTATTGGGGAAAAAAACCCACAAAACCAAATCCATCAGACAACGTTAGTCAATATTATTTGAGTCACTGAGGTAAAAAATTACTATTTTCTTTTGAGTAAAAAGAAATGTTTTTTAAGCATAATTTTCATATTTACAAATGTTTATAAGCATAATTTTCATATTTACAAGTGTTTATAAGCATAATTTTCAAAAAAAATAACAGTGAACATGTGTATAAAATTTAACGCATAACTTCTGGCTTCAAAGATTAATACTGGTGCCCAGTAGAATTTAGCAAGGGGTTTTAAATGTAATGATGGAAAGTGCATTCTACCATTTCTCAATTCCTCCTGTCAAATGCATGCCCTCGGTTTCAAAATATAACTCTATTTGTTCCTAAAAATGAAAAGCACAATTGTTTCCCTCCTGCATATCTATGTTGTCTTTACAATGTATTAGGAATTGGCTTTAATGAATCACAGCATTTATTTATTCACTCACTCAGTAAATGTTTGTCCAGTGTTTACTATTTGCAAGGTGCTAGGCTAAGGATAAGGAACGCTGGTGGTGCAGCGGTTAAATGCTCAGCTGCTTACCAAAGGGTCCACAGTTCGAACCCACTAGTCGCTCTGTGGGAAAAAGTTGTGGCAGTCTGTTCCCAGAAAAATTTCACTCTAGGAAACCCTATGAGGCAGTTCTACTCTGTCCCATAGGGTCGTTATGAGTCAGACTTGATGGTAAAGCGTTCGGTTTTGGTGCCAAGGATTCTAAAGGACACAAAATTTAATCAAACAAAATTTCTATTTTCAAGAAGTCAGTGGAAGAGATATGAAATAAAAATAATACATAAATCAGCAATACAAGGTTGAAATCATTCAGCGCCATGCGAGAGATGCAGACTTCTTGGAAGATCAGAGAAGACATTTCTAGTCAGCAAAGTAATCTCAGAGTTAATTACTACCTGAATGCATAAGCAAGGTGCTATTTTTCTTTTGGGTCAAATTATTAAACATGAATGAAAAGCAACCCTCAGGAAATCTCTTTACCACTTACTTCATTCCAATTCCCCTCTAATATGTGCCATAGATCACATCACAGAATTGTCAGTTTTTTTCCGCATTTAGCTTAGGAGAGAAGCTATTAGAGTTGGAAATAATTTTAATTCTATGCATTAAAAACTCCGCAATTGTGTGACAGTGTGTCCGTGTATCATTTTAAAACAAAACCATAAAAGTGGAGAAACTGGAATTTCAGTAATCGAGGCTTGGGAAAAGTCACACAAGCTACACCAGACAAGAGGAAGCTCCAAGGTCACTGATTTCATACAACAGCTGTTCAGCCACTGTGCAGGAGGAGACCTGTGCTCCTGTGCTGGGGACTTGGACGTGATGAACTGTCCATGAAGAAAGCATTCCAATACTGGAAATCCCATATTGTGCCTAGGGGAAAACTATGATTCAGAAGAGCCAGGAGGAAAACCTGCGGAAAAGAGACTACATTGTACCAAGTCTTACGTTTGACGAAGAACAGTGATCCCCAATGTACCGTGATAACCACATAGTTGATATAGTTTATCTCCATATTTAATATTATACTTTTTTTTAAATCACAGGATGACTTATCAACCTGTGATAAGCACTGAATACAGACGATGACTGGGAAACAAAGAGGAAGAAATCATATTGGGACAGATGGATGAATATTCAGCATAGAAATTCAGGTGCTGTTTTTCAAAAGGTTTGAAACAGTCTCTAGCTTCTCTTGTTGGGAGTGGTGAGAGCTTCAGCCAGAGGAGGCATGCTGTCAAAGGATAGGAAGTCAGAGAGAAGGAGACTGCGATTGGGCGGAGAATAGCAGCTGTGATGGCTAAATAGGGCTGCCCATCATGGGTTCCTGCCCAGTCAGATTCCTAGGGCCCTCATCCTGACCTCACGGCTTACTAATTTGCCGATTAGCTTGGCTTCTGTCCCTTCTCGTACTGCTTGCTATAAGGAGGAGACAGACGCCTATAAACCCAAAGTGGGGGATTTGGGTCTCAGCTTTCAAAGAGTCATTAATTTATAAAGTTGGTCTTTTGTTCACAAATAAGAAGAAGATGATTAAAAGAATATAAATAAAAAGGAGAATACAGAGTAATTTATAGACACAACCTGTAACTGTCCTTTGGTTCTGAAGTAGCCCCTTAAAAAAAGCCAAGCCTGTTGCTGTTGAGTTGATTCGGACTCATAGTGACCCTATAGGACAGAGTAGAACTGCCCCAGAGGGTTCCCAAGGAGCAGCTGGTGGATTTGAATTGCCAGTCTTTTGGTTAGCAGCCAAGCACTTAACCATGGCACCACCAGGGCTCCACCAACAGTCCCTTAGTCCTGTTTAAAATTAAGCATGCTTATTTTGAATAATAAGAAAAAGACACTTCTTTGACTCTGGGATAAAAGAACATTCATTTTGGTAGGTCATAATTTTAAAAACAAAAGGGACAAGATCACAGCTAAATAGTGAAAGCAAGTACCTTTTATTTAGTACTTCAAAAATGTATAGAAGGACAATTTTAAAAAGATTTATAAAAAGGCCAAAACAAACGACCTTATTAGGTGAAAAGACATTAAAAAAAAACAGTCAGCTCTAATCAAATTAATTCTACACTCAAAACAAACCCAATTAAAATTCTCTCCTTTGGGTAAAATAATCTTAAGATTCATGTGAAAGAATAAATGCAGAAAACAGCAAAAAATTAAAAAAAAAATTTTTTTATAAAGAAGGAGTGAGGGAGGACTCGGCTTCCTAGGTATCAGAATGTTTTGTCATGCCACAACATGTAAATACTTGTACATGTACTTACATCTGTACATAATTTTATAAGGAGTAACAGAAAGTAGGAAAGATTGTATGCTAGGCTGATTGTGTGGGCAGAAGTCGTGCTGACACGGCAGAAGAGAGGATCAGTGGGAAAGGATAAGCCAAGCAGATAAAATAAAATTAAGAAAAATAAAATTAAAAAGGCAGCTGCATTAAAGTAAGCAGGCAGAACAAAATCACTTTTATTCATTTATTAAAAATCCTTTGTGTTTGCGTGTATCTATACATAAATAAATTAATTTTTTAAATGTTAAAGAAAGAAAGAAGAGAAACAAAGTCAAAGCAAGATGAAAAGATGCTAAACTGGTTGAGAAATGGCAGGTTGGAGCAGGTGGTTCCGGACAGCTAACAGGTCATCTTCCTGGACCACTTTCTCTCACTGTACCTCTCACTCTCTAATCACAGCTTCCCAGCTGAGAACTCAGTTTCTTCCTCCCACAGTGTCTACATTTGAGGAACAAGCATTTAAACTACACTCTCTCCAACACCTTCAACTTTCTTCCTGTTGTCCTTCTCTTACCAAGATTCCTTGGCTCTCCCTCTGCTGTTCTCTGCGTACACCAAGGAACCCACTTCCGTAGCTTCAGCTGTCAACTCTTGCCTAATGCACATAAATCTTAATGTCCTTTATTCAATGCGGGGTAAAAATTTAACTTTACCCAAAGAATTTGGTCTTTGTCCTTAGCTCCTCAGAGATAATCTCTAAAATGTTAGAATTTCCCCAGTGATTGAAGTGTCTTTGATGAGGCTTCCAGGTCACACCTCCCTAACAGGCTATACTAATGAGGTAACCCTTGGGTGGGGGCTGGCCAGGCCAGAAAGACCCACTTCTTGGTATCAGCTGACCTCAGTCGAGGGGAGCTGCAGTTTGAGTAACAAAGCCCCAATAAAGGATCTGGACATGGAAGCTCCATGGTCTTCCTGGTTAGTGACAGACATCAATGCATGTGGGAGGGAAGCGTGTTCTCTGGGACACAGAAGCTTCACATTCGAAACCTTCCCAGACCTTGCCCTATGTGTCTCTTCATTTGAAACCTTTTTGCTATAATAAAACTGGAATCACAAGTATAGAACTTTCTAAGAGTTCTGTATTTCTAACGAATTATCAAACCCCAGGGAGTAGTGGGAGCCAGCAGCTGGGAAGTAAGGGGTGCCTGGGGACCCAGAAGCTTACTGCTGGCACCTGAAGTCTTGGGCAGACTTGGCAGCCTGGAGGACTGAGCCCTTTAACTTGTGAGATCTGACCTAACTCCAGGTGGTTAGGGTCAGAGAACAAAGTACTGCATGTGCAGTTGAGTTGGAGTTGGGTACGGGATTGCACTGAGTTGAGATTGATTGGGTTTCATAACTATTCACGTTCCCCCAAGCTACTTTCAATTGCTTATATATCCGACATTTATCGAAACTAAATAGAATAATGCCGCTGCCTTATGGTAACGTTACTGCCATTATTACTACTATGACTACCATTACCATCATGGCTACTATTGCTCTGCTATTACTATTGTTGTTGTGAGATGCCCATCAGCCAGTTCCGACTCTTAGCAACTCTATGTACAACAGAAAAATGAAAGCTATTCTAATAACTAGATGAAATAATATATGTGAAAATGCTTACAAAATTGTGATGTGCTATTCAAGGGTTATTTATCATTCTTGTCTTTGATTATGTTCAGATTTCTCTCCTTAAAAAGGCAGGGAAGTATGTAAGTGCTCGGTAAAGAGTTCCATGAAAAAGATTGTAGACAAAAACCCTGTCATAGGCTGGGTTCTCCAGAGGAGCAAAACCAGTGAAGCATATGGATATAAATAAATATACAGAGAGATTTATTTCAAGGGAATGGCTTACGCAGTTCTGGAAGCTGGCGAATTCCAAATTAGGCATCAGGCTGGAGATTTCTTCTGACTCACGTGGTTGCAGGGGCTAACAAACCCAAAACTGGCAGGTCAGGCAGCAGGCTGCTGGCTCACATCCCAAGAACTGAAGGTCAGAGAATGACAAGACAAATGCAGGACTCAGAGTGAGCTTTGCCAGAATGTATATATATATATGTGTGTGTGTCTGTGTGTGTATATATATACATTTACTGGATGTAGACCACGTCCCCAAGGAAACTCCCCTTTCAACTGACTGGTTGCTCACATCAGATCACAAAATGGAGGATGATTACATAACATCTGGCAAACCACTGAGAATCATGGCCTAGCCAAGTTGAAACATAACCTTAACCATCACAGTCCACCCCTTGTCAACTTGGCACCTGTACACATCTCCTTAAACCATCCATAATCTCTAAATGAAGACAATTATAAAGTCATACTTACACCTAACATGATACCAACTAACAAGCATACAACTGAAATTAGCCCTGTTTACATATTATATTTTATAATAAGCAATGAAATAAGAAAAGGAGGGAAGAAAACAAAGGTATTTGATATATACACACATATACACACACATATACATATACGCACACATATATGTATAAAAAAAACAAGGAAGAAATAGTCATAAGAATTACAGTCCTCATTTCTGCAGCTGGTCATGTGGTCATAACTGGTATTTAGAGCTACCTTCTTCCACCACCCAGTCCATATTCCCTTTGCCCTCAGCGAACACTACAGTTGGCTGCAGTTTTTTACCTGATGGGGTGATCCAAACCTTCATTTCCTGAAGGGTCTGGACCATTATTAGTCATGTCAGAATTGGGTTGCTGTAGTTTCCCATTGGTGTTAGTCACAGAGCATGGTAGTACTAGGAGACATCATAAGGGATCTCCT
The DNA here is from genome assembly GCF_030014295.1 of Loxodonta africana. NCBI lineage: Eukaryota > Metazoa > Chordata > Mammalia > Proboscidea > Elephantidae > Loxodonta > Loxodonta africana. Next base: position 77,689,825 of record NC_087354.1, on the reverse strand, counting down.
GGATTCCAGACATACTCTTCTTTACCTCCATTATGTAATATCAATCTGATTTCCTCTTGGTAATCAGAATCAATCACACCAGCCAGTAGGGTAACTCCCTTCCTTGCCCGTTGTTCCAGAGGCATGAGGAGCCCAAAGTGGCCAGGTGGCATTTTTTATTTGCAGCTGAATGGAATCATGTGGAATGGAATGTTGTGTTTCCTGGTGGGAGCATTTCTTCCTTTGGAACTAAGACCTCTAGACCTACAAGAAGCAAAACTTTTGCCAGTGGGTAACTAGAGGTAATAGAGAGCGGTGCCACTTGCATTTCTGCCACTGATTCCTGAACCCAGGAATCCTGGCTATGTGGGAAACAGCACTATATATTCGATGCTGGTTTAGAGCATATACAGCATCCTGGAGAACGGGACCCCAAGGTGTTGCCACCTAGTTGGCCCTGTAATTGTGTCTTTAGAAGTCCACTCCATTGTTATATCAAGTCAGCTGCTTCAGGGTAACTTGGAACATGGAAAGACCAGAGAATTCCATGGTCACGGGTCCACTGCCATACTTCATTTGCTGTGAAGTGAGCTCCTTGATCCAAGGCAATGCTATGTGGGATACCATGATGTTGAATAAGGCATTCTGTAAGTTTACGGATGGTAGTTTTAGCAGAAGCATTGCATGCAGATGAAGGCAAGTTTGTATCCAGAGTAAGTGTCCATTCCAGGAAGAACAAAATGCTGCCCTTTCCATGATGGAAGTGCTCTAATGTAATCAACCTGACACCAGGTTGCAGGATGATCACCTTGATGGATGGAGCCATACTGGGGGCTCAGTGTTTGTCTCTGCTATTGGCAGATTGGGCACTCTGCAGTGGCTGTAACCAAGCCGACCTTGGGGAGTGAAAGTCCATGTTGCTGAGCCCATGCATAACCTCCATCCCTGCACTATGGCCGCTTTGTTCATGGGCCATTGGACAACGATGGGAGTGCCTGGTGAAAGAGGATAACTGGTTTCCACACAATGCATCATCCTATCCACTTAATTGTTAAAATTCTCCTCTGCTGAGGTCACCCTTTGGTGAGCACTCACATGAGACAGAAACATCTTCAATTTTTGGCCTATTCAGAGACTTCAATCCACATGACTCTTCCCCATACCTCTTTGTTACCAATTTTCCAGTCATGTTCCTTCCAAGTCCCTGCCCACCGAGCCAAGCTATTGGCCATAGTCTGGTATACACTCACACATCTGGCTATCTCTCCTTTCAAGCAAAGTGAATAACCAGGTGTACTGCTTGAAATTCTGCCCATTGGGAGGATTTCCCTTCAAAATTGTCCTCCAGGGAGGTCCCAGAAAGGGGCTGTGGTGCTGCTACTGTCCACCTTCGAGTGGTGCCTGCATATCACAAAGAACTGTCTATAAACCAGGCATGGGTTTTCTCTTCCTCAGTCAATTGATTGTAAGGAACTCCCCTTGAGGCCTTAGGTGCAGTTTGGGAGATGGAAGATACTGTGACAAGGATGGAGATAATGGGCATTTGGGCCACTTCCTCATGCAACTTACTTCTACCTTCAGGTCTTGCTTGGGCCCAATATAGTATATACTACCTCCATTTGATGATGGAGTGCTGCCATGCACTTCCAATTTTATGACTCTGTGAGTCAGATAATACCCAGTTCATGGTGGGCAGCTCAGACCTCATGGTGACTTGGTGGCCCATGGCTAAACATTCAGCCTCTACTAAGGCTCAGTAACAGGTCAAACGTTATTTCTCAAAAGGAGAGCAGATTTCTCTAGAGGATGGTAGGGATTTGCTCCAAAATCCTAAGAGTTTGTGCTATGATTCACCAACAGGGGCCCATCAATGGCTCCAAACAGCATCTCTATACCCCACTGACATTTCAAGCACCGGATCATATGGCCCAAGTGGCAGAGCGGCTTGCGCTACAGCCCAAACAAAGACTTCTCTTGTTCTGGGCCCCACTCAAAACTAGCAGCTTTTTGAATCACTTGATAAATAGGCTGAGTAAACAAGAATAACAACAACAACAAAAAAAAACCTGTTGCTGCTGAGTCTATTCCAACTCACAGCAGCCCTATAGGACAGAACAGCACTGCCCCATAGGCAGGAGTAGCACACCCAAATGAGGGAGATGTTGCCTCCAAAATCCAAAGAGGCTCGCTAGGTGTTGTGCCTCCTTTTTAGTTGTGGGAAGGGCCAGATGCAATAGCTTATCCTTCACTTTAGAAGGAATGTATCGACATGTCCACATCACTGAACCTCTAGAAATTTCACTGAGGTGGAAGATGCCTGAATTTTTGTGCGATTAGTTTACCACCCTCTATTACACAAACTGAAACTATGGTGGCACAGTGGTCAAGAGCTACAGCTGCTAACCAAAAAGTTGTCAGTTTGAATCCACAGATGCTCCTTGGAAACCCTATGGGGCAGTCCTACCCTGTCCTATAAGATTGCTATGAGTCAGAATCAATGGCAATGGGCTTGATTTTTTTTTGGTATACCACACAAATGCTTTACCAATAAGTCCAGAGTCATTGACCCTTCTTCCTTGCTAGGTCCAATCAGCATAAAGTCATCAGTATAATGGACCAGTGTGACATCTTATGGAGGGGAAAGTCCCTGTGGACTAAATTATGACATAGGACTAGAGTTGATGTAGCTCTGAGGTAGGCAACTGAAGAGTATTGCTGGCCTTGCCAGCTGAAGGCAAACTGCTTTTGATGGTCCTTCAAAACAGGCATGGAGAAAAAGCCATTAGCCAGATCAATAGCTGCATACCAGGTGCCAGAAAATATATTAATTTGCTCAAGGAATGAAACCACGTCTGGAACAGCAGCTGCAACAGCAGCTGCAACTGGAGTCACCACCTGGTTAAGTTTTCAGTAATTGTCATCCTCCAACATCCAACTGTTTTTTGCACAGGCCAAATAGGTGAGTTGAATGGGGACGTGGTAGGAATCATCACCCCTACATCCTTCAAGCCCTTGATGGTGGCAGTAATCTCTGCAATCCCTCCAGGAATGCAGAATTGCTTTTGGTTTACTATTTTCCTAGGTAGGGGCAGTTCTGATGGCTTCCATTTGGCTTTTCCTACTTAATAGCTCTTACATCATTTGTCAGGGAACCAGTGTGGGGGTTCTGTCAATTGCTCAGGACGTCGATTCCAATTATGCATTCTATGCATTCTGGAACTCGGGAAATCACTACAGAAGTAGGTTCAGGAACCCATCGAACCTACTGTGAGACAGACATGAGCTAAACTCCATTAATAACCTGACCTCCATATGCCCCCATGCTGACAGGTGGGCGACAGTGATGTTTTGGGTCTCCTGGAATTAGTGTCAGTTCAGAGCCAGTATCCAGTAATTCCCAAAAGGTCTGATTATTTCCTTTTCCCCAATGAACAATTGCTCTCACGAAAGGCTATAGATTCCTTTGGGGAAGGTTAGGAGAAAGATTAACAGTATAAGTTTTTGGCAGTATATTGCAGTCCTTCCTCAAGGAGACCCAGCCTTCCCTTCATTCAAGGGGTTGTGAGTCTTTAAAATCGCTTGAGTCTGGGAATTGATTTAGGGGCTGTAACCCTCTATTCTGATGATTCAAGTTAGACTGCTCTACACTTGACCTAGAATTCATGTGCTTGTACAGATCAAATAAATATTTAGTAGATTACCTATCTATTTCACTCCTAGGGACACCATAACTAACTAGCTAACATCATAAGTCTACATAAGGCAGACTATTCTGATTACTGCTTTGACTCCACTGTCCTTTACGGTAACTACATCTACCTTGCCTTTGTTGATTGAGTGCTGCCACTTGGCCCCTACTACAATGGAGTCCTATCATCCCCACTGTAGTTATATTTCTTAATCCAGTTACAGCAGTTCCCACTGTCAAATCTGACTTACGTAAAATAGCAATCACAGCAGGTTTTCAAGGATGGGGGCTCCTTTCACAAATTTGTTCCTCACCATTGTGGTAAAAGATGTGTCCTCTCGGCACTCCAGTGTGAGTCTCTGTGTCTAACCTGATAAGTCCACTCTAACATGTTAATTTCCCTAAGCCTTTGAATACCTCCTTCTACAGTATATCAAAGCAGGTCTGGTACTTCAACTTGATTTAGTGTAGGCCACCACATAATCCATGCTTCAGTGACCCAGTGAAATAAACTATTAGATTCTTTCCTAACTTCTAGAGCTGAAACATTGAATGAAGAATCTATGCTTAGTGGGCCCATATCAATAAACTCAGAATGATCCATCTTTATGTTCCCTGCACCATTAACCCACACCCTTAATAGCCATTCTCACACATATTCCCCAGGTTTTTCTTTGTACATATTAGAAAAGTCAAGCCGTTCTTTTGGAGTGTAGTGTACCTCCTCCTGGGTCACTCTTTGTATTTCATCTTTTGGGGCTTGCTGGAACTTAAGTCTAGTTATAGGTCTAGAAGCCAAAATCGGTGGTTGAGATATGTTTTGACAACATTCAGCATTGCCTTGTAAGGCATCTGCCTCAAGCAATAGCCCAGGCAACGACTCAAAGGCTTTTTAGACACAGCTGAGTTAATCTCATTTAATGGGGGTGGGAAGGCTGATGGTTTTACTGGGGAGGGTGGCTTAGCAGACAAACATGGAGTAATCTCTTCAGATGGGAGTGAGAGAGCTGGTTCTGTTGACAGGAGTGATTTGACCAAATTTATGGGCTCAGTGTCTCCAACTTCCTGCCCATATGTCCCCATCCCCAGTCTCAGGATCCCATTTCTTTCCAATCAATGCCCACACTCTAACTTCAAACACCTCTTGAGGTTAGCAATTGCGTTGACACTGTAATTCAGCCACTCTTACGATAAGATTCTGGATTTGGTTTTTGGCAATATTAGCTCTGTTACAGTACAGAACTCCCTGGGGATCAGCTTGGGTCTGCTTGCTTCCCTTTCCAGTCAGTGCTGAGCACTACTGACTAAGGGTGCTGTGTGCTAAGAAGCAGGTATCTTGAGCAGAGGCTTTGCCCACAGCCAACATACTAAGGGGTGGGTGCTAACAAGGCAGACTTCCATTCAGAGTGTGACAATCCCTCCTCTACTCAGTAATTGCTGGCTAATGAACTGATACAAAATCCTACAGAGGGTCCCCTATAGCAAAGCCAAGATGAAGTTCAACTAAGAAGAGACTGCCACCCCCCACCACCACCACCACCACCATCACAGGGCCAACACGGCTCTGAAACAAACAAGACAGATCTCTTGGCAGTCCTTCTGAGGTGAGGCAACCCCTCCTTCTCCAGAAACAGAGGAAAGTCTGCTTATGCTTCCCTTAAAAGCCAGCTCAATGGAAGCAGCTCCCACAGAGCAGGGAAAGAAGCCTCACGCAAAATTGGAGGGCAACACCCCGCCCCGAAGAGGGTTCACCAGGTGTGGGTTTCGGCTCTTTGACTAAAAACATGGTGAGAGAAAAAGAGAAGGGAAGGGAGTAATAACCAGAAGGAGAGGATAGTGCTGCCTGGTGGACAGATTGATTAGTACAAAATATCTCGCCTGAGTGGCAGTGCTGGTTGGTTGACACATTGATTACAGTGTGTTTTCTAGTGTGTTTGGAATAGGTTGGAAGCTTTAAACAGAGATCTGGAACTTTCAAATGCTAATTAAAACAAGGAGGAAAAAGGAGCTATTACAGAGAGGTAGAGGAAATGGTAACCAAAGGCTGAAGGCCCTACAAACCTAAGAGTTTTTTGCAGAAACTAGTGCAGGCAAAAATACCAAATGGTGGGGGGAACTGAGAAAGTTAACACCCTAGAAAATTCTAATGCCCCAACAAAAAATCCCAGGACACACAAAGAACAGAGAAAAAATGACCCATCCAAATGAACATGACAAAAAGAATGAAAGTGCATCTAGGGATGAACAAATAATGAAAAAAATGGAAGAATATAATACAACACTGTTAAACATAATTAAATACCTAAGGTAAACCATATATAAAGAGCTAAAAGAAATAAGGAAAATAATGCAAGAACAAAATGAGCATTAAAAAAAGATATTACAATTGAAAGGGACAATAACTGAAATGAAAACATAAGAGAAGACTTACCAATAGATTTAATCAGGCAGGAGAAAGAATCAGTGGGTCAGAGGATAAGAAGTTGAAGAACAACAAGAACTGAGAGTCAAGAAGGCTGAGCAAAGTTTAATGGAATTATGGGACAACAATATACACATCATGGGGATTCCAGAAGGAGACGAAAGAAAAGAATAGAGAGAATATTTGGAGAAATAACAATAGAAAAATTTCCCAATCTAAAGAAGCACATGAACCTACAAATCCAAGAATTTTAAATAATCCTAAGCAGGATAAACTCAAAGAGATCTACGCCAAGACACATCATAGGCTCTCAAAAAGTAAAGATAAAGATAGAACTCTGAAAGCAGTGACAGAAAAGCAAATGGTCACATACAAAGGTTCTCCAATAAAACTAAGTGAGATTTCTCCTCAGAAACATTGGAGGCCAGAAGGCAAAGAAATGAAATATTTAAAGTGCTGAAAGGAAAAAACAAAAATCTGTCAACCAAGAATACTATACTCAATGAAACTACCCCTCAAGAATGAGGATGAAATTAAAATTTCCCAGAAAAATAGAAGCTGAGAGTTCATATCCACCAGACTGGTCCTACAAAAAAATACTAATGGAAGTTCTGTAGATGGAAGGGAAAAAACACTAGAAAGCAATTCAAAGCTATACACAAAAAGAAAGATCCCTAATAAAGGGAAATGCATGGGTAAGTATAAGGGCTAGTAACAGGGTATTCATACTTGGTAATTCTAATTGTGTTGTCCTTCAGGTTTCTTAATAACAAAAAAATAAAAAGCAAGAATAAAATTATGTTACAGGGCACGTGAAATATAAAGATACAATTAGTGATAACAAAAAGGGGGAGAGGAATAGTATAAATATAGAACTTCTTATATATTACTGAATTTAGTACCAACTTACCCTAGAATGTTACAAATACAAGCTGTTAAATTGGAATATTCACAGTAACCACTAAGAAAATATCTAAAAAAACATGCACAAAAGCAAAGGAGAAGGGAACCAACAAGGCTCACTACAATAAACCAACAAAACACAAATGCAAGCAGTGTTAAGGACAAAGAAAAAGAAAGCTTAAGACACACAAAAAATAAATAACAAAATGGCAGAAGTAAGTCACTTCTTATCAGTAATTACAGTGAATGTAAGTGGACCAAATGCTCCGCCCAAAAGGCAGAGAGTGGCAGAAAGAATTTAAAAAAAAAAATCCAACTCTATGCTGTTTACAAGAGACACACATTAGACCCAAGGGCAAAAGCAGGTTTAAAGTTAAAGGATGGAAAAAAATATTCCATGCAAATAATAACCAAAAGAGAGCTGAGGTAGCAATCTTAGTAGTAGACAAAGGAGGCTTCAAGACAAAATCTGTTCAAAGAGATGAAGATAGACATTAGATGGTGACAACTGGGTTAATTAATCAAGCAGATTTAACAATCATATACACACCAAACATTGGAGCATCTAAATATATAAAGGAAATACTGATAGAACTGAGGGAGAATTAGATAGCATTATAATAATAATTTGAGACTTTCATACACCACTTTCACCATTGGACAGAACATCAGAAAAGATCAATAAGGAAAAAGAGGACTTGAATGACTATAAACCAACCAGACTTAACAGATATTTGTAGAACACGCCACACAAAACTAGCACAATAATTATTCTACTCCAGAGCACATTCTCAGGATAGATCACATGTTAGGTCACAAAGTAAGTCATGATAAATTTAAAAAGACTGATATCATACAAAGTATTTTCTCTGACCAAAACAGAGTGAATCTAGAAATCGAAAAAAAAAAACAGGAAAATACACAGACATATGGAGATTAAACAACATATTAAAGTATCAATGGGTAAAGGAAAAAATCAAAAGAGAAATCACAAATTTCTTAGAGTCAAATGAAAGTGAAAGCACAACATACCAGAACTTATAGGATACAGCAAAGGCAGTAAAAGGCAATAAATGCCTACATGAAAAACAAAGATCTCAAATCAGCAGCCTAACTTGACAACTCCAGGAACTGGAAAGAGAAGTGAGGCTGGCAAACAAACGTAGAAGGTGTGTGTTATTTGCGTAAACTATGGTACACAATGAAAACTAAAAAACACTGTTGAAAGACACTAAAGAAGGCTTAAATAAATGGAAAGATGTTCCATATTCATGGATTGGAAGACTTAACATTGTTAAGATGTCAATTCTACCCAAAGTGATCTACAGATTCAATGCAATCCCAACAGCCTTCTTTGCAGAAACAGAAAAATGAATCCTCAACTTGATACTGAATGGGAAGAGGCCCAGAATAGCTAAAGCAATGTTGAAAGAGAAGAGCAAAGTATGAGGACTCACACTTCTTACAGTAATCAAAACAGCATGGTACTGAGGTAACAACAGACATATAGAGCAATGGCACAGAACTGAGTCCAGAAATAAACCCACATATCTAGTCAACTGATTTTTGACAAGGGTGCTAAGTTCATTTGATGGGGAAAGAAAAGTCTCTTCAATAAATGGTGTTGGAGAAATTCGGTTTCCACAGGCAGAAAAATGAGACAGAATCCATGCCTCACACCATACACAAAACAAATTCAAAACGGATTAAGGACCTAAATGTTCAAATGAAAACTATAAAATGCTTTGAAGAAAATGCAAGGGCAATACTGTCAGGCCCAGCTTTTTAACAATGGATTATCTAATATAATAACTAAAGTACAAACAGAAAAAGACAAAATAAATAAATGAGACCTCATAAAAATTAAAAAATTTTGTTCGTCAAAAGACTACCAAAAGAGTGAGAAGACAAGCTACTGCGAGAATATCTTCGGAAACCATATATCTGACAAGAATCTAATAGTCAATTTATACATAAAACTTTAACAACTTAACAACAAAAAGACAAATAATCCGATCATAAAATGGCAAAGGACTTCAACAGATATTTCACCAAATAGGACATTCAAATGGCCATGAAATACATGAAAAAATGCTCAGCATCATTAGTCATCAGACAGAAGCAAATCAAAAGCACAATCAGATACCATTTCACCCCCACTGGGAAGACCCTCAATGAGATGAATTGACAACAGTGTCTGCAACAATGGGCTCAAGCATAACACGATTGTGAGGATGGTGCAGAACTGTGCGGTGTTTCATTCTGCTGTTCACAGGGTTGCTATGAGTCAGAACTGACTCAATGGCACCTAACAACAACAACAAGATACTTTAAAATAAATAAATAAATAACAAATGTTGGTATTGGTGAGGATGTGGGGAAACTGGAACCCTTATCCGCAGCTGGTGGAAAGGCAAAATGGTTTGGCTTTTGTAGAAAAGTGTGGTGGTTCCTCAAAAACCTAAAAATTCCACTCCTCACCATATACCCAAATGACTTGAAAGCAGAGACTCAAAAAGAGACTTGTACACCAATGTTCACTGCGGCACTATTCAAAATAGACAAAAGGTGGAAACAACCTAAATGTCCATCAACAAATGAATGGATAAACAAAATTCAACAAATGAATGGATAAACAAAATGTGGTACATACATATAATAGGAGACTAATTCAGCCAGTAGGAGAAATGAAGTGTCGATACGTGATACAGTAGAGGTGGTGCTGGGAGACATGATAAGTGAAATAAGTCAATCACAAAAGGACAAATATTGTGTGAGCTCACTTATATAAAAAGACCAAAAAAAAAGGGATAGAGACCAAAGTTTATTACTGGTTACCAGCAGCAGGAGGGGTGGGAAAAGGCAGGGGGGTTAACAGTGATGTGATTATCGCATTAAGGGTAGGGTTAAACAGCCGATTATTGTAATTGCTGTCAATAAGTTGTACACCTGTAAAAAGCTGAATCAGCAAAAGTTGTGTGACAGATATATTCACAATAATGACAAAAAAAGAATAACTGTTGAAGCTGCTTATGTACAACCAAACACCTCATGGGATTTGGTTCCTTGGTTTGGAGGTTTAGGGTCATGGTATCATGGGTCATCCCAGTTAATTGGTCGAATAACATGTTTAGTGCTTCTGTTCTATCTTCTACTTTGTTGTATAGTACTTGGGGGTCTTCAAAGCTTGCAAGTGGTCATCCAAGGCACAACAATTGGTTTCTATTCACCTGGAGCAACAGAAGAAGCAGAGTCAGGAATAGAAGAGGGATATGGAATGTGCAGCTAATTGCCTCCATGAACGACTGCCTCCTTTGCTATGAGACCAGAACTAGATGGTGCCTAGCTATCATTACTGAACATCTTGATCAAAGATTCCTTAGAAGAATCTTGATCAAAAGGGGTAAAATGCAGAACAGAATTTCAAAGTATCATGGACTCCAGAATTTCTGGAGCCATGGAAGGTAGATCAACCCCTGAAACTATTGCCCTGAGATAATCTTTAAACCTTAAACCAAAAAATCCCTTGAAGTCTTCTTAAAACCAAACAATAGTTTAGTTTAACTAGTAAAAAATGTCTGCCTGAAGCATTATGCTTTTAAGAACTATCTATATGGGATGAAAGTGACAACAGCAACTCAAAAGATTACATAGGAACCTGAGTGAGTTTATGAGTTTATGTTAATGAGGGAGGAACAACTTGAAAAAGGAGGGTAAGAATGGCTGCACAACTCAAAGAATGTATGTAATCAATGTCACTAAATTGTACATGTAGAAACTGTTGAATTGGTATATGTTTTGCTGTGCATATTCTCAACAAAAACAACAAAATAAATAAAATTTACAACAACAAAAAAAGAACAAGAAGAGCCTGGAGCAGAATGAGTCCTTTAACCTGGGGTCTCTGGGCTAAGAACCTCCCAGACCCAGGAGACAGAGAGAGTTGTAACACTAGAGCAGGCACGAAGCTGCACAAAGCAGTACAAGTGGCAACAATCAGGTGACTGGTGCAACATGGCTGTGGTGGGCTCCCCGACACATGAAACGAGAGAGTTGAGTGCATGGAAGCAGAAGGCTTACTCGCAGAGTGTGGTACCCCCAGGCACTTGACGATGGAGCCAAAAGACCTATAGCACTTGCCTGAATGCGGGCCAGCAGCAGAGACTAGGCCCAAGTAGGTACTGGCAACAGTGGCCCAAGTGGGACCCAGCAGCAGAGGTGCAAGTAGGGACCAGGCTGCAGGGACAGCCAAGAAGTATGGCCTGCCTATGGGCAAGGCGGAGAAGAAGCTGAAAGCTATCTTGGCTGGAAGCTGTCCTGACTGACGAACTGTATGCTGTCTACTGAGTTGTTTTGTTACTTCCAAGTTGATCCTGATCCTGAGCTGTAGCGTATTACTTCCCTAATAAACCACATAATCATGAGTACGGTCTATGAGTTCTGTGTGGCCACTGCAATGAACTATTGAGCCCAGGAGAGAAGTAGAGAGTGCCACGGCGAGGAGGCTGGTGTCAAATCTGGTAAAAAGGCTGGAGAGTGGAGCTATGTCTGACCTCCACCTCACAGGGATCCCCTTTGGGCTGGTGGTGATTATCGTTCTCCCTCCCAAAGTTAGAGGACCTCTGATGCTACTAGTACATTATAGTTGCTAACCAGAAGGTTGGTGGTTTAAAGGGAGAAAGACCTGGAAATCTGTTCCTGTAAAGTTGGAAGCCAAGAAAACCCCATGGGACAGTTCTACTCTGTCACATGGGGTTGCTATGAGTTGGAATTGGCTTGACGGCACCCAACAACAGCGGGTCTCTTTCTAATAAGTACAAAACCTTTTCTCTGTTTTCATTCTCATCAACCTATTTAGGCACATCCGAACCCACCCCCATTCCCCTTTCCTCCTCCCCCCCTCCCACCAACACTTTCTCAATACTCCCTCCATCCTGGGTTCAGGTGATACTGCACTACCCAGGTTCTTCCCCTATCTCAAAGCTCACCCCCCGTTCTTTACCCTACATTTTATATCTTTGCCTCCACCATTGCTCCTCTTCCAGGGTCCCCTAAAGCTGAACACTACTCTCATTTATGTCTATTCTCATCCCCCTTACAGAAGCTGTCCTTCCCAATAATACCTTCAATTGTTAGGTCTACTGAATGAAATCCCTCCCCCGAACTTGGGTCTATTTCCACCCAGTCCTCTAAGAGGGGCTCCTATCTCAGACACTGTACTCTGTGATGTCTACCTGGCTCTAGGTTTGGTACACAGCAAGAGTAGCATAAACTTTCCTGCATTAATTGATATTTTATGATTCCAAAATATACAAACAACAAATTTGCTCACAATACCCGGGATTCATAAGAAGTTTTCCAAAGTTTGACGTCTTGACTTTCTTTTTTTAAGCTTTTGCCTTACTTTTTCCAGGCAACTGATTTTTAAAAAGGGGATATAGCTCCCTCTGGTGGGTTAGTGGATAACGGAGCCCTGGTAGTGTACTGGTTAATAGCTCCTCAAGAGGCCGGCAGTTGCAATCCACCAGCTGCTCTATGGAAATCCTCTTGGGAAGTTCTACTCTGTCCTACAGGGTTGCTGTGAGTCGGAATTGACTCGACAACAATGGGTCTGGTTTGGGTTTGGCTAACCAGAAAAGGTTGGTAGTACAAAACCCACCAGCTGCTCTGCAGGGGAAGGATGTGGCAGTCCGCTTCTGTAACGATTTACAGCCTTAGAAAACACATGGAGCAGTTCTCCTCTGACCTGTGGGGTCCCTGTGAGTCGGAATCGACTCCACGGCAGTGTCTGGTTTAGTTAGTGGACAACAGAGGCATCCGTGGTTCAGCGGTAGAATTCTAGCCTTCCATGCAGGAGACCTGGGTTTGATTCCACGTCAGTGCACCTCAAGCGCAGTCACCACCCATCTGTGTTGCCATGATGCCGAACAGATTTCTGTAGAGCTTCCAGACTAAGACAGACTAGGAAGAAAGGCCTGGCAATCTGTTTCTGAAAATCAGCCAGTGAAAACGGATCACAACAGTCCATTCCACAACTGATTATGAGGATGGCATAGGACCAGGCGGCACTTTGTTCTGTTGTACATGGGGTCGCCATGAGTTAGGGGATAACAGTGGTACCACACAGCTCTATAATACTTTGAAATATATCAACAACAAAACTAATAATAAATACTAACTGCAATTGAAAGAATTAATAATTCAATGCTATTCATATAGAGTCATTATGAGTCAGAATCAACTCAAAGGCAACAGGTTTGGTTTTCAGGTTTTATTCATGTTGATCTTAAACAACAGCATATTCTTAGGTAGTGATCCTTCTTGAGAAGCAGAGATAGATTTTCAATATTTAAAAAAAAAAAAAAAAGAGGTATTTAATAACACCACTTGAAGTTACCTCAGCACCCAAATGTGAAAAAGACTTTCTTCATTAGTTCAGTAAATCACAGCATCACAATAATGAGGCCAGAGTCCTGGATTTGGCTCTAGCACGGGCCAGGTAGCTTTTACTGGTCCCATTGCTGCACGTTCCACTCTGACACTAGGGAGCCACCTCGAAAATCTTTGCTCTGAGCCACAGAAGACCCAGGATGAGAGAGAGCAAAGAGCCAGCGCAATCTAGTTCTCTGGACATCAGCCCCAAAATGCTGGCGGGCCCGCAGTGCCTTTATATTTTTAAATATCCTTCCATGTGATTACAACTGCCTTCTTTCCTCAGGACCACATCAAGGTGGCTAATAAAGCTCACTATATCTAAAGGCGTAAGCAATTTTTCATGTTAATAAAATTTCTGAAATATAATTTTAATAGCTAAGTAAGATTTTATTGCCTGGATCTCTCATCATTAATTTAACCAGTTCCTATTATTTGGCATGGAGGCCTTTCCTTTTTTTTTTTCTTTTTCTTTTTTTGGTATTCTAAATAAAGGTATAGTTTCCTTCAAAAAACTGTAGTGACTCATTCCACTGACTTAAGTGATGATAAATAATCAAAAGACTTAAAATTTTTTTTTTTAACAATAAGAAGAGCTAACATTTTTAAAGCTTTAGATGGTCACTTACCTAAATATTGTATAATTATCCTTCAAGGCATGGTTATGCAGTTATCACACGGGCTATAATAATTATTTTACAGACAATCTCATTTTTGCAGCAGTTAGCAGGCACGTCGTTATCTCTGAGAGTTAATAAAAAACAAATAATCCAGATTCTCTCCAAATAGTAGCTGAAGAACTAGAAGAAAAACATAAAGTGTAATTTACTTTTAAAAAAAGTAACAATAATTTAATTAAAAGTGTATGAGTAAAATCATATTTCTTCTACATTGTCCACACAAAAGCCATGGATATATACTTATGCATTTTGGGGGTCTACCCCAGCAACCTTTTCTACCTCAATAAGTTTTTTTGTTACTGCTCTCCCTCCATTCGAGCACTGCCATATCTAGATGATAATCCATATACTTCATCATGCTGATGACAGAAAAAGTAAATTATTACAACCTGTTGTCACTGAGTTGATCCCGACTCACAGCGACCCTGCAGCACAGAGTAGAACTGCCCCATAGGGTTTCCAAACTGTAATCTTTGAGGAAGCAGACTGCCACATCTTTCTCTCGCAGAGAGGCTAGTGGGTTCGAGCCGCCGAACTTTCAGTTAGCAGCGAGCACTTAACCACCGTGCTAACAAGTCTCCTATAAAGTAAATTATTATACAGAACCAGAAAACGGGGGGAAAGAGCCAAACATCGAGAGCAGTGGCAGCAGCTATCCCTCTTCCCAGCGCACATGCCGTGGCTGCGGCCTTCCAATGGCAGTAGAGAGCACAATTACACACTTCCAGTTCATCACATATGCAATCTTCTTGGCTATTTCAAGCTTATAATTAATTCAAGCAAAATCAGTCCTGCCCCTCACAGCTTGTGGTATGATGCGAATATGAAAGATCGGTGCTTGATTCCTCAAAATAAAAGCCCCAGAGTGAAATTTTGCTCTTACCCAGCCCCTAGTTTTCCTCCTTCCGTCATCCTAAAATAACTGGCTCTCCTCAAATTACTCCCTTATCAAAAACCTTCACACAAAGACAATTCCCCAAATACAAATCAAGAGACCAAAGTTTAAAGAAAGTAAATCATATTTTTTCCTCCTAAACAGGAGCGAAAGGTAGGAGGTTTGTCTTAACTTGTGTGTCCCTAGTCTCTAGCACTGTACTCAAAGGGTGCCTAATAAAAATAGGTTGACTTAATGGTTGAATAAATGGCTGTCTTTGTTGTTAGTTGCTGTTGAATTAGATACGACTCGTGATGACCTCATGTACAACGCAATGAAACATTGCCCAATCCTGCACCATCTTCATGATCATTGGTATGCTCAAGTCCACTGTTGCAGCCACTGTGTATTTTGAGTGACATCCAGCTGACGGGGCTCATCTTTCAGCACTATATGTTGTGATCCCTAGGGTTTTTATTAGCTAATTTTCAGAAGTAGATTGCCAGGCCTTTCTTCCTAGCCTTAGTCTGGAAATGCCACTGAAACCTGTCTAATGTGGGCGACTCTGCTAGTATTTAAAATACCCGTGGCATAGCTTCCAGCATCACAGCAACACGCAAGTCACCACAGTCTGACAGACTGACAGATGGTGTTGAATAAACAGGAGAGTACATTTCAAAATAGCTTTTCTTCCTAAAGGTCTCTTCATCTCACATGTCTCAGTTTTCAGAAGCGCTCATGCCATACCCAAGCATTCCTTAAATCTCTACTTTTCTTATCACCTGCCCTAAAATTCTTTATTCTGAAAAGTCGAAATTCCTAAAAGTTACTGTAAAAATTTTCCAAAGGCAGAGACATTTTCCACTAAGTCAGAGAGCTTGGCCCGGCAAAGTCTTATGTAAATAAATAAAATAAATGCAGTATTAAAAGTATTCCATAATTACTGAGATGGACATTTATATAGTTTCTCCCGTGTAATGCAACTATAATACGCTAAATACAAAAGCATGGTTTTCACAATCCTAAAAGAGTAAACTCAGACATGATGTGATACACAGGTGGAAAAACCATTAAAATATAAGAGGAGAAATTATTGAAAGCTAAATGGCCCCAGGAATAATTATATGCTATTTCTTCAGAACACTTTGGATCAGAAAGGTCCACAGCTACTACTTTGAGATGAGAAGCTGTGCCATCCTGTAAAACCTTGTCCACTTTGTCCATCCATCTCCAATTAAGCAAATCTACACACTCTACAGAGAACAGAATCTTTTCACCAGAGATTTCAGACAAGGAAGAAAAACTTCACTTTGGGATTTCATGTCAAGATGTTTAATCAAAGGGATTCAAGTGTGAAATTCAAACAGGGCACAACGAGTGGCTGTGTCAGCAATCGTGGGAATACTGTGGGAAGGGGATAACGGAAGACAAGAAAAAATGGATGACGTGAAAACCAGACAAAGCCGGCTTTGTGGCTGAGAGCTACTTGGAATGACCACTGTAGGCTTCAGAGACAATGTAAAATCCACACTGTGATGTAAACTGCACTGAGTTTTTAAATGTTTCCATGTTCAGATTCTTAAATCATATCTGTCGGTGTTTCAATTGTCAGGAAGCAAACAGAGTGGCCGTGAGTTCTGCTTTCTTGAGGAAAAGCATTTCAACAAATCGAAGACAGTGAAAATTTTCAAAAAGGAACAGAGCTGGCTGTCTCTCTGCCCTCCCTTTGATGTCGTTGCGTGCCGCCATTAAGTTGGTTACAACTCATAGTGATTCCTTATGACAGAGTAAAACTGCCCCGTAGGGTTCTCTTGGCTGTAACCTTTACAGGAGCAGATCGCCAGGTCTTTCTCCCACAGAGCCGCTGGGTGGGTTCGAACCGCCAACCTTTTGGTTATCGGCCTGATGCTTAACCATTGTGTTAATTAAAACACCTTTTGAAAGTAAATAGAAATGAGATGGTAACAGAAATGATCATCCTAAAGTATTTCTCTGTGGTTTATATTACAGAAACAAGTTCTTATTTCTAAGACGCTGAGATTTTAAAAAGATAAATTGTTGAATTTGGTTAAAATCTGGAGATAAAGGAAAAGCAATGGAAGGTTATCTTGGGATCTGTTTTGTATTCCAAACCTAGCACAGTGGTCAAAAAATATTTGACAAGTAAATGTTAAACCACAACAATTAAAATTATGTACATACCCAGAATTCCTGATGAATAAATGAGGTCAGTAAATATTCCTGAAGAATAAGCCTATGAGCAATTGCTAAGTAACTGCAATGCTGTGTGTGAAAGGTACTGTGCCCTGTTATGAGCGTGTTTACAGGGTTGTTGTACCTCATTAGAAAATACAGCTATTGACTGGTCACAGCCAATGTCTTCATTGTGCAATTTGAGGGTATGTACCATGGTCAAGCACACCCTGCTCCACCCTCCAGGCTAGGACTAGTGCATCTGGGTTGCGCTCTCATAGTTGGGATCATCTCCTTGTCATCACAGTGTGATTAAACCAAAAACCAAACCCATTGACGTTGAATCGATTCCTACTCATAGCGACCCTACTGGACAGAGTAGAACTGCCCCATAGGGTTTCCAGTGAGCGCCTGGTGGATTCAAACTGCTGACCTTTTGGTTAGCAGCCCTAGCTTTTAACCACTACGCCTGCTTTTCCCTTCAGGATCCACATCAGCAGGGGGAGTGCCCAGTGGGGGAGGTAGGGCCAACTCAGCAAGCCACCTGAGTTCTCGAAGCAGGTCTTCAAACCAGTTCAAACCAGTTCGGTCAGGGCCAATGAAGCCAAAGGGAAGCAGACCAGAAGTTTTACAATTTGGCAGATTCGGCACAGTATCCAGAATAGGAAAAACTACGGGCGGAAGCCCTGAAATAGGAGACTCGGAAGAGGTGCAGTGAGCCCTTTCAGGAGCCTGATGCATGAAATTGGATTATTGTCAGGACTGCGGTGAGTGACACACACTGGAAGCAGCATGGTCAGCCACCACCTTTGAGTGGAGCAGCACTGCTTCCAACTGTGCTAAAAATCCGAGGGCAAGAGATTTGGTTGCTATGCAGTGCATACACTTTCCTTGTTCTCTAAGAAGGAGATTAAGTTTTTAGCAGGGCTTTCACCCATAATTTTCCCCATCTGACTACTTTCTGGTTTAAAAAATCCAGATCTGTTCCAATGATGCTTTCTCGGCCATGATTGAACCAGGAGGAACCAGTTTGAAGCCCTGTCTTGAAGTCATGTTCTGAGCATAAAAGAGTGTTGGGGAAAGGATTGCAAACCAGAGAAAGAACACATTACAATGAAGGTAGGACTTCTTGGGAACCCCTAGAGAGGTTGTGAGGCTGCCCACATTTATCTAGTACTCCTGTGGCCTGTGATTCTTATACCTTAAACCACAAGAATACAGAAATGACCTGAGTTTCAGGAACCCCCACATAGCCCTTGGAGCCCCACTGTTATCAGCTGTCATGGAGTGGGACCTCATTCATGGCGACCCGATGCACAAGGGAACTAAATGCTGCTCCAACCTGCCCCATCCCCATGATTGGCTGTGGATCAGACCGTTGTGATCCATAGGCTTTTCACTGGTGAATTTTCAGAAGTAGATCACTGGGCCTTTCTTCCTAGTCTGTCTTAGGCTGCAAGCTTTGCAGAAACCTGTTAAGCATCACAGCAACACACAAGCTTCCACTGACAGATGGGTGGTGGCTGCACATGAGATGCGTTGCCTGGAATCATACCCAGGTCTCCTGCATGGAAGATGAGAATTCTACCACTGACCCATCAATGACCTCTCGTGGTGCCTTAGAGTCTTCAGAATGTGGCCTAAACCTCGAAGTTTCAAGGGAAAACTAACTCAAGATGACAAACGCATCTGCATGCTCTCTGTCTAGGTTACTGTTTTCTTTGAACTATAGCAGTTAAAACCTGGTGTTGGGAGGTGGAGCCAACATGGCACTATAGACAGAAGCACCATGCCATCCCTCCACAGCAAAGGCTAGAAAAATTAAGTAAAACAGAGACAAACATCAATCCTGGAACCCAAGGTGTCAAATGAAGAGATAAAGAACTCAACCAAGTACTGAATGGAATAAGAAACTGAGAGAAGACAGAGAATGAAAAGAGACAAGTGTGGAAGTCCCCTATCAGCTAACGCAGCACGGATTTGCCATCTTGGACTCCTGACAGAGATCAGCAGGTGGGGAGCTCCCAGCAGGAGACAGAGCACCCAGTAACCAGTGATATATGCTTTCCCATCTCCCACCCTTCTTCCCCCTGCTCGGCCTTCGCTGCTTCTCGGCACTCGTCCAGGGAGGCATTGGCTACATGTCACTTGGATTCGCCCCACCCACACCACCCAACTCCTTCAATGCCATTTCTTTGTTGCTGTTGTTGCATTTTTTGACTTCTTTTAGTTTCTTCCCTCTCTTTCACCTCCTTCCCATCCCTTCTCTCGAACACCTCGCTCCGTGTGCCACCTGTGCTGCTTCTCAACAGGCTGTGAAACACCACTCAGCTGGAGAACCACTTCCCTCGTCTGCGCTGCCATGTCAGTGGGATCCCTGAGGCCATTTTTTTTTTTTTTCATTTTCTTTTTGTTTTTCTTCACTTCTCAGCTTCTCATCTCTCTTTACTTCCCTTCTTTTCCTGTCTCCTGAATTTCTGGTGCTGCATGCCATCTCCACCCCTTCTAGACAGGCTGTGCCCTGAGACCCGAGAGCCACTTCCCTGGTTACTGGTGGAATCCCCTGGGGGCATTATTTTTTTTTTGTTTTTCTTCATTTCTTGGTTTCTCGTCACTCTCTACTCTCTCTACCTCCCTTCCTTTCCTTCCTCCCAACCACCTGGCATCTTTTTTTCTGCTTCTTGTCTCTCTCTACATTCCTTTCATTCCTTTCCCCCGACCACCTAGCCATGCATGCCTTTCTTTTTTTTTTTAATCTAGTTTCTTATCTCTCCCATCTTTCCTTTCCTCTCTCCTGTCCACCTAGCTGTGTGTGCCGTATCTATCCCTTCTTGATGAGCTGTGCCTCACTGCTTGGCTAGAAAGCCATCAGCACACAGCTTCCCCAGATCTGTGCCACACAAATGGCAGGCTCTCTCAGCACTTTTTTTTTTTTTTTTGGCTCCTATTTCTTTCTCCTCTTTCTCTTCTTTCCCATACCCAACTTAGCTCCACACATCACAACCTAGCCCCTCCCTCCTACCTATCTGCACTGTGCACTGAACATTGCACCCCTAAGCAGTACAGAAATGATCTACCAGAACCTGCCCTGCACTGACTCCTGGTCATGCCCTGTTGGCCCCAGTACGTGCCATAAATGACCCATTCCAGCCCCTCCCTCTGCTGGACCTGCCCTGTTGCACCATAGCTTAGGGAATGGCCCTGCCCATTGGACTAGGTGGTGAAAAATATCATGCTCACAGACCAGCAAACAAGGAACACGCAGCCTGCCTGCTAGACATAACCAAACCAAACAAAAAAGCAGGACGAAACAAACAAATCTACATCAGTAAATGAAGAAATTAATTACCAAATGCTCCAAAGACAGCAGGCAATACCAAAATGTTAAAAAAAAAAAAAAAAAAGGACAGGATGGCTCCAGTAGGTGTCCAAAATAAAACACCAAATGACCTTCCAGCAGAAGAAAATGCACTGGAACTACCTGATAGGGAATTCCAATCTCTAATATCCAGGGCTATCCAAGAGTTGAAGGAAAAAGCAGAGAAAAATGAGGGGGGAAAAAGACAAAATCATGGAAAAGACAGACAAAAGAATGCAAGAATTCAGGACAATAATACAGGAACAAAATGTCAGAATAAATTTACAACTGGAAACCATACAAAAACAGCAATCAGAAATCCAAAAGATGAACAACAAGATTTCAGAAATGGGCAGTGTCATAGGTCTGAAGAGGAGGTTTGAAACAATGGAAGACAGGATGAGCAAAAAAAATTGAAGACAAATACTTGGATACCACTTTGAGGAAAAATCAGAGAAAAGAATGAAGAAAAATGAAGAGACCCTGAGGATGACGTAGGATACAATCGAAAACAAAAATCTGTGAGCGACTGGAGTTACAGAATGGGGGGAGAAAACAGAAAACACGGAGAGGGTCATTGAAGAATTGCTGACAGAAAACTTCCTTAATATCATGAAAGATGAAAAGTTGACTATCCAACAAGCTCAATGATCACCATATAGGACAGGCCCCAAAAGAAAATCACCAAGGCACATTATAATCACACTCGCTAAAACCAAAGACAAAGACAGTGTCCTGAGAGCAGCTCGAGAAAAATGAAAAGTCACATTCAGAGGGGAAACAATAAGACTAAGCTCTGATTACTGGGCAGAAACCATGCAGTCAAGAAGCCAATGGGATGACATACATAAATGTTGAAAGAAAAAAATTGCCAACCAAGAATAATGTATCCTGCAAAACTCTTGCTCAAATATGATGGTGAAATTAGGACATTTAAAGATAAGCAGAAACTAAGGGAGTATGTAAAAACCAACCAAATTTACAAGAATTATTAAAGGGAGTCCTTTGGTTTGGGAACAAACAACATCAGGCAATAGCCTGAATCTAGGACACAAGACTGCACCAACCAGACACCAACCTTGGAAATGAACTTTGAAGGATTAATCAAAACTCACAAATTTACAACAGGGAACCAGAAAGGTTAATCTGTAAATGACAACAACATAAGAACAATAAAAGAGGGAATAAACGATGTTGGTATACAATTTTCAAACGGAGAGGAAGGCAAGGTGATATCAAGTAATGAAAGACTGGTTCAAACTTAGGAAGATAAGGGTAAATTTCAAGGTAATCACAAAGAGAGTTAACAAACCTACTCATCAAAATAAAGAAGAAAAATATAAAGTCTCAGTAAACACAAAATCTACAAAAACAAAATTAGTAAATAAAACCCAAAAACAAAAAGAATTCAGCATAGAAGAGTAAGAGAAACAAAGAAAATATCAGCACCACAAAAAAAAAAACCTACAAAATGACAGCAATAAACTCACATCTATCAATAATTTCACTGAATGTAAATGGCCTAAATGCACCCATAAAGAGTTACAGATGGATAAAAAAACAGGATTCATCAATTTGCTGTCTACAAGAGACACACCTTAGAAATAAATACGTAAATTTATGAAAAATCAAAGGATGAAAAAAATATATCAAGCAAACTGCTACCAAAAAAGAGCAGGAGTAGAAATACTAATCTAAGACAAAATAGACTTTAAAACAAAATCCGCCATAAAAGACAAAGAAGGGCATTATATAATGATTAAAGGGACAATCCATTGAACACATAACCATAATAAATATCTACACACCCAATGACAGGACTCCAAAATATATAAAACACTAACACCGCTGAAAAGAGAAATTGACAGTTCCACAACAATAGTAGGAGACTTCAACACACCATTCTCAGTAAAAGACAGAACATCTAGAAAGAAACTCAGCAAAGATACAGAAGATCTAAAGGTCACAATCAGCCAACTTGACCTCATAGACATATATATAGAACACTCCACCCACAAGCTGCAAAGTACACATTCTTTTCCAACACACATGGAATGTTCACCAGAATAGACCGCATCTTAGGCAGCAAAGCAACTCTCAACAAAATCCAAAACACTGAGATAATATAGACTATCTTCTCTGATCACAACACCATCAAAGTAGAAATTAACAACAGGAAGAGCAAGAAAAAAAAATCAAATACATTGAAACTGCTGAAAAACCAGTGGGTAATAGAAATCAAAGATGGAATCAAAAAATTCCTAGAATCAAATGAGAATGAAAACACATAATACCAAAACATTTGGAACACAGCAAAGGCAGTGCTCAGAGGTCAATTTATAGCAATATACATACACATCAAAAAAGAAAGGGGCAAACTCAAAACATTAGCTACACAAATTAAACAAATAGAGAACAGTAAAAGAAGCCCACAGCCACCAGAAGAATGGAAATAATAAAGATCAGAGCAGAAACAAATGAAATAGAAAAACAAGAGAAAGAATCAACACAACCAAAAATTTGTTTTTTGAAAGTATGAACAAAATTGACAAACCACTGGCCAAACTGACAAAAGAAAAACAAGAGAGGATGCAAATAACCCAGATAAAAATGAAATGCGGGACATTACAACAGATGCTACTGAAATAAAAAGGATCATAACAGAGTTTTATGAAAAATTAAACTCCAACAAATTTGAAAACCCAGAGGAAATGGACAAATTTTTAGAAACATGATTCCTATCCAAACTAACACAAACTGATGTTGAAAAATCTGAACAGACCCATAACAAGAGAAGAGATTGAACAGGTAATTAAAAAAAAAAAAAAACTCCCAACCAAAAAAAAAAGCCCTGGTCCAGATGGCTCCACTGGAGAATTCTACCAAACATTCAGAGAAGAGATTAGAGCAGCACTACTCAAACTATTTCAGAACATAGAAAAGGAATGGATGCTTCCAAATTCATTCTATGAAGCTGGCATAACCCGGACACCAAAACCAGGCAAAGACACCACAAAAAAGAGAAAATTACAGACCAATATCTTTCATGAATATAGATGCAAAAATACTCCAAAAATTCTAGCCAATAGAATTCAGCATCATATCAAAAAAATAATACACCACAACCAAGTGAGATTCATACCAGGTATGCGAGGATGGTTCAACATTAGAAAATCAATCAACATAATCCACCACATAAATAAAACAAAAGAGTCACATGATCATTTCAATCGATGCAGAAAAGGCATTCGACAAAGTCCAACACCCAATGCTGATAAAAACTCCTGATAAAATAGGTATAGAAGGGAAATGCCTGTAAGTCGGAATCGACTCAACAGCAATGGGTTTGGTTTTGGTACACAAAACGAACAGCCAACATCATTCTAAATGGAGACAGGCTGGAAACATTCCCCTTGAAACCAGGAACAAGACAACAATGCCGTTTATCAAGTCCTAGCTACAGCAATAAGGCAAGAAAAAGAAATAAAGGGCATCCAAATTGGTAACGAAGAAGTTAAACTGTCCTTATTTATGGATAATAAACTATACACAGAAAACCCAAAAGACTCCATGAGAAAACTACTGAACTAATAGAAAGATTCAGCAGAGTAGCAGCATACAAGATAAACATACAAAAATCAGTTGGATTCCTATACACGAATAAAGAGAATGACGAAAAGGAAATCAGGAAAAACAAAACCCTTTATAATAGTCCCTCCAAAAATAAAATACTTAGGAATCAATCTAACTAGGGATGTAAGAGACCTATACAAAGAGAACTACAAAACACTACTGCAGGAAACCAAAAGAGACCTTCATAAATGGAAAAGCATACCATGCTCAGGGACAGGTAGACTCTACATTGTGAAAATGTCAGTTCTACCCAAAGTGATTTACAGATGCAATGCAATCCCAATCGAGCTACCAACGGCATTCTTTACAGAGATGGAAAAACTAATCATTAACCTTATATGGAAAGGGAAGAGGCCCCGGATAAGTAAAGCACTACTGAAGAAGAAGAATAAAGCAGGAGGACATGCACTACCTGACCTCAGAGCCTACTATACAAAACAGCCTGGTACTGGTACAATGACAGATACGCTGACCAATGGAACAGAATTGAGAACCCAGATGTAAATCCTTCCACTTATGGCCACCTGATTTTCGATAAGGGCCCAAAGTCCATCAAATGGGGAAAAGACAGTCTTTTTAACAAATTGTGCTGGCAAAACTGGATGTCCAGCTGCAAAAAAAGGAAACAAAACCCATACCTCACACCATGCACAAAACCTAATTCAAAATGGATGAAAGAACTAAATATAAAACCAAAAACTATAAAGATCATAGAAGAAAAAATAGGATTAATGCTAGAGGCCCTGATACACGGCATTAACAGGATACAAACCATAACTAACAACATACAAACTCCAGAAGATAAGCTAGATAACTGGGATCTTCTAAAAATCAAACAGTTATGCTCATCAACAGACTTCACCAAAAGAGTAAAATGAGAAACTACAAACTGGGGAAAAAAATTTGGCTATGACAAATCCAACAAAGGTTTAATCTCTAAAATCTACAGGAAAATCCAGTACCACTCTAACAAAAAGACAAATAATCCAATTAAAAAATGGGCAAAGGAGATTGGAACCATTATGCACTGCTGGTGGGAATGCAAAATGGTACAACCATTCTGGAAAATTATATGGTGCTTCCTTAGAATAGAAATAGAAATACTGTATGATCCAGCAATCCCATTCCTTGGAATATATCCTAGAGAAATATGTGCCATCACACAAACAGACATATGCACACCCATGTTCACTGCAGCATTGTTCACAATAGCAAAAAGATGGAAACAACATAGACGCCCGTCAATGGATGAATAAACAAACTATGGTATGTACACACAGTGGAGTACTACGCAACAATAAAGAACAATGATGAATCTGTGAAGCATCTCACAAAATGGATGAATCTGAAGGGTACTATGCTGAGTGAAATAAGTCCATCACAAAAGAACAAATATCATATGAGACCACTATTATAAAAACTCATGAAAAGGTTTACACACAAAAAGAAACAATCTTTGATGGTTACAAGGGAAGGTGGGGATGGAAAAACACTAAATAGACAATCAATAAGTGGCAACTTTGATGAAAGGTAAGACAGTACACAATATGGGAATCCAGCACAACTTGTCCAAGGTAAGGTCATGGAAGCTTCATAGACACATCCAAACTCACTGAGGGACTGAATTATGGGGCTGAGGGCTGTGGGGACCATGGTCTCGGGGAACATCTAGCTCAACTGGCATAATACGTTTTATAAAGAAAATGTTCTACATTCTACTTTAGTGAGTACTGTCTGGGGTCTTAAAAGCTTCTGAGCGGCCATCTAAGATACTCCACTGGTCTCACCCTGTCGGGAGCAAGGGAGAATGAAGAAAACTAAAGACATAAGCGACAGATTAGTCCAAAGGACTAATGGACCACAAGTATCACAGCCTCCAACAGACTGAGTCCAGTACAACTAGATGGTGCCCAGCTACCACCACCAACTGCTCTGACAGGGATCACAACAGAGGTTCTCAACACCAGACTTCCTGGCCTGTCAGAGACTAGAGAAACTCCAAGAGTATGGCCCCCAGACACCCTTTTAGCTCAGTAATTAAGTCACTCTTGAGGTTCACCCTTCAGACAAAGATTAGACAGTACCATAAAACAAAACGATACTAAAGGGGCACACTAGCCCTGAGGCAAGGACTAGACGGCAGGAAGGGACAAGAAACCTGGTAATAGGGAACCCAAGATCAAGAAGGGAAAGTGTTGATATGTCGTGTGGCTGGCAACCAATGTCACAAAACAATATGCGTACTAACTGTTTAATGAGAAGCTAGTTGTTCTGTAAACCTTCATCTAAAGTACAATAAAAAAATAAAAAAGAAATATATATCACAGAAAGTCAGTGACAAATCAGACCTTGAGAGATACAAGGTAAGACTAAAAATACAAGTTGCAGCCAGATATTTGAAGTATAAAACAATGAGCAAATAAATATAAAGTTCCAAAAGGGGGCTTACAGATTTTTTTTTTTTTAAATAACAGATACAGAACTTAGAAATGAACATACTCAAAAGAAAAGAACTAGGTAAAACAGCAGTATGCATTGGAATGAATTGAGATTAAATAACATTTCAAGTGGCCCTGCCACTACTGGCCACCAGTTCATATTATAAATTTTAATTCTTCCACAACCAAAGTGCTAAGGAATAAAAAAGTATTGAATCAAAAAAAAAAAAAAAAAAAAACCCGGTGTCGACCTTTACGCTAGCTGACCTCTCTCTTATCCCCAAGCAGCGTGTACTACATAAACCTTCTAATTAAAAGTCACCTAGACTACAGAGAGACTGTGAGTTCCCTGAGGTGAGGACGTGACATATTTCCCTGTGGATCCCCAGGGCCTAGTACAGTGTGCTAAATTACAATAAACAGTACCCCCCCACTCCCACCCCGTCCCGGCAGGATCATGCCGAGGAAAGGAAATGGTAACTGAAAACTTTCACCAAACAGGTACTTGGACGTGACTGAATTAAGTGGCTGAGTTTGTGCACTGTTTTTTGAGAGACTAAAATGATGAGAACACGTATTGCCGCCTTAGGCACAGCCTGGTCACAGGATAGGGGAAAAATACGCAGGAATCATAGGATGTCACACATTTAGTTGCGTTAGAACCTATAGATATGATGTATAGGTGCTACCAATGAACTGTTTTCTAATTTTCTGTATGCCACAAGCACCAGCGGTCAGGCACTTGGCTGCTAACGAAAAGGTTGGTGGTTCGAATCTACCAGCCTCTCCTGGGAAATCCTACGGAGCAGTTCTACTCTGTCATATAGGATTCCTATGTGTCTAAAATTGACTTGATGGCACCTAGCAACAACATTAATTCTATAGGTATTTATGTGGCTTTACAGCTAACAAAGGACATTCATTCACACAAAGATTATCAAAGCTGCTCATTTTCAGCCTCCTCAGTGCTAAGTGGTTAATGTACTTTTTATTTTTCACTTCATGCTCACAATAAGCCTTTGAGGTATTATACTCACCCCACAAATGTGAAAACGGACCTTCTGAGTGGTTCATATTCCTAGTGAGTATCCAAGCAGGGTTCAAAATCAGGTTTGTCTCACTGTAAAGCTGGAGTTCTTTTCAGTATGCACAGTGACCTCACAGTGTGTTCACGTTAGCTGTGGGATGTCAGTGTTACTACTGACCGTTTTACAGATTCATTCATTCAGTAAAGATGTGTTGATACCCTTACATGCCAGGCACTGTTCTAGGCACTGGAGTCACAGCAATACTCAGAATTGGCAAATCTCTGCTCCCACTGGAGTTTACGTCATAGGGTGAGGATGAGGAGAGGAACAAACCCGACAAATATGTGTCAGCTGGCAAGTTCTATGGAGAAAAATAAAGCAGAGACAAGGGGCTAGGAAGTACTAAGAGGGGTGGGATAAAACTGTAGCTCTTGGATGGATGTAGAGCGGTCAAGGAAGGTGTCTTTGATGAGGTACTATGTGAGCGAGCAGAGACCTGGAGGAGCAAGGGAGCCAGCCATGGGCTGTCTTGGGAAAGAGTTTTCCAGACAGAGGGACTAGTAAGTGCAAAGTCCTTGAGGTAGGGATGTCTTGGCATATTGGAGTAATAGCTGGGAGGCCAACGTGCCAGTAGTGCTGTAAACTAGGGGGAGAGAAGAAAGATGCAAGGCCAGAGAGGAAACTGAGACTAAATCACATGGTCTATTAGGTCATTGTAAGAACTAACAGTCTTACTCTGAATGAGACATACCATTGGATGGTTTTCAGCCATGATTAAACTTCCATGATTACTCTCGCAGCACAGCTGTAGGGGGAACAAACTGCAGCAGCGCAAGAGGAGAACCAGGGGGACTAAGCAGGAGGCTCTATTGTTATAGTCTAAGTGAGAGAGAGGGTAGTTTGGACTAGGGTAGTGGCAGAAGACAAGTCTGACTGCAAGGGTTTTGGCTTGAGCACAAAAAGATAGTATCGCCATTTACTGAGATGGACAGGACTAACGGAGAAGCAGAGTTGGGGGTAAAGAACAGTAGTTTGGCTCTGGACATGTTGTTTCTGAGATGCCTATTACAGAAGTTGTCAAGTAGGCAGCTGGATTCCTGAGGCTAATTTCAGAGGAGAAGTCCGTGCTGGATACATAAATGTGGGAGCCTATCAAGGTATCTGTTAAATATCACAGATGAGAACACCTAGAGAGAAAGAAAAGAGGTACAACAACTAAGCCCTAGTACACAGCAAACTTGAGCATTTACAGAGGAGGAGGAACCAGCAAAGAAAAATGAGGAGTGGGCAAGGAGGGAGAAGGAGAACCTCAGGAGACCTCAAGAGCAAAGCATTTCAAGGAAAGAGTGATCAATTTGGTCAAATGCCACTGATAGGTCAAGGAAGATGAGGGCCAAGAATTGACCGATGAATTTTGTAGACTTAGGCCACTGAATGGAGGTGATTGGTCCCAGCTTCCCTGGAACGAGAAAACGGAGGCTCCAAGAGATTAAATAAATTGAACAACCAAGGTGAGATAGCCAGTTAGCAGCAGAACTAGGCGGAGAACTGAACACTGAATACAGGCCATCTGAAGTTAGCCATGTTTTTTCAATCCCAGTCCAGGGCCCTTCTTCAACAATAGTTTAAGATGTCACCCGCCCCAGGGTAAAAGTATCGTTAGGAGGACTCTAAAAGAACACTGAGGCTTTAAACAAAAAGAAATAGACTTCAGTAGTAGAACTTGAAGCCACAATGACAGTCAGAAAGTGGTTTGGTATTTCATAACACAGTGAATACTCTTCAAACCAAATGAAACAGGTGTAGGTGGCCACTGCAGCCAGGGCATGCACAGGTGTCAAAACACACTTCACTACACAGGAATTCCTACACGTCCTCAAAGCGAATTCTCTGTTCATTCTATTTCACTACATGATTTCCGATCCAAAAAAAAAAACCATAGGCCTGATTACCATATATTACCAAGTACTGTCAGTGGAGGCTTGTGTATTGATGCTCAACAGATTTCAGTGGAGCTTCCAGTCTAAGACTAGGAAGAAAGGCCTGGCAATCTATTTCTAAAAATTAACCAAGGAAAACCCTATGGATCACAAAGACCCAATCTCATTGTGCATGAGGTCACCATGAGCTGGGAGGCCCACTCAACAGCAGCTAACAATAAATGTACAGTCAGGGTTTGAATAAACGTGAACTCTTGTTTCCCCACCCTCTTTCCTTGGCTTGATTTTTTTTATTAAGTTGCCAAAAAACGGGGTGGGCTTTAGACTGTAATGAATCAAACACACTTTTATGAATGCAAAGGCACAAGAAAGCCCTAAACCATTCAGGTATTAAAGACACAGTTTTAACAGTCCCTACTTCTCCCCTCAAATCCACAACCATCACCACCCAAAGATGCCGGTCCATTTAAAGCACCCACGCTTGCACCGCACTCCGTTGCACTCTGCGATTCCGTTTTGTAGCCTAGCAAGTGAAGACTTCCAAAGGGAGGAAAAGCAGGAAGGAGAAGGAAAACGAGATACAGAAGCGGCCACAGAAACACGGCTCAGAACAGAAAAGTTACTGCAGGGAGGCGGGGAAAGGAGGGGAGGATTCCGCCTTTCAGAGGAGAGGATGAGCATGTAGACGTCGCCTGGCCAACTCTACCTCTGGAGAGAAAGGAAAAGATGGGTGCAAAGCTGAGACGCGTGGCGGAGAGGAGTCCGGCTGCGGGGCTCTAAACTTTCCAAAGAGTCCAGGTGCCACGGCTCGGACTTCGGACTCCACACCTGGTCTCGCCCTCCAAGGCTGCAACTCCCCTCGCCTCCCTTCTTGCCTTTCCGTCCAGGAACGCCAGGCAGAAAGGAGCGCGGAGTGGAAAGGGTCCAGGGCTTCAAGGTGGGAATGGGGGCCGGGCGCAGGGTGCCGCTCGGTTACCTGAGGCCGCCGTGTCTCCCCAGAAGTGAAGGTGCAGTGCAGCTCACGACGAGCTTTGCTGCCCCGCCTTCGAGTCCCATCCCGGCCGGCTGCCTGGTCTCCGGGCTTTGTGCCCCTGGCTGCTGCCCGCAGACGCCTGACCCGGGACGGGACACGCTCTCGCGTCAGGAGCAGTGTCCGGGCGCTGCTCGTGGACGCGCGCCGAGAAGCCCGGGGCCCAAGCGACCGCGTGCGTTCCCTGGAGGTTCCTCTAGGTGGCGGCACGCCGGAACCTCGGCACCCTCGCCCCTACTGGTCATGCCCCACCTGGCTCCGGAGCCGGCGGCCTGCGCCTAGGCCGACTTACCTATCCTGGGATCTCGAGCTCCTGCCACTCTGCCCTCAAGTGATTTCACCAACGGTTACCACAAAAGACAGCGAAGGATTCTTGACTCAGCTCCTCTCTGTTTTTGAGTTTGCGCAAATTAATCTTGCATACCTCCCCTCTTCCAAATTCTAAATTGGAGAACGGATAGTCCAACAAAATGAAAATATGAGAGCCCTCCAGTTCTCTCCCAAGGAGCCAGAAAATTGTATCTGAGCCAGCCCTGTTCCTCCAGTCAGGTCTGTGAAGAACCTGATTTTTCTTTCAACCCTTCTAGTGATAAATACCATCTGAACAAGGCCTGCTTGGTACCCTGAGACCCCGGCAAATATTCTTTCTCAGGCACGGAGAGGATGCAAAAGTAGTATACCCGCGAAGTTTACCAGCCACTTTATAGTCGGCAAAGAAAGGGGAGCCAGTCTCCTTTTTTACACTCCATTTTTGAGTAGTTTTGTTTCTACTTGTCTTTCTTTCAAGGCCCTTAGCACTGGCTCTCTTCCTAGATTGAATTTAGTGAGGCAAGAGTTTAAGTTAACATATTTAGTTCTTACAATTTACCAGGTACAGTTATAAGAATTTTCTTCATAACAATAATAAAAATAAGCTTTTATATAATGTTTTCAGTGTTTTATATTTATTAACACCTTAAATAAAACTATCTTATTGTTGTTGTTGGAGCCCTGGTGGCACAGTGGTTAAGAGCTCAGCCGCTAATCAAAAAGTTGGCAGTTCGAATCCACCAGCCACTCCTTGGAAACCCTGTGGGGTAGTTCTACTCTGTCCTATAGGGTCGCTATGAGTTGGAATCAACTGGATGGCAATGGGTTTGGTTTATTGCTGTTAAGTGTCATTGAGTTGATTTCGACTTATAGTGACCCCATGTGACAGAGTAGAACTTCCCCATAGGGTTTTCTAGTGTGTAATCTTTACGAGAACAGATGGCAAGGTCTTTCTTATGGAGCTGTTGGATTTGAACCACTAACCTTTTGGTTACAGCAGAGCACTTAACCACTGTACCACCAGGGCTCCTATAAGGTGGGTAATACTATCATTCATATCTTACAGTTGAGGAAACTGAGGAACAGAGATGTAAGTATCTTTCCCAAGGCCACACAGCTAGAAGTAAATTATAAATCTGGGATTAAAACCCAGGCAGTCTGGCTCATGGCTCCAGTGTCCATATTCTTAGTGATCATGTTATACTGCCCCACTTGAAAAAAACAATTAATTATGATCTCATTTACTCCTCATAGCAAACCTATAAGTGGATTCTGTTATTGTTTCCATTTAGGCACAGGGAGGTTAAATAATTGTACAAGATAACAGAACTAGTAAGTGGTACAGACAAGATTAGAGCAGTCAATCTATTCCTTGACTAACTTCAATGATAGAGGGAGAAGAATTGCTTAGAAAGTGTGTGAAGCTTTCACAACCTTCAAATACTGAGCCCCCAGCCCTTCAGTTTCAGTCCCGTCAATGTCTGTCCTCAGACCTAACAATAGGCTGGACTGTCTCCAGGTACCTCCACCATCCCTGCACTCCACTAGTGATGCCTAAAGCATTAGCAGCCCAGAGCTCAAAGCCAGGACTAAGGCCCAGCTGCTTTGCCTACAGCTGGGACAACCCTTCCCTGAGAAAGTCATGGCTTATACAGACATGTACATACTGTGGCACTTCATAAGCTCTCATCTCTTTTGTGTCCAGGCCTCCAGGACACGTTGGGAAGGGACAACCAGAGGCACCAGTACCACCACGACCTCTTTGCCTATTTGCCCTGCACACAAAGCAGTGTTTTCTTTCTGAAGGCGATGACAGCAACAGGGAGAGGAACAGAAGACATGTGAGGCCATAACCACACGAACAACTGGTGTTATCTCTGTGTATGACATCCACTCCTTTCTCCCTGCTGAGATGAGCTCCGTCTTACCCTAACCCCCCGGAGGCGCCAAACCCACCAGACTCCACAGCTCCTCTAGCCCAGCAGATGAGCAAGCCTCTTTCGTGTGTTCACACCTGCATTCTGAGTTCTGGGTTCTGGTGTGAGGACCCACTGTGAATGTTGATGACACTACCTCACCACCTCTTTATCAGGACAAAAGCAGGGATAAGAAACTATACCTACACAAAAGGAATGGGTAAGGGGAGATTTTATGTAGCAGCTTGAGTGGATATGTAAGTGTGGCTATTGCTATCTGGTAGTAAAAAAACTTCACCATTAGGTGGCTCTATTACATTAAGTATTAGAGAGGGCTATCTCTTCAACCAAACCAAAAAAAAAAAAAACCCGTTGCCATTGAGTCGACTCCGACTCATAGCGATCCTATAGAACCTTACAACAAAAGGACCTTAAAATAAAGCCTAATTCTAAGCACCTAAGGAGCCCTGGTGGTGCAGTGGTCAGCAGTTAGAAGCCACCAGCCACTCCTCGAGAGAGAGATGTGGCAGCCTGCTTCTGTAAAGACTACAGTTTTGGAAACTCTATGGGGCAGTTCTGCTCTGTCCTATAGAGTTGTTATGAATTGGAATTGACTCGACAGCAACAGGCTTTCTAAGCACCTTATGTTGTTATTCTGGCCACTAGCTCCAGTAAGCCCTATGTAATCACAAACATTTATAATGATATGATACATAAAAACCATTCACAATGTAATCCAAAAGATTCCTCTAAGCTCCTCAGGAAATTCAGTACAACTAGGAGATTAAGTTCACAGAACATACTAATCAACAAAATCTGTTTTCTAGAATGCCACCCACTTCCGGTTTCAGAGAACATGAATTAAGTAAAATGACTATTACTCTTTCTGTATTATCAGACACGCTATTCAACAGTAAAGGTTCTACACACACACACACACACACATAAGTCTTTAGGTGGCACAAATAGTTTGCACTTGACTACTAACCTAAAAGTTGGCAGTTCAAACTCACCCAGCGGTACAGTACCTCAAAAGATAGGCCTGGCAATCTGCTTCCCTTAAGATTACAGACAATAAAGCCCTACAAAGTAATTCTACATGGGTCGCCATGAGTCAGAATCAACTCAAAGGCAACTGACAACAACAACATATATTATTGTTTATTATTTTTCAATTTGAAAGCATTCTAAGGCACAGATAAATAGGTGAAACGAGTTTCTTTTTGGAAATCTGAGTCTTTGACACGTCTGTAGGCATAGGGTCATGAGGCAAGGACAGAGCCAGCCTTTCCTTCTGTGTCGTCTTAGCTATTCAGCTCAGGCCCAAGTTGTGTCTTCAGGCTCTTTTTTTCCCCCCCACACACCGTAGTTTCTCCTTGGAAGCATCCCTTCTCTCCCCTTGACTCTCCTGTCGGTTCTTATTCTCAAAGCTCTTTCTCCAGCATTCCAATACGGTCAACTCTGAGACATCTCACTACCTCTCTAACTTAGAATGTTGACCATTGGACTGATCATTTTCTTTCTCCTTCAAACCAGTTCCTCCTCCTATTTATGTTAATGATCCTCATCTTTTCTGTCCTTAACAGTTACTATCTTTGACTCTTTCCTCCCCCCCCTTCCTCCCAATGCAATCCTTCCCTAAGTCTTTCTGTTCTATTTCTGCAAAGTGCATGAATCTCTCCAATTTCTGGAGCACCTGTTATGTGTACGGGCATGTGTAATATGTTAAGGCCTGGGGGCTAGTGCCAGTCTGCTTTTCATTCTTTTGCTTTCCGTATAAAATAGAACAAAGGGAAATTATATGAGGTTTTATATTGTTGAGTGGACTCAGCCCTCCTTAAATACAAACCAAAACCAGTTGCCATCAAGTCCGACTCATGTTGACCCTACGTGTTGCAGAGTAGAACTGTGTTCTTCTCAGTAGATCACCAGCCTTTCTCCCAAGGCTCTTCTGGGTGGGTTATGAACTGCCAACCTTCCAACTAATTGTCAAGTGTTTAACTGTTTGTGACACCCAGGGACCCCTCCTTAGTTAAAGCAGGTGTGATTGCTCTTTAGCACTGTGCGAGGCTGTGCTTCACTGACATTTCTCTGCCTAGTAATCATCTGGAGGAACTTGTTAATAAAACGCAGATACCTAGGGCTCCCACCCAACTAATTTGATTCAGTAGATCTGCAAAGAGACTGAAGAATCTGCATTTAAAAGAAAAAAAAATAGAACAAAGTGATCTAAAGAGTATTTTGAAGAAACAGTCATAAGAAATATTAAGCACTTAAACTAGAAACAAAATATTGTTCTCAATCCTTAAATTGCTTTATACAACTACTTTTAAATCAGTCACTTAACTTGTGATTAAGTATCTCTCCAAATTGCTATTCCCTAAGAATATGTCTTTAGACTTTAATTTCTTTGGTTTCTGGTTTTATCTCGTAAATTTCAGTCTTGGTAGAAGTAATACCTTAGGCCAGATGAGTTATTCATACCTTACTGTGTATAAGTTTATCAGATCCTATTACTAAAAGAGCAGGAAGTAGATAGAGATTTTGAATGGAGAAAGAAGGTAACACCTGTATCATTCCCCATTTGGGGGATTGGGACTTGGGTAAACACCCCCAACTAAGCTAGTGTGCTGGGGCCAGGCTGGGATGGTCTGGGAGGTTTCCTTACAGCAGACAGAGACATGGGCATCTGAGGCTCATTTGCAAATTGTAGTTGAGGAATGGGGTTTAGGGGGTGGCATACCCAACATCTGCAAAAGCTTTCCAAATGTAGGTCATGATCACTACTCGTATTGGCGCATCCTGAGGTGTAATTGAGAGAGTTGGGTTAATACATGGGACCAGGACAGAAAAGCCCAAGGAAAGGGACAGCTGAAGATCACTTGGCTTTCATTACCATACAAACTAACCTAGTCCTGTGTGGTCTAGACATTTTTCTTAGGAGCAAGCACTTGACAGAGCTCCAAAGCACAAGGCTGTAAATGCCCTCATTTCTGCATCTTCTAGGATTTTATATACCTTTGTTGCAGTTGCCCTGTTTGCTGAGGGCCCACCTGTTCCAGGCAAGCAGGAGTAGCTTCGAGGTCTTCACGTATGTAGTCTTCTGTCCTCATTGCTCCCCACAGAGCAGATCATGAGAAGCAGTGGCCACCAGCTCTTGAACATTCTTTCAATATTATCGTGTTCTGGCACTTGTCCAGCCTGTTTTATGGGTATCACCTAAAGTTTTTTTTAAACTCTTATTTTATTTATTTTTTGTGAAAACATACACAGCAAAACATCTACCATAATGCTCAATGGAATCCAGACCTTCTGGAGCCATTGCGGCTGGATGAACACCCAAAATGATTGCTCTTTAAACCTTAAACCTCAAACCAAAACTATCCCCTGAAGTCTGCTTTGAATCAAATAATAAAAAAATAGGTTAGCTTAATTAGTAAAGTATGTCCACCTTGAACATCGTGCTCTTTCAAAGAATTATCTATATGGGATGAAATTGACAACAGCATCTAGAAAGGTTAGATGAGAAGCTTAGATGTCAGTGAGATTACGTTAATGGTGGTTGGAATAATTTGGAAAAGGATAGCATCTTAGGCTGGTTTCTCTCCGTATAGAAAAAGAGAGATAGATTTATTTCATGGAAATGGCTCATGCAGTTGTGGAGGATGGTAAGTCCCAAATCTATGGGTCCAGCATCAGCCTGGGGGGTTCTCCTGACTCACGTGGTTGCAGGGGCTGATGAACCCAAAATTGGCAGGTCGGATGGTAGGCTGCCAGCTCACAGGGCTGTGGGAACCGGCGAATCCTAAAATCTGCAAATCGGGCTGCAGTCTGCTGGTTCACGTGCCAAGAACTGGAGGTCAGATGATGACAAGTTGGATGCAGGGTCTAGAGAGAGAGAATGAGCTTTGCCAGAACATCCACATGTATCGGATACAGGCCACATCCCTAAGGAAACTCCCCTTACATCGGATCACAAATGGAGTGTAATCACATAACACTGAAAATCATGGCCTAGCCAAGTTGACATATAACATTAACCATCAGAGATGGTGAGAACCATTACACAACTTGAAAAATGTAAAGAATGATATACTTTGTGTTGTTTTTAAGTGTTGTGTAGTTTTGCTTTGGTTTTGTTTTTTTTTTTAAATAAATATATGTGAGGTCCCCTTCAGTGAAAAATCAGAGAGCATCTCTTTGCCCTCTTTGCCCTCCCAGAGCCCCTCAAATTGAGTCACAGGAGAATCACTTTGGTTCTCCCCTGGGTGGTTAATCACCAGTTTTATAACTTACCCACACTGTAGTACTTGATTGTCTTATATCTGTGAACAGATTTTGCTTTGAGACAGGTTCTTTCAAGGCCATATACTTCACTTTTCTTGACCGATCTTGTAAGTTGCTTGATGGTTATGTGCTCTGCCATAAATTGCATTACCGTATTCTCTTACTGTGTTCAAAATATAAATATATTTTCAGTATATATTGAGTGCACTGTTTCAAGTGCTGCAGATAACAACAGATAAAAATCTTTGCCTTCATGGAGCTTACATAAATTTTATTGTAATTAATTTATTATTACCAAAAAAAAACAACCAAACTTGTTGCTGTTGAGTTGATTCCAAATCATAGTGACCCTATAGGACAGAATAGAACTGCCCCATACAGTTTCCAAGGAGCAACTGGTAGATTGGAACTGCTGACCTTTTGGTTAGCAGCTGTAGCACTTAGCCACTACGTCATTACTGCGACATTATTACAGGACTATAATAATGTTACGAAATTTTATGGGACTGTGATATCTCAACCAAATTTGGGAGAAGATGTAGCTAACAAGTTATGTTGGGAGTATTTTGTGAAGAGGATCAAATACAAGGCTGAGAGCTTGTATTTAACTGGGTAGGAAATAGGGGGTCGTTGGAGGTTTTCAATAGAGAGAATAGTATACTCAAGTTCCACTGTAGGATACCAGCTGTGACAGTAGTGTGTAGATGGACTCCATGGTGTTTTCTGACTGGCTTCCATAGGGTT